>NC_088712.1:45735353-46935353 GCF_963576615.1 Watersipora subatra | reverse complement strand
ACTGTTCTTTCAGTGTATTTTTGCAATTAGCACAAAACTAAACTTTGCGCTGCCGAGCAGCAATTCCATGGTCAGAAAGACTGTGGCTGCACACATTTTGGAGCACATTATATTCTTTCAAGAGCAAGTAACTGTGTATCAGTCTGCGGCTAAGTTAAAAGAATGCATTGGTTTCATTTGTGTAAACTTTGTCAGATTCCTTGACCTAGAGATAATGTACAAGTCTATGTTTAATTGTACACTAAGATAAACAGCTGGACTTATCGACATATACTTGTATTAATTCTGTAAAAATCTCATCTAAAAATTGAAACATTTTTAAAGTAAAATATTTGTTATTTTTTATTTTCCACTAGTGATAAAACTGAGTTGACCAACCTAAGAGATGACAACTCTATCTTTTGACATTACTTTTTTATTTTAAAAGCAGTATAAAAATTTTCTTTTTAGGTTTTCTGATGTAGTTTTTTCAATTTACGTTCCTAATAAACTATGGTTTGCACAAACATGGTTAAGACCTGGCTGTGAAAACCAAAAAAAAACCAAACAAACATTTGGCTAGTGGCTAGTCAAAGGCAAAGCTGTTACTCAAGCTTGGCTCTATTTGTTTTTTTTTGTTTTATCTTCAAAGAATTTTTTAAAGTTTGCGTTAACTTGTTTCTGCTAGAGTAATTTGCCCTTGAACTGTATCAGCCCAAATAGGTTTGAAGGGCTGCAAAACAAAGTACCTTTTATTTACCATAAGACGCTGGTAATATTAATTGTTGGTTTGATTTATTGTTCACTGGCGGCAATGCTATAGGTTGAAGTACTTGTAACAATGAGTAAATCGTGAATATTTTACAGTTTCAAGTGTGATATCTTGCGGCAGCTGTGAAACCCAAGTTGGTAATAAATAATGTATTGGCACTGCTATACTCATCATCAAACTCCATACATTGGTAGTTGCTTCCCCTTCCTAAATTATCAACAGCAGTTCTGCCAGGTAAGCACAAGTATTAATTTGATGATATAACCTAGAGTATTACCTCTAGACTGTAGATATTGTGTCAGCATGAAGTCATATATAAAACCATACACAAGGCTAGCACAGAGCCGTAACACATAAAAAACTCAACTTATTCGAGTTGAATTTTCCCAAACTTTTTTAAACTAATAATGTACAACTACTTGTTAGTAAATCTCTAAGTAGCTGATTATTTGGTTCACATGTGTTAAGAAAAGAATTCACCAAACAGATAACTGGTCATAGCAAGTTACACAGTGGCAAAATAAATTAAGCAAAAATAAATTTAAACAATATTTAAAATGAATAAAATTAAAATGCTTTGATATAAAGGCAAACAAACTTTAATTCTAAAAGGACCACAAAGTTTGACCCTCTTTTCATTTTACCAAAAAACTAGACAAACTATCACTAGCACTAGTGAAACGAGTTTGAGCTGTTGATCTCTATAAATACTGAAGTAACACTTTATTTCTAACAAGGCAGATATAGAAAAGTAATTGTTGCTTTTTAGAGATTATTTTTATTGAAGCTTGTCATTGCGGAAGTATTAGTTTGCTTTATATTTTGTTTTCAATAGTGCATTTTATTTAGAAGCAAAACCAAAAAGAAAATTAAGTTCTGTGTTAGAAAATATCATCAACTTACTTTATTACGTTTCTTAAATAAATTTGTAGAAATGAATGTTAAAGTTACTTGTTTGCAGCATACATGTAGCCAGTCATAAATTATTAGTATTAAGTTTATTAGTAAATGATTATACTAAAGACATAATAGATTATATTGCAAGTTGGTTAAGAGAACTCAAAACTCAGTAAAGATCATCCACTGAAGCCTTGTCCGCAATAACAAAAAATACAGAGACATATTTTTTGTGGAAGAATGAAATTTTGAGATTAGAATATTATATTTTAGTTTTCCATTTTAAGTTTCAGTTTACACTAAATACACCAATGACTTTTGTGCCAGATACAGAGTTCTACTCTACAACTCACAAGAAAAGTACCAAATTAACAATATTCTTCAGAAGTTTTGTCAACTTCTTTTTGTTTCAGTTCTGAGGATGACTGCTCTAACAAATGCCATTTATCAGATTTTTTTATGCAATCACAAAGTAAGATTTATCTTCGCGTTAAGGAGGTACTTTTGTAACACAATCTCAATGTACAAACTCAACACCAAATCATATAAATTCTCAAAACTGATTTCAACCTAAAACACTAATATTTAAAAAAGAACTAGTTGTTTTTATGTGCTAAAGCAAAGCATTAACCTATATTTCAATGGAGGAGTACCAAATTGACTAAACTCATATGGAACTTTGCCAAAAACTATACCAATATCAATTTTGAGACACGCCAATACCTACTTTATACAAAAATATAGTTTACATAAGCTGACAGCTACTAGCCTGCAACTATTAATAGCCATGAGTAATTAATTTTAATGTCAGGTTAGCTAAAAGCCATTAGTCTGTAACAAAAGCTAAAAATATCTGACACTCAGGCTAGATTGGAGTAGATAATATTTCAGTACAGACGGATGAATTAACAACTGATTGTAGTTCAGATTACACTTTTATTGTCAGGAGGTCGTTTCCTTTCTTCTGTTTCATCGTATTAAACATATTTTGATACAGGTATGCTCTATTGTCCAGGAAGTATTTTTA
Organism: Watersipora subatra; assembly: GCF_963576615.1. Lineage (NCBI taxonomy): Eukaryota > Metazoa > Bryozoa > Gymnolaemata > Cheilostomatida > Watersiporidae > Watersipora > Watersipora subatra. Next base: position 46,932,678 of record NC_088712.1, on the reverse strand, counting down.
TTTTTAGGAGACATCTTTTACTTCTACATTATTCTATAACCCAGTTTTAGAGTTCTAATGCATGCTATGCGGTATATCCATAAGTGTCAGCTCAGATGTTTACAAGAAAACTTACCAAAAACGACTTCAAAATCTCTTACATAAATTTGATAGTTCGTACGTTTTGCAAAATATTGTTAGGTATATACATATGATTATATTACAATTGTATTCTCACCTTTTCTAACTTATGCGTGGTGTAATGTTTAACCAAGCTTGTGTCTTCTACTAGATACTTGGGACTTGGAGCATTTGTCACAAGATAACAGCCAATTCCATTAGTTTGCTTTTCTGCAATTGTTATTTTGTTTCTTTATGGTACTTTGAAACACCAAATTTATTGTGCAAATGTTAATGCAATAAAGGTTCTATAGTGCTTTAAAGCTAATGTGTGCCAGGAATTTCAAGTGTTCTCTCTGAGTTGGACATATTTCTGTAGTATTAATTTTTCTGCTTTCCTTGTCGCAGTCATTAGGTACTGTAGTATCTACATATTATAGTAGCACTCTCGATTTTCTTGTCTACCTTTACAATATATGAATGGCTAGCCAAGACACGATTGTCAGAGATAGTTGGGAACTCAAGGAAGCTTAGCACAGAGTTTCTCACAGACATTATCACAAGCTCTCCCCCAGTGTTTTGGTCTACTGCAGCTCTATCTATGACATATGCATCTGTGCATGACACTTGTGACTGATTATGTGGTTCAGTGTAAACATTAGCTGCTGGCTGCTTGCTGCCACTGGTGACTTGTTGGAAGGTCTTTAGCGTATTATTGACACAGCCTGTATCTTGGATCATTTTTAGTGTAATATATTAGTGTTTTGTGTAGCCTAGTTAGGAGCACTTGTAATTGATCAGCCAAGATTGACAACTCCCTAAGTAGCTCTATATACAAACCTTATATAAAAATAGGCGTACAAGAATATATTTTCTTTTACACATAGATAAAGTGATAGCATGTTCAAAGTTAGTTGTAACTTTTATATAATATAAGTACTATGTTATGCATATTAATGCAGCAAGTTGCAAAAATAACAAAACGTTTCAAATTGCTAAAGAAAAGTGCAGGTCATCAGATAAAGACAAATTTACACAAAGTTTTGGTTTGTTTTATCACGAAGTATTGATATTGCCTATCATTTGTGATTGATCTTGATGTTTGAGGTGGTGTGACGGCCAAAATTTTTCAAGATTAAAATCAGCACAACTATATTGGAATTAAAACGATCAGATCAAGCAAAACTGCGACTATGATGTCTATGGTTGCAAAGAGCCCAACAGACTAAAAACACGTAACATTATTACTTGAACCCAAAACCCGATATCAACTATAGTATGGTTTAAAAAATGTGGTAGATGTAAGCTTAAAAGCCCCATCTATACCCCATTAGTTCAGGCATGCTGCCAAATAAATTGACCGGGTTGATAACAAGTATATTTGTTTGCGTAAAACAAAAAAACAGTTTTTATTATTATTCTATTTATTCATCTTTCTAAAGTTTGTTTATTATTTGAACGTATGATTAGTCGGTCGTTTAGATATGAGTGATGGTTGACAATATTGCTATAGATTACCATTATTATATATAAATATTTATATATATATATATATATATATTGCATTTGTATATATAAATAAATATATATATGTTTACATATATATTTAGATATAACTGATTAAATATGTATGCATATATACTTAATCAATTACATGTTTAACTATATTTATTCATATATATAATGCAAAAATTATATTAGTAAACTCTTCGGGCAACTCGGTTTTCCTAGGAGCTTGGCTTTATCAGGACAATTACTTCAGAAATTATCTCACAAACAGGCGATTATGCATATATCGAGACTTTAAAGGACATGCACATGAAACATAGTCATGTTTTGGATATGAGGAAATGCATGCACAATGGCCTCTTAGCAAAAAAGCGCAATTTGACCTACAATATATAGTTGCTATGTAATTTAGACTATAAATAATATTTACTCCATACTTTTCTATTGGTAATATCAAATATACTCTTAGCTAGAGTTACAGACTGATGACTGTCATCTCAGATCACAATCTTTAGGTAACGCTTAACAACAAAAGCATAATCTGAACTACAATCTTGTGGTAATTGATCATTGTGGATTGTAATAATATCTACTCTTTCCTTTTATTTTGACCTGCAAATATTCCTATCCCAGTTACAGACCGGTGACTTTCATCTCATGCAACAATTCATAGGTGATTCTTTAAAAAAACTTGATCAGTTTGCACTCAATTAATCCCATCTCTAGATCATCTGTCTGTTTATTTCAAAGTAAAAATAAACTTACTATAAGCTTCGTTAAATTATCTTGAATATTTTCCGCAACATATAAGTCAGGTTTTCAGAGCAAGTTCTAAAAATGGTGCATTCAGTTTTTTTTTGTTTATTCATTTTGAAACTCAGCTAACGGAGTTTGTATTGTAACCAATTCAACACCTTCCAGCTCCTAGATCTATTTTAAGTTGGTCATTGTGTTGAAATATTTACAACTTTTGAGCACTTAAAAAATGAATAGCCGAAATGGCCTACAAGTTTTGTAAGCATGGCGCATCTATTGAATCTATCTAACAAATGTATCTGGCTCGGTTTAATACATTTACATAATCTTCAGTTGCTACCCATATTATGGCCAATCAACTTGATATCAAAATGGTACATCCCTGCATATTTTCTTTCTTTATTTGGTATGAATTTCACATCGCTTAGCATGCATCTTAATAACAGGTAATCCAACTACGTTATAATTCTTACATCCAATCTTACTGCGATGCTTTGCTAAACAAAATACTTAGTGAAGTATATTAAAATATTTTATTTGTGGCACAGTTACTACACCTAACTACTGTTGAAATATTAAGCTTACTTTAATTTATCTGAGAAGCCACAAAATGAAACATATCCTGTGTCCTAACAACATCGTGTTTGCGGTAGCTGTTGCAAAAAATGTATGGATTGCAAGGCTTTCAGCGATACCCCTTAAAATGCCTCCATCATAAGACTACCTAAAACTGCTTCAACAAGTTATTTATATGTTGAATCTGGACATGTCCTAATGTTGCAATGTCGAGAGACAATGACAGCCTGGCCTCCTTTTTTGCCTTAGTTTCTCAGTCTCTTCATGTACGGCCTATTTTTTTACTCAAATTTTATGTTTTAATCAAAGCCTCCTAACTGCAATTTATCAAGGTTTTCAAGGTCATTGCTATCTCCCTCTCATGAGAGAATGACAAAAAACGGTACTATAATTTTTAGTGAAGAGAAACAGTTGGAGCGCTGAATAGTTATACATATTCTTATAGTTAAGATATTAATTATATTAATTACATCTCATTGCTGGATGACTCCTGAAATTTGCAAATGTTTTCTTGAAATAGATTACTTTTGCTGTTTTACATTGAATCTTCAATTTCTGTACTTATAACATATTTACAAGTAAGCCAACACCTTCCATTTTTTAAACATTCTCCTAATATTGCATAACTTCGGCGAAAGAAGCAATTTTTGTGTTAATTGAAATGTTGTCCATTGGTTGATGCGATCACTCATTCTTTATTTCAGTGTCATTTGTATGATAAATTGCTCTATTTGAGTTCTACATCAATAGTTTTTTTAACAACCTTGATAATAGTTGTTCAGTCTATACATACAGAAAGCCTCATGCACAAGAAATCAAACATTTTATGGAACATATTGAAATCAACTTGAGCAACAATCTACATGTACTTCCTAATGTCTAAGACTTATGAGATGCACATGATCATATAAATTGCGCAAATACTTAGAGCAGTTATCTGGAAATGCTATGTTTAATATTTCTACAAAAAGTTTGTTAATAGAAAAACATAATTCAGTGAGGATACTTAGATAAGCTCAAGCAGTCTCTAGCCCAAAAAAAGATTACAATAACTGAATTTATATCAGTCAATCTAAACGTTTCATTAGTTGTTTTAATCTTGTCTGCTGGTGTGCCAGTAATCTATTGCAATATTGTCAACCGTCACTCATATCTAAACGACCGACTAATCATACGTTCAACTAATAAACAAACTTTAGAAAGATGAATAAATAGAATAATAATAAAAACTGCTTTTTGTTTTACGCAAAAAAATATGCTTGTTCTCAACCCACTCAATTTCTTTGGCAGCGTGCCAGAACTAACGGGGTGGATGTCTCTTTTAAGCTTACATCTACCACATTTCTAAGCCTTACCGAAATTGTCCTGCCTCCATCTGAACACTGATACAAAGTAAAAGTTTTGTTCCTATCAACACTTATAACAAGTTGTATGTGTTAATCATACAGTCAACAAGGAAGTTGCTAACAAATTCCGTAGATTTTATCAAAACTTATCAATTTTTTATAATTTGTTTTTGTTTTCGATGTTTCTATGATCCGACTGCCGGGATATTTCAAGGTTAAAGCTGAGAATGTTTGCTCACAGTTAAAATCCTCAGAAGAAAAATATATGTGAAATACTGTGACTAGTTCTTATCATTGCTATAGTTGATATCGGCTTTTGGGTTCAAGTAATAATGTTATGTGTCTTTATTCTGTTGGCTCTTTGTAACCATAGACATCTTATTCACATTTTTGCTTGATCTGATCATTTTAACTCCAATCAAGTTGTGCTGATTTTAATCTTGAAACATCTTGAGCGTCACACCACCTCAAACATCAAGATCAATCACAAATAAGACAATATCAATACTTCCCGATAGAATAAACCAAAATTTGGTGTAAGTTTGTTTTTATCTGATGACCTGCACTTTTCTTTAGCAATTTGAAGTGTTTTGTTATTTTTGCAACTTGCTGCATTCTTATGGATATCATTGTATTTATATTATCTAAAAGTTAAAACTAAAAATAATGGAACAGCTGTTACCAAAAAACTTGAAAACCCGAAAAGATTAAACTACTGCATATATGAAAATGCCTGACGCTATCCTGCTCTAATCGACTCATATATGGTCTTTTATCCACCACATTCGGGTGGGAGATAGAAGCCATTTTGATAAAAAAGAATAAATAAACCAATAATTGTTGTACCTGACACAAGTTGGCTACCGCTTCAACAAAACAGGGAAAATAAGCAAACTTACATACCATCTTACAAACATTATCCTCTCTCTGTTACCAAAGTGATGCAATATTAGGAGGAGATATGCTAGCTTGTAAGAGATGAGTTACATGTTATCGCTATACGAGCTTCATCAGCTTAGTCTCAAAGTAGAGCTCAGATAGAGAATCACCAGGCTATGCAATAATTATAGCATGAAGATCAATAAAACCAGCTACATGTACATCTATTTGGCTGTAAGAAGGTTATTGTCCTGGTAAAGTCTACTAAACTAAGAAGTTGCTTGCTCTTGCGCAATAATTGTAGTTATTTTAAAAAGCTTACACGAAGTTTTCTAACATGCAATACTTAATGTTCAAATACTTAAAGAATTTGACTTATAAAATAGTTAAAAAGCTTGTAGTGCTTCCGGTCTCTCTTTTTTCTTTCGAAATAAAAGAATAGGGATGATACGTTCATATCCAATAGATTGCGGGTAGGAGGCTTGAGTAAAAGATCACGATGTGAGTGAGAGAAAATAAGCTGTGCTTGAGGAGAGTACAAACCAAATGAAAAAATGATGCTGAGCGATTGCTACCTGTTAAAATTGCAGGATTAGGAAGACGTCAAGAATCAACTTTGAGAAACTTGTTTTAGCAGAACTAGATGGTCTTTAGGTAAAAGTGTTTGAAAAAGTCTTGTAAAAGAGCCTCCCGACCTATAAATCTCTGACCACAGATGCAGCGAACACGGTGTTGATAAATATGCATTATATTTATTCTTGTGTTACTGACCAGGCACATTGAAACAAGCTTTTTCTGTAAAAAGGTTAAAGCGTGCTGGTTAATGGGTTGGGAAAGTGTGAATAAAGAACGTAAGATGAGCTCCCTGTTTTAGGGTATTTTCTGGCATCATCCGATCTCCAAGACAATCTGAAGTGATGGAGTTAGGAAGACGTATTAGCATTAACAAATCAATAAAACTAATTGAAGGTGACTATACATGTAGCTGTCTAGCTAAACAAGAAAAAAAATAAGAAAATGGATGCAAAAAAGATAATGAAAAAATGAAATTTCACTACCATTAAAAATACTCAGCTGCAGAGTTTAATGGAAATCTGAGACATAACAGAGGAAAACTGAGTAAAAATATTTCTTATGCATAAGCTGTGTCAGTATCATGGGAGAAATATTGTAATTTATATGTAATGGTTTTTGCTATTGTAATGTTTTCACTCAGCCCTTTGTATTTCAATTTGTACCTTATTTTTGAAAGATGGTAAAATTATGGCTTCTGCTTAAGTGTTTTTGCTGATTTTGTTACATATTATGAAAAGCATGATTCAAATTAAACTTGGTGCTTGGAATATATAGAGCATGACTATCCCTTTGGCAAGTTTTCGCTAAAACCTTTGTAATTGATGGATGAATGAATGGTCTGTGTTATTAGACACATGTCTCTGAAATATGGTTCTTAGACTGATATTCTCTAAGGGATAAAATTTCAAAAGATTGCATTGCGTATATTGTTAGCAAAGTGTTGCAATGTTAAAAATAGATATAAAAACTAGGACGCTTTAGATTACCTGTTATCACATGCATCAAAGGAAACAAAATAGATATGTTAAATAGAGTTCAATAGCTGTGCCTGTGCACTAAACTTGTACATCTACTTGTACATTGACTGTACATGTTTACATTGCGCAACAGCGTCAAAAGATGTTAACAAAAGAAAACTATTTTTAGAGATGGCATGTGAGCCACATGCCATCTCCAGAGTGTCTGTCCATATAAAAGAGCGGCTCGTCCAGTTAATCAGTGCATTTGGTATTGACTGCTCAGGTGTTCCTTAACAACAAGTAAAAAGAGGTTTTCTAGAATGAATTTTCAGACAAAACTCGTTCTATTTGCTGTTTTAGGGGCGTGCTTGCTAGTATTTGGAGAAGCTTATGAAAGAGGGTCATCTCGATTAGTAAGTGTCATTTATTTTCATAATTGCTGTTTCTCTTGCAGCTTGTTTGCTTTGAACAGATAGTTGAAAGCTGAGGCTAGCATCTTTTCATCTCATACCTGTTTTCAGTTTATGCACTTGAATGACGTTAATTTATATATAGTTATATTTCAAATGCGCATGATGCGCCTAATGCGCATTAAAATATTTTTGACTTTTAAAAATAGCATTTGCTAATTAAGGCAGAAGTTTATTTGCTAACTTTAAAATGCACCTTGATACTTATATTTATCATCAAAGCCAGATTTTAATAACCTATTTTTAATGTCCACCTGACATTTTTTCTGTATCTACAAACATGTAAAATAAAAACTAAGTATTGTGCAGTTTTTCAACTATATATGATGTAATTGACTTGTTTCATGACAGGTAGGTATAGGTAGGTTGGTAGATCTGTAAGCTAAAGATCTGTTTCATTATGCTTTTTCTTTCTTAAACTGAAAAAGCATTTTGTGATGTGAGATCATCGGCTATGTTCAAAAAACCTGGCAAGACACTTCACGGACGGATGTTTCACAGGTAGGACTTTGGCACCAAATAAGATTAAAATAACAAAATAAAACTGACATGTACAAAATAAATGTTTGGAGAGGGTGACAGAAACTGGTTATAATCTCAAAACTAAAACACTTTCATAGTCTAGCTATGCCATTAAATTGTACAAGTTAATTTAATTTAATACTTTTTATGTAATGTCCGCCTTTTAATGTGAAAAATAACTTCAATGTCAATAGTTTAAAAAATAGAAAGAGTTCTTTAAAAAAAGTTATCGTTTTTGTAAGCATGAAATTAGATTGAAGGAGAGTTGGAGTAAACTTGCCTGTGCATGTAAATGCAAAAAAGAAATTGCTTTCTTTTAATACTTTCTGCATTCAATCATAATTTTTTTGTAGAATTTTTTTGTTTTTGAGCATAAAGCTGTAATGTTTTATAGATGTTAGATTTATTTATCAAATATTAGATAAAGTCAAAACGAAATTGTGCTCATTTCTCATGCTCAGTTAAAAAATTTGCATGTGGAAAAAATGGCTGCTGCAACTAATACATTGGGCAGGGTCCAGATAAACGTCTAACTCCACAAACACTTACTTTGAAAACTTGAGTGTATGTTCTCCTTTCTAATATTGCATCTTGTGCTTCCTACAGGTAGAAGTAAGCAGAAACAAAAGACAAACTTCGGGGCCACTAGACTGCGGGGGTACCTATACCGCTCCTACTGGATACTTCCATACTCCAGGATTTCCAGTCAATCATCTAGACAACACAACATGCAGGTGGCACATCCAGGTTTCTGCTCCCTATGAGCGAATCAAGCTTGAGTTCGTTCCAATGCTAAGTTTGCACAGCTTCTTGGGTGTGAATGGCATCAGATACTGTTACGACTATGTCAAGGTCAGAAACTTTATTTTGTGCTCACACTTTTGTTAGCAGTTTTGTACTCTTTGTAACCCGGTGGTCTTGTCGTAAAAGCATCTTAGATAGCATGAAAACTTTTTCTTATAAATAGTTAGTGATCAGAACTTTAAGATAACCTTACAGAAACCTCAGTTGAATTTATCAAAAATTATAGCTGTATTTTTATCAATTAAGACTGTTTATGATGATTGGGGTGATCTGACTGTAAGGATTGTTCAAGATTAAACTAAATAAGGTTTTATCACAGTTTCAGATTCAATCAAAAATGTGATTGTGAGGTCTATAGTTGCATATCAGAAAATAGACAAAATATAGACGTATAACGCTGCAAGTCGAACACAGTGATCAGCATTAATAACAGGCAGCAGTCAGACAGCCGAAAAACTAGTGATGTCATTTTGGCATATATGCTTTTTCTGAGCATTTTAACTGTGACCAAGCTTTGTTTATTTTACTCTTGAAACTCTGGCATTCAGATCACCTGAAAGATAATAAATGATTGCAAATAATAGAAAAGAACGATACTTTTTTGATAAAATCTAAAGATGTTATTCAGCCTTCACATTTATTATTCCTCAGAGTGTTGACCCGGTAGAGCTAGCTAAAGTTTTCCTCATGGCTGTTTTGAGAAGTGGGTTTTTTTATTTTGGTTTTCTTTCTAACGTAGTATTTCGGTATTCCACCGGCAATGCAGATAATATTCTTACAAAACACTAATAAATATTGTACAAGGGTTCAGATTTAGCTTTTACGATTACAATAAATGCATAACGCAGTAAGTAGTTGGTAATACGTTTTTCCATGAAACTATTTCTCAAAACAATAGTTTCATCTTTTGTCAAATTGAACTTGTTAAAGCTTGCAATTTATTTCTTTCAAACCAAACACATGGAGGCTATTAAATATTGTTAGTGACTGATCATATGCAGAATTTATCACTAATTTAAATGATATATTTATTTCCGTTTTGAATTAACAATTTATTGGCTTAGTAAAAGACCGAGGCAAACTTAAATTTACCTCAAAAAGTCATTTTGAAAATATCGTTTTTCAAAGTATCATAGCAATTTGCCATGCAACAACAAACAAAACATTACACGTTATGTTTGTTGTTGCTTTAAAATGTTACCAATTATGGTAGAAATGAAAAATTTGTCAAAAAAAGAAACGCTTCACAAATTTTATTTTTTATTCAATAGATTCATGATGGAAACTCAGCTGCAGCTCCATATGAATTATGGTGTGGACACGGTACTGCCCCACCCCTCTACTCTACTGGAAGCAGCATGTACCTGGAATTTGTCAGCGATTCATATGCAACAGACTACAGAGGCTTCATGGCAGTGTATGCAGGTATGGCAGCTTTTCTGGTTTCTTTTTCATTTAAGTTTATTCAGCTTTATTGTATTGAAATATATTATGTTTTTTATGCTATATTTTGTTAATTAGCATCATATCATTTTATCTTATTTTATTTTATCTTATCTTATTTTATCTTATTTTAAATTATATGAGTATGCTGGCAGTCTAGTGTGCTGTGAGAAATCAACTCTAACAATTATATGTTCAGTTATTATGTGCAGTATGTGCTATGCAGTATGTATATGAGCTATTATGTGTAGAAAGTGATCGATTGACACAGGTGTTGGAGTGTTGGTCCAACATATCACATGTTGTTAGTTTGATTTGCATACAAAGTAACTTTTTATGTCAACATATCACCATATCTTTACACAAATGGATAAACACTCGGCTGATTAGAGTAAAGATCATATTATAGTTCAGTATTATATTATGCTATATACTATATTGTATTATGTTTTATTCTTTGATATTCTATTAGAATATTATAATTTTCTTGTAGGAGTAAAAGCGGACGGAACTACTGAATGTGTTGACCTAGAAAAGATGTAGGAACCTAAGCAATCATCTCCGGACTCTGACAAAGAGACCGTGTAAAATTCATCAGCCTCCCCTGAGATCCTGATGAGTTAAATATAAGATTAGTTACTTGATAATAAACTTAACAGATTTTATTTTGTTTGAAATTTTGCTGGTACAGTGGGCCAAATTGGTGTAACTTTTTTAACTTCTAACAATTCATGCATTAAAAAAGTTTTCCACCAGTAAACGAAGTGGCCTCATTGTCTTTCGTTGCACAATATCTAACAAAATGTTATAAGTGCTAAGCTTTTTATTGCTATTAATAAAACAAATTTTGATGCAACGTAAATTTCAGTTCCAAGGTTCAAGAAATGTATGAAGATGCAGGAATCTACATACAAAAGTTCAATATATGTACAAAGTAGTTGAAACAAATTGGGTTGATCTCAAAGACCGTACAGAGTTTTGAAGGAACACAACACAACAAGAAAGAAGAGAAATGAAGTCATCTACCCCGACGTCATGTTGTCGCTCAAAGCTTCCCAGAACTTCACCCAGAACTTCCATAACCTGAGAACAACAATGATACACAGCTAAAAAATGCAATTACAATGTTTCAAAACACTAAATTAATTTCTGGTAAAGTAGTTGATTACTGAAAACAATCAAACTTATTTGTTGTGTTTGAGACAATAATCAACATTTTTCAAATTAGCTAATCTTTCATCATCACTCCTTTACTAAACAAAACAATTCACAATGTAAATGAATACTTTTCTTTGTCCTTTAAGAGTTTTAAATTATAACATTGTAAAAGGGAAAAATGATGTAACACCCAACATGCCAAAGTACTTGTAAAACCCAGCTTACCCAGCTCACATCACCCCTTCATTATTAAATCATTTGAAACTCTAGATTCAAGTTTCTGATAGCATAAGAAAAGGCCCACACACAGATCTACATTAATAAAACACTTTGTTATAGAGTGTGTATGCAAACAAGCGTGTAAGTTAGCATTTATAAACGTCATGCATTTCCATATCTTTTGTCGATAGTATCCAAACTTCGCATGCATATGCTATGTGCCTTGATTTGATTTGATTTGATTTGATTTTTATTGCGTAATAATAACATGACAATATGAGTAAAAAAATACACAGAGTAGCAATAGGACATGCCAGATAGCCAGAGGCTAGAGTCAAGGCAGCCCCAGCAAGCAGTAGGAAAAGAAACAGAATCAGCGATAAGCGCACACTCCGGAGCACCAGAGTCAGGAAGGACAGTCCCAGGACGCCCACAGGCGCTCTACCAACTTCGCCTTCAGCTGACCCGGAGCAGAGCCCGCACAATCACTCAAAAATTTATTATATAATTTCATTGCACTAAAAAATATCGATCTCTGTCCCTTAGAAGACAAACACTTTTTCAACTTTAATTGATTTTTACTTTTTAAACGGGTATCTTGACAATGATCTATCATAAAATCTTGCAACTCTTCCATGGGGAAAGAATTTGTTAAAAACATTAGCAGGCGATACTGGAATAAAATTTCAATTGGCATTATTTTTAAAATTTTAAAATTTTTGGAAACTGTTTGATTTGGTTTAAAATTGAGTATTATTCTGATTGCCTTTTTTTGCATGATTAAAAGTTTGTTTAAATCAGTTTTGTTGCCGTGGCCCCAAAACTCGATTCCATAAATTAAAAGAGAATAGAAAAAACTGTAGTACAAATTGATCATGGTTGATTTGTCTAGGTAGGGGCGAATGAAACGTAATATTAGTAATATGTAATTAAGTTTTTTGATGAGACTTTGGATGTGTTTTTTAAAAGTCAAGTTGTTGTCTAACGTGATACCTAAAAATTGAGTCGAATCTTTGATTTGTAGTTGAGAATTGTTTAAAGAAAGGCTTAGATTATAATTTTGAGTGTTTTTAGACGGATTTTTGAAAACTACTTGAAATGTTTTACTGTTGTTTAAAATGAGTCTGTTTGATAGGCACCATTCATTAATAATATTTAATTCCTCTTGGAGTTTAGAATTATCTGTTGAAAATATATTGGTGTCATCTGCGAATAAAATACAATCCAAAGCAGGTGCAGCATTTACTAAGTCATTTATAAAAATTAAAAATAAGAGGGGTCCTAAAATTGATCCTTGTGGGACACCAATCGTAATTGCCCTCATTTGCGAACAATCAGTATCTGTTTTGGTAAATTGAAATCTACTTTGGAGATAACTTTGAATAAGAGAGGAAGACTTTACACTAAAATTGTAGTAAAAAAGTTTGTCAATTAAAATTTTGTGATTAATCGTATCGAATGCCTTTGAAAAATCCAAAAATACGCCCTGAGTTATATTACTTTGATCTAAATTAGTATATAAAAATTCCATTAGACTGTTTATTGCTGTAGTGGTGCTTTTACCTTTTCTAAAACCAAATTGTTTAGGCGACAAGATGTTATTGGTTTCTAAAAAATCCCGTATTTGCAAAGACAAACATTTCTCTAAAATTTTTGATAAAGCAGGAAGAATGGAAATGGGCCGGTAATTAGATGGATCTGTTCTATTTCCCTTTTTAAATAATGGAGTCACGCGAGCTATTTTTAAACAATTTGGGAAATTAGATTGTTGTATAACAAGATTTATAAGATGTGTTAAAACTGGAATTAGGACTAGTTTATTTTCTTTTATTGCACGGAGAGAAATCCTATCATAGCCGGTTGCTTTAGGAAGACTGAAAGAATCAATTATTTGCAGTGTTTGGTAGGGGTCAATTATCTGGAAGCTAAAATCAATATCATTTACACAGTTGTCCATAAATTTAGAAAAGTGAATATCGGAAAGTGGCAACTCATTGGCCAGTTTATTACCAACATTTACGAAATGATCATTTAAGGTCTCAGCTATATCTTGCGAGTCTGTTAGGAGTTTTCCATCTTTGTTTATGCTCGTTGGGCTATCTGAATTTTTAGAGTCTCTATTTAACAATCTGTTTATGAATTTCCACTTTTCGTTTTGATTATTTTTACATTTATCAAATTCTTTTTTATAGAATTTAGTCTTCGCAGTTTTAATTTCATTTGTGACTAAATTTCTGAAACTGTGGTAAGAGGTGTGGAGCGAAGTATTGAAAGGTTCTTTTTTGCATTTAATGTGCAATTTTCTTCGCTTATTTATCTGTTTAAGTAGATGGTGATTCATCCAAGGTTTTAAAAAGTTGAGCTTTTTCTGATTTGTGGAAATTAATTTTTTCTTCCCAGCTATTTTTATTAAATTTTGGAACGACAAAGAAAAGGATTCAAAGCTTTTGTTAACATCAGAGCAATCCATTATCGCCCGCCAATCTTGTTCAGCAAGCTTGATTGCTAGCTGATCATAGTCAATAATGAAAATGGATAAATTTGAACGCTTGGGAATTTTGATTTTAAACTCAATTGATGCAAAAACTGGTTGATGGTCAGAAATATTAAAATCTATTGTTGCAGAGTTTATGTTAGAGTCAACCCGGTTAGTTGCTATGTGGTCTATAAGGCTATTTTTGGTACTACCTAGTCTTGTCGCAGTTAAAATTGTGTTGCAAAAACCATATGATGTTAACAAGTTTTCATAATTGAATGAGTTTATGTCAAGAATATTTTCGGGACCGAGATCGATATTAATGTCACCTACAATTATTGTGTCCGGTGGTAATGTGGAGATCAAAGCTCCGAGATCCTCCAGAAAAGACGGCAGAGCGCCCGAGGGCGCCCTGTAGACTGCCAACACCGAGAAAATCCGGCGCCCCGAAGAATGCACCGACGCTAACACCGCTTCCGCCCCAGCCAGTGTAGCCGCCAAAACTCTAGCCTCAAAACCATCTGCCACATACACGCAAACTCCTCCACCTCCTTCATTTGGCCGTGAACTGCAAAGCAATCGATAATTTTTTAAAATAAATTTGTTAATATATGAATGTTCACCAAGCCAAGATTCTGATATAACGATAAGAGAAAAGTTAACATTCAGATGAGCCAAAAAAAGTTCAAATTCAGAAAACTTGTTATGAATGCTGCGAATGTTTATATGCAGAATGTTTATAGAGTTTTTTAGTACTATGCTCTTCAATGCATTAGGTTTGATCAAAGCGCTATGATGAATATTTAGTAAATCAGGTGTATCGTCGAAGCCTGGTATAGTTGCGCTAGTAATAGAAAAACCACATTAAATTATGGAAATGATTAGTTCAAGTCTATCAGGTCTTTGTCGGAAGAAATTTTAATTGCTTCTGAAGTTTTTTCTTTACGCATGAAAATGTTTCCATGATAGGTCCAAGCATATTTATAATTTAAGTCTCTTTTTTTACATCTGACTTTATAAAACAGCTCCTGTGTTGTTTTAGGCAGCTGTTCATTGATGAAGATTTTGTCTGAGTTTTCATATCCCAGAGACTTCGTAGTAATTGATTTTTTTACCATACTCTTTCTTCCATCATAGAACGCATCTCTTGCAGACATCTTGTTGAATTTTATAATAATCGCTCTCTTAGGATTTTCACCAGACTGTTTGGTTCGGAAAATTCCGTCAATGTCTTGTTCATTATAGCTAAGGTCAAGGCTGTCAGAAAGTTTCTCAATAATAGCGTGAAGATTTTCCTTATTTGTTACTGGAATTCCGTCTAGAATAAGTGATTTGTTGAATTTTTCTTGTTCTATGAGTTGAATGGATTTAGAAAGCTTTGTCAACGAGCTAGTAGATGGTTGCAGGTCAGAGTAACCTTCTAGCAAGTCAATAAAATTAACTAGTTTTAAAACTCCATCTGGTTCCTGAGAACCAGTCTCTTAAACACCCACCTGCAGGCCATCGGATTGACAATGAAAGATATTCTAGACGCTACTGAACTTACTGCTAGTAAGGAAATACCAGACTAGCAGACAAAATACAAGGTTTACTGTGTCTAACCCTCCTCATTTAATTAGGTCATCACTGACACTGTCAAAGCTATTTTAGCATCTAAAATCTTGCCATCTGACAAGGTAGAATCACCATTAGTAGTAATAATGTCACACATACCATAAAAGCTATAAGGTGATAAGCTAATATCTGCTATATGTCTAGTAATTATGGTAACCTTTACTGTTCACAAAAGGTTTTGTTGTTATTTTCATTTGTGCTCTAGATAAAGCTGTTGAATAAGTTTATGACTAAAAGCCAGCAGTTAATGGACTATGATGAAATAGCTGATTAAAAGACTTAAGCTATAGATCTATGAATAAGTCTATGACTAAATAACTAAAATTGCAAGTCTATAAATAAGTCTATGACTAAATAACTAAGGTTATAAGTCTATAAAGAAGTCTATGACTAAATAACAAAAATTACAAGTAAATAAATAAGTCTATGAATAAATAAACAAAGTTATAGCTCTATAAATAAGTCTATGACTAAATAACCAAAGCTACAAGTCTATGAATAAGTCTCTGACTAAATACTTTAAATTACAGATTTATGAAAAAGTCTATGACTAAATATCTAAAGCTACAAGTCTATGAATAAGTCTATGAGTAAAGACCTGTTTAGTTACCAATCTATGAATAAGTCTATGACTAAATAACTAAAGCTAGAATTCTATGAATAAATCTATGACTAAATACCCAAATAGTTAAAGATCTATAAATGTCTATGACTGAAGAACTAAGGCTATGAGAATATGAATAGATCTATGAAAAAAATCTAAAAATTAATTATTCAGATTAGGCCTCTTTTTTAAAATTTTTAGTAAAACTGTCATGTATTTCACCACACTTCACATAATAGTTGTAAATGTGCTGGGATAATACAACTCCCTCACTATTTAGTTGTTTGTTATAATGTACTAAAATCTAAAATAGTTTGCCATTAACAAGATATCATTTTTCAAGGTGTCATTTACTTTCCGTTTTACCGTCCTTTGGTAGTTCTCGACTACTCTGACTATTTCATTGTCTGCTCACCTATAAAAGTTACTAAATAATTGTCCTATGTCACTAAATCCTCAGCTACACTATATTATGTCAACCAATCTGGCTGAATTGACAATACATGTGCTACAGTGTCTCTTATTGATATCTGCATGTTCATGCTAGCTTATTTACACCTGTCCTAGCTTGTTGGCCTTGGTTATGACTCGTATCCTTGCATATGAATTAGATTATACCAAAGCTTTATTGATAACTAGTTTCTTTTAGAACCATCCAAATAACCGGCATTTTTTACAAAAGACTGGAACAATCTCGGTGCTCACAGCCTATACACCTCAAGCTTTTATACACACACTCACATCCTCACACACTCTCACCGTCATTGAGTGGCATGTCACTAGAATAATAGCCATCTCTAACTACTGAAAGTTTTTAAACTTTCACATGGCCTCATTGGCGTTTTCTGATGCTGTACATTACACCTTTGTAAAATTGCATAAATTATTAGCAGATGACACTACCTAGAATTACCCTCTTTCCAACTTGGAAAAATTTTGGTGAATGGTTTCGTTTTACTTTTATTTGAAACTACAGTCCACAACACACAATCTAAGACTGTCAACTAAGGAACACTGTCTACATGACTTGTTCAGTTGCCAACCTAGCCTAAATATTATTAACATTTTAAGCTTTTTCCTCACTTCATGGATAACCAATGAATCTTCTAGCAAATAAGGCATTTCTCACAAAACTTTTGACTAATTCTGCTCAAACTTTGTTTCAAGAGTTACGTTTGATTAGCGGGATCATTTGTCATGCTCCTAAACAAACAATATGTATGGAATACAAGTCTCCTAAAATTCTTGGCAAACTGTCTTTTTATATCTTTGATTACGATACCCAACCAGTTGTCTGTTCACTTCAGTTAAGCCATTTCTGTTGCTTACTGCCAGCACAGAAATACCAAACTAGCATACTAAAGACTAGGTTTACTGTTCCTAACAGTTCCATTCATTCAAACCATCGCTGTCATTGTCAAAGCATACTTACTTCAACATTGAAATCTTTGCCACCTGGCAGTATACCACAGCCGATGGTACTAATGCCATACCACTAAAGCAGTGAGTTGATAGCTTAATATCGGCTGCATGCCTTGTAATTATGCCAATTATGTAATATTCACAACAGATTGCACTGCTCATTCTCAGCCTGTGCACTAGAAAAAACATTTGGGTAGGTCTATGACTGAAAGCCCAAATCTATGAATAGGAGTATGACTAAAATTCCACAGCTAATGACCTATTATGATGTCTATGAATTAAGGTCCTAAGAAACTCTAGCTAATATGCCAACTTTATTGTTAGCCCATCTGATTGGTAGACTTTCAAAACTAATCAGATGGAGTTCAATTATTTCAGCTGTCATTTTAGGCTGCTGCTTTCTAATAATCATTTCATAGTTACTACTCACCTTTAGTCTCTGGTTATCAAAAGCAACTAAATTTATTTACTTCTAAACAACTTCTAATCTTCTGGTTATTTATGAATAACTTATATGTCTATTTGTTTTTATTTCATAGCAAAACTTGTTTCCCTGAAACTGCTTTAAACTTCAATGGATGATTAATCATCTATTATCCTTAACCAGGTTATATTTTCTACACTGTAAAAATATATGGTTCAAATAGAGCTGTACATATTTTAAAGCTTTATTAAAATTCCATTTTGTGTTACAGATCACAATATCCGCAAAAGTATAGTTTAGCAAAATATTTTAATATTCTTTGTGATAGATTTTCACCATTGATATTAAAAATTGTAAAATGGCTCGTAGCGCTAAGCAGATAATTTGTGAAACTTTATTTAAATTCATCAAGTGATATCCTCTCATAGTACAGATACAAAGCTAGTCAACAGAGAGGGCTAATAAATCCAATAGAAACTTACATAATATCTGTATGCAGGTATAGAGAAAGCTATGTAACACTCAATATGCCAAGTACAGCTATATAACTCACATTTACCAATAAGAATGATTTTGTTTACTCTAAACACACTTGTTTATACATGATGCATCATGGGTAATCACAATACACCAATGATTATTGAATATTCACTAGATTGGAGTTTATAGAGCTTCAAAAGGCTGCATATTTGAGTGAAAGCCTGCAGAAAAATAAGGGGTGGATTTTTCTAGAATATTGTATTTAAAAAGTCGGCTAAATATTAAATTTAAAAGCTGCATGATCAAAAGTGTTGCCTTTTAAAGGTTTCTCCTAAGATTATAGGTTTCTATGTGATGCTATAAACCATGAACCATATTTAATGCGATGATTCAAAACTCAATATTCTTTAAGTTTATCTTCAATACAACAGCATGCAAGCTCATTTAAGCAGGCATATTATTACATAAGCAGTAGATATTATTACAGTCTACATTGATCAATTACCACAAGATTGTAGTTCAGATTGTGCTTTTGTTGTTAAGCGTTACCTAAATATAGTGACACGAGATGACAGTCATCAGTCTGTAACTCTAGCTAAGAGTATTTGATATGATCAATAGAAAAGTATGGAGGAAATATTACTTATAGTCTAAATTATCTAGCAAATAAATACAATAGGTCAAAATGCGCTTTTTTGCTAAGAGACCATTGTGCGTGCATTTCCTCATATCAAAAACATGTACATGTATGTCTCAGGTGTATTTCCTTTTAAATATTGATATGCGCATAATCACCTGTTTTTGAGATATTTTCTGAAGAGATTGTTCTGATGTAGCCAAGCTCTTAGGAAAACAGAGTTGCCCGAAAAGTTTACTAATATAATTTTTGCATTATATATATGAATAAATATAGTTAAACATGTAATTGATTAAGTATATATGCATACAAATTTAATCAGTTATATCTAAATATATATGTAAATATTAGAGCTGCACAACGATTATAAAAATTAATCACGATTAATAACTGGTCTGAACCAGTTAATCTTCGATTAATCTAAGAATTAATCTAAAAAACCTGTCTATTTGAAAACAAATAATACAGCTATATATAAATAAATTATATTTAAGACAATTATTGGTAACAGGATTACATGTTATGCTCAATGTACCTAAGTTACAAAGTAATAACTATTATGAGTATGAAAATAGTCTATGAAAGTCCATAATTAAGCCAGCCAAGAGTTGAGGCAGCACAATTTAATCTATTCACATTATCCAAATGAAGAGATGCCCTCTTCCCACATACAGTAGTAGTAGTTATTGTCTGCGGCAGCTGGCGATGACTTCTGAGCGGTAACATGGAAATTAGTTAAATGATATCTTAATGATGATGTGCTGTGGTGGTAGGCAAGTTCTTTCTGGCATATATTGCACTTAACTTTCTCGATATGCTTCCAACCACATATGAAAATGCGCTACCTAATACGGAGGACATTTTTCTGCTTTTATGTTCCATTGAAGTGTCACTCTAATATTACTATCATTCTAAACCTCAAATATGAAATTTTAATTTTTTTTCAAAAAATGAAGATACATGTATAATTCACCTTGAAAAGTTTTGAAATATAAACAAAAAATAGGCTGTAAAATATTAAATCATACTGAAATCACTTTTGTTGCTATAACCTAGAAACATGTGCAGACAACTAACAACATGGCCGCTTACAACTAAACTGACACGGCGCTCGCGTTTTTGTATTGTATATACAAGTTTTATGTTAGTGACTCACTTCATGTTTTCATAGTTGAGTGCAAAATAATTGTGGTTGTCTCTAATTGGTAAAAAAGTGTTGCTTGTCATAGTATTTATTTGTTAGTAAATTCAATGGTAGTAACCTGCTATGTTAATGTTATATTGTGGCGGACGCCGCGTCACAAATTTATTTCTCACATTTTATATACTCGCATATAATTAATTTTATATATTGCATCTTGTGCCTGTTTTATTATGTGTTTTACTTGCATATAATTACTCTTATATATATTTTGCATATTGTGGTTGTCTTTATTATGTGTCTTATCGCTAATACTTTGTTAGTTTGGCCGTAATTAGGCCAACGTGTTAGCGAGTCTATTAATCATTTATTCTTTTACTGTTTCTTACCTGATTCCATTAGACAGTTCGGGAAAAATATATGTCTATAGAGAATGCTCTCGCAAAGAGAGCAGAGTAGTCGCAGTCCCACAACTAATGGAAATTGCTTCGAAATAAAACGAACGGAAAACCATACTCACTTCTCTTACAATTTATGCATTTTTATTGCAATCTAGAGCGTGCTTGAGTAAGGGCCAGCAAATTCCTTTACAATATATTAAACAATACAAAGGAATCACATCATGATCATCACCTCAGTTGCATTTTATTCGAAGATTAATTGGCTCAACTCAGTTAATCGTGTATTTGTATTGATCGCGTTAATCGTTTAATTAACAAGATAATTGTGCAGCTCTAGTAAATATATATATATATATATATTTATTTATATATACTAATGCAATTTATATATATAAATATATATATGAATATATCTCTATATATACACAGACACAAGCAATTCCATGCATGTTTACATTCTTGTGGAGCTTTGCAGTGATAATGAGGACCTTGATTGGCCCATGAAACCTCTTCATGATGCTTACCACCAACAAACATCTAAGGTTGGCGACCTCCACAAGAAATAAAAGTGGCTGAACAACGAAAACCTAACAACCAATACAGAGTCGCTACTCATAGCAGCCCAGGAGCAAATGCTCTCAAATTTTAGGAAATTTTAGGTCAATCTAAAAGTGGACAATTTCCTAGACGTTACCATAGACTTCAACAATGGCAGATACCAACCTTATATGAAGCCAAACAACAAGCCACTATACATCCACCAGAAATCCAATCATCCTCCTCATATTCTACGCAACATACTATGTTCTATTAACCTAAGGCTGTCAAACATATCCTCTGATCAGAAAGCGTTTGAAGAGGCAACTCCAGTATATCAGGCAGCCTTCAATGAAAGTCAATACTAATACCAACTGAACTTTCAACCTACAACTAACCGACAGAAAACCACAGCCCGACATCGCAACATTACTTGGTGTAATCCTCCTTACAGCAATAATCTCACCTCCAATCTCGGCAAACAATTCTTCAAAATTTTAGACAGAGAACTTCACCAACAATCTGCTCCAAATAAGATTTTTAACAGTAACACCATCAAATTGAGCTATAGCTGTATGCTCAACGTGGAATCTATCATCGACAGCCAAAACAGCAAATTATTAAATCCACCACCAACACCTAGCCAACATGTACTTACTAAGAAGTTCAATTGTAGAAATAAAACACAATGTCCACTGAAGAGAGAATGCATGGCTAACAATATCACCTATCATGCCACTGTTCGAACAACAAACTCTACGGAAACCTACTTTGGTTTAACATCAACCGAGTTCAAAACAAGGTTCGGAAACCACACTGCATCTTTCCACCATCGCAAAAAAGTTTGGCGATCGAACTCGGCAAGTATGTCTGAAATTTAAAAGACCAGGATATCGACTACAACATTGATTAGCGTATTTTTACCAGAGCCGCAGTCACTTTCAACCACAAACATATGTGTAATAATTTTACTGTTGAAAAATACTATATTTTATGTAAACCTGAATGGACAAGCTTAAACAACAAACGAAGGTGTCGTTTCCTCATGCCGCCATTTAGATCATTTTATGCTTTCCAAATTCAAACCATCCGAAAGTTTTAATGTTTTAATCTTTTAGCTTTTATTTGATTATACCGTATTATTTTATAAGATCCGCGAGACACAAATTACCATTAGTGTCTGATGAGCGCTAAATATTTTAACATCTTTTTAGCATGACACTCTAAGTTATACAGTTTTTATCAAACTTTACACTGCTCTTTTATTATTTATTTCATAGGGAAGAAAACTTTACATGCTATGTTCTCATTCTTCTGTATCTGACAATTGCCTGTGCATGAAACTTTGAGTAATACAGTGTTTATCAAATTTTACACTGCTCTTTTATTATCTTTTTTATAGATCAGCTCCGGAAACTTCGAGCACTTTCAACTTTCATACAATTCTGATTGTTATATATATACATGTATAATTATATATACACATATTTTTATATTTATTTTCATATATATATATTTTTGGTCTCTTTGCAAAAAAGCATAATTTGAACAACGATATCTACAGTAGTTGCTAAGTAATTTAAACTATAAATAATATTTACTCCATACTTTTCTATTGATAATATTATATGATCTTAGCTAGAGTTACAGACTGATGACTGTCATCTCGTGTCACAATCTTCAGGTAACGCTTAACAACAAAAGCACAATCTGAACTACAATCTTGTGGTAATTGATCAATGTGGACTGTAATAATATCTACACTTCCCTTTTCTTTCGAGCTTCAAATATTTTTATCCCAGTTACAGACCGGTGACTTTCATCTCATGCAACATTTTACAGGTGGCTTTTTACAATATTTTATTACAATTAATATCTAAACGATCTTTTTGTCGAGCATCAGATCAGATATTCATAGCTTTAATCAAAGTTTTTCTGTGTAACCGTGACATTTACCTTTCACTATTAACAACAAACCTCAGTCAGTTGCTCATCAGAAGCCATGATTTTTGAATTATCTAGCAGTTTACTGAGTAAAAACTTGCATTGCAAAAGCCTTTTGCGGCCTGGTGAATAATAAGAAATTTTCTCGTCAAGTGGGAAATATTTCTTTACTTTTTATTTTACTTTGCTTGCTATATTGTACTGTAGTCATTGGGTACTGCTATATCTATTAACGTAGCCCTCTTGTTCTCCTTGTTCACCACAACTATATCTGATTGGTTGGCTATAATTGCTTGTCAGTCCAGAGGTAGAACTCCGAGAGGATCTTAGGGCGGTCATTTTTATTGATCTTACCAGGAGCTTCCCACTAGTGTTGTGGTTTATTAAGGTTATACTCATCACATATACTTCTGTACACAACACCTACAACATGATTAAGCTGCTCAGCGTATGCATTTCTTACTAGCTGCTTACATCCACTAATGATGTGTTGGATGGCCTCAGGTGCATCTTGGCACAGTCTGCATCTAGGATCATCTCTAGTTTGATAGATTTTTGTTTGAAGTTGCTTTGTTGGAAGCACTTGCTCCTGGGCTGCCATGAGTAGCGACTCTGTATTGGACGTTATGTTTCTTCTGTTCAACCACATATATGTCTGCCAGAGATTGCCAGCCTTATGTATTTGTTGGTGTTAAGCATCATGAAGAGGTTTCATGCGCCAGTCAAGTTCCTCATCATCCCTGCGAAGCTCCATTGTCAGAGCAGCCATTTGAAATTCAGCTAGCAACTTATTTGAGGCATTTGCGGAGGCTGCATCAGCTTTATTGCCTTGTTCTTCCTCTTTCACTGTCTGCTATACAATTTTGAGTCTCCCTAACTCCATCTTTCTTATCAGGATACAATCTAGTAATACCAGATTTAGGTGGAGTATTCCATGCATAGTCAGCAGTTTACGTGTTGCTATGTATGTTTTCTTGATTCTTTTTTCAGTCCGCTTTAATATCCCTGATGGGTATCTCATTACTGGCAGTGCGTATGTATTTATTGCCATGACTTGATTTTAGTGACATTGAGCTAATTTCGTAGGACCTGCCGAATGCGTTTCTTGTATTTGGTAATGGTTTTATGAGGTACTTCGGCTTCATTTTGATGTTGCTTTGCATAATCCCCAAGTACTGGTACCCTTCTTGTATATATTTGATAGTGCCATTTGACATTTTTAGTTTCTCTGTGTGCACAGAATGGTCTATCTTGAGAGTTGGCTTTCTACAATTCTCATATTTCTCGTACCATCTCAAATTCTTACAGAAGCTTCCTAACTGCAATTTATTGGTGTTTCCCAGCTCATTACTATCTCTTTTCCTAGACAGAAGAAAAGAGGCTGCTAGCACACCGGATTGCACACAGTTGCACACTAGCTTCGTGCAACTTTGCAAGTCATTTGATTTATTTATTTTATTGTTAAAAGAAACTGTTGAAATGCTTTTTTGAAATATATTACTTTTGCTGTTTTACATTAAAGCTACGCTTTCTGCACTTATAACATAAGTAAAAGTAAGCCAAAATTTTCCATTTCTTAAACTTATTCTTAATATTGCATAACTTTGGCAGAAAAGGAAATTTGTGTGCTATTTGAAATGTTGCTCATTGGTTGATGTGATCAATCATTCTATATTTTAGTGTCATTTGTATGATAAACTGCTCCAGTTAAGTTCTATATCAATAATAAAATTTTAACAAGCTTGATAATAGTTGTTAAGCCTATATATACAGAAAGATTCATCTAAAATAAATCAAGCATTTTATGAAACATATTGAAATCACCTTGAGCAACAATCGACTTCTTAATGTCTAAAACTTATGAGATGCATATGATCATATAAATTGTGCAAATACTTAGAGCAGTTATCTAGAAATGCAATGTTTAATATTTCTACAAAAAAGTTGGTTAATGAACGAAAATGATGCAGTGAGAATACTCTAATAAGGTCAAGCAATCTCAAGCTCAAAAAAGATTACAATACCTACATGTACATTCATATCAGTCAATCTAAGCATTTCATTGGTTGTTTTAAATCTTGCCTGCTGGTATGCTGGTAATCTATATCAATATTGTCGGCAACTACACACTAAACGACTGACTAATCATACTTTCAACTTGTAAACAAACTTTAGATGGATTAATAAATTGAATAATAGTAAAAACTGCTTTTTTGTTTTACGCAAACAAATACACTGGTTTCAAACCTCTCAAATTATTTGGCAGCGTGCCAGAACAAATGGGATAGATGGTACTTTTAAGCTTATATCTACCACATTTTTAAACCATATTTAAGTTGTCCTGTCTTCTATCTGAACAATGATACAAAGCAAATATTTTGTTCTACTAGCACGTAAAACAAGTTATAAGTGTTAATCATATATTCAACGATGATTGGCTAACAATTTTAGCAGATTTTTTCAAAAAGTATATATGTTTTTTATCATTTGCTTTTGATTTTGATGTTTGAAATGATCTGACTGCTAGGATATTTTAAGGTTAAAACTGAGAATGTTTGCTCACAGTTAAAATCCTTTGAAGAAAAATATATGTGAAATACTGTCACTAGTTCCTATCATTGCTATAGTTGATATCAGCTTTAGGGTTCAAGTAATAATGTTATGTGTCTTTATTCTGTTGGCTCTTTGTAACCATAGACGTCTTATTCACACTTTTGCTTGATCTGATCATTTTAACTTTAATAAAGTTGTGCTGATTTTAATTTTGAAACATTTTGAGAGTCACACCACCTCAAACATCAAGATCAATCACAAATGATAGCCAATAGCAATACTTCGCGATACTCAATAATTTGTGATAAAATAAATCAAAATATTGTGTAATTTTGTCTTTATCTGATTATGTGCACTTCTCTTTAGCAATTTGAAGTGTTTTATTAGTTTTGCAGCTTGCTGCATTATTATGCATATTATAGTACTTATAATATCTAAAAGTTACAACTAAGAATAATGGAACAGCTATTGCCAAAAGACCTGAAAACCAGAAAAGATTAAACTACTGCATATATAAAAGTGCCTGACGCTATCCTGCTCTAGTTGACTCGTATATGGTCTTTTATCCACCAAGTTCGAGTGAGAGGTAGAAGCCTTTTTGATAAAAAAGAATAAATAAACCAATTATGGCCATACCTGACACAAGTCGGCTACCCGCTTCAACAAAACAGGGAAAATGATCAAACTTACATAACATCTTACAAACATGATCCTCTCTCTGTTACCAAAGTGATGCAATATTAAGAAGAGATGTGTGAGCTTGTAAGAGATGAGTTACATGTCATCGCTATACGTGCTCCATCAGCTTAGTCTCAAAGTAAAGCTAAGATGGAGAATCAGCAGGCTATGCAATAGGTATAGCATGAAGATCAATAAAACCAGCTAAATGTATTTGGCTATATGAAGATTATTGTCCCAGTATTGTCTACTGAACTAAAGAGTTATACTTGCTCTTGCGCAATAATTGTAGTTTATTTAATGAAGCTTACATGAAGTTTCCTAACATGCAATACTTAATGTTTAAATACTTGAAGGATTTGACCAACAAAATAGTTAAGAGCTTGTAGTGCTTACGGTCTCTCTTTTTTCTCCCAAAGTAAAAGAATAGTGATGATACGTTCATATCCAATAGGTTGCGTGTAGGGGCTTACGTAAAAGATTACGGTGTGAGTGAGAGAAAATAAGTTGTGTGTGAGAAGAATACAAACAAAACAAAAAAATGATGCTGAGCGGTTGCTACCTGTTAAAATTGCAGAATTAGGAAAATGTCAAGAATCAATTTTAAAAAATTTGTCATAGCAGAGCTAGATGGTCTTTAGGTAAAATTGTTTAAAAAGGTCTTGTAAAAGGATCTCACGACCTATAAATCTTTTACCACAGATGCAAAGGACACGATGTGAATAAATACGCAGGATGTTTGTTTGCGTATAGCTGACCAGGTCCATTGAAAAAAACTTTTTTTATAAAGGTTAAAGCATGCTGGTTAATGGGATGGAAAAGTGTTAATAAAACATGTAAGATGAACTTCCTGTTTTATGGTATTTTCTGTCATCATCCGATCTCCAAGACAAGCTGAAGTGATGGAGTTAGGAATACGTATCAGCTTTAACGGAACAATAAAACTAATTGAAGGTAACTATACATGTAGCTGTCCTGCTAAACCAAAAAAAAACAAGAAAATGAATGCAAAAAATGATCATGAAAAAATGAAATTTGACTGCCATTAAAAATATTCAGTTGCAGAGATTACAGAAATCTGTGACATAACAGAGGAAAACTGAGTAAAAATACTTTTCATGCATATAAGCTGTGTCATTATCACTGGGAGAAATATGTAATTTATATATAATGTTTTTGCTATTATAATGTTTTCATTCAGCTCTTTGTATCTCAATTGGCTATTTGTTTTTGAAAAATGGTAAGAATTTTGGCTTCTGCTTGAATTTTTTTGCTGAATTCATTACATATTATGAAATGCATGATTCAATTTAAACTTTATGCTTGGAACATGTTGGGCATGACTATTCCTTTGGCAAGTTTTCACTAAAGCCCTTGTAATTGATGGATGAATGGTCTGTGTTATTAGACACATGCCTTTGAAATATGGTTCTTAGAATGACATTCTCTAAGGTATAAAATTTCAAAGGATTGCATTGCGTATATTGTTAGCGAACTGATGCAATATTAAAAATAGCTCTAAAACTAGGACGCATTAGATTACCTGTTATTATGTGCATCAAAGGAAGCAAATAGAAATTTTGTATAGAGCTCATTAGTCACGCCTGTGCACTAAACTTGTACATTGACTGTACATGTTTACATCGGAGCAACGGCGACAAAATATTTTCACAAAAGCAAGCTATTTTTAGAGATGGCATGTGAGCCACGTGCCATCTCCAGAGTGTCTTTCCATATAAAAGAGCGGCTCGTCCAGTTAATCAGTGCATTTGTTATTGACTGCTCAGGTGTTCCTTAACAACAAGTAAAAAGAGGTTTTCTAAAATGAATGCTCAGACAAAACTTGTTCTGTTTGCTGTTTTAGGGGCGTGTTTGCTAGTTTTTGGGCAAGCTTACGAAAGAGGGTCATCTCGATTAGTGAGTGTCATTTATTTTCATAGTCACTGTTTTTCTTGCAGCTTGTTTGCTTTCAACAAATAGTTAAAAGCTGAGGTTGGCATGTTATTATCTCAAACCAGTTTTCAGTTCATGCACTTGAACAACGTTAATCGATTTATTTACATTTCAAACATTTTTTTAAATTATTATCAACTTACTAGGGTCTAATGCGCATTAAAATATTTTTGGCTATTAGCATTCACTAATTATGGCAGAAGTTTATTTGCTAACTTTAAAACACACCTTGATATTTATACTTATCATCGACACCAGATTTTAATAATCTATTTTTAATGTCCACCTGACTTTTTTCTTGTATTTAGAAACATGTAAAATCAAAACTAAGTATTGTGCAGTTTTTTAACTATATATGATGTAATTGACTTGTCTCATGGCAAGTCTGTAGGTGGGTTGGTAGATCTGTAAGCTAAAATCCTGTCTCATTATCTTTTTCTTTCTTAAACTGAAAAAGCATTTTGTGATGTGAGATCATCGGCTATGTTCAAAAAACCTGGAAAGACAATTCACGGACAGATATTTCACAGGTAGGACCTTGGCACCAAATAAGGTTAAAATAATGAAATAACACTGACATGTACAAAAGAAGTGTTTGGAGAGGGTAACAGAAACTGGTCATTGTTTAGAAACTCAAACAGTTTCATAGTTTAGCTGTGATATCAAAGCAACAAGTCATATTAATTTAATATTTTTTATATAATATCCGCCTTTTTAATGTGAAAAACTATTTTTATGTCGATAGTTTAAAAAATAGAAAGAGTTATTTAAAAAAATTATCGTTTTTGTAAGCATGAATTTAAGTTGAGGGCAAGTTGGGGTAAACTTGCTGATGCATGTAAATGCAAAAAAAGAGTTGCTTCCTTTTAATAATTTCTGCATTAAATCATAGTTTCTTTGTTTTGTTCTTTTTTTAGTGAATTTTTTTGATCTTGCAAATAAAGCTGTAATTTTTTCATAAATTTTAGATTGGTTTCATGAAATATTAGATCATGTTAAAGCAAAATTGTGCTCATTTCTCATGCACTCAGTTAAAAATTTTGTATGTGGAAAAAGTGGCTGCTGCAACTTGCACAGTGGGCAGGATCCAGATAAGCTTCTAACTCCACAAATCCTTATTCTGGAAACTAGCATGTATATTTTCCTTTCTAATATTGCATAGTGTTCTTCTAAAAGGTAGAAGTAAGCAGAAACAAAAGACAAACTTCGGGGCCACTAGACTGTGGGGGTACCTATACCGCCCCTACCGGATACTTCCATACTCCAGGATTTCCAGTCAATCATCTAGACAACACAACATGCAGGTGGCACATCCAGGTTTCTGCTCCCTATGAGCGGATCAAGCTTGAGTTTGTTCCAGTGCTAAGCTTGCACAGCTTCCTGGGTGATAATGGCATCAGATACTGTTACGACTATGTCAAGGTCAGAAACTTTACTTTGTGCGCACATGTTTGTCAGCAGTTTTGTACTCTTATAACCTGGCGGTCTCGTCGTAAAAACATCTTTAATTGCATGAAAACATTTTTTATAAAGAGCTAGTGATCAGGACTCAAATATGAACTTACAGAAACCTTAGTTGAATTTATCAAAAATTATAGCTGTATTTCTATCAATTAAGACTTTTTATGATGATTTGGTGATGGTGATCTGACTATAAGGGTTGTTCAAGATTAAACTAAACAAGGTTTTATCAAAGTTTCAGTTTCAAACAAAAGTGTGATTGTGACGTCTATAGTTGCACTTCAGAAAAGAGACTGACAGGATATAGACGTATTGTGCTGCAAGTCAAGCACAGTGATCAACATTAATAACAAGCAGCAGTCAAGCAGCCGGAAAACTAGTGATGTCATGGCACATATGCCTTTTCTGAGCAGTTTAACTGCGGTCAAGCTTTGTTGATTTAATCTTAAAACATTCTGGCAATCAGATCTTCTCAAATATCAAAAATGATTGCCAATAATAAAAAATACCGATAGTTTCTGATGAAATCTAATAAAATTTTGTGGAAGTTCACCGGTAATGAGGTTTGTGTCTTTAAAGATGTTATGCAGGTTTGATATTTATTATTCCTCAGAGTGTTCACCCGGTAGAGCTAGCTAAAGTTTTCCTCATGGCTGTTTTAAGGAGTGGGTTTTTTATTTTGGTTTACTCTCACCTAGTATTTTGGTATTCCACCTGCAATGCAGATAATATTCTTAGAAAACATTTCCTTAAATACTGTACAAGGCTTTAGATTTAGCCTTTATAGTTACAGTTGATGCATAACACAGTATAAGTAGTTAGTAATGCGTTTTCTCCATGAAACTATTTCTCAAAACAATAGTTTAATTTTTTGTCAAATTGAACTTGTTAAAGCTTGAAATTTATTTCTTTCAAACCAAACACATAGAGGCTATTAAATATTGTTAGTGACTGATCATATGCGGAATTTATCACTAATTTAAATGATATATTTATTGCTGTTTTGAATAACAATTTATTGGCTTAGTAAAAGACTAAGGCAAACTTAAATTTACCTCAAAATGTCATTTTTAGAATAACGTTTTACAAATCATCATGGCAATTTGCCATACAACAACAAACAAAACATTACACGTTATGTTTTTAGTTGCTTGAAAATGTTACCAATTATGGTAGAAATGAAAAATTTTGTCAAAAAACAAAACGCTTCTCAAATTCTATTTTTTATTTAATAGGTTCATGATGGAAACTCAGCTGCGGCTCCATATGAATTATGGTGTGGACACGGTACTGCCCCACCCCTCTACTCTACTGGAAAAAGCATGTACCTGGAATTTGTCAGCGATTCATACGCAACAGATTATAGAGGCTTCATGGCAGTATATGCAGGTATGGAAGTTTTTCTGGTTCCTTTTATTTAGGTTTATTCAGCTTTATTGTGTTGCAATATATTATGTTTTATGTCATATTTTGTTAATTAGCTTTATATCATTTTATCTTATTTTAAATTATATGAGTATGCTGGCAGTCTAGTGTGCTGTGAGAAATCAACTCTAACAATTATATGTTCAGTTATTATGTGTGGTATTTGCTACGAGGTATGTATATGAACTATTATGTGTAAAATATGATCGATTGACACAGGTGTTGGAGTGTTGGTCCAACATATCACGTGTTGTTAGTTTGATTCTTATACAAAGTAACTTTTTATCTCAACGTATCACCATATCTTCAGACAGATGGATGAACACACCTCTGATTAGAGTAAAGATCATAATTATTATAGTTCAGTATTATATTATGCTATATACTATATAGTATTATGTTTTATTCTTTGATATTCTATTAGAATATTATAATTTTCTTGATAGGAATAAAAGCGGACGGCACTACTGAATGCGTTGACCTAGAAAAGATGTAGGAACCTAAGCAATCATCCCCAGACTCTGACCACGGAACAGTGTAAAACTCAGCCTCCACTGAGAACCTGACGAGTTGAATATAATATTAGCTACTTAATAACCAACCAAACAGATTTAATTTTGTTTGAACTTTTGCTAGTACAGTGGGCCAAATTGGTGTAATTTTTTTTAACTTCTAACAATTTATATATTACAAAACTTTTCACCAGCAAACGAAGTGGCCTCCTTGTTTTTTGTTGCACAATATCTAACGAAATGTTATACGTGCTAAGCTTTTAATTGCTATTAATAAAATAAATTTTGACGCTACGTAAATTCAGTTCTAAAGTTCAGGAAATGTATGAAGTGGTCAGAATCTGCACGCAAAAGCTCAATGTATGTACAAAGTACCGGAAACAAATTGGGTTGATCTGAAAGAGCATACAAAGTTTTGAAGTAACACAACACATCAAGAAAGAACAGAAATGAAGTTATCTACCATTGATGTCATGTGGTCGCTCAAAGCTGTAACAAAGCATTTCCAGAACTTTCAAAACTTAAGAACAACAATGATACGCAAAAAGATGCAATTACAGTTTTTCAAAACACTAACTTAATTTTATGTAGAGTTGTTGATTACTGAAAACAATCAAACTTATTTTTTGTGTTTGAGACAATAATCAACATTTTTCAAATTAGCTAATCCTTCATCATCATGCTTATACAAAACCAAAAATTTCACAATGTCAATTAATACTTTTCTTTTTCCTTTCAGAGTTTTAAATCATAACCTTGTAAAAGGAAAAATGATGTAACACCCAACATGCCGAAGTACTTATCAAACCCAGCTAACCCAGCTTACATCACCCCTTCATTACCAACTTATTTAAAACCCTAAATGTGTGTGCGTGCATCTGTGTGTGTCTGCGCGTGCGTGCGCATGTGCGCGCATGTGCGCGTGTGTGTGCACGTGTGTGCACGCGTGTGCGCGTGCGTGTGTGTGTGTGAGATTTAAGCAAATTGTGAGCAGATTCAAACAGTTTATTACTGTCCTTGTCATTTTAGTCGTAAAATTAATTTTTAGCATAACATTTTGTTAGAGTTTTTATTTTAATATTTGGTTTGTAATTAATAGATTTTGCACAGTGTTTGTCACTGCATATCTAAAGCTTTTGTATAGAAGAGCTCTACTTTTTAATATCAAAATATTTTATTTAAAATTTAATCTCCCACAAAATCAGCATCTAAAATTTATTTTAATACGACAAAATTATGATAAAGATGACATAATGGAAAGAATTAGTTGTATAAAAAGCCAGCATATAAAGCCAAGCTGAAAGATTATAGTCATTTTATTTAGAGATTATCATTTACGAACTTCACATGATCCTTAGAAACTTACTTAATAATCTGTATGTGCTGCATATATAAACAGTTGCATACATGTATATAAAGTATATACTTTTATAGTGTATATAAATATTTGCGGTAGTGAAGACAACTTGACACTAATTTTTTTCTGGTGAAAATATTTGTCTAGTAAAATTTTTGTAAATATTGTTTTGCTCATTCAATGTATACTTATTTCTTAGTTGTCATTTTTTCTCATTTATTGATTTGAAAGAAAATTTATTTAAATGTTATTCTTATAAATAATTGTTTTTAGATCAAAAAGTCAAGAAAATTTCCTGATTTAAAAATATATTTACATTATTAGTGTTATAGTTCTAAAATAAAAAATTTGCTAAATAGTCAATAGATTACTGCAAATTTTAAAAGATTTTATCACTAAGTATAAATATTTGTTTATCCTTTCAAGTATTGCTCGTTGTTTTACGCGATCTGACTGCCAGAATGTTTCAAGATAAAAATCGATCTAACTTATTTGCAGTTAAAATTTACAAATTTGAATTTATTAAAGAAAGAAAATGTAGAAGTAAAAACCTAAACTTATCAAATAAATAAACTGCAGTATGAAAGTTAAAGCACGTAAATTATATAATTTTTTATTATTTATGTATTGTTCAATACATCAGAGTCTTGATCACATCGATTAAATTGTGACCTGCAGTTGCGTGGCCCTAGGACTACATGTCAATCGCACTTTTGCAAGATCACGCAAGGCTTGAAATTAATTAGTCTTAGTCGTGCCCCTCATCATCACAATAAAAAGAGAGGGTTAGTGCATAATATCATCGAAAAAACATAGTATGGTGCTTGGAATCTGAGTTGTTTATTATAGAAATAATCTGTATATTGAGAAATAATGACAATGATTCCTTTGTCATCTTCATTGGTTCTCTGGAGTTTTCCTACCTTCACCCGCCACTAGCGTCATTATCATAGTTGATAAATATAACCGGTAAGCAATAAAATAAGAGATAAGGGCACGCGACACCAAATATAAAAATTGTATAAGCTCGAAAATTGTGACGTCACAATTTTCGAGCTTATACCATTGAACATTTTTACAGTAAAGCTCTGGAGAAATCCTATAAATACCAACCAATGTCTGTTTCACCATGTCAAACAATGGCTTATTCAAAAGCCAAGATTCTGATGTATTGAAATATATGATAAAAATTTTGTAATATATTTGTTTGAATATGACTGAAGGTCAAATCACATTAGGCGTAAAGCAAAGAGGTTTGCAAAGATGTGCACTAATCTCTGGTACGCATTTATTAGTCCTCTCTTTAAGATACATAATGCAAAGTGTTGAAGAGAAATACACTAAATTGCTGAGATTGCAGTATTGCAGTCGTAACAGGTTATTTACCGAATCAACATTCAATCATATTTCCATTGCTCACTAAAGCCTAAACAGGTTACATCTGTATAATTCCCATATAAGGGCAATTTTAGACAATCAAAAACTATGCTTATATATAGCAAGAGGAGACTCCAACAAACATATTGATTTGCATTTTATCTATTTTACGACAGCCTGGGATCTTGTGGAAGATGCATTTGGTTAATATCCAGCTACTTGTCAAGCCGCAGTATAGTTAACACTTTTTTACCTCAGGACACCAAGAGATACCTTTGCATATATAGTTACTATGTAGTTACTAGCACTCAAGCAGTCTATTGAGCTTCATGAGAGGTCATCAGGTCACAAGGTGTGCTAGGAAAGCAGAGAGAATAAGTATGGGGTGCATGGAACAGATGTCAATGTGTGGGTTTACCAAGCTGAATGGCAAGTGTTGGAGTTCTGTTGAATGCGTATTTTTATCTCAACTTCTAACCGTGGTTCTAAACAGATGAACAAACAGTCTGACATTATTGATATTGTATTAAGTATTAGCTTTTGAAACTACATTTTAATATCTTGTTTTTCTACCATTACCAATAGTAATTTCTCTCTAATTTTAATTGTGTAACAGTGTTATTCCTAAAATGGAGCAGATGATATAATCACATTTACTGGGACCATGCACTCGCTCTTCTGCATCACCCATTTCGCACAGCAATCTGTATCCAAGATCTTACAAGCTATTTTCTTAGTTCTCTTTTAGTATGATGCAAAAATAGATTCCAAATTTCAGGTTCTACTTTTTATGTTTTATGTCTACTTTTATTAGTTTTATTAGCACTTAAAAATTTCAAGTTCTAAGGCTATATCAAACATGCTAGCTTTGGTAATAAACTATTTTTTCTAACACAAAAAAATACATGTAGTTTTAAAACTTGACTATTTGGTTACAACCAACGTACTAATGCTTTGCTTTTTTTTTACTCTGTTGCCTAGTTTTACTTTTCATGTTTTATTAGTACTTAAAAATTAATTTTGTTTTCCAAGAGAAGAAAAATTAGGTTTTTGTTATTGTCAACAGTTGTGGTGATAATGCCATACACCAGGTGTAACAACAAAGATGCTATTTTGGGTAAAGAACACCAACTCGCTCTGGTACCGTGGCTACCCTACCATTGCATGACCCATAATATTCATACTATGTACCGTACTTTTCAGACTATTAACCGCACTCTTATACAAGCCATGTCTGCTTTAAATTAAAAAAAAGATAATAAAACAATCCATAAGCCGCACCTTTGTATAGGCAGCAGAACTCAAGACAGTGATTTTTAACATGGCAGCAACTTTGCTAGTTAAAACGGCACTGTTCCGTATTAACTGATGCTTTTTAACCAAGTGCCTTACGGAACAGTACTGTCAGCCATTGTTTCATATTTTCTTTCACCGCTAGAGGCACACTAAACAGAGATTTCGATGGATTTGCCGTAGCGGTGAAAGAAAAAACCACAGAATAGCCGCACTCTTATATAAGCCGCATGGCTCCAAAAATCAGAAAAATGTAGCGGCTGATAGTCCGAAAAGTACGGTACATAGTTTTACCTTTGAAGTCCCTAGATTAGTAACCATTGAAAAATAGCTATGAAAAAACATTATATAACTGTTATATAATGTTTTTTCATAGCTAAAGTGATCTAAAGCTTCCTTGTCAAATAAGGAAATAGTTTCGTTAGGGAAAAATTATTTTTTAAGATATAATGATCAAATATAAAAGTTAAAATGATCTCTAATTTTAGGAAAATTAAAAGAGAAACATAAAAAAGTGAAAAAGTAGAAAATATAAAAATAGCATTTACCGTGTAAATTCTGCTGACAATAAGAACCCAACATAGACATAAGCTTTAATATAATAAGAGTCATATTTGTTTGTTTAAAGCCACACTAAGAGCAATAGGAAAATATCGCGCTGCACAGAAATCAAACTCAGATATTTGACTTCAAAACCAGATATTAACATTGTACAACTTGACCACCTTTTACTCTTGAAGAATAACTGCGCTCATAGTCATTGCACATGATGATCTCTTATGGAGCAAGACCGACAGCGTACTAGTTAGATTAACTTACATGTATAGGTATATAGCATCTTTATAACAAACATTGGAATGCATGACTGACACGTTCAGGTACTCCAGTTTTACTTGAATGCTGCTTGCTCCGAACTCGCTATCATCACATTTCAACCAGCTGCTATATTCTATGGTTTTAAAAATTGATTACTTCGCAACTAGCGGCAGCCACATTTGCTGATGCAGATGCTGCCTGGTTATTTCTCTGTTGATGAGCGACTAGAGTTGACATACATACTACTTTTAGCTTCAGAGGCTTGCAAGGCACGATAAGCAAACTTGTGTTGAAGAAGCAATGCATATCTGAGCAATTTACAAATACAGTAGATTATATATTGAATTAATATTTCATCATATTTAAAATAAATTAGGTGGTAATAAAGCTAAAAACTTAGTTGTTTGGTTGGCAATAGTCATTCTAGAGCCACAGCTTAATATATATATATATATATATATATATATATATATATATATATATATATATATCTACATTTTAACCAGTTACAAGAACTCTGACGCTTTGAAAGAATTAAAATTTGATGACTGCATAAAATAATCTGTTTTATGGCGTAGTTTTAGCAGATTGTTTTTTCTAAACACGTTTCTAAAAGAACTTCAAGGCATATATAGTAGTTGTCTGCCCTCAACAATAATGCAAAAGGAATAACTTATGTTGCTAGTAAACCGCCTATAAAGCTAAAGCACAGTAGAAAGTTGTAGTTCTTCCATAGATTAACTTCAAAAGTAAACTCACAATTTAAAAACTCAGATGACCGTTTCTAAGCAATAACAAGCAACTTGTTATGCTTATATTTATATATATATATATGTATATATAAATATATGTGTGTATATATATATATATATATAAATATATGTGTGTATATATATATATATGTATATATATGTCTCAGCTCAATAAGAACCACGTTATCAACCCGATATATATAAATATATCTACATTGTAACCAGTTACAAGAACACGAATACTTTAAATGAACCTAAATTTAGGGATTCTACAAAAAAAACTCTGTTGAACCGCGTGGTGTTAGCAGATTGCTTTTCCCTTTACAGGGGAAAAGAACCAGAACCACCTAAGGAACCATTCTACCAGAGCCTTTAAGGAATTAACAGATGGTTTTACCTGAATATGCTCTCATAAGAACTTGTAATGATACAATGCAGCCGACATAAATATGTATACAGTAATCTTTTCTACGTTTTGACTTCAGCTTTAGTGGCTTCGTAGTAATATGAGTTTTGATGGCCTTCATTTAAATGCATGTAGCAGTACACTACTCGTCTTGTTGATGAAGCTGCTCATGTATTATACATTGTGACAACCAAGAGTTATTCTCTCTCTCATATCTACATATAGGTGAGCTCAGAAGATCAATCAAACCAAAAATCAATCCAAAAGAAACTTCAAGTTATCTACTTGACATAAAATTTACATAATTCGCTAAAAAGGAAGGGTGAATGCAGAGCGCACAGTCTATTTGAGAAAAAATCTTTTAGTTACTTACAGTTAGTTAGTTCTAGTCCTAGGTTAAAATTACTGTTATTAATTTTGTTGTAGTATTATACTGTAGGTTACTCTATAATAGCAGATTTAACCATATTTAATTCCCTCATGTGTACTGTATGTGCATATTTTATCATACTGCAGCTTTGGAGTATGTGTGCGACACAAATCAGACTGCTTAATATACAGTACTGTACTCGATTTTAATCTTCGGATTGTTTCAATGTCCAGGCATGACCTAGTTTGTATTAGCTGGAATAAATAGAAGTTGGCTGAACCTATTAGTTACGCCAATATTAGGCAAAATTTGCGCTTCATTTGGCATGTCATGTTTTGTGTCTACTGATTATGTGATTACCATTACCCCATCAAAGCAACTCAGTCCGCGTTAGTTGCCAACTATGCGTTTATTGACCTTGAGCCACATGTCTTCTCTAGAGTGTATTTCCATATATAAGAGCGACTCGTTCGGTTAATCGGTGCATTTGTTATTGACTGCTCAGGTGGTTCCTTAATAACAAGAAAAAAGGGGCTTTCTAAAATGAATTTTCAGACAAAACATATTTTATTTGCTATTTTAGGAGCGTGCTTGCTAGTATTCGGAGAAGCATATCAAGGAAGAAGAGGAGGAAGAAGAGGTCGATCAGTAAGTGTCATTTATTTTTATAATTACTGTTTTTCTTGCAGCTTGTTTGCTTCCAACGGATAGTTGACCGCTGAGGCTTGCATTTTCTCCTCTCAGACCTGTTTTTAGTTCATGCACTTGAATGACGTTAATCAATTTATATATATTTCTAACATTTTAAAAATTATTATCAACTTACTAGAGCTTAATGCGCACTAAAATGTTTTTGTTTTGTAAAAATATTAATTAATTAATAAAATTAAGGCAAATATTTATTTGCTGATCTGCAATAATCTGCAAACAAACCTTGGTATTTATACATATCATCAAAGCAGGATTTTAATAACCAATTTTCAATGTCTGCCTGACCGCGTTCTTATATCTACAAACATGTAAAAATAAAAACTGAATCTTGCACAGTTTTTCAGTTATATAAAGTGTAATTGACTTGCCTCATGGCCGGTCTGGAGGTAAGTTGGTAGATCTGTAAGCTAAAAATTTGTCGCAATGTGCTCTTTTTTTCAGAAGCTGAAAAATCATTTTGTGATGTGAGACCATTGGCAATGTTTTGAAAAACCTGGCAAAAGAATTAATTGACAAATGTTTCACGGGTAGAACCTGGTTAAAATAATAAAAAAAACACTGACATGTACAAAAGAAATGTTCCAAGAGGGTGACAGAAACTGGTTATTATTTAAAAACTAAAACAGTTTCCATGATTTGAAAACATGCAATTTAATTTAATTTAACAATCTTTATACAATATTCAACTCTTAAAAGTGGAAATTATTGTATTTACAAAAGAATAAAAAATCTAAAAAAAGTTCTTTAAAGACAACTTATAAATTTTGTAAGCATGAAATTAGATTGAGTGCGAGTTGGGGCAGACTTGCCTGTATATGCCGAAACAACAGGGATTGCTTTCTCGTAATACTTTCTGCGTTCAATCATAATTTCCTTGTTTTGTTTTGGTTTTTGTTGTTTGCTTTTTAAGTTTCTAAACTTCAATATTTTCATTTATAAAGCTGTAATTTTTTTGAAACCTTAAACTGGCTTTAACTTAAAAAGTTTAGCCTGGTTTATCAAAAATTAGATCATGTCAAAACGAAATTGTGCTCATTTTTCATGCACTCAGTCAAAAATTTGTATATGGAAATTATCTTAAATTGAAGATTTTTAAATAGCGACTGCTGCCATGAACACAGCGGACAGAATCCAGGTAAACGTCTAACTCCACAAACACTTACTTTGTGAGTTTACATGTATATTTTGCTTTCTAATATTGCATCTTGTACTTTCTACAGATAGAAGTAAGCAGACGCAAAAGACAAACTACGGGGCCACTAGACTGCGGGGGTACCTACACCGCTCCTACCGGATACTTCTTACTCCAGGGTTCCCAGTGTATCATCTAGACAACACAACATGCAGATGGCACATCCAGGTATCTCCTCCCTATGAGCGGATCAAGCTTGAGTTCATTCCAATCATAAGCTTGCACAGCGTCGTGAATGAGGATGGCATCAGATACTGTCTCGACTATGTAAAGGTCAGAAACTTTATTTTGTGCGTACATTTTTGTTAGCAGTTGTTTACTTTTTATCACTTGGCAGTTTTGTCGAAAAAGCATCTTAAATAGCATGAAAGCTTTTTTTTTATTATGAGCTAGTGATCAGAAATGAAAGATGAACTTACCCGAACCTTAGTTGAATTTATCAAAAATTATAGCTATACTTTTATCATTTAAGACTATTTTCGACGATTGGGGTGATCTGACTTCAAGGATTGTTCAAGATTAAACAAAACAATGCTTTATCGTAGTTTCAGTTTCAAACAAAAGTGTGATTATGACGCCTATAGTTGCACTTAAGCGAGAGACCGCCAGAATAGAGACCCCATAATGCTGAAGCTTGAACACAATAGCCAATATCGATAACAAGAGGGACAGACAACCGAGAAACTAGTGATGTCATTTTAACACATATGTTTCTTCTGAGGATTTTAACCGCGACCAAATTTTGCTGATTTAATCTTAAAACATTCTGCCAGTCCGATAACTTTAAACATCAAAACCGATTGTAAATGATAAAAAACAACAATACTTTCTGACAGTCTACTAACATTTTGTGCAAGTTAGTCTTTAACCCTTTCATGCGCAACGTCCACACATGTGTACACCATTTTATAGCAGCTACAAAATGTTGTTTTGAGCATATACAGCAACTTCAATTGAAGCATTAGTTAGACTCTGGAGTTGGCTTCTCACCATGTGAGTGGAATTTTGTCATAAGGTCAAGGTCAATGTTTTGGAGGGAAATTTAGTTTGGATTGCTCATCACAGGTTAGTACTGAAATATACTGACATGTTTTGTTGTGCTATTGGGTTGCTGTGCATCTGTAAAGCCTTCTGAATTTTGTTTTCTTGTGTATAAAAGTGACAAGCATGCAATGGAAAAGCAGAAATTGAAGTAAATTATGTGGCTAAAGTAGTTAGGCCGCTTCAGTGGATGTCCACACATGTGTACACCATGCAACAATTGAACTTGCATTTCACCAACAACTACATTATGCATGGCATCCATTGTTGCTGGAATGCAGATTTCAAAACATGAGTTGCTTTATGAGCATAAAATATATTCACAGTATGATATTGGAGAGACTAAGGCAGTGTTACACAACTATAGCTCTTATGTTTCTAGATGGATAGAAGGAAGTGTACCAATCCAAGGATTTTTTCTGATGATGTGCTTGCAGCTGCACTTGGCAGCGATAGTGAGGATAACTTGATAAGTGATGACAGTGACCTAGATGAGGATTGGAGCCCACAAAATCAGTTGAAAGAGTATGTGGAAACTGAAAGTAGCAGCGATGAAGAGTATAGCTGCAATACATCCTCAGCTCTCTCTGAAAGTTTAGCTAACAGCAATGATCAACCATCTACATCGAAAGTCACGTCTACTCCAAAGTCGATCACAAAAGGACAGTTATCAAAAGCGCAAGCACCAACTACCAGAGAAAAAAAGACTGCATTACCAAAGAAGCAGTGTAAGCCTTCAAGTCTCACATGGAATGCAAATTGTGATAATAGCCACGTAAACAACATTCCTGCTTTTTCTGGACAGCGTGAAGTCACTATTCATCTAGGTGGAAATATTGAGCCAATAGACATATTCAGTCATTACTTTACCGATCAGCTTCTTGATGACATTGTTTACCAATCGAACTTGTATGCAATTCAACAAAGCATAGATACTCCTTTAGGCTTGACAAAAGGTGAGCTCTTTATATTTCTTGGGATCAACATTGTCATGACTTACATCCGCTACTCCAGACTACGAATGTACTGGTCGTCTAACACAGGCTTGAGATGCAACTTGATTGCCAACGCCATGTCAGTGAATAGATTTGAGAGAATACGGCGATTTCTACACTTTGCTGATAACACAGAAAACACAGAATCAACCGATCGCTTGAAAAAGATTCGACCATTTCTTGACGCAATGAATTCTACATTCAAGTCTGCCGTCACACCTGAGGAGTTCCATAGTGTAGATGAGATGATGATACCATTTACTGGACGAAGTTCACTAAAGCAGTACATACGCAGCAAACCTAAAAAGTGGGGATACAAGGTCTGGGTACGGTCAGGTGTGTCTGGGTATGTTTACGATTTTGAAATCTATCAAGGAGCTAATCGAAATCGGCCTGAAAAAGAGTTGGGTTTATGTGCAGATGTAGTGATGCGCCTGTGTTTAGGGTTAGAAGGAAAGTACCACAAAGTCTTTTTTGACAACCTCTTCACCACCATGGAGCTGTTAAAAACACTTCGTGAGAAGAAAATTCTGAGCACTGGTACCTTGAGGAAAAACAGGCTGATGGGTGCTGAGAACATATTGGCAGAGGATAAAAGCATGAAAAGACGAGGAGAATTCTCGTACACAACAAGCCAGTGTGATATTACTGTTGTCAAGTGGAATGACAACAGCTTTGTCCATACAGCGAGCACATTTGCTGGAGTCGAGCCTCTAAGCTATGTGGAGAGATGGGACAAAAAAGAGAAGGCAAAAGTGAATGTCACAAGGCCATTTGCTATAGAAATTTATAATCAGCACATGGGGGGAGTGGACTTGACAGATTTCCTTGTGTCTTGCTATCGCCACAACCTGAAGCAGAAGAAATGGTACCTTCGAATATTTTTTCATTTCTTGAATCTGGCCATGTCAAACAGCTGGGTCATTTACAGATGGCTTGAAGAAGGCTCTCCCCTTGATCTGCTGGCTTTTCGAAGCAGTGTCGCAACAGCCCTAATTGGTAAGGGTTTATCATTGGGAAGCAAGAAAGGCAGAGGTCGTCCATCATCTTCTCAAGCAGTACCTCCGGCTAAATTGTCTCGGCTACAACCTCCAGCTACTCTCCGAAAGAATCTGTCGCTTGGCCATTTTCCAGAAAAGAAAGAGCAGAAAAATGCTTCGCGATGCAGAAGCATGGCTTGCACAAAGCGGTGCAGGTATATGTGTGGTGTCTGCCAAGTCTACCTCTGTCCGGAGTGCTTTGCTGACTATCACCAGTAACTCGTCGAGCAGACACTCGTCTGTGTACAAAAATTATTGCTGTATC
This sequence comes from Watersipora subatra, assembly GCF_963576615.1. NCBI lineage: Eukaryota > Metazoa > Bryozoa > Gymnolaemata > Cheilostomatida > Watersiporidae > Watersipora > Watersipora subatra. The sequence goes on along the minus strand of NC_088712.1, from coordinate 46,889,485 downwards.
CCCTCATGATTTGAGGTCACAGTGCATTTTCAATTTTGTGAAGTCTTCGAAAGATGTGTCGACTGAGTGATACAAATATATGTCATAATATATATATATGTCTTATATGTATGTGTGATAGATCTTGCAAAATGTTCATAATATAGCAGCCTAAACCACATATTGTTCCTGTAATTAGCTCTATGTCCACATACGTGGACAATGCGAATTGGTGAACGGATGCATGGTGTACACATATGTGGACATGGTAAAAAATCTTTGATGTCATTGAGCAATTTAAAATTTGTTAATATCAGGACAAACAAGCCTTAAAGCTGATAGTAAAATCAAATTTTGGAGCAGTTTGGCTAACTAAAAAGTAATTCATGCTAGAAAGGGTTAATGAAGTTTGTATTGTTGAAGATGCTATGTAGGCTTCACATTTATCAATTTTTGAAGCGTTCACTTGGTTGAACTAGGAAAATATTTCACTGTGGCTGTTTTAGGAAGTGGGTTTTTAATTATGGCTTTCCTCTAACGTATTTCGATATTCTACTTGCAATGCAGATAATATTCTTAAAAAACCTTTTTGCTAAATACAAGGGTGTACAATATGTACAAATGTAAGATTACACTTTGTACAAGGGTTTAGATTTAGCTTTTAGATTTACAATAAATGCATAATGCAGTAAATAGTTTGTAGTTTTCTCCATGAAACTATTTCTCAAAACAAGTTTTTAATTTTTTTTAATTGAACTTGTTCAAGATTAAAACTTATTTCTACCAAACCAAACATACTGAAGCTATTAAATATTGTTAGTGGTTGTTCATATGCAGAAATTATGACACATTTAAACGATATATTTATTTACATTATAGATCAAAAGTTTATTGGTTTAGTAAAAAATTGAAGCAAACTTTTTATGACATTTTGAAATTTTTTTAATTTAACACAAAATTACATTTTAACAAGAAAGTTTTTTAAATTATCATGGCAATTTGCCATGCAACAACAAATGAAACATTACATGCTATGTTTGTTGTTGCTTTAAAATGTTACCAATGATGATAGAAATGAAAGATTTTAATATAAGACAAAAAGCTTCACAAAATTCACCATCTATTTATAGGTTCATGATGGAGACTCAGCCGACGCTCCATTTGAATACTGGTGTGGGCACGGTATTGCCCCTCCCCTCTACTCCACTGGAAACAGCATGTACTTGGAATTTGTCAGCGATTTATACCCAGCGAGTTATAGAGGCTTCATGGCAATATATGCAGGTATAACAGTTTTCTAGCTTCCTTCTATGTTTGTTCAGCTTCATTTTATTGCAATATATCATGTTTTTGCTTTATATTTTAGTATTTAATTATATATTATGTTATCTCATGTTATATAATACGAGTATGTTGTGAGAAATAATCAACTGTAATAATTATATGTTCCTTTATTCTGTGCAGTATGTGTTACTCAGTATGTATATGAACTATTATGTGTAGAAAGTAGCCGAATAACGCAGGTGCTAGATTGTTGGCCCAACATATCACATGTTGTTAGTTTGATTCTCATACAAAGTAGTTTTTTATCTCCACCTATCACCATAGCTTCAGACAGATGGATGAACACACCTCTGATTAGAGTAAGGATCCTATTATAGTTCAGTATTATAGTATGTTATATATTATATTCTGTTATGTTTTAGTCTTTGATATTCTATTAGGATATTATAATTTTCTTGATAGGAATAAGAGCAGACAACTCTACTGAATGTGTTGACCTTGAAAAGATGGAGGAGCCTATGAGCTTGCCAACGGATGATGAACCTAAGCAATCATTTCCTGACTCTGACAAAGAAACCGTGTAAGGCTCATCAGCCTCCACTGAGCTCCTAACAAGTTAAACGTAATATTAGTTACGTGATAACATCTGCTAGTCATGGAAACCTGCATTAACTAAAATATAAGACTGGAACTCAGTATGACGCTGACCTTTTACTGCTCAACATAACACTATCAAATACTGATTTTTACTCTTTGCAAAATTCTGATTCATTACATAAAATTTTAATATAGATAGTATAACTGCGCTTTGGCAAACATATCAAGCTAACAGATTTAATTTTGTTTAAACTTTTGCTGGTATAGTGAGCCACAATGGTGTAAGTTTTTAACTTCTAACAATTTATTCATTAGAAAAAATTTTCACCGGTAAAAGAATTGGTCTAATTGTCTTTCATTACACAAGATCTATCAAAATATTACATGCGCGAAGCTTTTTATTGCTATTAATAAAAATAAATTGTCAAGCTATTTTCTTTAACTAGGTTGTATTTTTTACAATCTTATAGTGAATCTTCTCACATTGAACAACAGCATTACTATTATCTTTAATGTATTTTTCTCAGAAGTCTCTGATGACTTTCTAGTCACAAAGTTATGGATACTGACATTCTACATGGTTTTACATTATTTATAATGTGTGAATAAGCATTACTTCATCTCACATACAGGTGGTTGCCCCTTCATTTAAAACAGCTGTTTGCAGTATGAAACCACATTGCACCAGGAGAGTGTGTGGCTGACATAGCACAGAATTAGTGATACTATTTTATGTTAATCTTTAGTAGTAAAGGTAAAATTGTCTTACGATGCTACCTGTGGCAACATTTTCAGCCTTTAGAATAATAAAAGCTGTTTTTGACCATCTAAAGACAAGGTTAGAGGATAGAAATTAGAGGTTAGAGGTTAGAGGTTAGAATTCAGGATAAACGATTGTTATTATTATAAACGAGTCTTGAACTCAGAAGACTCATTTTGGTAGGCTGAAAGTCTTACTCCTACACTGATCTGGGATTATAGAATTCTTGTGCAGAAGAACTGAGGTTTTGAGAAAAACAGTTCTGAGAACTGGGTCACCTCTTCTCTAACATACTGCTGGGCCTAAGCATGCTTTGCTAAAATGCAAGTCATTGTTGATTCCCGACAGGCAGCAAGCCAATTACTAAAAGTAAAATTGTCTCACAATGCTACGTGTGACAACATTTTCAATGTTTAGCATAATAAAAACTGTGTTTGACCATCTGAAGCCAAGATTAGAGGTTAGAGGTCAGGATTTGGATTATTACAAACAGGTCTTGAACTCATGAGATTCATCATGGTAGGCTGATAGTCTGACTCCTACACTAATCTGGGATTATATATTATTGTGCAGATAGCGGTTCTCTGTGCTTTATCAGCGCTCATGATAATCTCGTACAACACGGTAGACAGTCATCATACTAGTAACTGTTATCATGAACTACTTTCAGTCCTAGTACTCTAGTATTCGGTAAACTAACTAGATTTTTAGTAACCAAACTGCAGTTTAGCAAATATTTGTACACTACTGAAAAACTGTTTACAGTTTATTTAAAGTCACTAAGGGATGTCATATCAGCGATATCCCTATGTGATATTATAGCTAAGTCTATCATAGTTCCAATACAAAGCTAGTCAACAGACACGGCTAATAAATCCAATAGAAACTTACATAATATCTGCATGAAGGTACAGAGAGAGCTATGTAACACATGTTACCAATATGTTAAGTATAGCTATATAACTCACATTTACCAATAAGAATGATTTTGTTTACTCTAAACACACTTGTTCATACGTGGTGCATCATGGGTAATTACGATACACCATCGATTATCGGATATTTGCTAGAGTGGAGCTTTTAGAGCTTCAAATGACTGCCAGTTTTAGCGAAAGCCAGCGGTTTTAGGAGGAAGCTATAAACATTGAACCATATTTAATGTTATGATTCAAAACTCAATATTCTTCAAGTTTAGCTTCAGTACAACAGCATGCAAGTTCATATAAGCATGCGATGTGCTTCGTTTTCAATAATTTCTGATTTTCTTAGCATAAAGATTTTACATTTGCAAAAGAATGAGCATGATTTCTTTGCTTGGTATTTGGCTGCAAAAATGTAGATAAGCCATTCTCAGCTTTTAAATGTAATTGAGTGGTATATTTTGAACCACAAAATTTCCATCAAAAGAGATTTATTGCTATTTTAAATGATAAATAACTTAGCGTTTGCTTCTATTTTTTACCAAACATTTTGGAATTTGCAAACTCGTTTCAGAATTTTGGAGGTTTTCAAGAAAACATTTGTTTACTGTTTGACACAAATAACAATGTGTATTTGTACGGTCACTGCAGGGAGGAAAAAACTTTACACTTACTACACAAATGTACTGAGTGTAAGTTTTTTGAGGCAGCATCACTAGTACTCCTGCTGTCACATTCACCGCTTAAGGTCTTTTGAAGTGGCAGAATTGCTCATTGATTGATCACCAAATGAAATTGTTTGTCTACAAAGTTGAATATCATGAGTTCAAAACCTGTATGAAGTATTATTTTATTCCAACCTGTAACTTTTGTTTTTGAGAGACAGGCAAACAAACAGACATAGCGTTTAATAAATATTAACCTATTTTAAGGTTCCAACCAGTTTGTAAGTGATTATAACTATGCTAATCGCATTCTGCCTTACTATCATTATGTTGCCAAGGGAAGCGACTCCTGTCAGTGATGATTGATGATATGCATCATGGTTTGCAGGAACTTTTTGCCTTTTTCTATAATTGCTCGTGTGATAAATCTAGTTGGAGATGTCTAACGAAGAACACCTGTTGTCAGTTGTCACGTAGTCAGGGGCTTATGGTTTTTTCAGGCTATTAGATAGATATGATTAGATTAGGCTATTAGATAGATACTTCCCCGCATACATGATCAGAGAATTTGAATCATTTTTGAAGACTGTCACATTCCTTCTCTTCACTGACCTATTTTGATGGCACAGCAGTTGGTAGAGGTAGAGAGTTATGAAAGCCTAATAGTTTAGAGTTCAATAACACTCCTTATGCGCAACCAATTTTATTCAAGTGATGACAAAACAAAATAAGACTCACGCTATAAAACCAAATTTCTAGAAACTAATCCCCTTTTACCACTATTTTATACTGCTTCAGGTCAAAAAAACAATCGAATACAAAGTACCATCACAATTGAACAGTCTTCCAATGGACTTACGAACCTCTGCATTTACTAATTTTAGAGTTAATGTTAAAAGCCATTTATTAAACCTAGTAGATTAATCAAAACCTGCTGTTTGACCATGCCAATTCCTGTGGGCCCAGCGGCTCGACTAGCTGCAATGCTATTGAGTATGTGGGCCTCACCATGCCTTAACCAGTAGGAACTAAGTTTTCATTTATTTTGTTTAACTTAATCAATATTATTATAACTATATCTTTATTTTGCCTAATGTTACATGATATATGATAATGTTGTATGAATCATATAACATTACCATGAAATGTTATATTTGATAACTATTGTATAACTAATTGATAAAATAAAACTCTGACACGCACACAACCTACATGTAAGTACTCATTTTTAGTTCTGCCGTTTCAACCGCTTCCCTAATGTGTAGAATAGTAGAACATGACTAGCTCATTCGCTGTTATATTTACTTTTTAGTTGAATGAATTCATCTATTTTGTAATGCCTATTAAGTTTCTGATTGCCAGTCCAGCGTGCACACCTACATGTATGAATCGCTGAGAATTAAGTTGGGTTCACGTGACCAGCTGAATGTTTTGCCCGTTATTGCATTTTGCTGTGTTCTATCTAACATATACGCTAGTTGTCAGCAACAAAGGTTTACTAGTTCAAATTTGAAACACTTAGACAAGTTAACTTTTGTGGTTGTTTTAGCATTAGAGCAGTTCATTTACTTGAGATCTTTATTAGCTATTAAACTAGATTTGAAAATGATATAATTCTGTTGCTAACCAATTCTCATTAGCTCATGATTCATTGCTCGACAATTACTTTGAAGTTAACTCTATTAATGCAACCTCAAAAGTTATGTTTATGACCATTTGGCACAGTTGCAGCTTTCAAAGAGTGATTGATCAGTGGAACAAGTTGTAACTTTTTCTACATAATTCCTTGCCTAATCTGTTTCTTGACCTTGGTAATTTATGTTGGGCCGTCGGCTACTAAACCGGCTCTTCTATCTGCACTCTAGCTTGAATGAAAAGGGTGAGTAGCAACCCTGCACAATTAAAAATAAAATTTGACAATAGATTGAGGAGCTCCTCTATGAGCCAATAGCCAACTAGCTTGAGATGGTATCTCAATAAAAAAACTCAACAGAAGGCAATGGCAAATCGCTGTTAAACCTGCCAACAAAAGTCATGATTATAGGAAGTAGGGGAGCCATGATCATTGGCATCCACACGGGACATGGTATTTAGAGATAGAATCTATTTCTGAATTCGTGGTTGATACACCGTCAAGTTTTGATTTTCTGTATCAACGGCAGTTTTGTTTGGTTGTAAGATTTGAACTTTTGACCCTCAGAAAGGAGAATAGTTATTTTCCTAGAATTTTATTGCTCAATAAACGGTAAAAACTTTGCTAGTGTCTTCATTAATAAACCATATTTTGTCATTATGTCTATCTGTTAGTCTTGCTATTTTTGTTCATCTCCACTCTGCTCAATAAATATTAATTTCAATTTTAACTCAGGATTTACATGTATCAAAGACTTTTCAGAGTTTGCGCTTATTTCAAAAGAGTGCTTTACTTTTTACCTTCTACTGATGAGCATTTGCTTACCATGGTGTACTGTAACAGTGTTGGTGTCTTCTTGGCATTTATTTTGTCTATTATAAGTGTAGAATTAAGCGTACCGGCATTGCAAGGGTATTAAAAAACAGCTTATGAACAGTGACAGGTAATGTAGTTGACTGCCACTTGCCATTATCCTGGCACATTGCCAGTGAATAATTTGAGCAAGCTATTATCTTTACTGCTAAACTTACTAATAAGAACCTTCAAAGCGAGCTTTAGCGACGAGGCTGCGTAATGCAGAATGCTAAGCGTATTTCAACCAACATAACAACTCATATCACTCAATGCATTTTGTGATACAGATCACATATCTGCCAAAGTAGAGTTTATCAAAATATTTTGATATTATATCTGATAGATTTTCCCAATTCATTAAAATTTTTAAAATAGCTCATAACATTGAGCAGATAATTTGTCTAAACTTTATTCAAAGTCACCAACTGATAGTCTCTCATAGTTCAGATACAAAGCTAGTCGACAGACAGGGCTAATAAATTCAATAGAAACTTACATAATATCTGTATGAAGGTAGAGAGAAAGCTATGTAACAGCAATATGCCAAGTATTGCTATATAACTCACATTTACAGATAATAATGATTTTGTTTACTCTAAACACACTTGTTCATATGTGGTGCATCATGGGTAATCACAATACACCAATGATTATCGAATATTTATTAAGTGGAGCTTATAGAGCATCAAAAGGCTGCATATTTGAGAGAAAGCCAGCAGGAAAGCAAGTAGTGGATGTTTCTAAAAGATTGTGCTTAAAAATTCAGTTAGCTAATAAATTCAAACTCTGCATGATCAAAAGTCTTGCCTTTTACAAATTTTTCTTAAAATTGTAGGTTTTTATGTGATGCTATAAGCCATGAACCTATTTAATGGTATGATTCAAAACTCAACATTCTTTTAGTTTAGTTTCAATACAACAACATGCAAGTTAATTTAATCAGACAATGTGATTTGTTTTCAATAATGTCCAATTTTCTCAGCATAAATATTTTACATTTGCAAAACAGCATTTTGCAAAAAGCAGCCAGCAGTTCTGGTTGGTACTATAGTCATTTTAGAGCCATGACTGGACATATATATATACATATATATATATATATATGTATATATTATATATATTATATAAATATATATGTATATATATGTCCAGTCATATTTTTTTCAAATATGCATATATTTGAAAAATATATTAAGAATAATGTAAACTTTTAGTAATTGCGCTACAAATTTGTTTTGTGCGATGCACTCATCAGACGCGGTTGGACTAGAATGAAAATTTGTACTTAATGTACCGAACTGCTAGAAATGGGCTCGATGTATTAATCAGGTGATTTACTGTTAAGTGTAACCGAGAAGAGAACTCTTAGCATGTCTGCAACTAGAAGACAATTCAACTCTTTTGTTCAATGTGCTCAAGTGTGGTTTGCATTTTATGAAGTATTTTTCTACATTTTAATATAAATATATATATATTTATATATTTATCTACATATATATCTACAGTACATATATCTACTATATGAACAGCAAACTATCTGTCTGTATATTTGTGTGCATGTATGTTAGTCTACTTTATTGAGCGGTCTTTTCTTTTTTGATTCGGTCGTACGAAGCAAATGAATTAATATGAGTAGTAAATAAATCAATAAAATTAATTGAAATGTACTACTCATTAAATAAATTAATCAGTAGTAAATTTAATTAGTAAACGAGTAATAAATTAATATTTACTGTCACTAGAAGGTTGCGTGAACGTTTGTCTTTTCTGGCCACCTAGACAATCATTTTCGCTTCGAAAATTACCTACTAAATTTCTACTTCGAAAAGGTAAGTACTTCTCATTCAATGTTGTACTGTCTATAAACTACCACATCTCCACTACTTGAAAACGTTGCATTTGCCACTGTTGATGATCATAAACATGCTCATTTCCTTTCGCAGCTGAGTTACTTTTATTGTTTTCTAGCTACGAGTACTACAGCTACTACAGAACTTGCATGGGTATTGCTACTGCGTTTTACCTACTAAATCTCTACTTCAAAAGGTAAGTACTTCCCACTCAATATTGTATTGTCTATGAATTGCCACATCTCCACTATTTAAAAACGCTGCATTTGCCACTGAAAGAACTGTATGAAGGACCTCAGAGGTGGAACATTCTATTCCACTTAAGGAAGGTACTCGGCCAATCCGACAACCCCCTCACAGACTCGAACCAGAAAAGGAGGTAGAAGCTGAGAGGCAGGTCGAGGACCTGCTCAAACGAGGACTCATCGAGCCCGCCGGAGGAGCTTGGAACTCCCCCGTAGTGTTGGTCCAGACGAAGGATGGGAAATGGCGCTTCTGTATTGATTACCGGCATCTCAATGCCATCACGGAGCAGGATGCCTACCCGCTACTCAGGATCGATGACAGCCTGGATGCCCTGTCCGGCAGTCGCTATTTTAGCACGCGCGATCTGGTGAGCGGGTACTGGCAGGTGCCTCTGGATGCAGAGGCACAGGAGAAGTCAGCTTTCTCGACGCGGTTCGAGCGGTGGAAGTGGAAGGTGTTGCCCTTCGAACTGATGTCCGCCCCGCCACATTCCAAAGACTCGTGGAATGCGTCCTACATGGCCTCCACTAAAGAAGGCTGCTATATCTAGATGATATTATCGTCATCGCCCTGAATTTCGAAACGCATCTACATCGGCAGGAGAAGGTCTTCCAGAGACTCCACAAGGCCGGACTAAAACTGAAGCCCTCCAAGTGCGAGCTACTACAACCCCAGGTTCGTTACCTGGGGCACATAGTAAGCCAGAACGAAGTCTCTACAGACCCCGACAAAGTGGAGGCAGTAGCGAAGTTGCTGAGTCCGCGCGGAGTAAGGGAACTCCAAGGATTCCTCGGGACGGTCCGTTATTACCGGCAATACATCCCGGAGATCGCCACTATAGCACACCCCTTGCACCGACTGACTGCAAAGGGAGAGCCCTAGAGATAGACGGAAGGAGAGCAGGCCGCCTTCGACACGCTGAAGGAAAGCATCAGCACCGCCCCGATTTTGGGCTATCCAGATCCTTAGAGGCAGTATATCCTTGACACAGGTGCCAGCGAATGTGGAATAGGGGCAGTGCTGTCTCAAGTACAGGAGGGCTGCGAGAGGGTCATTGCTTACTACAGCAAGACCCTCACCCCCTTGGAACGCAATTACTGCGTCACTCGACGAGAGCTATTTGCAGTAGTGAAGGCAGTCAAGCACTTCTGGCCGCAGCTGTATGGCCAGGAGATCCTCCTGCGGTTGGACCACACGTCATTCAGGTAGTTATGCTGGAGGAAGAAACCTTCAAACCAAGTAGATCGGTGGCTTGAGATCTTGGCGGAGTTCCGCTACATCCTGGAGCACCAGTCAGGAACTCGCCATGGAATGCGGATGGATTGAGCAGACAGACCTGTGAGGACTGCCGGCAATGCGCAAGCATTGAACAGAGGGACGGGGGAGCTCACGGAAGAAGCTAGCAAAGGAACAAGGGCCGTTAGCCGTGTGGGTACCAACCAGTTGCCTGGATGGGACTTACGCTCTCAATGGGGCGTGATCGACCCTGGGCAATGTCGCATACCCTCGGGGGGCCGGCTGACAACCCGCACAGGACTCCCGCCCCAACGGTGGCGGGATTGAACCTGGGTGCCGGGGCTCCCCCAAGAGGCTATCAGCCCCGCCAAGAGTGACAGGACCAAAGGGCAAACTAGCAATGACACTGGCTACCGGCCAGGGACCAGTGGCCATCATGTACCGTACCGAGGAGGAGGTGCCAGCAGAACACCTGGAGGTCGGGAGCAGAGAGCTGAACATCCTGCATCACCTGTGGGGCTCTCTGCGCATATGACAGGGCGGCATGCTGGAAGCACGCGTGGTTCCACCACAGGGCCACGCTAGATGGTGCGCCATCTGCCCCCATCTAAGCAGAAACCATGATGTGACAAATGCACGCCCTGGCTCACTATGGGATGGGAAGGACAATAGGTCGCCTCCAACTGACATGGTACTAGCCTGGGCTAATGTCCACAGTCAGGCGACTCGCCAAGAGTTGCGAGGTGTGCCAGGCCGCAAAGCATGGAGGGACAAAGGTGGCCGGAGGAAAAAAGAGGCTCTATGCAAGACGATCCTGGCAGAAGGTGGCCATGGATCTGGTGGGGCCATTTCTTGTCACACCAAGAGGGAACAAGTGGGTACTGGTTCTTACCAACTACTTCACCCGGTAGCAGGACGCATTGGCACTACCTAACGCCATGGCCCCGGTGGTCGTCAACGCACTGGATGAACAGGTCTTCTGCTACCTGGGATTGCTTGAGCAGATCCACACGGGCCAGGGGGCACAGTTCGAGAGCCAACTGATGGCCGAACTGTGCCAACTCTGGAACATAGAAAAGACCCACACGACTCCATATCACCCACAGGCGAATGGAGTCATGGAGCGGAATAACCAGGGACTCGGGGATTCTTTGAGGGCGCTGCTCTTGCCTTAGAGACAGGACGAGTGGGACCTACTGTTTTTTCAGCTGATGAGGGCATACAGAAGCACCCCCACTCCGCGACTGGAAAGACGGCCAACCTGCTAATGTTGGGACAGGAGCTGAGGTTGCCAGACCAGCTAGAAAGTCACCCTCCACTGACCGAGTTATTTCTTGCCCACGAGCACGCTCTTGAGGTGCAGCAGAGGCTGCAGAGAGTGCACGAGGCGCTTTGGCAAAGCCAGATGGAGGTGCGACAAGAAGATAAGGACGAACCACCACTGTACACCCCAGGCGACAGGGTATGGCTCACGAACAAACGCCGAAGACGAGAAGAAAATCCCAAGCTACAGGCAAAGTTCATGAGACCATATCAGGTCTTGAAGGCTTGGGGGAACCACACGTATCTGGTGGAACGGCAAGGACAGTCTTCCAACCAGAGCGAGGGAAGGCTGAAGCCTTATCACGCTTGCCTAGAGAGGTTGGGGCAGGCCCCAGCCATGCTGGAGCCAAGGAAGGGTCCAAACATGAAGGGCGCTTGACCAAGCAGGCCGGAGAGAAGGCAAGAGGCAGGCAGAATAGATCCTGTACCAATAATGCCAACCCCCCCTCCCCCCCAGACTTTCAGCCTACCAAAATGAGTCTTCTGAGTTCAAGACTAGTTTATAATAATAATAATCGTTTATCCTGAATTCTAACCTCTAACCTCTAATTTCTATCTTGGGGAAAAGTTGCGACTAGAGGCTGCAAAGAATCGATAGGAGAAGGTAACTCCCAGGGAAAATCCAGCCGGACTGGAGAAAGAAGGAAGTCAAGGACGCCCTTCTAGCCTTCTAGTTCTGAAGAAATCAATCCGGCCACACGAAATAATGTTCCGGGAGAACCGGAATCATACCTGGTAGAGACCGAAGAGACCGCAACACCAGATCCCATTAGCCCCGCAATCCAGTCAACTCCGGTCCGGATTACTCCGAGGCTAGCCCAGACAACCAGGAGGCCAGAACGATACAGAGATGGTATATGCTACTCAATGGAATTAAGAGAAAACAGTCTGGAGGTCGCGCGGAAAGGAGGTAAAACGGTTCTCACGGACGCAACTAAGGACTTCTTAATTAAAGCACTCGTCTTCTCTAAACAATATCAAAGCGCTGAAAAAGATGGAGAGCGATGGCAACACATCTCTACAGGAATTACTGGCTTCGGTCACAATGAGTTTGAAAGAAACTGGAGAAGGAGTGAGTAGGCCAACACTGACAAATGTGTTGGCCTACAAAGGGAGTAACACGGAGAGGGACTAGGCACGATGGGCAGATTCTGCCGTGTTGGAGATTACGAAGAAGGGAGCAGAGGTGCTGCTAGATGCCACTCTGACAGAGGACAGCATAGAGGAGCTACTGAATGAAGTTAAGCCGGAACCAGTGGAAGAGGAGTGCCGGGTGGCTGCTGTACGCACGAAGAAGAGACGGATCAGTCCCCCTTCACCGGAGTTGTCTCTTTTTCCGCTGGCTGTTGCCGTGAGGGAAAGCACACCCGTGAGGCAGCTGAAACCAGAAAGGGTCAGGCTACGGAAGAAGACCATCGTGAGGGCCATTAAGTACCTGTCTTCCGGACTGTGGCATGGGCGGAAGAGCGGGTGCAAGATGGGAGTTGCTGGATCTGCCAGTTCACAACCAGCACTCGGCGGATCCAATTTCACATGCTGCAACACTACGCCGTGTTTGTGTGCTCCTGCAATTGGCAGCACGTATCAAGGGACCAGATGTTACTACACCACGCGACTCATCAGCAAGGAGGAGTGGAGCCGGTGGTATATCTGGTGGATCAAGACTCCTGGGAGCAGTTTTGCCAGGAGAACATGAGGGGCTCCCTAACAATTGCTGCCTGCACACCCACTACCAGAGGAAGAAGACGTCGCAGTTCCCAGAGAGGAGCACAGGGGGCTAGGACACCACTATGCCCCCAGCCCGGGTCCACCCAGCTTCGATCAGGAGGAGCAGAACGGCCGTGGAGCCCGCCGGGTCACACACCCTGGCCGAAGTGATAGGACGGGCTCCGGCCAGCCAGACCCTCCTGCAGACGCAGCGCAGCCGGGCCCAGTTGCTAGCGAAGGAGGCACAGGAATGGGCGAAGGCTGCTGAGACTATGCAGGTGACTCTGCGGCAGGGACACTGGGAGGGCTGGAAACACCAGCTACTATTGGAGGAGATAGAGTGCCTCCGTTATGGAGCCCACCAACATGAGGCTCTGGCCCAGCTAGTCTTCCCACAGGATTTGAATTGGAGACCCTAGTCGCCAATTGGGAGGAGTGTGTGGTGGATGGTGTCTCCTTCCATTTAGCCAAGCCAAGCCGATGTACAGCCGAGTCAAGTATAGCCAAGTCAGAGCCGTACCAACTGAAGACCGAGCCGAGCTGGACTGAGCCGAGCCGGGCCGAGCTGTGCCGGGTCTAACCAAGCAAAACAGGGGCGGAGTTTAGCAACTATATAAGCCCAAACATTTGTCTAGTAGAGCAGAGCTGTTCTGGGCCTGTTCATTGCCTGTTACTTGATTCTTTCTTGTACACCTTGATAAACTAAGCAGAAATATATGTATTGTACTCATGCACAAGTCTTGTACTAGTGGAGGAAAGTGAAGGTCGCACAAAACCTTTACAATATTGCCACATATAGGTGATGAGGCGTAGTGTATATTCTATTAAAAATTTATTATGTATGCTTGTCAACACCGTGAAACTACAATAAAACAATGACTTGATTGTCGATAAAGGTTATTGAAAGCATGCTAATTATACAGGTAGTCATCTGCAAAGCCATTTGGTAACATATAAAATAAAACACATAAAATGAAAGATATAATATTTCCCTTAATGACACATCCAGGAGATTACTACATAGTATGTGATTCTCCTTCTGGTTAATTCTTGATTATATATGTATGCGATAGATATTGGCGTAATGAAGAAACTTAATGCAGATAAAAGAAAGTAGCAGCATCGAAAAATAAAGCTGAAAAGCTACATGTTGTTGGCTTGAAGGCTGAAAAAACAATGACTTTAAGCACACTTAATCAAATGTATGGCACTATAGCAAGTCAGACAGACCACCCATGACCATTAGACCATTCAAGATCAACAGATCAACTGGGATTCATTCTGGGCAAGAGCAGTGAATCATACAGGGTGACTAGATATTGCAGTGCACTATAAAATTAGGAAATTTAACAGAGACAGCAGAACTTTACAATGTATATGTACTATTACATGTAGGAAGTAGTCGATTGACACAGGTGTTGGAGTGTTGGTCCAACATATCACATGTTGTTAGTTTGAATCTTGTACAAAGTAATTTTTTATCTCAATGTATCACCAGAGCTTCAGACAGATTGGGGAACACAGCTCTGATTAGAGTAAAGATCATATTATCGTTCAGTATTGTATTATGCTATATATTATATTCTGTTATGTTTTATTCTTTGATATTCTATTAAAATATTATAATTTTCTTGATAGGAATAAGAGCAGACAACACTACTGAATGCGTTGACCTTGAAAAGATGGAGGAGCCTATGAGCTTGCCAACGGATGATGAACCTAAGCAATCATCCCCTGACTCTGGCAAAGAAACCGTGTAAAACTAAACAGCCTCTACTGAGATCCTGACAAGTTAAACATAATATTAGTTACCTGATAACATCTGCTCGTCATAGAGATCTGCATTAACTATAATATAAGACTGGAATTCAGCCTGAGTCTGACCTTCTACTGCTCAACACGGCACTAACATAAATTGATGTCGACTCCTTGCAAAACTCTGATACATTTTTTTACATGTTAATATAGAAAATATAACTGTGCTTTGGCAAACATATCAAGCTAGCAAATTTAATTTTGTTTAAACTTTTGTTGGTACAGTGGGCCAAATTGGTGTAAATATTTTAACTTATAACAATTCACACATTGCAAAATACAATGACACTTTTTCAAATAAAGTAATTTTTGGGAAAGTAGTTGCTCACTGAAAACAATCAAGCTGATGCTTTTTGTTTGAGACAATAATGAACAATTTTGAAATTAGCTAATTTTTCATCATCACTCCTCTACAAAACCAAAATATTCACGATGTCAATGAATATTTTTCTATTTCCTTTCAATGTTTTAAATCATAACATTACAAAAGGGGAAGAATGATGTAACACCCAACATGCTAAAGTCCTTATCAAACCCAGCTAGCCCAGCTTACAACACCCATTGATTATCAACTCATTTAAAACCCTAGATTCAAGTTGCTGACAATATAAGTAAAGACCCACACACATCTACATTGATAAAACACTTAGTCATAGTGTGTGTACACATAGTGTGAGGTGAGTGGTGCCTGGTGCCTGGTGCCTAGTGCCTAGTGCCTGGTGCCTGGTGCGTGGTGCGTGGTGCGTGGTGCGTGGTGCGTGGTGCGTGGTGCGTGGTGCCTGGTGCGTTGTACGTGGTGTGTTGTGTGTGGTGCGTCATGCTTGTTGCATTGTGTGTGGTGTGTGGTGTGTTGTGTGTGGTGCGTTGTGAGTGGTGCATTGTGAGTGGTGTGCGGAGTGTGTGGTGTGTGAGGAGATGTGGTATGTATGGTGTGTGTGCGTGCGCGCGCGTGTGCGCACACAAGCAAGCATGCAGGTTAGCATTTGTAAACGTTTTCAAAGTTTTAAAACTCCATCTGGCTCTTTAGAACCAGTCTCTTAAACACCTATATATACCTGCTGACTATCTGATTGAGAATTAAAGAGTTAAAAGGGTATTTACACCTGTTCTAGCTTGTTGGATTTGATGATGACTCATTTCCTTGCATATTAATGAGATTATACCCTAAGCTTTTTTGTTAAGTAGTTTCCTTTTGAACCGTACAAATAGCCGACATTTTTATATGGGGGTGGTACACTTTTGGTGCTCATAGCCTACACACCATAAGCTTTATACACTCACACACAGACACTCACACACTGTGTGAGTGGTGACAGGCACTCACACACTCACACATTCACGCACTCACACATTCACACACTCACACACACTCACATACTCATACACTCACACACATTCACACGCTTACACACTCGCACACTCACACACTCATGCACTCAGACACCCATGCACTTACACAATCACCCACTTACACACACGCACATGCTCACACTCAAACGTTCACAAGCTCACACGCTCACGCACTCATTGGGCTGCATGTCACTAGAATAATAGTCATCTCTGATTTTCGGAAGTTTCTTAAACCTTCACATAGCTTAATTGGCATTTTTGAACCTGTACATTACACCTTTGCAGCGTTGCATAAATTATTAGCATACGCTAGTACCTAGAATGGCCCTGTCTTCAACTTTAAACAATTCTGATGAATGGTTCTGTTTTACTTTCATTTTAAACTATAATTCATCGCACACAATCAAAGACTGTCAACTAGGGAACACTGTCTACATGACTTGTTCAGTTGCCAACCTAACCTAAGTATTATTAACCTTTTAAGCTTGTTTCTCACTTTATGGATAATGGATGAATCTTCTAGCAAATAAGATATTCCCTCACAAAACTTTTGACTGATTCTGTTTGAACCTCGTTTCTCAAGTGCTGTTTGATTAGCGGCATCATTTATCATGCTCCTAAATAAACAATATGTATGGAATGCAAGTCTGCTAAAATTCTTGGCAAATTGCCCTTTCATATCTTTGATCACCATGCCCTTCTAGTTTTTTACTCTCTTCAGTTAAGCAATTTCCGCTGCTTACTGCCAACACAGAAATACTAAACTAGCACACAAAAGACAAGGTTTACTGTTCCTAACACTTCTCATAGAGCTGAAGTTTTCAATTCTCATTACTTGGTCATCTAATTAAACCATCACTATCATTAGTCAAAGAGTTCTTCAACAACACCTGACAGTATACCATGACCAATGTTATTAATGTCATACCATTGAAGCAGTGATTTGGTAGCCTAATATCTGCTACATGCCTAGTAATTATGTCAAACTCTACAGTGATAGTCACAGCAGATTGCACTGTCCTTCGTCAGCCTGCGTACTAGAAAAAGCTTTTGGATAGGTCTATGACTGAAAGCTCAAATATATTAATAGGAATATGATTGAAATCCCGTAGCTAATGAGCTATGATAATGTCTATGAATAAAGGTGTTGAGTGACTTTAGCTCAGAGCCATATAGCATTACCGAGTACCGCGACCAAAACCGGAAACAAAAACGCTTGTTTTCAAGCAAACCCGATCAACATACTGATCTTTAATGGAACATTCATACCTCGCTCTCAATGCCTCACTTTTTGGCATTTACTTTACTTTTTTACAAAAAAATTATTAGTGGTCTCTTGTAGAGAATGTTGTGCTCTTTTTAAATGGTATATAATACAACAATCAATTTCAGATTTCAGATCAATTTTTAACTGCCAATGGGAGTAAATTTTGTTGGTTAATGTCGGCGGCCTCTCTATTATAACTTATATAAAAATAGTGGGCCTGACGGGTTTGTTTGGAAACGAGCAAGCTCCCATACACGCTTCCGTTGTTCATGGGACTCTGTGAAGTTATATGACTCTGGTCTAGCTAATATGTTAACTTCATTGTTATCTCAACTAATTAGTGGGCTTTCAAAACTAATCAAATCGTGTTCAATTATTTCAGCCATCATTTTAAGCTGCTGATTTCTAATGATCATTTCATAGTGACTACTAACCTTTAGTCTCTGAGTATTGATAGCAACCAAATTTATTTACTTCTAAACAGTTGGTTATTTATGAATAACTCTTATGTCTATTTGTTTCTATTTTATAGCAAGATTTTCTACCCTGAAAACTGTTTTAAACTTTTATAAATTGTTAGTTAATCATCTATTTTCCTTAACCAGGTTGTATTTTTACAATCTTATAGTGAATTTTCCCAGGTTGACCAACAGCTATACTATTAGCTTTAATGTACATTTCTCAGGAGTTGCTGATGACTTTGTAGTCACAAAGTTATGGATACTGATATTCTTCGTACATGGTCTTACATCATTTCTAATGTGCAAATAAGCAATTACTTCATCTAACGTACAGGTGGTTGCTCCTTCATTAAAAATAGTTGTTTGCAGTATAAAAATGCATTGCTACAGCATAGTGTAGTTACCATAGCACAAAATTAGTAAAACTCTTTTTGTTACTCTTTATTACTAAAGAGTAACAAGTTCCAGCATAAAAGAGTGTCAGGGTGGCCTAGTGCATGGTAGCGCCTTTAACCATCAGCCATTGGGTTGGTGGTTCAAGTCCTGCTTAATGCTGATCTGACAAAAAGCTCTCAGCAAGCTTTCAGCCCTAAATTGCTGGGTCTTTTGGATCTAGTCCATAATTCGAAAGCCCCGTGTACCACACTGACAATGGGGGGGGGGGCATATTAAAGATTCACCTCAGCCATTTGCACATTGGGCAAGTGAAATGGCTACCTGGTTCTGTCAAACTAAACATTTTGCAAAGGGAAAACCTCTTTTCAGGTTAATCGGACAGTTCCAGAAGTGTTAGATTCGAAGAACTGGGTCACCTCTTCTCTAAAATACTGCTTGGCCTAAGCATGCATTGCTAAAATTAAGTCGTTGTCGATTCCTGACAGCAAGCCAATTACTAAAAGTAAAATTGTCTCACAATGCTACCTGTGACAACATTTTCAATTTTTAGCATAATAAAAACTGTGTTTGACCATTTGAAGCCAAGATTAGAGATTAGAGGTCAGGAAAAAGAAGTATTACAAAAACAGGTCTTGAACTCATGAGATTCATCTTGGTAGGCTGATAGTCTGACTCCTACACTAACCTGGGATTATAGAATTACTGTGCAGATAGCGGTTCTCCGTGCTTTATCAGCGCTCATGATAATCTCGTACAACACGGTAGACAGTCATCATACTATAGTAACTGTTATCATGAACTACTTTCAGTCCTATTACTCTAGTATTTGGTAAACTAACTAGATTTTTAGTAACCAAGCTGCAGTTTAGCAAATATTTGTACACTACTTTGACTCATGCAGTTGGCTCCTTTCATAAAATATCATCAAGTTATTTATCAGTTCCGAAGTCAATCACACCGCCAAATGAAAACCCTAGTGATCATTTTAGTCATAGTCTTTGAGGCCACATTCAAAACAAACTCTACGCAGGTTGTGACAGACGATTTCCCATTAAGTTTTATAGGCTGTCACCTCTGTAAGTTTCAACAAGCATGTAAATGCAAATAAGCTTTCTGAAACCTTGTATATACACATTGAATTACCTTAGTGACGCTACTTTACGACTTTTCTTTATATTCAATTCTTGCCTTTTCAAAACAACTTTTGTCTAAGCTAATTCCTTTCACTTTCTCCCCTTTGAATCACCTGATACCTTTTTAACTTACCAAACCTTACTCTCATGTTTGAGTTTACACAGAGACCTCCAACATCACCTATTAGCTGTTGAGCCATCCCATTCATTGTATGTAGCATTTGCTTTGCATTAACCATTTCTCCTTTCTGGAAAGTTTGCTTCTGATACTGATTATATTAAAAATAGCTGTTCTAAAGTTTTCCAACAAAGAGGCTTTTAATTCTCTATGATAGCTGTTTGTTTATCTGAGAATCGCTTATACACCAAAAAAAATATAAGATTAAAAAAGGAATACACATGTTTTGAAGCTCTGTTAAAACTTCATTTTGTGATACAGATCATAATATCTGCAAAAGTGGAGTTTATCAAAATATTTTGATATTATTTCTGAAAGATTTTCACCATTCATATTGAAAATTCTAAAATGGTTTGTAACATTTAGCAGATGATTTGTTTAAACTTTATTCAAAATCACCAAGTGATAGTCTCTCATAGTTCAGATACAAAGTCACCAAGTTATAGTCTATCATAGATTAAATACAAAGCTAGTCAACAGACAGTGCTAATAAATCCAATAGAAACTTACCTAATATCTGTATGAAGGTAGAGAGAAAGCTATGTAACACGCAATATACCAATTATAGCTATATAGCTCACATTTACCAATAAGAATGATTTTGTTTACTCTAAACACACTTGTTTATACATGATGCATTATGGGTAATCACAATACACCAATGATTATCAAATATTTACTAAAGTGAAGCATATAGAACTTCAAAAGGCTGCATATTTGAGTGAAAGCCAGCAGAAAAGCAAGTGGTGGATTTTGCTAAAATATTGTATTTAAAAAGTCGGTTAGCTAATAAATTTAAACGCTGCCTGATCAAAAGTGCTGCCTTTTACAGGTTTTTCCTAAGACTGTAGGTTTTTATGTGATGCTATAAACCATGAATCATATCTAATCTTATGATTTAAAACTCAACATTATTTTAGCTTAGTTTCAATACAGTCAAGGCAGGGACACAAAAATATTACACTTACTACAAAAATGTACGGAGGACAATTTTTGCATCGCTAGTACTATTGCTGTCACATTCACAGTTTGAAGTTTCTTAATAAAACAGTTTTTCATTGACAAATGATATTAGCAAACACGTAATTAATAATTAGAATAATTATTAATTAATAATTAGAAACAAATAGATCTGGCATAGTACTGTCTTTGTTCATTTTGACTACTAGCTTTGTAATCTACTAGCTTGACAAGTTGAACATGTCTTCTCAAGTATAATTTAATTATGCTCTTTACACTATTACTCTACAAGTCTAGTGCTCTGTGAGAGATCATCAAGGGTAATATATTCTAAAGTGAATGAATTGATTGATCGTTGATTGATCACCAAACTAAATTTCAAAGCTGAATTTCACGAGTTCAAAACCTGTATAAAGTATTATTTTATTTCAATCTGTAATTTTAGCCTTCAAGAGACAGACAAACAGACAGAAACAGCCTTTACTAAATATTAACCTGCTTTAAGGTTCCAACCCTTTTGTAAGGGATTAAAATTATGCTAATCGCGTTCTGCCCTACCGTTATTATGCTGCCATGGGAAGCTACTCCAGTCAGTGATGATATGCATCATGGTTTGCAGTAACTTTTTGCAGTTTATTTTTATATAGTTGGTCATGTGATAAATCTATTTGGAGGTATCTAATGAAGAACATCTGTTGTCAGTTGTCACGTAATCAGAGGCTAGTGGTTTTGTTGGGGCTATTAGGCAGATATGACTGCCGCATATGTGATCAGAGAATGTCAATCATCTATGAAAATCATCACATTCTTTCTTTTCACTGACCTATTTTGATGGCACTGCGGTTGGTAGAGGTAGAGAGTTATGAAAGCCTAATAGTCTAGCGGTCAACAACATTTCTCATGCACAGCACATTTTATTCAAGTGATGACAAAACACAAAAATATTTACATTTACAGGTTTCTAGAAATCTGGCGTTATAGTGTGAATCCTTTTTACACTACCAATGTACCAATCAGCGATCTACCTTTACCATTATTTTATACTGCTTCAGGTAAAAAAACAATCGAATACAGAGTACCATAACAATTGAGCCGTTTTCCAATAGTCTTACAGATCTCTGAATTTATTAGCTTAGCTTTAGAGTTAATGTTAAAAGCCATTTGTTAAGCCTAGATTAATCAAACCTGCTGTTTGAGCATGCCAATTCCTGTGGGCCAAGTGCCTCCACTAGCTGCAATGCTACTGCACATATAGGCCTCATCATGCCTGAATAAATAGGAACTAAGCTTTCATTTATTTTGTTTAACTTATTTTCATTTTGTTTAATGTTATATTAATCTTATATTTCTACTAATTGATAAAACAAAACACACACACTTGCACACAGGCACACAACCTAACTACTCATCTTTAACTCTGCTGCCACAATCACTTTACTAATGTGTACAATAGTAGAATATGACTAGATATTTCACTGTTATATTTACTTTTGGGTTGAACGAATCCATTAATTTTCTAACACCTATTAAGTTTCTGATTGCCAGGCCGGCCTGCACACGTACATGTATGAATCGTTGAGAATTAAGTTGGGTTCATGTGACCAGCTGAATGTTTTGCCCGTTATTGCAATTTGCTGTGTTCCATCTAACATATATGTTAGTTGTCAGCAACAAATAATTATTAGTTAAAACTTTAAACAAGTAGACAAGTTTGGTTTTGTGGTTGTTTTATCATTGAAGCAGTTCATTTACTTGAGATTTTAATTAGCTATTAAACTAGATTTAAAGATGATATTATTTTGCTGCTAACCAACTCTCTTTAGCTCATGATTCATTGCTCGACTATTACTTTGAAGTTAACTCTATCAATGCAACCTCAAAAGTTATGTTTATGGCATTTTGCCATAGTTTCACCATTTGGCATATTTTCTTGCTTAATCTGCTTTTTGACCTTCGTAAGTTTTGGTGGGCCATCGGCAACTAAGTTGGCTCTTGTATTTGCGCTCTAGCATGGATGAAGAGGGTGGCTAGCAGCCTTGAAAAATGAAAAAATAACTTTTGACAACAGGTGGAGGAGCTCCTCTATGAGCCAATGAGCAACTAGCAAGAGGTGGTGTCTCAATGAAAACATCAAACAGAAGGCAATGGCAAACCGCGGCTAAAACCTGCCAACTAAAGACATGGCTATATGAAGCAGGACAAACCATGATCATTGGCATCCTCACAGAACATGAGACTTAGAGATAGAATCTGTTTCTGAATCCTAGGTTGATATACCGTCAAATTTTGATATTTTGTATCAGCTGCAGTTTTGTTTGGTCATACGGTTTGAACTTTTGGCCCTAAAAATGGAGAATAGTTATTTTCCTTGAATTTTATTGCTCGATAAACGGTAAAAACTTCGCTAGTTTCTACATTAATAAATCCTACATTGTCATCTGTGTCTGTCTGTTAGTCTGCATGAATGGAGCAGCCGTGGCTCAGTGGTTAGTACGCTGGCATGCAATCAATAGGTCAGTGGTTCGAGTCGCAGAAGGACCGTTGGTGGTGTTACAAAAGTGCCACAATTACTCGTGTGCCAAATCCCATGTGCAGATAACCACCATATGTTATGGAACATACGGAACAACCGGATATGGAACAACCTGATGCCAGTTTTTGCTAAGTATTTCAGTGATAGAGGAATGGATGACTGGTTCTGTTTATCATACACACATCACGAATATGCATGTAGATTCTATTGATATAGCTAAACTAATTGCAGCTTTTTATAGAATTCTACAACATTTTTTGTTACCAATGAGTTGCAATGCTAGGATTAGATTAATTGATTGGAAATATTTGGCTTACCTGTAACTATGATACTATGTCAGTCATATAAACCCTGGAAGAGCAAGTAAAACGTTTTTATCTAATACGGAGTCATTTCGTGAAATATTAGCTAAACAAAATGTTAGCGCCAGCTACATAATTATGCTTGAGGTAGATTATAAAACTTGCTAAGTTTATCAAAAATAACAACTGATTTGAGGCAGTTTTTACAATTGCATAAAACTAAAGCTCCACAGATAAAAAAAGAATAAAACCGAACTAAAAAGACTACAGGGTGCTTTGTGATGTTGAGGTACACTGATAGACTGACTTTTACAAAAATTGTTAGAGTGCAGGAGTGGGTACAAGTCTAAAAGTTGGCATTCCGAAAGGAAATATGATGACTGGCCTCAGAAATGTGCAATAAAACAGTAATTCGACTTTTTTATATGGCTATTCATTGTTTAATTTTATAGAAATTTTACTAACAAATGAGTGTGACAAGATTAGTTCGAATAGACTGAACAGGGAAAACGTAAAAGTAGTTGAGCTTTTGTAGCCTGTTAAACTTCATAAATTCCTTGTATACATTGTTGTCTATTACATCATGCTAACGACCATGATGTTAGTCTTGAGCCAGTGGTTAGTATCAAAAAACAATGTCATTCAACTTCTCAGGATTCACTAATATAAATCAGTATAGCAACCTTACAAAGAGAGGCAGCTGCTTGTGTCTGGGAAAGAACTCTGAAATAATAGTGGATGTATTGCTACATACTACTAGATATATATACTACATACTACTATATACATATATATATAAATATATATATCTATATATAAAAAAATATATATATATATAAATATATATATCTATATGTATAAAAAAAAAATATATATATATATATATGTATATATATATATATATATATATATATATATATATATATATATATATATATATGTGTGTGTGTGCTCAGTGCTCAGAAAGGAATTGGGCGCAAAACCTGAGGAGCCAAACATCAGTCACTGGTGGATCATACGGTCTGTCAAGACAGCAGTAGAAGACATATCAATCTTGCCATGGCTTGGATTGACTACAAAAAGCCTATGACTCAATTCTCCATAGTGGGATACTTGAGTGCCTCAGTATGTACAATGTTCACCCTGCTCTTGTGGCATTCATCAATATGTCAGTGACCAAATGGAAGACGGAACTGGAGGCTAATGGCAAAAAGCTGGCGAGTTCAAAAATTAAGCGAGGCATCTATCAAGGTGACTTTTTATCACCGCTGCTCTTCTGCATATGCCTAAACCCTCTAAGCAATATGCTGGAGAAAACTCAATATGGGTACCAATTTAAGAGTGGCACCAAGATAAACCACCTCTTCTACATAGATGACATCAAGCTGTACGCTAACAAAGAAAGGGGCATTGATTCGCTAATACACCTCACTCAGGTATACAACAAGGACATCGGAATGACCTTCGGTATAGGCTAATTCTTAAGAAAGACCATTACATGCTCACAGATGGCCTGAGAATGCCAAATGGTACCATCAAAAATATTGAAGACGGGTACAAGTACTTCGGGATTATGCAAAACTACATCAACCACAAAGCCGAGGTACGTCACAAAGCTATTACCGAATATAAGAAACGCCTTCGGCAGGTCCTACGGAACCAGCTCAATGCCAGGAATCAAGTCATGGCAATAAATACCTATGCACTGCCAGTATTAAGATATCCAACAGGCATAATAAAGTGGACTGAGGAAGCCATCAAAGAAACAGATATAGCAACTCGTAAACAGTTGACCATGCATGCAGCACTCCACCAAAAATCTGATGCTACTAGATTGTATCTTGATAGGAAAGATGGCAGTAGGGGACTCAAAAGTTTACAGCAGACAGTGAAACAAGAAGAACAAAGCATCAAAGCCTATGCAGCCTCTATGGACACTTCAGATAAGCTTTTAGCTGAATTTCAATCGGCTGCTCTGACAATGGAGCTTCGCCCTGATGATGAGAAAATTGACTGGCACATGAAACCTCTTCATGGTGCTTACCCCCGACAAATATCTAAGGTTGGCAATCTTTACCAGACATATGTGGCTGAACAAAGGAAACCTAACGGCCAATACAGAGTCGCTACTCATGGCAGCTCAGGAGCAAGTGCTCCCAACAAGGCAACCCCGAACAAAAATCTTTTACACTAGAAATGATCCTACATGCAGACTGTGCAAAGATGCACCTGAGACCATCCAACACATCATCAGTGGATGCAAGCAGCTAGCAGGAAATGCATACACTGAGCGCCATAATCATGTTGCAGGTGTTGTGTATAGAAGTCTATGTGACGAGTATGGCCTTAAAAACCACAACACTGGTGAGAAGCTCCTGATAAGGTCAATGAAAATAACCGTGCTAAGATCCTCTGGGACTTCTACATCCGGACTGACAAGCATGTCCTAGCAAACCAACCAGATATTGTGGTGGTAGACAAGGAGAACAAGAGAGCTACAATAATAGATATAGCAGTCCCCAATGACTGCAATATAGCCAGCAAAGAAAAAGAAAAGGTGGTGAAATATCTCCCTCTTGGAGAAGAGATTGAAAAATGCTGGAATGTAAAAACAACTGTAAATCCAGTAGTCATTGAGGCACTGCACAATAACATCGGCACATAAAATGTGGCTTGCCCAGATACCGACAACAATCAACTCAGGTGAGTTGCAGAAAAGTGCGCTATCGGGAACAGCTTAGATCGTGAGGAGACTGCTCAAACTCTCAGCTCTCTGGTAGGAAACCCGAGTTAGAGCAGAAATTACCATCCATACGGGTTAACCGGGGTGAAAAAACAGTTTTATATATATACACTGTATATCTGAAATCTAAAAGCAAATCTGAAACAATATTTATATATATATGTAGATATATATATATATATGTAGATATATATATATATATATATATATATATATATTATATATATATTATATATATAATTATATGTAGATATAATTAGCCATGGCTCTAAAATGACTGTAGTACCAACCAAAGCTGCTGGCTGCTGAAAAATTTTAGCCTAAGTTTTTTGCTTTATAACCGCCTTATGTATTTTGATTACTATGAAACATTAATTCAATATATAACTTACGATATTTACAAATTGCTTAGGTATGCATTGGTTTTTGTTACAAACTTGCTTATGATGCCTTGCAAGCATCTAAAGTCAAAAGTAGTTGTATGTATGTCAACTCCACTCATTCATCAGCAGAGAAATAACCAGGCAGTATCTACATGTACATCAGCAAATTTAGCTGCCGCTAGTTGTAAAGAGATTAATTTTTAAAATCATAGAATATAGCAGCGTGATAAAAGGTCTATGCTGATGGCAGACAATTTTGAGCAAGCAGCATTCGGCTAAAACTGAAGCATCTATACATGCCCGCGATGCATTCCAATGTTTGTTATAAAGATGCGATATGCATGTACACGTGTGTTAATTTACCTAGCTCGCTGTTGGTCTTGCGCCATGAGCGATCCTCATGTTTGATGAAAATGAACACACCTATTCTTAAATGTGAAAAAAGTGGTCAAGTAGTACATTGGTAATATCTGGCTTTGAAGTCAAATACGCAAGGTTGATTTCTATCGGAAGCAATATTTGTCCTAAGGATCTTTGTTTGGCCTTAGACAATTGAACATGGCTCTTATGAGAGTAGAGATTAAGTCTCTGTTAGCTATTTTTTGTTGACTAAAGTTACACCATAAAAGTTATTTCAATTGTGTGCATTTTAATTTCAAAGAGATCAAAGTTAAAATGATCTGTAAATTTTCCTAAAGCTAGAGATCGTTTTAACTCTTATTTTGGACCATTTTATTATAAAAAAAATAATTGTTCCCTAATGAAACTAATATCTTATATGACAAAAGAGCTCGAAATTACTTTGGCTATAAAAACACCATTATATGGCCATTCTAGGCACCTTAAAGGTAAACATTTGTGCGTAGTATGAATAATATGATTCATGCAATGATAGGGTAACCATGCTACCAGAGCTAATTGGTGTTTTTGTCTCAACATAGCAAACTTACTGTCACAACTGGTGTATTGCATTATCACTACAGCTATTATCGATAACCAAAAAATTAATTTTTCCTTTTTTGGAAAAAAAATAATCTTCAAGTGGTAATAAAGCAGGAAAAGTTAAACTAGGCAAAACAGCAAACAATAGCAACGCATTAGTATGTCGGCTGTAACCAGATAATAAAGTTTCAAAACTATTTTTCTGTGTTAGAAAAAATTAGTAAAACTGTATAAGCTCAGTGTAACTAGAATGATAGGATGAAAAATATTTTTGCCTTTATCGAATATACCTCTTTTCTACTGGAGCTCTGTCAACAGAGGTTTAGGTACCTGCATAATTTAGCTGGCTAGTAGAACCTTTTATAAAACATATTCTAAAATGGTATTCAGATTTTTTCAGTGCTTAGATTTTCAAATTTTGCAGCAATTTATTGATTCATGTGATAGACTATGCGCATGAGTCGTTTATAAACATGCAAAACACATGCTGATACATGCCATTTTTTTCATTGGAGAACTACTCACGCCAAATTTTTAAAAAATGTTATCAGAACTTATAGATATTTTTCTATCATGTGAGATTTTGTTTGTTGTTTTAAGTGGCCTGGCTGCAACTATGTTTTAAGATTGAAATAGAAAACGCTTTAGTGCAAGTAAAACACACAAAAGGTTGAGACGGAGCCAAAGCTCACCAAATATGACGTCAATAGTTACGCGTATTGTTTACCAAGTGAATGTCCAGCACTGCATGGGTAATAAAAAAGTATTTGCATAGAATATTTATTTTTAATTAGCTAAGCTTCTTTATCCAATAAAATAAGAGCCTTTCTATTCCCTTAAAGCCAGCATTAGAAAAAGCAATTGCATCATGCTCTTTCATTTAATCATGATCTTCAAGCGTGCTAACTGAAGTGTGAAAGGTGCTATTTTAACCAATTGACATTAAAGATTGGCAGGTTTAATAACTGTGATGTGTACAACTATTCTATTAGGACATGTAGTGTCATGAATAGTACGCCTGTCTGCAAAACTGAAGGTTGCAAGCTTAAGTGAGGTTGCAGGTTGAAGTTCATTTTTTATTATAGAAATAAAAATTTCCCTACGCAGTGAACTTTTCATTTTCATAATTTTACCGCTATAACTGGACACACGAACAACAAACAAACACTAAAATTTATTCAGATAATCAATAAATATATGACCTCATCAGTAGCAGGCTCTGATGCGCTTACACAGCATGTAAATGAGAACAACAGGACAATTTCTAGCCAACCTGTCTTTAAATCATTTGAAACATCTATGAAAATGTCTTTGAGGCTATATTCAATGTTTCGTTTTAACAGTCACGAGCAAATACAGAATAAACATATGCCACTAGAGACACACATCACTGCAGATTGAACTCATTAGTTGGTCTCATAATGAATGAGACAAACAGAGAGTATAACTATTGATATGATTTTTGGAAGCCTTTTTCTTCTGACTGTTTTAACTGCAATTAAGAAATTAAGATTTGTCAATTTTAATCTTGAAACATCCTGGTCACTAGATCGATTAAAACAATAAATGAAATCTCTACTGATACGAAAATATCTACACTTTCAGATAAAATAATTTAAAATTCAATGTGAGTGACTTCTTAAAGGTTGTTGCAATTTGAGAAATGGACAGGAACAGCCACAATCAAGACACTCACAAAGCAATTAAATTTAACAAGTGGAGAAATACGCTCAGGCCTACCTAATTAGTCAGAGTAACTTTAACCTACCAGTTCAATAGTTAGCAGCTCTAGCGATGACGCGGGCTTCACAGTTACAATGAGTAAAAGAGAAACAAGAAAACAGAACATCTGGAATCCCATTCTGCTGAATGATTAGGAGAGAGGGGAACTAACTATTTTCCCTCGCTAATCCATTCCTTCTACTCATGAAATTTATTAAATGTTGTTATAGTCAAACGAAAGTTGACTACTGACAACTTGCAGGAGAGCAACCATAATCTTTACTAGAACTACTGCTACTATAGAGCAATGCAAGTATAATCACTAATAGTACAGCTACAAGCTAACTGACGGTCATGAGTGATTGAGTCACTCTGACTGGTACTCATCACGCACCCTCTAAGTTTGAGCTCTTGCGACATGTTTTTTTTAGTTAATAGCTATAAGCCTCCAATGCCTGGGATTTTCTTTGTTTTCAACCTGATAGCTCATATATGTATGTTTAATAAGATGGTTTCTCAAAATACAGATAGAGTTTCAAAACAAAACAAGTTTTTTTCTCTTAGCTAAAGGCAAGGAGCATATGCGGGTGAAGTTTGGATGAAGTTGAAAAAATGTGGAAATGCATAGCATTTTATCTATTTAGTTTTCAGTTTTAATTTCTTTATCAAGATTTATTCCCTTTCTGCTGCATTTATGTCATGTTAATCTCAACTAGTTTTTTCTTGGAACTAAATATACCGTAACTATCTGCGCGTGGGATTTGGCAGATGAACAATTGTAGCAGGATGTCCTTCATAACACCACCAATGGTCCTTCTGTGATTTGAACCACTGACCTACTGATTATACGTCGGCGCACTAACTACTAAATCACGGATGCTCCGTTCACGCAGACTAACAGACAGACACAGATGACAAAGTAAGATTTATTAATGTAGATACTAGCCAAGTTTTTACTATTTATCGAGCAATAAAGTTCTAGGAAAATAACTATTCTCCATTCTCAGATTCAAAGGTTCTAAATCTTAAAACCAAACAAAACTGCAGTTGATACAGAGAATGGAAATTTGATAATATATCAACCAAGGATTTGGAAACAGATTCTAGTTCTAAGTACCATGTCCTGTGTGGATGCTGGTGATCATGTTTCTCCATATTTCCTATAACCATGACTTTTGTTGGCAGGTTTTAACAGCGGTTTGCCATTGTCTTCTGTTGGGTGTTTTTATTGAGACACCATCTTTAGTTAGCTGGCTATTGGCTCACAAAGGAGCTCCTCTTTTTTCAAAATTTACTTTTACTTTTGCAAGGCTACTAGCCCCCTCCCTATATCTATGCTAGAGCGAAGATAGAAGTGCTAGTTTAGTCGCCGATGACCCAACAAACATTACCAAGGTCAAGAAACAGATTAAGCAAGGAATTATGTAGAAAAAGTTACAACTTGCTCACTGATTAATCACTCTATAAAAGCTGTGCCTGTACCAAATGGTCATAAACATAACTTTTGAGGTTGCATTAATAGAGTTAACTTCAAAGTAATAGTCGAGCAATAAATCATGAGTTGAAGAGAATTGGTTAGCAACAGAATAATATCATTTTCAAATCTAGTTTAATAGCTAATAAAAATTTCATGTAAATGAACTGCTTTAATGATAAAACAACCACAAAACCTAACAAGTTTGTCTAAATCTTTAAAGTTTTAAGTAACAATGTTTTGTTGATGACAACTAGCATATATGTTAGATGGAACACAGCAAAATGCAATAACCTGCAAAGCATTCAGTTGGTCACATGAAACCAACTTAATTCTCAGCGATTCATACATGTAGATGCATGTGCACGCTGGCTTAGCAATTACATACTTAGTAAGTGTTAAAAAATGGATGGATTTGTTCAGTCCAAGAGTAAATAAACAGCAAAATATCTAGTCATATTCACTATTCAACAAATTAGTAAAGCAGTCGGAACAGCGGAACTAAGAATCAGTAGTTCGGTTATGTGTGCCTGTGTGCAAGTGTGTGTGTTTTATTTTATCAATTAGTAGAAATATAACATTAAACAAATTGAAGATGTAGTTATAATATTGATTGAGTTCAACAAAATAAATGAAAGCTTAATTCCTATTTATTAAGCCATGATGAGGCTTATATGTGCAGTAGCATTGCAGCTAGTCGAGGCACTTGGCCCACAGGAATTGGCACACTCAAACAGCAGGTTTTGATTAATCTAGGCTTAACTAATAGTTTTTAACATTAACTGTAAAACTATTAAATGCAGAGGTTTATAAGTCTATTGGAAGACTGTTCAATTGTGATGGTACTCTGTATTCAATTGTTTTTTTGATCTAAAGCAGTATAAAATAATGGTGAAGGTAGATTGGTGATTGGTAGATTTGTAGTGTAAAAAAGATTCACACTATAACACAAGATTTCTAAAAATCTGGCTTATAGTGTACATCTTTTTTGTTTTGTCATCACTTGAATAAAATTTGCTGTGCATGAGGAGTGTTGTTGAACTCTAGAGTATTAGGCTTTCATAACTCTCTACCTCTACCAGCCGCTGTGCCATTAAAATAGGTCAGTGAAGAAAAGGAATGTCACGGTTTTCATAGATGATTGACATTCTCTGATCACATATGCTGGCAAAGTGATATCTATTTAATAGCCTGAACCAAACCACTAGCCCTGACTACGTTACAACTGACAACAGGTGTTCTTCATTAGATATCTCCAACTAGATTTATTAGATGAGCAATTATATAAAAAATGGCAAAATTTTACTGCAAACCATGATGCATATCATCACTGAGTGGAGTTGCTTCCCTTGGCAACATAATGATAGTAGGGCAGAATGTGATTAGCATAGTTTTAATAACTTACAAACTGGTTGGAACCTTAAAGAAGGTTAATATTTAGTAAACGCCGTGTGTGTATGTTTGGCTGTCTCTTGAAGGCTGACGTTACAGGTTGGTATAAAATATTACTTCATCCAGGTTTTAAACTCGTGAAATTCAACTTTGTAGACAGACAATTTCATTTGGTGATCAATCACCGATCAATTCTGGCACTTCAGAATAGGTTACACCTGATGATCCCTCACAGTGCACCAGACTCCTTGAGTAATTGTGTAAAGAGCATACTTAAATTATACTTCAGAAGGCATGTTTAACTTGTCAAGCTAGTAGATTACAGAGCTAGTAGTCAAAATAAACAAAGACAGTAATATGACAGATCTATTTGTTTCTAACTTATGCAATATTGCTGGTCGATGAAAAACATTATTGGACAAACGTTTTATCAAGAAGATTTAAATTGTGAATATGACAGCAATAGTATTAGTGATGCTACTAGCAAAAAGTTACATTCAGTACATTTGTATACTGAGTGTAAATTTTTTGTCTCCCTGCAGTGACTGTACAAATACACATTGTTATTTGTGGCAAACAGTAAATAATTGTTTTTTGAAAGCTTCTAAAATTCGGAGATGAGTTTGCAAATTCCAAAATGTTGTGTAAAAAATATGACTGTACACTAAATTTTCTATTAATCTAAAAATGAAAATATAATATTTTAATCAAATTTTCGTGGCTTAAATTATATCGCTTAATTCTTTTTTAAAGCTGAGAATGGTTTATCCACATTTTTCTAGCCAAATATCAAGCAAAGATATCACGCTCATTCTTTTGCAAGTGTTGAATATTTAAGCTAAGAAAATCTGACATTAATGAAAACAAATCACATTGCCTGATTAAATAACTTGCATGCTGTTGTATTGAAGCTAAACTAAAATAATGTTCAGTTTTGAGTCTTAACATTAATTATGGTTCATAGTTTATAGCATTGCATAAAAACCTGCAATCTTAAGAAAAACCTGTAAAAGGCAACACTTTTGATTACGTAGCATTTAAATTTATTAGCTAACCAATTTTTTACGCACAATTTCCTAGCAAAATCCACCACTTGCTTTTCTGCTGGCTTTCACTCAAATATGCAGCCTTTTGAAGCTCTATAAGCTCCACTCTAGTAAATATTTGATAATCATTGGTGTATTGTGATTACCCATAACGCATCATGTATAAACAAGTGTGTTTAGAGTAAACAAAATCATTCTTATTGGTAAATGTGAGCTATATAGCTATACTTGGTGTATTGAGTGTTACATAGCTTTCTCTCTACCTTCATACTGATATTATGTAAGTTTCTATTGGATTTATTAGCACTGTCTGTTGACTAGCTTTGTATCTGAACTATGATAGACTATCACTTGGTGACTTTGAATAAAGCGTAGACAAGTTATCTGCTCAATGTTACGAGCCATTTTAAAAATGTTCATGTGAAAGGTGAAAATCTATCAGATATGATATCAAAACATTTTGATAAACTCTACTTTTGCAGATATTGTGATCGGTAACACAGAATGGAATTTTAAAAATGCTTCAAAAGATGTGCAGTTCATTTTTAATCTTGTATTTTTTACGGTGTACAAACAACTCGCAAATAAAAAACAGCCATCATAGAAAATTAAAAGCCTCTTTAATATTGGAAAATCTTTGAATAGTTATTTTTAATATAATCAGTTTCAGAAGCAAACTTTTCGGAAAGGAGAACTGGTCAATGCAAAGCAAATGCTACAAACAATGAGTGGAATGGCTCAACAGCTAATAGGGGATGTTGGAGGCTTCGTTGAAGTTTGGTTAGAGGAAAAGGTATTTGGTGAATCAAACAGTAGAGAAAGTGAAAGGAAGTAGATTAGACAAAAATGATTTTAAAAAGGAAAAAATCGATTATAACAAAAGTCGGAAGGTAGCACAAATAAGGTAGTTCCAGGTGTATATGCAAGGCTTCAGAAGCTTATTTGCATTTACATGCTTGACGAAACTTACAGAGGTGTCAGGCTATAAACTTAATGGAAAATCATATGTCACAACCTGCGTAGAGTTGGTTTTGAATGTGGCCTCAAAGGCTATGACCAAACTGATCACTAGTGTTTTCATTTGTGGGTGTGATTGACTTAAGAACTAATAAATACCTTGATGATATGCCATGAAACGAGCCAACTGCATGAGTCAAAGTAGTGTACAAATATTTGCTAAACTGCAGCTTGGTTACTAAAAATCTAGTTAGTTTAGCAAATACTGGAGTACTAGGACTGAAAGTAGTTCTTGATAACAGTTACTAGTATGATGACTGTCTACTGTGTTGTACGAGATTATCATGAGCGTTGATAAAGCACAGAAAACCGCTATCTGCACAATAATTCTATAATCCTAGATTAGTGTAGGAGTTAGACTATCAGCCTACCAAGATGAATCTCATGAGTTCAAGACCTGTTTGTAATAATCCTTTATCCTAACCTTTAGTCTCTGATCTTGGCTTCGGATGGTCAAACACAGCTTTTATTATGCTTAAAATTAAAAATGTTGTCGCGCATAGCATTGTGAGACAATTTTACTTTTAGTAATTGGCTCGCTGTCTGTCAGGAATCGACAATGACTTGCATCTTAATGATGTATGTTTCAGTCGAGCAGTATGTTAGCGAAGAGGTGACCCAGTTCTCAGTATTTACTCCTTTCGACACTGTCAGATTAACCTGGAGAGATACCTTTGCAAAACATCCAGTCTGACAGAATCAGGTAACCATTTCACTTGTCTAATGTGCAGTGGACAAAGGTAGATCTTAAATGTGCCCACATTGTAAGTGTGGTACACGGATCTTCCAAGTTATGGACTAGATACAAAAGACCCAACAATTTAGGGCTGAAAGCTTGCTGAGAGCTTTTTGTCAGATCAGCATTAAGCAGGACTTGAACCACCAACCCAATGGTTGATAGTTAAAGGCGCTATTACTAGGCCACCCTGACACCCTGTTTTGCTGCAACTTGTTACTCTTTAGTAATAAAGAGAAACAAAAAGAGAGTATTACTAATTCTGTGCTATGGTAACTACACTATGCTGTAGCAATGTGGTTTTATACTGCAAACAGCTCTTTCAAACGATGGGGCAACCACCTGTATGTGAGATGAAGTAATGCTTATTCGCACATTGGAAATGGTGTGAAACCATGTAGAATGTCAGGACCCATAACTTTGTGACTACAAAGTCATCAGCCACTCCTGAGAAATGTACATTAAAACTAATAGTATTGCTGTTGGTCAACGTGGAAAGATTCACTGTAAAATTGTAAAAAATAAAACTTGGTTAAGGAAAATAGATTAATAACCATCTATTGAAGTTTAAAACAACTTTCAGGAAAACAAATTTTGCTATAAAATAGAAACATATAGACATAAGAGTTATTCATAAACAACCAACTGTTTAGAAGTAAATAAACTTAGTTGTTATTGATAATCAGAGACTAAAGGTTAGTAGTCACTATGAAATGATCATTAAAAAGCAGCAGCTTAGACTGACGACTGAAATAATTTAACACCACTTGATTAGTTTTTAAAGTCTACTAATTAGATGAGCTAACAATAAAGTTGACACATTAGCTAGAGTTTTTTCAGACCTTTATTTGCAGACATCATCATAGGCTATTAGCTATGGGCTTTTAATCATTCTCCTATCCATAGGTTTGGGCTTTCAGTCATAGACCAATCCAAAAGCTTTTTCTAATGGAAGGCTGAATAAGAGCAGTGTGATCTGTTGTGAATATTACAGTAGATTTTGACATAATTACTAGGCATGTAGCAAATATTAGGTTACCAAATCACAGCTTTAATGATATGACATTAATACCATTGGTTGTCGTACTCTGTCAGGTGCCAAAAATTTTGTTGTTGAAGAACTCTTTGACTAATGATAGTGATGGTTTAATTAGATGACCAGGTAGCAAGAATTGAAAACTTTAGCTCTATCATAAATGAGAAGTGTTAGGAGCAGTAAACCTTGTCTTTTGTATGCTAGTTAAGTATTTCTGTGTTGGCAGTAAGCAGCGAAATTGACTTAACTGAAGAGAGTAAACAACTAGAAGGGCAAGGTAATCAAAGATATGAAAGGACAATTTGCCAAAAGTTTTAAGAGGCTTGCATTCCATACATATTGTTTATTTAGGAGCATGACAAATGATGCAGCTAATCAAACAGCACTCGAAAAACGAGGTTTGAACAGAATCAGTCAAATTTTTTGTGAGGGAATGCCTTATTTGATAGAAGTTACATCCATCGCTCGTGAAGTGAGAAAAAATCTTTAAAGATTAAAAAAAATTGGGTTAGGTCGGCAACTGAACATGGCATGTAGACAGTGTTCCTTAATTGACAGCCTTTGATTTGTGTGGTGGATTGTAGTTTCAAATAAGAGTAAAGCAGAACCATTTATCAAAACTTTTCAGAGTTGGCGAGAGGGTCACTCTAGGTACTATCGTATGCTAATAATTTATGCAACTCTACAAAGGTGTAATGTACAGCATCAAAAAATTTCAATGAAGCTATGTGAAAGTTTAAGATGTTTCCTGTAATCAGAGATGACTATTATTCTAGTGACACGTTGCCCAATGAGTGTGTGAGCGTGTGTGAGCGTGTGTGAGCGTGTGAGGGTATGAGCTTGGGAGCGTGTGAGCGGGTGAGTGGATGAGCGGGTGAGCGGATGAGCGGGTGAGCGTGTGAGCCTGTGAGCCGGTAAGTGTGTGAGTGTGTAAGTGTGTGAGTGTGTGCGTGATTGTGTGGGTGTCAGTATGTAACTGCGTGTGCATAAAAGCTTGAGGTGTGTAATCTATGAGCACCAAGAGTGTACCACTAGTTTGTAAAAAAAATGCCGGCTGTTTGTATGGTTCAAAAGGAAACTATTTACCAAGAAAGCTCTGGTACATTCTAATTCATATGCCAGGATACGAGTTATCATCAAAGCCAACAAGCTAGGACAGGCATAAGTAAGCTAGCATGAACATGAAAATGTAAATAAGAGACCCTGTAGCACATCTATTGTCATTTCAGCCAGATTGATTGACATACTATAGCTGAAGATTTTGTGACATAGGACAGTTAGTTAGTAACTTTTACAGGTCAGCAGACAATGAAATAGTCAGAGTAGTCAAACACCACAAGAGGACGGTAAAACGGAAGGTAATGATACCATCAAAATGATATATTGTTAATGACAAACGGTTTTAAATTTTAGTACATTATAACAAACAGCTGAATAATGAGGGAGTTATATTATCCCAGCACATTTACAACTATCATGTGAGGTGTAGAATACATAAAAGTTTCAGTAAGAAGTGATAAAAGAAAGGCTTAATATGAATTATTTAATTTTTAGATTTAGCTCATAGATCTATTCTTAGTCTTATAGCTTTAGTTATTTAGTCATAGACTTATTCCTAGATCTGTAGTTTAAGTCTTTTAATCAGATACTTCATCATAGGCCATTAGCTGTTGGCTTTTATTCATAGACTTATCCAACAGCTTTATTTAGAGCACAGGTGAAAATAAGCAACGCAATATTTTGTGAGCAGTAGCGGGTAACATAATTACTAGGCAAGTAGCAAATATTAGGTTAGCAGATCACTGCTTTAATCATTCGTTTTTCGTGACGTCATTCTATCGTTGTCCGCCATCTTTGTAGACAACTTTTATCGTTGAAAACAAGAAACATCCGCAATTAGTTTTCACGAACGACGCTGTTGTTTGCAATTTTTTATTATAATATCAAAACAACACCCAAAATATTAAATAAGAAAATGACAAACGTTTGTCTACAAATATGGCAACGTTTTCGCAAACGAGCGCATGTGCAAACGAATTGATGACGTAAAAAAACCGATGGATAGTAATTACTTGGCATGTATCAGATATTAGGTTAGCAGATCCCTGCTTTAATAGTGTAAATGACATTAATACCATTGGCCGTCATACCGT
This sequence comes from Watersipora subatra, assembly GCF_963576615.1. Classification (NCBI taxonomy): domain Eukaryota; kingdom Metazoa; phylum Bryozoa; class Gymnolaemata; order Cheilostomatida; family Watersiporidae; genus Watersipora; species Watersipora subatra. The sequence goes on along the minus strand of NC_088712.1, from coordinate 46,851,391 downwards.
GTCAGTTGGCAAGATTTTAGAGGCTTATGATGAAATCATCCACTGTAATAGCTATATGTGCGGTTGCTCTAATATGCCAGTAAGCAGTCGATTGACGCAGGTGTTAGAGCATTGGTCCATCAAATCAAATGTTGTAAATTTAAATATTGTGCAAACTTACAGTTTTACCATTTCTCATTTAATTAGACCATCAATTTCCTTCTCAACACAGTCTCTGACAATGACAGTGATGGATTAATTAAATGAGAAATGTTAGAAACAGTAAACCTTGAATTTTGTCTGCTAGCTTTGTATTTCCTTACTAGCAGTAAGTTCAGTGATGCCTAGAATCGTTTTCATGGTCAACTCGATAGCCTGCAGGTGGGTGTTTGAGTTTGAGTTTGAGAAACCAGATTGAGTTTTAAAACTAATTAATTTTACTGACTTGCTGGAAGGCACGGAGCGTGTGCGTGTGAAGTTTGGATGCAATCGGTGAAAAATGTAGAAATTCATGAGGTTTACAAATGCTAACCTATATGCTTGTTTGCGCATGCACACACACATGCACACGCACACGCACCACACACCAAGCACTACGCACCACTCACCACTCACCACACACACTATGAAAAAGTGTTTTATCAATGTAGATGTGTGTGGGTCGTTTCTTATACTGTCAGAAACTTGAATCTAGGGTTTTATATAAGTTGATAGTTAAGGGGTGATGTGAGCTGGGCTAGCAAGGTTCGATAGATACTTTGGCACGCTGAGTGTTACATAATTTTTCCCTTTTTGCAATGTTATGATTTAAAACTATGAAAGGAAAAACAAAAGTATTGATCAATATTGTGAATTTTTTGGTTTTGTAAAGGAGTGATGATGAAAGATTAGCTACGTTCAAAATTGTTGATTATTGTCTCAAACACAAAGCATGAGCTTCATTGTTTTCAGTAAGCAACAACTTTACCAAAAGTTATATTGTTTTGAAAAAGAGTCATCATATTTTGCTGTGTATCATTGTTGTTCTCAAGTTACGGAAGTTTTGGAAATGCTTTGTTACAGCTTTGAGCCACCACATGATGTTAGGAGTAAACAACTTCATTTCTGTTCTTCTTTGATGAGTTGTGTTCCTTCAAAATGTTGTATGCCCTTTGACATCAACCCAATTTGTTTCAGCTACTTTGTACATAGCTGGAGTTTTTGCGTGCAGATTTTCGCAACTTGATAGATTTTCTGTATCTTAGAAGTGTAATTTATTATAATAATATACATGTAGCTTCACATTTTATTTTTTATTAATAGCAATAAAAAACTTAGCACTTATAAAAATTTGTTAAATCTTGTGTAATAAAAGACAATTAGGCCAACTCTTTCACCGGTGAAAATTTTTTCTAATGTATAAATTGTTAAAAGTTAAAAAATTACACCCTTTTGGCCAGCAAAAGCTTAAACAAATTTAAATTTGCTAGCTTGGTTATTTGCCAAAGCGCAGTTATACTCTCTATAATAAAATTTTAAATAATGTATCAGAGTTTTGCAAGGAATAAAAATCAATTTATGTTAGTGCCATCTCAAGCAGCAGAAGGTCAGCGTCAGCTTGCGTTCAAGTTTTATATTTTAGCTAATCTCTATGACGAGCAGATGTTATCAGATAGGTAATATTATGGTTAACTTGTCAGGAGCTGAGTGGAGGCTGATGAGCCTTACACGGTTTTTTTGCTAGAGTCAGGGGGTGATTGCTTAGGTTCATCATCCGTTGGCAAGCTCATAGGCTCCTCCATCTTTTCTAGGTCAACACATTCAGTAGAGTTGTCTACTCTTATTCCTATCAAAAAAATTATGATACTCCAATAGAATATTATAGCATAAAACATAACAGAATATAATATATAGCATAATATAATACTAGACTATGTACTATGTTACTTTGTATGAATTTCAAACTAACAATACGTGATATGCTGGACCAACACTCTAACACCTGTGTCAATATTATATATTGCAATACAATAAAGTTGAATAAACTTAAAAGGAAGTTAGAAAAACTGCCATACCTGCATATATTGCCATGAAGCCTCTATAACTCGCTGGGTATAAATCGCTGACAAATTCTAAGTACATGCTGTTTCCAGTGGAGTAAAGGGAAGGGGCAATACCGTGCCCACACCATAATTCAAATGGAGCCTCAGCAGAGTCTCCATCATGAACCTATTAAATAGATGGTAAAATTTGTGAAGCTGTTTGCCTTTTTTCAAAATCTTTTATTTGCACCATGATTGATAACATTTTAAAGCAACAACAAACAAAATATGAGATGTTTTGTTTGTTGTTTGTTGCATGGAAAATTGCCATGATAATTTAAAAAACGTTATTTTCAGAATTTTGGGGTAAAATAAAGTTTGCTTTAATTTTTTACTAAGCAAATGAATTTTTGATCTAGAATAGAAATAATTGTATCCTTTAAATTAATCATAACTTCTGCATATGAGGGACCACTAACAATATTTACTAGCTTCAGTACGTTTAGTTTGGTAGAAATAAATTTTAACCTTGAACAAGTTCAATTTAAAAAAGTTAAAAACTGTTAATTTGAGAAACTTTTTAATGGGGAAACTGTATTACCAACTCTTTACTGTGTTATGCATCAATTGTAACTATAAAAGTTAAATCTAAACTCTTGTACAATATTTAGCAAAATGTTTTTTATAAAATTATCTGCATTGCAGGAAGAATACCGAAGTACGTTAGAGAAAAACCAAAATCAAAATGCCACTATTGAAACAGCCATGAAGAAAATCTTTCCTAGCTCAAACAGGTGAGAGCTTCAAAAGTTGATAAATATAAATCCTACATGGCATCTTTAACTAGACAAACTTCATTAAAGATTGACTTGCACAAAATTCTAGTAGACTGTCAGAAAGTATTGTTATTTTTTATCATTTGCGATCGTTTTTGATGTTTAAGGTGATCGGACTGCTGATGCTTACTCCAGAAAGCGTTGGAGGGTAGTACAAAGCTTGGCCAACACATTTTGGTCACGCTGGCGCAAAGAATACTTGCAAACACTTCAAGCCAGACAGAAATGGACAGAAGCTACCCCAAACATTGAAATTAATGACATAGTCATCTTAAAAGATGAAACTAAACACAGAAACCACTGGTCGCTAGCCAGGGTTATAGCAACAATACCAAGCAAAGATGGGTTAGTTAGAAAAGTCAAACTACTAATGGCAGATAGTAACATGAACAGCAAAGGAAAACGTGTTTCACCACATTCTCACCCCGAGTAAGCATCAAATCGGCAAAACCTGCTCGCGGTTAAAATGCTCAAAAGAAACATATGTGTTTAAATGACATCATTAGTTTTTCGGCTGTCTGTCTCTCTCGTTATCGATATTGGCTATTGTGTTCAAGCTTCAGCATCACGCATCTCTATTTTGTCGGTCTCTTGCTTTTGTGCAACTATAGACGTCACATTCACACTTTTGTTTGAATCTGAAACTACGATAAGGCCTTGTTTAGTTTAATCTTAAACAATCCTTGTAGTCAGATCACCCCAATCATCAAAAACAGTCTTAAATGATAGAAATATAGCTATAATTTCTGATAAATTCAACTATGATTTGTATAAGTGCATCTTTGAGTTCTGATCACTAGCTCAGAATAAGAAAAAAACTTTCATGCTATTTAAAATGCTCTTACGACAAGACCGCCAGGTTATAAAAAGTAAACGACTGCTAACAAAAATAGTACGCACATAATAACGTTTCTGACCTTGACATAGTCGAGGCAGTATCTGGTGCCATCCTCACTTACGAAACTGTGCAAGCTTATCATTGGAACGAACTCAAGCTTGATTCGCTCATAGGGAGGAGACACCTGGATGTGCCACCTGCATGTTGTGTTGTCTGGATGATAGACTGGAAATCCTGGAGTATGGAAGTATCCGGTAGGAGCGGTGTAGGTACCCCCGCAGTCTAGTGGCCCCGTAGTTTGTCTTTTGCCTCTACTTACTTCTACCTGTAAAAAGTACAAGATGCTATATTAAAAAGCAAAATATACATGCACATTCAAAAAGTAAGTGTTTGTTGAGTTAGACGTTTATCTGGATTCTGTCCGCTGTGTTACTGGCAGCAGTTGCTATTTAAAAATCCTTAATTTAAAATCCTTTCTATATAAAAATCTTTAACTGAGTGCATGAAAAATGCGCACAATTTCGTTTTAACATAATTTAATTTTCGATAAACCAGTTTAAGATTTTTGAAAACATTAGAGCTTTATAAATGAGAAAAATGAAGTTAAGTAAATTAAAAAACAAACAAAATAAACAAAACAAAGCAATTATGATTGAATGCAAAACTATTGAAAGAAAGCACTCTCTGTTGTATCGGCACAAGCAAATTTGCCCCCACTTGCACTCAACCTAGTTCCATGCTTACAAAAACGATAAGTTTTTTTAAAAAACTTATTTCTGGTTTTTTCTCTTTTTTAAATAAATTAATTTCTACTGTGAAAAAATTGAATATTGTATAAACGATATTAAATAAAATTAACTTGTATGCTTTCATATCACAGCTAAACAATGAAACTGTTTTAGTTTCTAAACAATAACCTGTTTATGTTACCCTCTCCAAACACTTCTTTTGTACATGTCAGAGTTATTTCATTATTTTAACCTTATTTGATGCCAAGGTCCTACCTGTGAAATATCCGTCTATTCATTCCCTTGGCAGGTTTTTCAAAACATTGCCAATGATCTCACATCATAAAATGAATATTTAGCTTCAAAAACAAAAAGCATATTGAGACCGATTTGTAGCTTCCAGATCTACTAGCCCACCTACAGACCTGCCATGAGACAAGTCAATCACATCTTAGCTAGTTGAAGAACTGCACAAGATTTCGTTTTTATTTTTACATTTTTGTAGATATAAGAACGAGGTCAGGCAGACATTGAAAATGGGTTATTAAAATCCTGCTTTGATGACACGTATAAATACTAAAGTTTGCTTGCAGATTATTGCAGATTAGCAAATAAATATCTGCCTTAATTAGCAAACGCTATTTTTACAAAACAAAAACATGTTAGTGAGCATTAAGCTCTAGTAAGTTGATAATAAATTTTAAAATGTTTGAAATATATATAAATTGATTAATGTCATTCAAGTGCATGAACTAAAAACAGGTCTGAGATGAGAACATCTAAGCCTCAACTTTCAACTATCTGTTCAAAGCAAACAATCTGCAAACGAAACAGTAATTATGAAAATAAATAAGACTTACTAATCGACCTCTTCGTCCTCCTCTTTGATATACCTCTCCAGAAACTAGCAAGCACGCCCCTAAAATAACAAATAAAACAAGTTTTGTTTTAGAATCCATTTTAGAAAACCTATTTTTATTTGTTGTTAAAGAACCACCTGATCAGTCAGTAACAAATGCGGTGATTAACTGGACGAGTCGCTCTTTTATATGGAAAGACACTCTAGAGAAGGCACGTGGCTCAGCGGCAATAAACGCATAATTGGCAACTAACACAGAGTGGTTACTCTGATGCTGTAGTGGTATTGTAATAGTCGGTAGACACGAAACATGACATGTCAAATGAAGCATAAACTTTGCTTAATAGTGGCGCCACTAATAGGTACAGCCAACCCCTATTTATTTGAACTAATGCAAACTAGGTTGTGCCTGGATATTGAAACAATTTGGATACTGAAAATCGACCACAGTACTGTGTATTAAACAATGTAAATGGTGTCCCACATATACTCCAAAGCTACATTATGGTACAGTATACATATACAGTATATATGAGGAAATTACACATGGTTCTACCTGCAATAGGGTACAGTATAGTATTTTAATTATAATATTACTTGCAGTAATAATACCAAAGAAAAATTAAAGTGAAAAACTCTGGCTAGAAACTCGCTCGTATGCGTTGCTTGCATCGTCTGTTGCGAGAGCCACCGATTGATCAAAGTTCTCTCTCATCCGACAGACTCGGCGCATCAGACAATCGTCTAGACTCCATATGATGTCTGGACTATAGAAATGTAAAATCTAAAAAAGGGTTGGCTGTATGTTACGCCTACAGATATTGCATATGACATAAACCATAGCTTTTATCAAACATCAAATTAGTTGATATGGCCACCGGAGTTTGTGGAAGTTTTCATTGTTATGATATAAACGAGTAACTGCTTTAGTTTTAGAGGTGCATATAGTTTTATAAGCAAACTTTAAATGAAGAAGAAAGTAATATCTGAGCAACTTATAAACTTAACAAGTAATACATCAAAGGAGTTTTTAATATTAGTAAAATTATATGATGTAATGGCAAAATAAGGATTTATAAGATGAGTTTAGTTTTTTAGCATTGCTCGGTGAAATGGGCTTGCATATTGTTCAAATAGAAGTCATCATAGAAAAAACATCCTCTGATGAACTATTTTATGTAACAATGGGAAGTTTCGACGGTGCCGAAACTTGTGAGCTGGTCGGTACATTTCTACTCCATCAGATCACAACAAAGTATGGTAACAACTTTGGATTGTACAAAGATGATGGGCTCGGCATAGTGGAAGGTTCAGCACGTAATGCAGAATCTATGAAAAAAGATTTCTGTGCTATATTCAGCTCGTATGGACTAAATATTACCATCAATGTTAATAAAAGAGTTGTAAACTTCCTTGATGTTACCCTCAACTTAGACAACGGTAAACACATGCCATACATCAAACCCAATGAGAGACCAGTGTATGTCAACAAAGAATCCAACCACCCACCTGGCATAATCAGAAACATCCCAGCAAGTATAAATAAGAGGCTCTCTACAATTTCGTCTGATGCTAAATGCTTCAATAAAACAGCAAATATCTACCAAGAAACACTAACCAAGAGTGGATATAGCCACCAACTAACATACCAAGAACATCTATCTACATCTGAAAACAGACAATGCAAACGGAGCAGGACGATTACATGGTACAACCCACCTTACAGCAGTAATGTCTATACTAACATCGGCAAACTCTTCATCCAACTAGTCAAGAAGGAATTTACGACAAAGCACCCACTACATAAAATATTTAACAGCAACAATATCAAAATTAGCTACAGTTGTATAAACAATATAAGAGAGCCCATCAATGCTCACAACAAAATTATACTGACAGCCAACACCGCAAATGAAGACCGAACATGCAACTGTAGGAAAAGAGAAGAGTGCCCGATGAATAGAGAATGCCTGAAAACATCATTAATTTACCAGGCTACTGTAAAAACCAACACCGATTCACCAGACCAAACATACATTGGACTAACAGAGAACACTTTCAAGACGCGATTCACTAACCATAAAGCTTCTTTCAACCACCCATCTAAGAGAAACTCTACTGAACTAAGTAAATATATATGGTCACTAAAAGACAATAATACCAACTACACAATATCATGGAAGACTCTAAGACATGCTAAAGCATACAACACTATCTTCAAGATGTGTAACTTATGCCTATGGAAGAAATTCTTTTTTATTTACAGACCATCACTAGGCACTCTTAATAAACGTAACGAGCTATTATCATCATGCAGACATTCATCTAAGTTTTTGCTACGTACTTGTATCACTTAACTATTTAGCTTTTGGCTTCTGTACACTCATCCAATTATCAGCTTATCTAACTCCGCATAACAGCGTATTTATTACTGGTGTATGAAATTCATTTTAGACATTTCATCTGAAGAGTGTGATACTTATTGTACCACATGAAACTATTAGTAATAAAATGTTTAACTTATAGAGTGAAGTTCCACTTATACATATTCTATATATATATATATATATATATATATATGTATATATATATAAATATATATATATATATATATATATATTTATATATATGTATATATATATAAATATATATATATATATATATACATAACGGGAACGCATACACTGAGCGGCATAATCATGTTGCAGGTATTGTTTATAGAAGTCTATGTGATGAGTATGGCCTTAATAAACCACAACACTGGTGGAAAGCTCCTGGTAAGGTGAATGAAAATGACCGCGCTAAGATCCTCTGGGACTTCTACATCCGAACTGACAAGCATGTCCTAGAAAACCAACCAGATATAGTGGTGGTAGACAAGGAGAACAAGAGGGCTACTATAATAGATATAGCAGTAGAAAAGAAAAAGAAAAGGTAGAGAAATATCTCCCTCTTGGAGAAGAAATTGAAAAATGCTGGAATGTAAAAACAACTGTAATCCCAGTAGTCATTGGGGCACTGGGCGCAATAACACCGGCGCATAAAATGTGGCTTGCCCAAATACCAACAACAATCAACTCAGGTGAGTTGCAGAAAAGTGCGCTATTGGGAACAGCTAAGATCTTGAGGCGAGTGCTCAAACTCCCAGTTCTCTGGTAGAAGACCCGAGTTAGAGCAGAATTTACCACCAATAAAGGGTATCCGGGGTGAGGAAACAATTTTATATATATATATATATATATATATATATATATACATATACATCTATATACATCTTCAATATGTATATAAATATACTTTTTTTAATAATATTGAAAACTAATTTGATGTATTACTTATTATCTATATAAATTTCTCAGATATTTATTGCTTCTTCTTTAAAAGTTTGCTTATGAAACTTTATGCACCTCTAAAACTATAGAACAATTGCTTATTCATATCATAATAATGAAATCTTCCCCAAACTCTGGTTGCCATATCAACTAACTTGATGTTTTTTAAAAGCTACGGTTCATGGCATATGCAATACTTGTAGGCTTAACATACAGCCGACCCTCGCTACTTTAGACTTTACATGTCTAATTTGCAATTGTCCAGAAAACATGCGGTCTATATGTATGTCGGAAAGTATGTCGGATGAGGGACAACTTTGATCAATCGGTGGCTCTCGCAACAGACGATGCAAGCAATATGTGCGAGTGAGTTTCCGGTCAAAGTTTTTTACTTTAAATTTCCTTCGGTATTATTACTGCTAGTAATATTATAATTACAGTATAATATTATACTTTACTTTAAATTAGCAGGTTTAACTATATGTAACTCCCTCATGTATACTGTATATGTATATTGTACCATACTGCAGCTTTGGAATATGTGTGCGACATCATTTAGACTGTCTAATATAAAGAGCTATAATTGATGTTCAGTATCTGAATTGTTTCAATGTCCAGGCATGACCTAGTTTGTATTAGTTCAAAAAATAGGGGTTGGCTGTATCTATTAGTCACACCATTTTTAGGCGAAATTTACGCTTCATTTGCCACGTTATGTTTCGTGTCTACTGATTCTGACACTACCATTACAGCATCAGAGTAACCACTCTGTGTTAGTTGCCAGCAATGTGTTTATTGCCGCTGAGCAACATGCCTTCTCCAGAGTGTCTTTCCATGTAAAACAGCCGCATTAATCATCGCATTTGCTATTGACTGCTCAGGTGGTTTCTTAAGAAGAAGTAGAAAAAGAAGAGGAGGAGGAGCAGGTCGATTAGTAATTGTCATTTATTCTTATAAGTAGTCGCTGTTGCAGCTTGCTTGCTTTGAACAGATAGTTGAAAGTAGAGGCTCAAATGTTCTTATGTCAGACCTGTTTTCAGTTCATGCACTTGAATGATGTTAAACGATTTATATATTTCAAACATTTTTAATATTATTATCAACTTAATAGAGCTCGATGCACACTAAAATATTTTTGTTTTGCACAAATAGCATTTGCTAATTAAGGCAGAAGTTTATTTGCTAATTTTGAAACACACCTTGGTATTTATAGGTATCATCAAAGCAGGATTTTAAAAACTCATTTTCAATGTCTGCCTAACTTGTTTCCCATAGCTACAAACATGTTAAAATAAAAAATGTGATAAGTAAACTTTTGTAAGGACTTTCTCCAATGACTGCTTGTATTTGAATGAATTTCACATATCCAGCAGAAAGCTAAAATAATGAGCTCATCACACCAAAAAAAATAATCCAGTTTTCCATAATGAGACAATGTTGCCACAAGTGATAACAAAGACACAGCCATCAATTTAATGCAAAGGTAGCTAAGACAACAATATTATATAATACTAATATATGAATACAATAGACTCACAGAAAGCGGAACAAGTACAATAATACAATTACTTAGCCACATTCCCCCTGATCTCTATGATCAACCTACCCTAGGACACTTATGTATTCGCGTCATCTAACGTTCGCATTTTCGCGGTGTCATCCTCTCGCGAAAATTTCATGAGTGAAACTAAACTATCATAACGAACGAGCGAAAACGCGAAGTTAAATAGCTTTGTTCATTGATATCCACAATAAAATCGTCATATTAGAAATGCAGGCAATTTCCGTCTGTGGTTGAGCTCAAAGGGAAATTTCTGGTAAACTCATTATAGCTAATACACCGACTGAGCAGCATGGCAAAGCAAATTAAGACGATATCACTTTAGTCACCAAATTTGTAACCGAGGAGGATGAAAGTCTGGCAGGTGAATTCATAAAATTGAAGAATAATTAATGTAGTGATAAATCTTATTACCAACCAAAAACAATATCAACCCTCATCAGGTCCAACCACATTATCTCTTTCACTGCCACCCATGTAGGGTAAGTGGGGCACAGTGGACAGGTTTTGACTTTTTCCAAGATACGAAATTGTTAGTTATCAATATAGGTAAAACAACTAGTTCCACCAATAGTTTGAAGACTTCTCCATCACGTAATCTGCTAAATTAAACTCTAGTATAACTTTACTTCAACTGACCAATGATTTAGTATAAGCCTACATTCGGTCCACTGTGCCCCTGGTGTGGGGTATAATGGACCGCTAAATACAATGACACATTTGGTTATCAAAATTTATTTTAAAACTAATTTTACACAGTCAGTGATAAATCACAAATGAGTTACAAACAAGAATATTGCAAATGTCTTATGTTGCAAGCAATGATATCACTCTAGCAAAGTATATATACAAGTAGATTGTCAGAGTGTCAAAGGAAACCACCGATGATTTATTTAGAGGTATGCAGACAGGTCGACATCAAATTTCAACTTGCTGCGCATTCGTGATGTCCCACCACTAGTGGTTGGTGAAGGTAGGATAAGTACCACATCTGTAATATCTACTGTGGAAACATCATCGCCTTCTGGAATAACAAAATGGTTGCCATCCTTTTTGTAAAATTGCACTGTGATTGCGTCCTCTTCGTTGTTTAGTTCTTGTACAATCCCGGCGAAATGGGCTACAGCTCTTTTCCCACAAACTTTTACTAGCACATATGTGTTGACAGGCACATCCTTAGCTGTAATATAAGATGAATCAGGTAACTCTTTGGCCAGACTCGTAGGTTCACAGTCACTGTCATCAGCAACTATTGGCATAGCTAATGGTTCATCATCACTGCTTGTGTCTTCATCAAGTTGCACTCTTTTTTGTTTTTTTCTTCTTTTCTGCTTTAGCTTTTTCTTCTGCTTCAATAGCCATCTTTACAGGAGTCTCAGTAAGAATTGCAGTTTTCTTCCTCTTTCTATTTATTGCTGCATTCTTTCTAGGGCCAGCTTTAGCATAGGGTCTAATTTCTTCAGGACTGACAATTGATGTAATAGCCAATGCTGACACTGAACTACAGCTAGTAGCTGAAGGTTGTGTAGGAGCAGGAAGGAGCAGGGTAGGAGTTACAGGTAAACTTGATGCAGAAGGAGCTTCTGTTGAGCTGATTGGTGTAGCAGGTGTCTCTGTTGAAGTAGGGTCAGCTCGATTCGTCACATTAGCACATAAGAAGTCTGCGTCACTGAAAACATTCCTATTGAAAGGAACAATTCCTGGTCGGCAAAACCCAGACTTTATGGTTTCTGGGTTGAAGGCTCTGGAGAAGGAAGCATCAAGAAGGGCAGGGATGTTGTATATAGTGATGCTCTGTCCAGGGTAATTCAGTTGCCAGCTGTTACATGCTTCATTGTAGTACACTTTGAGAGGTCCAAAGACAGTCAGATCCAGAGGCTGCAATCTGTGACTGCAGTGTGGTGGAAAAGTTAATAAAATAATACTGTTGTTCTTGGCTAAATCAATCCCCTCTAAAGTGCAGTGGCTATCATGATTGTCCATTATGACGAGTATTGGTCGGTCTTTGGATGCTCTAGAGTGGTGAATAAGATGTTTTAACCACTGGAGAAAGATATCTCGAGATATCCATCCTGATGGATTTGCCACACCAATTGTTCTAGGAGGGGCACCACTAACCATATAAGCCTTGCAATGAACTCGTGGAGATATTAGCATTGGAGGAACAGATCTCCCCTGAACATTTGCTGCTCCAATCATGGTGACAAGAGTGCCTCTTTCTGCACTGGTAACTTGGCCAACTTGCCTTAAGGACTTTTCAGCAATAACTTTAGGTGGTCGATGTACAGTGGTCAATGCAGTTTCATCAACATTGTAAATGTCTGCAGGTAAAAACCTGTACTTCCCAATCAGTGCTTCAAGATTATCAAAAAATGCATTCACATTACTTTTATTAAAGCTCGTACCACGGCTGAGACTTGTGGGCTCAGGTTTTCGTACTGACAAACTTGATTGATGCTTCATGAATCCATCAATCCAATCTATTCCTGCAAGCCCATTTCTGTCCCAAGACTCCTGGTAGTTCTTATTGTTTCTCTTAGCATATTCTAGGGCTAGCTCTCTTGTCATCTTCTTTGTGAGTCCGTGATGCTGTCTAGAAGCCAGTTTGAGATAATCTGCTAATTGATCTTCTTCATGTTGAGAGAATACATTTCGGTGAGCTTTTGTCTTTGCAAAAGAGTTCACCTTCTCAAAGCCCTTAGCTCTAGCCTCATTCACATATCGACGTAATGTTGTACGAGAAATTGAAAAGTCTGTGGAAATCTGGCGTATCGATTTCTCCTTTACAACAACCTCATGTACGGCTTGTTTCATTAGCTCTGCAGAAGTCTTAGAGGCATTACTCTTTTTCTTGTAAGTTCTGACCATGACTACCCGAGTAGAAAAAAAGTTATTATCATTTAACATATTATTATTATTAGTTTCTTAATTCTTTAGTAATTTTAGTGATTAATGTATATAATAATAACATAAATATATATACACCTACATAAATATATATATACATGTAGGCTATAAATATTATTATTATCTACATTAATAATATATAGCTCTTTCTTAATACTACAAAAAATTTCTTTTAAATATTTACAGTGTAAACAGTGGCAAATGGGGCACAATGATCCAATAATCCACTGTGCCGCACACCAGGCGGGCCTTTGTGCCCCAATGCATGGTGTAGAACAATTTTCACAATCTGACAAAACTTATTCATTCCAGAAGTTAACTAATAATCATTTAAGCATCACTAGTAGTTTAGAATTGTATTTAGAAAGTGACATGGGTGCAAAATGTACAGAGTGTAAAATAGGGCCACTTCAAGTTCATATCTATTAGTAGGAATTGAAGACAAAAATAGTAAAAATACTCACTATGTGTACAATATTGATTGCATGTGGTTGAAACAAATATGGCTGATGCATTACAGCACTTCCTGTAATATATGTAAATTAAACATGTGTAAGAAGTTGTCTTCTCACAAAAATTAGCATGGTCCACTGTGCCCCTATGGCCATTGTGCCCCACTTACCCCCTACAAATTCGCTATCGGCCTAGTGCCAGCCATTTTACTGAAATTGCCGATACTGCTTCATGATATGTATACAGTATTTTTTCAAGTTCAATCTCTATCTAGAAAATTTGTGTTACATATTGTATTTTGCCAACATTTTAACCAATATTGCTATGCAAAAATTCAATGTATCTCTACTTGTGCGCGATGATAAAGCTATGTAAAGCTATGATCAATCCGAAGCCAAAACGATCCTCAACAATGTTCCTTACTCTTACAAAACTACTACTTTCACCACTGTCAGAGGCAGTGCTGCTACTTTAATCATCTGTATAATCACGAAAATCTAAATCTTAATTGGCTATAATGTGTCATCAACAACTAATTACCTGTTTTATGACTCGCGCGCGGTAGTTAGTGAACTCACACAAAAATGTTCGTTTTTAGATTAGAAATTCTCAAACAAAAGTTTAAAACGGCTTCGTTGTTTTAGGTTTATTTTATAGAGAAATCATCGGACAACACTGTCAATTTCATAAAACTCTTAAAGACCGTGGGTTATGTTGTCAACGAATAATAAAATCAGGTTTCCACGCAATTGCTGAGAAAGTCCAAAAATGCGTTTATGGCAGCAAAAGGGTTATACAGTTTTGGTTGTGAAGTTGGTTGTTACCTATCTATTTTTTTTCTTGGGACTTGAGTGTGAATTTCACGGCAGGAGGGACCTAGACGTCATTGATAGTCAAAGAAACAAATGGCAGCAAGTGATCAAATTGAATTATTGTTCTCACCCATACATTTCATCCTGCGGTTTACAAATACAAACTAGTTCCAAATTGGATTTTTTTTCTTATTAGCAAACTGGACCTAAGGAATGTAATCTGTTTTTTCCACTGAATTTATTTTCACATCACTATATTTTAGCACTCATCAGAGCCGCGAAATTAAGTTACAGCAAAATTTTACTCTGTGTGCTACTCACGAAACTAAATACTAGCAAAATAAAAGTGCCCTAGGGTAGTCTGCTATGTAAAAGTCTGCTAGCCATGACGAAGGGGGGGTGGGGGTTTCCGAGTTCTAACTTGGCCTGTTGGAAGATTAACATTTTCGTTATCAGGCTGGCTATGTTCCCCATCAGACAAATTCCTTTGTTCAGTGTCATCCCCAATGTCTAAGTTTGCGTGTATAAACACTCGCTACACTTGATCTATACAGTCAGGAGGCCAGCCAAACCTAACGTCTTCAACATGTCTAGACATATTGTTTACTTTAACTATTGTGTTTGAGACGAGAGCTGTGATTATACCTGTTTTCCATACTGGAGGACACTTAGCATTGCCTGGTTTTACATATACATGATTGCCTATTTTATATGGGTTCAAGCTGGTATTATTTCTTATAGTTCCTGAGGCTTCTAAGTACTGTGGCTTATATTTGTGTAGTCTCTCAAATGGCACAACACCATCTGAATTAGGCGAGTTATTGTACCAGTACAACATTTCATTCACACTGCCTCCTGACCGTGCTAACATCCATTTAATAGTTTTGTTCCAGATGGCCTGTATGCGCAACCAAATCATTGCACGACATTCCACTTGCTTAACATTTGTGTCAGAGCTCTAAAGCATGGTTCATTATCTGTCAGTAGTTCAGCAGGAAAGTCACGTTCAGTAATTATGTGTTCTAACTGCTCTGAAACAGCCGACGATGTTTCATTTTTTAGTTTCCGCCATATTGCATATCTACGGAGGCCACAGTCTATCACTGTTAGGTACGGAATACCATTGTGATGAGTTATGTCTGTCGCCAACCTATGCCAATCATCAGCAGCTTCTAAATGTCCTGATTCTCATTGCACTGGTGCAGGATCGATACGTTTACATACATGACATTCCGCTACTATCTTTTCAACATCATCTCTGGTGATCTTAGATCCCCAGCGCACAGTAGCCATGTGCAGTGTTCGTTCAATGCCTAGATGATGAGTATCATGCAAATCACGAAGCTTAGCAACAATGTCAGAGTCAGAAACCAGTGCACGTACATTACATACACGCCTGTCCAGCCACCTGCGCGGTACTCTAGTCATCTCGTCAGCTTTGTTCTCCTCTGACTTCACCAAGACGATGCCCAATTTCACTCCATATTCTGCAACTAGCTCACCAATTGGGTTCATACGTCTTTTGACGACCATTTCGCTAAGCCCACTTACTTTTGGTCAATTACTGTCAGTCAATACGGATCTGACCCAACCACAGACTGTGGCTGAGTCTGTCATCACTGTCGCATTTAGTAGCTTCCACTTGGTAATCAGATTTATACCCTTTACTACTCCATCTAACTTAGCAAGGTTAATGTGTGCACTATCATTACTATCTCTTAGCCAGCTGGCATTTTCTACTATTTGATTGTCTATTTCTAAACATACTCACATAGCCAAGCTACTTGAATTGCACCATATTTTGCCTCTGTTAGATAATTGACATTCCATTTCCCAAACACTGGGTCACAGTTTTTAAGCCTGTCAGACACCTCATCCAGCATTTTTCTAACGTCACTGGTTACTTCATGGTTCTATAGACTTGACAGTGCCTCTCGTTTAATGTAGCTGCAAGCAACTCGCAACCACCGTGCAACAGGGTAATGACCTACATATTTGCCACAAATATAATACAGTTCTCTCTTAGTCAGCTTATCGGGCACTGTTGATAACGCATAGTCTCTACTCCGTTGAAGTTTGTCACTGGTGTTAACTTTCACTTTTAGTCCCAAAACTCGTGTACAAGCTAAACTTTCAGGCTCTTTAGATGTCAATCCATACTCGCTCAAATGTTGTTTCACCATACTTGCTGATACAATATCCTCACTTACTATAACGTCATCAATATAGTGATTGATACCCCTACTCACATTTTTATCAAAAGCCAAAACCTTTGTTAGAATGCAGAGCATTATCTTGGAAGCAACATTTAACCCAAACCCCATTCTGGTCATCACATAAAGTTTGCCCTTAAAACACACAGCCTAGAATCGCTGTAATGACAAGTACACGCGTCGCTGTAAATAAGCCTTCTGTAGATCAAACATGCATGCATTTCTACCAAGCTTACCCCATTCTCAAAGCTTATCTTGGCAAACAGCTACATCATTCTCAGGGTTGCTGTGCACATGTTTATTCAACACTTTGCTATAGTCCATAACAGGCCTTATTTTCCTGCCTTTGTTAGGCTGGAAAACAGTTTTTAAGGGGATATGTCTACTCACTTTACCATGTAATGCTCTATTATGTGGCTCTAGCCATCCATCGCTAATCATCTGTGTAATCTCAGCTTCATACTGCTCTTTATGATCTACATTTACCGATTACTCAGCACACTGATTCGTTAACACAGGCTCTTTCTGGTCTTTCCATTCTCATGTGACTGTCCATTTGGTTTCATCAAAAGCTGCCGTGAAATCAGTATCTAGAATAGTCAAATTCTCCTTAAATAATTGCTTCTCCTCACATGCGGTTGCTACACAACTTTCCACTCTGAATTGCATCATACTATTGGGAGTAATTGTTACACCGCCTAACGGATAGATTGCATCTACTCCAAGGATTAATCCACAAACACATACATGTACTAGCTCTGGAGCAACAAGACACTGAACTGGTATAGCCTGGCTACTGTTAAGATCCACTGTTACATTGACATTGCCACTACATTGTGTAGTGCTTCCATTCAGCATTCTTACTGTCCTTTGCTGATTCCCGGTAACTAATTCTAATCTATTTACTAGCATTCTTGATAAAACAGACTGCTGGCATCCCCTGTCAATGAGTGTTTTACTGGTAATCCATTCACAGTCATAATGATGATTATTAGCGTCATATTTACTGCTGGTTGCTTGGGTGAGAATCCGGCTCAGATACTCCCCGTTCTTGTTTCCCTGTTTGTTAGGACACTGCCACTGAACATGTCCAATACCCTGGCAGTTATAGCAGCGAGGCTGCCTATTATAGCCTCTAGAGTTTCTTCCAGTTAGGCACTCTCATGAAATAAGCCCAAAACCTGAACAAGAGTGACATTGCACAGCGTTCTTGACCTCCTTTTGAATGGACGTGCTACACACATAAGCAGAACTATTACCCTATTTGTAGGAGAAAGGATTGTTTGAGCTCGAGCCACTAGTTTTCTTAAGCCACTAAGCTTTTTATTGCTTAGCACTTATAACATAAATAAATTTTGAAGCTGCATAAATTTCAGTTCTAAGGTACAGGAAATGTATGAAGTGGTCAGAATCTGCACACAAAAGCTCAATATATGTACTAAGTAGCTGAAACAAATTGGGTTGATGTCAAAGACCGTACAGAGTTTTGAAGGAACTCAACTCATCAATAAAGAACAAAAATGAAGTTATCTACCACTGATCTCATGTTGTCACTCAAAGCTGTAACAAAGCATTTTCAGAACTTCTTTAACTTAAGAACAACAATTATAATACACAGTAAGATGCAATTACAAATTTTTTAAAACACAAAACTAGTTTTTGGTAAAGTAGTTGATTACTGTGAACAATCAAACTTATGCTTTGTGTTTTAGACAATAATCAACAATTTTCAAATTTGCTAAACTGTGATCATCATGATTATAAAAAAAAACAAAAAAATTCACAATGGCAATTGATACCTTTCTTTTCCCTTTCAAACTTTTAAATCATAAAATTGTAACTGGAAAAATGATTAAACACCCAACATGCCAAAGTACAGTACTTATCAAACCCAGCTAACCCAGCTCACATCACCACTTGACTATTAACTCATTTGAAACCCTAGATTAAAGTTTCTGACAGTATAAGAAAAGACCCACACACACATTTACATTAATAAAACTCTTCGTCTTCTGTGTGCGTGCGCACACACACAGACACTTATGGACATATATATAAAATATATGGACAAAACTTATGGACACATATATATAAATGTAAATATATGTGTATATATATATACATATATATATATACATATATATGTATATATATATATATATATATATATATATATATATATATATATATGTACTCACTTATATGATTCGAGCACTCTGGTGTCAGCAGATTGACTTTCTTAAAGTCTGTGAGGCAACTTAGTTGTTTCGTGGCTAGAAGTCAACTCTCATTGGTAATGGGATTTGTGTCCCTTGCCTAAGCTCTGAGCTGCACTAATGAGGCTTCAATAGCCGAAACAGTACTGTCTGTAGCAAGAGTATATGCTCCCTCACTTCGGTTTGGTTGAGCACTCTGTGAGAGGTGCGGCACTATTAGCCTTTGTGTGAAGCTCATCTCTTTTGTGATTTGAGCACTCTGGTGTCACGCACACGCACGCACACGCACGCACAAATGCACCTGCACACATGCACGCGTGTGTGTGTGTGTGCGTGTGTGCGTGCGTGCGTGCGTGCGTGTGTGTGTGTGTGTGCAGGTGCATGTGCATGCGTGCATGTGTGTGCCTGTGTGCGTGCGTGCATGTGTATGTGCATGCGTGTGTGTGCGTGTGTGTGTGTGCGTATGTGTGTGCGTGCGTGCGTGTGCGCGCGTGCGTGCGTGTGTGTCTTAAGCTTTAATACAATAAGAGCTCTTTTTGTTTGTTTAAAGCCAAACTAGGAGCATTAGGAAAAATATTGCCCCGCACAGAAATGAAACTCAGATATTCGGCTTCAAAAGCAGATATTACCATTGTACGACTTGAACACTTTTTTCATTTAAGAATAACTGTGGTCATAGTGATAAAACGAAGATTTCTCATGGCAAAAGACCGACAGCCTACTAATTAAATTAACATAGGTGTATTTGCACATATCATTATTATAACTAACATTGCAATGCATGACCGACATGTACAGGTACTCCAGTTTTACCTGAATGCCGCTTGTTCCGAACTCGCTATCATCACCTTTCAACCCGCTGCTATAATCTATGGTTTTAAAAATTCATTACTTTACAACTAGCGGCAACCGCATTTGCTGATGTAGATGCTGCCTGGTTATTTCTCTGTTGATGAGCGACTAGAGTTGACATACATACAACTACTTTTAGCTTCATGGGCTTGCAGGGCGCCATAAGCAAACTTGTATTGAAGAAGCAATACACATCTGAACAATTTATAAATACAGTAGATTATATATTGAATTAATATTTTATAATATTTAAAATGCAGTAGGTGGTAATAAAGCTAAAAAATTATTTGGTTGGTTGGAAATAGTCATTCTAGAGCCACGGCTAAATATACCTACATTTTAACCAGTTACATGAACTCTGACGCTTTGAAAGAATTAAAATTTGATGACTGCATAAAAAACTCTGTTTTATAGCGTAGTTTTAGCAGATTGGTTTTTCTAAAGGTGTTTCCAAAAGAACTAGCACATTAGAAAGTTGCAGTTCTTTTATAGAATAGCTGCAAAAGTAAACTCACAATTTGAAAACTTATGGACATATATATATATATATATATATATATATATATACACAGTCAAACATGGATAACTCGTCCACGGATGGCTCGAACACATGCTTAATTCGAACGGTTTCTTTGGTCCGTTCCCACGTAATGATAAATTGCTATAGATAACTCGAACTCAACACTGTTAATTCGAACTGTTTTTTTGCCCGACGGCTACCGAAACGGTTGTTATCGCTTTAGAAAATCACTTTATTCAAAGTCATAGAGGTAAACCTCACTTTTTCGTAATTCATAAGCGTCGTTATTACCATTACCGGCAAAATATTTTTGTCAACGACTTTTCTAAAGGTTTGGTGAAATTTGATTTATACTGCTATACGATGAATAGCATGGGCTAGCCGGGTCACGCGCAAGGATTTTCGCCACGCACATACAAAACAAAAATCGCATGTTGTTTTTGTTTTGTATGCGTGTGGCGAAAATCCTTAAAGAGTGCGTGACCCGGCTAGCCCGTGATGAATAGTTTTCCGATGTTGATTCCGTGTTGAATCAACGTCGGAATGTTGAATGTTTAAAACGTCTTAAAAATTGTTGTAATTAAGCGTATACGTTGTCTTAGCTACAGAAACTATTCATCGTTTGACCTAAACACAGAATACGTGTGTACATTCAATAAGTATCTATTAAAAAAGCATGAGTGATATAGAATGTACCGTAAAACCTCGTAAAACTTCTAATTAAACTGCCTCGGAGTGTTGCTCGTAACGAATCCCAGGTAAAGTAAGGTAATCTTTGCATAAACTTCAAGAAAAAACGGCAAAATTGATCGTGGGTAAAACCCTCAAAAGAAAAAAATGTCTTTTCTTTTGAGCATTTCAACAACGATCAAGTTTTGCCAATGTTAATCTAAAAAAAAACGTCCTGGCAATAACATCACCTCAAACAACAAACCAATCTCAAGTGATAGAAAAATCTCTATACTTTTTGATAAAAACGTTTTAAACTTTACATTAGAAGCATTTAATTTGAAACAAGCCATTTTTGCTTTTGATTTATATTATAGTTTGTATATGTACATGTATCTACTAATAAATAAGTAAATACATGGACTTGTGACAGTGCTCTGATAACTTGAACGCTCTGATAATTCGAACACTTTTGCTCGGTCCCGTGAAGTCCGAGTTATCCATGTTTGACTGTATATATATATATACATATATATATGTCTCAGCTCAATAAGAACTACGGTATCAACCCGATATAAATATATCTACATTTTAACCAATTACAAGAACACAGATACTTTAAATGAACCTAAATTTAGTGATTCTACAAAAAACTCTGTTGAACAGCGTGGTGTTAGCAAATTGTTTTCTCTTTACATAGTCCACCAGAACTTTTAAGGAATTAACAGATGGTTTTACCTGAATATGTTCTCATAAGAACTTTTAATGATACGATGCAGTCGACATAAATATGTATGCAGTAATCCTCCTACGTTTTGATTTCAGCTTTAGTCGCTTCGTAGTAATATGGGTTTTGATGGCCTTCATTTAAATGCATATAGCAGTACACTACTCGCCTTGTTGATGAAGCTGCTCATGTATTATACATTGTGACAACCAAGAGTTATTCTCTCTCTCATATATACAAACAGCGACTTCCTTCTCAAAATGGACCCAGTTACAAGCACAAACCTACCGACCAGATCAAGTCCATACTAAAGCATAATTACATTATTTGCTTAGCATACTGGAGCTGAACTTGCAATATAAACCAAAAATCAATCAAAAAAACTTCAAGTTATTTACTTGTTTATGAAATTGACATAGTTTGCTAAAAAAAATGTGTGAATGCAGAGCGCACACTCTATTTGAGTCAAATTATTTTAGTTACTTACAGTTAGTTAGTTCTAGTCCTAGGTTACAATTACTGTTATTAATATTGCTATAATATTATACTGTACTCTATAATAGCAGATTTAACCATATGTAATTCCCTCATGTATGTGCATACTTTACCATACTGCAGCTTTGGAATATGTGTGCGACACAAATCAGACTGTTTAATATACAGTACCGTACTCGATTTTAATTTTCGGATTGTTTTAATGTCCAGGCATGACTTAGTTTGTATCAGTTGGAATAAATAGAAGTTGGCTGCACCTATTAGTTGCGCCAATATTAGGCAAAATTTGCGCTTCATTTGGAATGTCATGTTTTGTGTCTACTGATTAAGTGATTACCATTACCCCATCAGAGCAACTCAGTCCGCGTTAGTTGCCAACTACGCATGTATTGCTGCTGAGCCACATGTCTTCTCTAGACTGCCTTTTCATATGAAAGGGCGACTCGTCCAGTTAATCAGTGCATTTGGTATTGACTGCTCAGATGGTTCCTTAATAACAAGTAAAAGAGGTTTTTTAAAATGGATTACAAGACAAAATTTGTTTTATTTTAGGAGCGTGCTTGCTAGTATTTGGAGAAGCTTATCGAGGAAGAAGAGGAGGAAAAAAGGTCGATTAGTAAGTGTCATTTATTTTCATAATTACTGTTTTTCTTGCAGCTTGTTTGCTTCCAACGGATAGTTGAAAACTGAAGCTTGCATGCTCTCATCTCAGACCTGTTTTTAGTTCATGCACTTGAATGACATTAATCAATTTATTTATATTTCAAACGTTTTTAAAATTATTGTCAATTTACTAGAGCTTAATGCGCACCAAAATGTTTTTGTTTTGTAAAAATAGCGTTTGCTAATTAAGGCACATATTTATTTGCTGATCTGCAATAATCTGCAAACACACCTTGGTATTTATACATATCATCAAAGCAGGATTTTAATAACCAATTTTCAATGTCTGCCTGACCGCGTTCTTATATCTACAAACATTTAAAATAAAAACTGAATCTTGCACTGTTTTTCAGTTATATAAAATGTAATTGACTTGCCTCATGGCCGATCTGGAGGTAAATTGGTAGATCTGTAAGCTAAAAATTTGTTGCAATGTGCTCTTTTTTTCAGAAGCTGAAAAATCATTTTGTGGTGTGAGATCATTGGCAATGTTTTGAAAAACCTGGCAAAAGTATTAATAGACGAATGTTTCACAGGTAGGAACTTGGCGCCAAATAAGGTTAAAATAATAAAAAAAACACTGACTTGTACAAAAAAGATGTTTGGAGAGGGTGACAGAAACTGGTTATTATTTAAAAACTAAAACAGTTTCTTAGTTTACCCATGATATGAAAACATGAAAGTTAATTTAATTTAATATTCTTTATACAATATTCAACACTTCAAAGCGGAAATTATTTTATTTACAAAAGAATAAAAAATCTAAAAAAGTTTTTTAAAAAAACTTATCACTTTTGTCAGCATGAAATTAGGTTGAGTGCAGGTTGGGGCAGACTTGCTTGTATATGCCAAAGCAACAGGGATTGCTTTCTCGTAATACTTTCTGCATTCAATCATAATTTCCTTGTTTTGTTTTGGTTTTTGTTGTTTGTTGATTAAATTTCTAAACTTAATTATTTTTATTTATAAAGCTGTAATGTTTTCAAAAATTTTAGCTTGGTTTATCAAAAATTAGATCGTGGCAAAACGAAATGGTGCTCATTTTTTCACGCACTCAGTTAAAAATTTGTATATGGAAATGATCTTAAATTGAGGATTTTTAAATAGCGACTGCTGCCATGAACACAGCGGACAGGATCCAGGTAAACGTCTAACTCCACAAACACTTACTTTGTGCGTTCACATGTATACTTTGGTTTCTAATATTGCATCTTGTACTTTCTACAGATAGAAGTAAGCAGACGCAAAAGACAAACTACGGGGCCACTAGACTGCGGGGGTACTTATAGCGCTCCTACCGGATACTTCCATACTCCAGGGTTTCCAGTGTATCATGTAGACAACACAACATGCAGGTGGCACATCCAAGTGTCTCCTCTCTATGAGCGAATCAAGTTTGAGTTTGTTCCAATGATAAGCTTACACAGCTTCGTGAATAAGGATGGCATCAGATACTGTCTCGACTATGTCAAAGTCAGAAACTTTATTCTGTGTGTACATTTTTGATAGCAGTTTTGTACTCTTTATAAACTGGCGGTCTTGTCATAAAAGCATCTTACATAGCATGAAAGCTCTTTTTTTATAATGAGCTAGTGATCAGAAATCAAAGATGAACTTACCCGAACCTTAGTTGATTTTATCAGAAATTATAGCTATATTTTTATCCTTTAAGACTGTTTTCGACAACTGGGGTGATCTGACTACAAGGATTGTTCAAGATTAAACTAAACAAGGCTTTATCGTAGTTTCAGTTTTAAAAAAAAGTGTGATTATGACGCCTATAGTTGCACTTAAGCAAAGAGACAGATTATAGACATATAATGCTGCAAATTGAACATAGTGATCAACATTAATAATGGGCAGCAGTCAGCCCAGAATAGAGACCCGTAATGCTTAAGCTTGAACACAATAGCCAATATCGATAACGAGAGAGACAGGCAGCCGAGAAACTAGTGATGTCATTTCAACACATATGTTCTTCTGAGCATTTTAACCACGAGCAAGTTTTGCTGATTTAATCTTAAGACATTCTGGCAGTCCGATCACTTTAAACATCAAAAACGATTGTAAATGATAAAAAATAACGATACTTTCTGACAGTCTACTAAAATTTTGTGCAAGTCAATCTTTAATGAGTTTTGTCTTGTTGAAGATGCTGTGTAAGCTTTACATTTATCAATTTTTGAAGCGTTCACTTGGTTGAGCTAGGAAAAAGTTTCTTTGTGACTGTTTTAGGAAGTGGGTTTCTAATTTTGGTTTTTTCTCTAACATATTTTGATATTCTACCTGCAATGCAGATAATATTCTTAAAAAAAACATTTTTGCTAAATACAACGTTTTACAATATGTACAAATGTAAAATATACAATTTGTACAAAGATTTAGCTTTAGCTTTTATAGTTACAATTGATGCGTAAGGCGGTAAGTAGTTGGTAATACATTTTCTAAATTAAACAATTTCTCAAAAAAACAGTTTTTAGTTTTTTTTAAATTGAACTTGTTTAAGGCTAAAACTTATTTCTACCAAACCAAACATACTGAAGCTATTAAATATTGTTAGTTGTCCCTCATATGCAGAAGTTATGATTAATTTAAAAGATATATTTATTTCCATTCTAGATCAAAAACTTATTTGCTTAGTAAAAAATTAAAGCAAACTTTTTAGCGTACCTCAAAATGACATTTTGAAAATAGCGTTTTTCAAATTATCATGGCAATTTGCCATGCAACAACAAATAAAACATCACACATTTTGTTTTTTGTTGCTTTAAAATGTTATCAATGATGGTACAAATAAAAGATTTTAATATAAGACAAACAGCTTCACAAATTTCACTATCTATTTACTACTCCATGTACTATACTATCGAATACTGGTGTGGGTACGGTACTGCCCCTCCCCTCTATTCGACTGGAAACATCATGTACTTGGAATTTGTCAGCGATTTATATCCAGCGAGTTATAGAGGCTTCATGGCCGTATATGCAGGTATGGCAGTTTGTCTGGCTTCCTTTTAAGTTTGTTTAGCTTTATTGTATTGCAATATATTATGTTTTGCTCTATATTTTGGTATTTAATTTTATATTATGTTATGAATATGCTGTCAAAAATCATCAACTCTAACAATTATATGTTCAGCTATTATGTGCGGTATTTGCTACGAGGTATGTATATGAACTATTATGTTTGGTAGGTAGCCAATTAATGCAGGTGCTAGATTGTTGATCCAACATATCACATGTTGTTAGTTTGATTCTCAGACAAAGTAACTTTTTATCTCAACATATCACCATATTTTCACACAAATGGATGAACACTCCGCTGATTAGAGTAAAGATCATATTATTATGGAGTGCCATTTGTAAAATTTTGTGATATCCACAATATAAAAACTTTTTTAGTATATAAGTTCACATGTTTAATATGTGAAAATTCATGTTTAGTATGCTAACTTACATATTTAGTATGCCAACTTACATGTTTAGTATGTGAAAATTCGTGTTTAGTATGTCAGTTCACATGTTTTATATGGCAAGATTCATGTTTAGTATGCTAATTTTCATGTTTAGTATGTGAAGATTGGTGTCTAGTATGTCGAAATTCATGTTTGGTATGCTAACTTTAATGTTTTGTATTGCGAAACGCGCATGTTCGCTATTCCGCTGCGATCCTGTTTGATATGCCAATACGCATGTTTGTTATTCAACTGTTATTTTATATGCGATCTCCTTTTTATTACATTTCGAAGAAATGCTCCTAAGTCAATCGCGCCCTGTTTTACACGTAGCCCGCGGCCCATCAATAAATAGTTGGCAAACGTGGAGAATTTCGATCAATAACCCTGGGGAGCGAAGACACTATAGCGAGATTTCCTCACTTGGGTACATCCGAAGCTAGCTTTGCCACACTCGTTTAATAGAAAATTCTTTCAAATTCAAAAGTTGCTTGACTTTGAAAAAATGTAAGAGTCAAGATTCTATTAAGACTCAACATTCTATATATGTGATTTTTTTATCACAGCAAGTGAGTATAGTAGGTTACTGTTCTGTTTTGTAGTAACAACGACGTAGAGTTCTTCAACGACCTTTTTTTATAATATATTGAGGAAGTTAGTTATTAGATGTTATTAAAAGTTAGATAGTTATTGAGGAATTCTCCAAGTTTGCCAACTATTTATCGATGGGCCACGGGCTACGTGTAAAACAGGGCGCGATTGACTTAGGAGCATTTCTTCGAAATGCAATAAAAAGGAGATCGCATATAAAATAAAAGTTGAATAACAAACATGCGTATTGGCATATCAAACAGGATCGCAGCGGAATAGCGAACATGCGCGTTTCGCAATACAAAACATTAAAGTTAGCATACCAAACATGAATTTCGACATACTAAACACCAATCTTCACATACTAAACATGAAAATTAGCATACTAAACATGAATCTTGCCATATAAAACATGTGAACTGACATACTAAACACGAATTTTCACATACTAAACATGTAAGTTGGCATTCTAAATATGTAAGTTAGCATACTAAACATGAATCTTCACATATTAAACATGTAAACTTATATACTAAAAAGTTTTTATATTGTGGATATCACAAAATTTACAAATGGCACTCCATATATTATAGTTCAGTATTATATTATGCTATATATTATGTTTTGTTATGCTTTATTCTGTCTTATTCTATTAGAATATTATAATTTTCTTAATAGGAATATATAAGAGCAGACAACACCACTGAATGTGTTGACCTAGAAAAGATGGGGGAGCCTATGAGCTTGCCAACGGATGATGAACCTAAGCAATCATCCCGGACTCTGACAAAGAGGCCGTGGAAGGCTCATCAGCCTCCACTGAGATCCTGACAAGTTAAACATAATATGAGCTACTTGATAACATCTGCTCGTCCTAGAGATCTGCAGTAGCTAAAATATAAGACTGGAACTCAGCCTGACGCTGACCTTCTACTGCTCGGCATAACACTGAGTCTTACCTTCTTCTGATCGACATGGCACTAACAAATATTGATTTTGATTCCTTGCAAAACTCTGATACATTACTTAAAATTTTAATATAGAAAGTATAGCTGCACTTTAGCAAACATATCAAGCTAACAGCTTTACTTTTGCTGGAACTTTTGCTGGTACAGTGGGCCAAAATGGTGTAATTTTTTTAACTTCTACCAATTTTAACAAAGTCTCCAAGTGATAGTCTATCATAGTTTAGATACAAAGCTAGTCGACAGACACAGCTAATAAATCCAATAGAAACTTATATAATATTTGTATGAAGGTAGAGAGAAAGCTATGTAACACGCACTTATTAAAGTACAGCTATATAACTCACATTTACCAATAAGAATGATTTTGTTTACTCTAAACACACTTGTTTATACATGATGCATCATGGGTAATCACAATACACCAATTATTATCAAATATTTATTAGAGTGGAGCTTATAGAACTTCAAAAGGCTGCATATTTGAGTGAAAGCCAGCAATTTTAGGAGGAAGCTGTAAACATTGAACCATATTTTATTGTTATGATTACAAAAAAGCATGTTGTGGATTTTGCTAAAAAATTGTGATTCGAAAATCGGTTAGCTAATAAATTTAAATGCTACAGAATCAAAAGTGTTGCCTTTTACATGTTTTTCTTAAGATTGCAGGTTTTTATGTGATGCTATAAACTATGAACCTACTTAATGTTACGATTCAAAACTGAAAATTATTTTAGTTTATCTTCAATACAACAGCATGCAAGTTATTTAATGTGATTTGTTTTCAATAATTTCTGATTTTCTTAGCATAAATATTTTGCATTTGGAAAAGAATGAGCATGATATCTTTACTTGGTATTTGGCTGCAAAAATGTAAATTAGCCATTTTCAGCTTTTAAATGTAATTAAGTGGTATATGTTGAGCCACAAAATTTTTATCAAAAAGGATTTATTGCTATTTTGAATGATAAATAACTTAGCATTTGCTTCTATTTTTCACTAAATGTTTTGGAATTTGCAAACTCATTTCAGAATTTTTGAGGTTTTAAGAAAACACTTGTTTACTGTTTGACATAAATAACAATGTGTATTTGTACAGTCACTGCATAGAGCCAAAGATTTTACGTTTATGAAACAAATATACAGAGTGTAATTTTTTTCCAAGTAGCATCGCTATTTCTATTGCTGTTACATTAATCATTTAAGATCTCTTGATAAAACGTTTGTCCGATAATGTTTTTCATCGACCAGCATATTGCATAAGTTAGAAACAAATAAATCTATCATAGTACTGTCTTTGTTCATTTTGACTACTAGCTCTGTAATCTACTAGCTTGACAAGTTAAACATGTTTTCTCAAGTATAATTTAAGTATGCTATTCACACTATTAGTCTAGAAGTCTAGTGCGCTGTGAGAGATCATCAGGGGCAATCACTTCCAAAGTGCACGAATTTATTAAATTGTCGGTCTACAAAGTTTAATGTCATGAGTTCAAAACCTATATGAAGAATTATTTTATTCCAGCCTGTAACTGTGGCTTTGGAGAGACAGGCAGACAGACAGACACAGCTGCTACTAATTATTAACTTTCATTAACTCCTCCGCCACCGTGAGTCGACCTATCGACAATCGCGGTAATAGAAGTACGGACCGTCAGCCGATGAATCGGCTAATCAATAGGGTTTTAATTTCCTTTTCATTATAAAGCCTACACATTAGTTAAAACAATCAAATTTTTTGTTTCCAATAAAACAACCGTGTTGCCAATCACTCGCAACTAATCAAAAATCTTTTTGCTAAGCAATTCCATTTTTACGTTTTGAAAAAACTATATCACTACCATCATGGCAAAAGAAATTCACTGCTTTCGTTCAATTTAAAGGAAGTGTCAGAGATTTTGCGAGAATGAGATTCAATTGATTGATTTTGTACTTATTTTGAAGGAAATTTTGTTTTGAATAAGATGCATTTTACAGTAAAACAATATATGTTTTGATTCTTGAGATATTGCATAAATACTAGCGGTATAGCAAATTTTTAAAAATCAGTTCAAATTAATTTGGTCAGAATAGCGAATTTAGTGGAGTAGTAAAAGAATTAAGGTTCCAACCAGTTTCTAAGTAATTAAAACTATGCTAATCGCATTCTGCCCTACCATCATTATGTTGCCAAGGGAAGCAACTCCAGTCAGTGATGATATGCATCATGGTTTGAAGTAACTTTTTGTAGTTTATTTTTTATATAATTGCTCATGTAATAAATCTAGTTGGAGATATCTAATGAAGAACACCTGTTGTCAGTTGTCACGTAGTCAGGGGCTAGTGGTTTTATTAATTGGTTTATTAGGTGGATATGACTTCGCCGTATTTGTGATCAGAAAATGTCAATAATCTATGAAAACCATCACATTCCTTCGCTTCACTGACCTATTTCGATGGCACAGCGGTTGGCAGAGGTAGAGAGTTATGAAAGCCTAATAGTCTAGAGTTCAACAACAATCCTTGTGTACAGCAAATTTTATTCGAGTGATGACAAAACAAAAAAGGTTTACATTATAACACCAGATTTTTAGAAATCTGGTGTTATAATGTGAATCTCTTTCACACTACAAATCTACCAATCACCAATCTACCTTTACCATTATTTTATACTGCTTCAGGTAAAAAACAATTGAATACAGAGTACCATCACAATTGAACAGTCTTCCAATAGACTTATAAACATCTGCATTCACTAGTTTTACAGTTAATGTTAAAAGCTATTTGTTAAGCCTAGATTAATCAAAACCTGCTGTTTGAGTGTGCCAATTCCTGTGGGCCAAGTGCCTCGACTAGCTGCAATGCTACTGCACATATAGGCCTCATCATGCCTGAATAAATAGGAACTAAGCTTTCATTTATTTTGTTTAACTTAATCAATATGATAACTATATCTTCATGTTGTTTAAAGGTTGACTTGCAACAAAATTCACATTACAGTTATTTGGTATTATAAGTTTCACCATGTCTTACTCTGTTGTGTTGTAGGTGCAAAATACATGGAAATGTGATTACAAGCTCTTAAAAGCTCAAAAACGAACAGTTAATCGCAGCCACAAGAGACCGCCGTAGTTTGGATTCGCTTTCCAAAACGGCTCAAATGGGATATAGTTGTTACAGAATGGTTTCTGTTTACACTTTCATGCAACCTCACTCGTCGAAATATTTTCACAAATATACTTCACCCATTCAATAAAACCATGTCTATTGTTTTTACGCGTCTGTTTTATCGTCATTGTAATGCTGTCACTTTTAGCACTGATATCTTATAACTTACCGTAAAAAATCGTTAAACTTTTTAACCTTAGCACGATGGAGTACATATCATTGTCTGATAATCATGATGAGCCTGTTGGTCACCTGTGATAATCGAAAAATGCTGCAAAAATTATTTTCGAAGCATTGGGTCACGTGATCAGATTACGACTTGATGATTGAATAATGCCGAAACAAAACTGTAACGTAGCGAGCATCTATATTTGATATGGGGTATTCGGTAAAACCCGAAGTGTTTGTCATAAACTAGTGCTACGATAAGTTTTATATTGAGCTTTTTAATGGCTTTTCAATTCACATGAGAACAATAATGTATTTTTAGCGAAGCCTCCTATTAGAGGCCTCCTATTATCCAAAAGCCCTATATCGTGGATATATTTTCCAAAGTGGCCTCCTATTCACTACGATTTGACTATATATATATATATATATATATATTTATATATATATATATATATAAATATATATATACATGTATATATATATATAATGTATAAATTTTCATTCTGCATGTGTATCAACTGCAGTTGTGTTTGGTTGAAAGATTTGAACTTTTGACCCTAAGAATGAAAAATAGTTATTTTCCTAGAATTTTATTGCTCGATAAATGGTAAAAACTTGGCTAGTATCTCCATCAATCAATCCTACTCTGTCACTGTGTCTGTCTGTTAGTCTGCATGAACGGAGAACTACAGTTCAGTGGTTAGTGCGCTGGCATGCAATCAGTAGGTCAGTGGTTCAAATCACAGAAGGACTATTAGTGATGTTAGAAAGGGCATCTAGCAACAATTGCTTCTGTGCCAAACCCCATGCAAAGATGGTCACAATATATTTAGTTTCAAGATACATCTGGATGGCAATAAAGTGCCATACATGCAGCAGAGAGAGAGAGTTAATCTTGATAATGAAATTGAATAAAAATAAATAAAACATTTGTTGACTGATTTCATTTAAATTTCACCCGCATCTGCTCCTTGCTTTTAGCTAAGAGAAAAAAATTATTTGGCCTCAAACTCTATCTGGTTCTTGAGAACCATCATATTAAACATTAAAAAAACGTATAACGTATAAACGTATAAAACATCCTATAAAAGGAAAAAACTCCTGGCATTGGGGGTTATAGCTATTAACTGAGAAGAAAACTTTTGCAAGAGCTCAAGCTTACGAGCCACATGATGAGTATCAATCAGAGTGACTAAATCATCCATGACCATCAGTTAGTTTGTAGCTATAATTGTAATGATTATACTTACATTGCTTTATGGTGGCGTTAGTTCTAGTCAAGATCATGGCTGCTCTCTTGCAAGTTGTCAGTAGTCAATTTTAGTTTGTCAATGAAAACACTTCATAAATTTTCTAAACAGCAACATCACCGTAAACAGGCTTGATGCATAAATGTCAAACTCATCGCAGAGCCACTATTTTCTTTGCGTAATGGAAAACTAAGCATGAGCTCAATTTTTTTATTTTCAAATTTATTTATTTACAAATTTGGAGTTTTAAAACCCACTTCTGAATGTTGGAGGTTTCCAAGAGCATTATTTTTAAATATTTGGCATAAATAACAATGTATATTTATACAGTCACTTTAGTGATACTAAAATATTACTCTCAGTACCTATCTGACTCGCAGTATCCATACCTATAATTGCCAAATTCACCTAACACAAGTTTGGCATAGTATTTCCCATGGCGATTATTACCGCCGGTTTATACCGGTTTTTACCGCCCCAAGAAAAACTCATTTGTGTCTAAAAAGTGGGAAAAACTAAAAAACCTTTTTTTTGACAGGTTGACAAATGCTTAAGCAAAAAATAACAATGCACTTATACTATTAGCTGTCATAGAGCTTCTTTATGGCTCTTTAACAGTACACAAGCTAAAAAGCGCATAACCCTTATAATTGGTTTATTTACTAAATATTGAATGAAAAGACCAGATCACAAGATAATATTTGTTTATTTACATATATTAAATAGTGATATTGAATGAAAAGCAAAATTGATATGTGTGAAACATGACAGTAAGCACAATACAACAATTAGAAAATAATTGAAAAACGAAAACACATGAAGATAATGCCAAGTAGTCGGAACCGGTGAACTGAACAAACGGATCAGAGTATTGAGAATTGATTGTCTAAAAAAAGTTAATCCTCGTATCCGGCTGAATCATACCCTAAAGAAATTGTTTTTAGGTTTTGGTATCAAGCTACCAGTTTGGACGTTTTCTCCACTCCAAGCCTGTTGCACAGCTTGGTCTGCACTAAGGAAAAAGTGCTGAACAGTACACATCCAAACATTTCTATTATTGGACTGTGAATTGCCCATATTTTGGGTGTTGATTTTTTCTAATTTTTCCCACTTTTAAACACTTATATTTCCATTGCTATTGCATAATATAAATATGGAGTTACAACTAATTGTTTAGTCCGATGTTGTATTTTTATAAAACTTCATTTTTTAGCAAATTATTTGGATAAAAAATTCTGGTGTTATGATATTTCCCAGTTGTTCTCGGTTTTTAACAGTTTTTCTCGGTTTTACCAGTTTTTTCCCACTGCCCTGGGAAAAACAGTTTTTCCAAGAAAAAATGCCAACCCTGTATCCAACGAGACCTTGAACTTCTATTTGCTATAGAAAGAGCAATACGTTTTCTTAGCTAGGTTAAATACTAAAAACTGTTTAGCCTTTTAGCTTAAAGAAATCTTTAAATCTAGCATTTGGGTTCATGAAGATTGAAAAATAGACCGCAAAGCCAAACGCTAATGCCGATATTTAGTAAATTGCTATGGCAATGAGCAGAAGGAATAGATTAGCGAGGGAAAATAGTTAGTTCCCCTCTCTCCTATAATCATTCAGCAAAATGGAGTTTCAGATGTTCGGTTTTCTGGTTTCTCTTCTAGTCATTGTAATTGTGAAGCCTGTGTCATTACTGGAGCAGCAAACTATTGAACTGATAGGTTGAAGTTTTTGCTGACTAACGAAGTAGACCGAAGGCGTAAACACAAGTACTCACACGCGTATACACAGGAATAACTCTGTATTATATTACAGGAATTACTCTGAATAACGAGGTAGAGTGTGAAGTTTAATTGTTTTTTGAGTGTTTTGACTGTGGATGTTCCTGTTTGTTCCTCAAATTCCAACAGCCTTTATAGGGTCACTCACGTCGAATTTCAAATGATTTTCTCTGAATGTATAGATATTTTTATCATTTGAGGTTTCATTTATTGTTTTAAGCGTTCTAATGGTCAGGATGTTTCAAGATTAAAATCCACAAATCTCTATTGCAGTTAAAACAGTCAGGAAAAAAATTAATCCGCAACTCATGTCAATGGCTACACTCTCTGTTTTCCTTTTATT
The DNA here is from genome assembly GCF_963576615.1 of Watersipora subatra. Taxonomy (NCBI): domain Eukaryota; kingdom Metazoa; phylum Bryozoa; class Gymnolaemata; order Cheilostomatida; family Watersiporidae; genus Watersipora; species Watersipora subatra. Next base: position 46,817,019 of record NC_088712.1, on the reverse strand, counting down.
ATGACACCAAATATTGAGTTCATATTGCAGCAGAATGTGTCTCTATTGACAGATATTTATTCTGTACTTGCTTGTTACTGTTGAGATAGAACTTTGAATATAGCCTCAAAGACGTTTCCATAAATGTTTCAAATGATTTAAAGATAAACTGGTTAAAAATTGTCCCATTGTTTTTTTTACACGCTGTGTAAGTGCATGAGAGCCTGCTACTGATGAGGTCATATATTTATTGATTATCTACATGTACATGTATATAATCTCAGTGTTTGTTTGTTGTTTGTGTGTCCAGTTATAGTGATAAAATTATAGTAACGAAAAATCCACTGCACACCGGAGTTGAAATTGCAACCTTCAGTTCTGCAGACAGGCGGGCTATTCCTTACGCTACGTGTCCTAACGGAATAGTTGTACACACCATGCTTATTATACGTGCCAATATTTAATGCCAATCGGTCAAAATAGCACCTTTCACACTTCAACTAGCCTGCTTGAAGATCATGATTGTGGTAGAGAGCATGATGCAATTGTTTTTCTAATGCTGGCTTTAGTGGGACTGACAAGACCCTTATTTTATAGTAAAGATTTAGACTAGCTTATTTTACTCTAATTTATTACATAAGGAAGCTACTATTACATTACATTTTACATTATTACATTACATTTATTACATAACCCATATGCTGAAAAAAAATTGAAAAAATTTTTATGCAAAAACTTTTTTATTATTTGTGAAATGTCGGGCATTTGTCAAGCAAATTATATGCATAACTATGGACGTCATATTTGGGGAAGTTTGGGTACGTCTTTTCCTTTTGTGTAGTTTAATTGTGTTCAAGTGTTGTTGATTTTAATCTTAAAACACCGTTGCAGTCAGGCCACCATAAAAAACAGACAAAATCTCACATGATAGAAAAATATCTATAAGTTCTGATAACGTTTTTTAAAATTTGGCGGAACTAGCCCTACAATTAAGAAAAAATGGCATGTATCAGCATGTATTTTGCATGTTTATAAAAGACTCATGCGCATAGTCCATTACATAAATTAATAAATTGCTGCAAAGTTTGAAAATTTAATAACTAAAAAAATCTGAATATCATTTTAAACTACCTATATGCTTTTTATAAAAGGTTCTATCTCCTAGCTAAATCATGCAGGTACCTAAACCTATATTGACAGAGTTTCAGTAGAAGATAGGTATATTTGATCAATGCAAAAGTATTGTTCATCTTGTTGTTCTAATTACAGTGAGTTCTACAGACAGATGATCGGATTGGCTTGATAGACATCATCTTTTTTGTTCAGGTAGTCTGTGTTGACAGGTAGAAGAAAGGAGACATAAGAGGCAGACCTCGGGTATTGCAGACTGCGGGGGCAACTATTCGGCCCCAACTGGTTACTTCCATACCCCAGGGTTCCCGGTCTACTATTTTGATAACACAACATGCAGGTGGAACATCAAAGTCTCCCTTCCATATGTCCGCATCAAGCTAGACTTTGTTCCCATTGTTAGCCTACACAGTTCTCCTCTTTCTAATGGAACCATATTATGCTCCGATCGCATCAGGGTGAGTGTATAATGTTAAACCTTCGGAAAGTGTTTGTAGACACTGAGAATGTGTTAGCCAATAGCTGACGGCCGACGGCTCACAACTGACGGCTTACGGCTGATGGCTGAGAGCTGATGGTTGACGCCGATGGCTTATGGCTGACAGCTCACAGATCACAGCTGACGGCTGACTGCTGACTGCTCATAGCCAAGGCTCACGGCTGACGGCTTTCAGCTGACGGCTGATGGCTCACTGTGATGGCTCACAGCTGATGGCTCACAGCTGATGGCTCCCGGCTAAAGGCTCACGGTTGACGGCTTTCAGCTGACAGCTGATGGCTCACTGTGATGGCTCACAGTTGATGGCTCCCGGCTAAAGGCTCACGGTTGACGGCTCACAGCTAAAGACTCACGGTTCACGGCTCACGACTAATGGCTGACTGCTGACGGCTAATAGCAAATACCAAGCGAAAAATAAAAAACATAGCTAATAGCTCATAGCTAATTATAGTTGCTAGTTGCTAGTCGCTAGTTGCTAGTGCCCAATGCATAGCTAATTCCTAATATATAGGGAATAACTAGTATTAAGTAGTTGCTAATAGCTGAAAGCTAATTGCTAATAGTTAATTGCTAATAGTTAATTGCTACTAGCTAATTATTAATTGCCAAATGCTACTTGCCAATTGCTAACGGTAAAGCGCCAGTAACAATTTTTGTGAATGCATTATGCTCTCAGGCTACTCATTTTCAAAAAGCTGCCTGTATTATCTACACATTTTACAGACTATTTGAGATAGAATTTGTTTCATAGGTCTACAAAGAAGGTTCTATAGAAGGTCCTCATGAAGTCATTTGCGGGCATGTTACAATACCTCCTCAGTATTCTACAGGGAGTAGCATGATTGTGGCCTTCATCAGTGATGCATTCCAAAATGAGTACAGAGGCTTTATGGCTGTGTACACAGATGAGATAATTATTTGTTCATACAGTATAGTTTTTAATAAAGCATCTTTGAGTGTTCTTATAAAAAAAAGTTGCAAAACGTTTTTCAATAGGTTGCTATTTGGGCATTGCCAATTTGATATCTAATAGTTAATATTCAATTTCAAATCCATATTGACATATTAAAATATTGATATTTGTAGGGAGCTACTTACACACTTTTTAAAAACTTACCTGTGAGTTCTTATACAAACTTAATCTTATTTTTGTAGACAGTTTAAGCTAGAGCTTTACATGTAGACCAAAGTTATGCTTCATTTCTTAGCGGTTGCACCACTCTTCATGTTTTCTGTAGACCTTCAGTTACTTTAGGGTTCAAATTAAACAATCATTTTATAATAGCAGTAGCAATTATGAAGGCCAATTAGTTTTCAAATATGCTTTTTAGAGGCACAGTTTAGAGGCATTTTATGCTTTCTTAAAAGCTCACAACTTTCACAGACATAGTTCTTTTGTTTTATACATCAATATTCTGTTAGGGTGGTATGAGAAATGTTCCAAGTTTAAACAATGTGAAAAAGTCTAATTTAAATATTATTCAAAAGCAAATTATTTCAAGAGGATGAGATAATTCGCAAACTTTCTTTGAATATATTCAGAGCAAGTAAAGTTAGTCGCTCAGTTAAGATTGTGTGATTGATTTATTGACTGTGTGATTGATTGATTGTGTGATTGATTTATTGATAGAATAAAGATTGTTACATTATTATATTACTTTAATGGCAATAGTTTCATTTCAAACTGAAACTGTTTACAAATTATACCATACTAGAATCATAAAAGAGAAAATAAATATAGCACACAAACATTACTGGTTTGATTATAATCCTGCCATGAACGAAAAAGTTTTCAGAGAACTTAAACACAGCCCACAGCTTTGTTGACACACACTTATTATTGTCATTCAAGCTTGTGAGTGACTGACTAGATGTTTTTGTGTTCAAAAGTATTCATGTTCATGATCAAAAGTATTGCTTCTGAGAGGTTTATCCTAAGGTTGTCAGTTTTTATGCGATGCTATAAATCATGAACCGTAATTAATGTTATTATTCAAAACACAACATTCTTTCATTTTAGCTTCAATACAATAGCACGCAAGTTCATTTAATTACGCAGCATAATCGGCTTAAGGGTAGTCGCACAATGCATAATTGAGTGTAGTCGTATTTTCATCTTTAGGTTATAAATGCTATTGCTGATGAAAGTAATCATCAGCCAGACATTTTTCTGAGAGGAATAAGGCATTTGCTAATTAATCTTTTTTGTTACTGTGTGTAATTTTATTCATGTGCAAACATTCTTCCTCTTGCAAAACAAAATTGCTGACTCCAATAAATATTTCGTCATGCTGAATGACACTGTGACGCTGGCATTAACTAAAATAACTCTTTTAAAGTTTCAGGTTTTTGCCATATAATGCTTTTTACATTAATTGATAAGTCACTGTGTGCGCCACAGAATAAGCTAATGTATTTGTTTTTACTGTAAATTTTTAGAAGCACCAAAGATTATTCTTGAGTAGAAGCGGCTGTAGTACTTACTAGCATTGCCATATTTTACCAACATTATTAGATTAATTTTCTAATTTGTGCTTGTAATTTATTGCATTTCCATGTTTCGAAAGGGTTTGGAGTTGTTTCCCCTCCAAATCATATGAACGGTAAAATCTGAACCCGCATCTACAGTATGATACCAGACTGCTATCTGATATCATAAACAAATTAATGGAGCTGAATCGATAAAACTCGGTCGAGCTCTCCCCAGTGAAGGTGAAAAACTTAAACATTGCGATCAGGCATCCTGACTTATTACAACATTATTGACTACACATGAATTGAAAAGTGACCGTGACCCAAAAGCGAGTCGACTTTTACAAGTTTTGTTATGAGATACATAGTGAACTTTGTAAGGATCAATTTCATGCAGCTCCAAATCGTTGAAATGGTAAGGTAAAAATTTGTCGGCAGTGGACAACTCCAAACTTGTTCAAAACATGGAAACACAGCAATTGAACCAGCTGTGATGAATATAATTACTAGAAACTCCACTGTCATACAGCCCACGACCAAAGAGATGGCCAGAGATATTGGCAAAAAAAGAAAGGGTACTGATGGTTGAGAAATGCAATATTAGCAGTCAAATGGCACTGCAGTGCAATAGGATAACTGCAATGGTAGCTGTAATGTACTGGGTGCGGGTGTTATTATATACAACAAACAGCAATAATGAACGGAAAAGATGTTTATATTTTCCCCTGCAATAGGAGAAATGCAATATTGGCCAATATTAGAAGTAAAATGCCCTGATATTCTTAGAATAATCAATTTTCTTAATATATTAATAATAGAAAACCAATACACAATTTTGTTTACATTTCAAAACATCATAGGTAGCAATATCGAGAAGTTGTGGTATTTATATAGGTTTTTAAAAAATTTATTTAAAAAGTGTTTGGTCATGACAAACAACAACAATGAAAGGAAAATATTACACGTTTATATCTCTCCCTTGCAATAGGAGAAATGCAATGTTGGCCAATATTATAAGTAAAATGCACTGATATTATTAAAATAACCAATATCATTAATATAGTAATACAGCAATAATAGAAAACCTATGAGCGTTCACGCGTCTGGAAGATTTCTGCAAACTGCAGCAAAATAAAAGCTGTTATAAAAGTGTTATAAAGCTGTAGGCCTAATTTACTGTAATGTATGTAATTCAACAACAATAAAGAAATATGTTTATTATAACTCTGAAATGCAAAATTAGAAGTAAAATGGCAAGCTACTGTGTACTATACACAGTTTGAAAGTTGGTTGCGTTGAATGTAGAACGGTTTTGATAAGCGATCTTTAATAGAAAGCGAGTAGGAGCATTCACGCGTATAAAACTGTAGCAAAATAAAAAATGTTCTTGTCATGAAGGGGCATTGTAGTTTGGCCCTAGCTTGTACATAAGTTGTAAAGAATTTCGGCTAACGTTTTAAATAATGAAACCTTTGGTGATTGGACAAAAAACACAGGCTGATAAACTGTGTACCACAATTTCGTACCTGTAAATCGGTCTACGCCTCAAACGGTCTACTTTTATTACAGAAACCTTTGAATAAATTCGATTACAAGTAAAAAATGCCATAGACTGATGAAATGAGCACGGTTTTTTTGTGAAATGCGCACTGCTAAATAGTTCTACTATCTGTCGCACGGCTTTATTGGCGTTTCAATTTTCGGTCTTAACTTTTATTAAACTGAGCTTTTCAAGCGTTTTGTAGCAATTTTCGTCCAAATTAATCTGTCTATTTGAGTATAATCCGATCAGATGGGTAAGTTTAAAGATAATACCGACGGTTTACAAAGACTTGGTAACATATTCAAATAGGTTTAAATGTGTTTTGTATCGTTATTATACTTTAACGACTTTAAAAAACGATGCTTAAATTTGGTGATGAAATTTCTAGCCAAGGGTTCGTCTCATTGTTGATGAATAATTTTCGTAAGTTGTGTGCACATGCATTTATCATAAAAACTCCCACACTTCGCTCCGCTCGTTTGCTCGTGGGATTATTCTAGGACTGAAGGAGGACAATACCACTGAGTGTATTGATCTGAAAAAGAAGATGTAGCTGATCACCACCACAGACAGATATCAACTGATGTAACTCACAAACTAACTTTTCACAATAATTAAATTTATTTTAGATTTGCTAAGTTTCACACATTGTTAGAACATAATTATACTATGTAGTTTTTATCAGATTTAAGTGCTTGTGTGTTTTAATGTGGCAGCTGTAACAAATGTGGAGGGTGATCATGTTTGTCTTCTTGTTTATTACTGTTTTATATCATTATTTTATGTCATTACTTTGAAGTACAAGGATTGAGATTTCTTAAATAAATTCCAGTACCAACATTAGTGCATGTATCACTAGTTTGAAGACAGATACCATCACTACAAAGAGGCACCTTAATAACTGTTTTATTTGGTTAGAACAATGACTTGCATCGTTTTTTTAGCCTAACACATACTCTAATGCAGTAACACACACACGCACACGCTTGCACACACACACACAGTTACAAAAATTTTAATGTCTATATTAGAGATGCCCTGATTCTAAATTCACCAGCCGATTCAGATACCGATCCGATACACCGATTCTCATTGAAAAATAACCCGATTCAAATTTTTGTGGTGCATAGATAATTGTACATTTTATTAAAAAGTATAAATATTAATGTATTTATCTGTTTATATTTATTGTTGTTGTCAACAACAACATTAGCAGCACCTGTGAAAAAACAACGTTTTTAGTTTATAGTAAGACCTGCGATAGTTTACTCGCAAGAACTAGCTCATCAAATGATCTGTAGAACCATTATTATTTAGACAAACTTCAAAAGCTAATGTGTTAATAAATACAATATATGAGGGAAACAAATTACATTCACAACACAACCAAACCAAATGAGAACAACTTAATGAACAAGCTATTTGTCGTCAGGATCAAGAGAAAGACAGATAACTTTATGGATAACTTTATGCATCGTCTACTCAAACTACTTCCGTAATATTAGTAAATAGAATTATTACACTGCATTCTCGTTTCTCTTCTTTGTTATCTTGTTCATGATTGGCTGCAATAAATCCCATTGCTGTAATTGAGAAATACTACACTTTGTGATCACGTCCTGACTAAAGTGTAAAGGTTCCTCAGCTGTGTTGATGTTTATCAGGCTATTATTAGACATGAAGTAACTAGTGTGGCAGGCCTGGAATTTATTAGGTAAGAGTAAAGAACTTGCATCTGATGATCTTTAGCAGTGTAGCAGGCTAGAATACTGCTTTCTGCTCTATAGTTGATCTGTAAAAAAGTATCTGAAAATTCAGATTTTTTGAGAAAAAGATCGGCCGATTCTGATTCAAATACTCAACACCCATATTGGCACCGATACCGATTCCGATACCAAAATCGGGGCAACTTTGGTCTATATTTAGCCATGTGGTGTAAAACCTGGACCAGAACGTAACATGGATAGTTTTAGATAAATTCCAGAAAAACACACATGAAGCTCTCATATAGAGAGTGTCTAGTTTTTACCAAAGTCAAGCTTTAGTTTTCAGCTCACACAGATGTGTTTGAAAATGAAAGAAATGTGAAAATGGCTTCATTGGCAAGATTAGATAACTCCTCAGCAACAGATAACTAAAAACTGGCCGAAGAAAGATCAGCAAATTTTAATTTTGAATTATAACTTTAATCCATATTTTAATCGCAATCACGATTTGTCAATTTTAATCTAGAAACATCCTGGCAATCAGATCGCATAAAACATCAAAAGCAAATGTAAATGATAAAAAATATTGATACTCTATGATGAACTCTAAAAAAATGTGCAAGATCAATTTTAAATGTGCTAACGTTTATGCAGTCACAAAATACTGTTACATACAACCAATGAAACAACTAAAAGATTGGCAACATGGGAGCTTGATCCCATGATTGTTGATTGATGCTCTAACCAACTGAGCTAATCTCCCATTATCAATATTTATTATTGATATATTTACTATTATACATGTATATATTGTATATAAGAATTATATAATTGTGATAGATAGATGAATATATAATTAGTGCTGATAGTGTCTGCCACTGATCGAATCTATCCTTTACTTGGCTCTCAAACCTTCACACAGAAACTGGCATTACTCAAGTCAATAAACCTCACAACCAAGCTCTGAGCTGATTGCTTTACTGCGAGTTCATTATATGGGTATATTATATATGATATTTATATATATATATATATATAATATTGTTTCCTTATCCCGGTTAACCCGTGTGGGTGGTAATTTTCTGCTCTAACTCGGGTCTCCTACCACAGACCTGGGAGTTTGAGCACTCGCCTCAAGATCTTAGCTGTTCCCAATAGCGCACTTTTCTGCAACTCACCTGAGTTGATTGCTGTTGGTATCTGGGCAAGCCACATTTTATGCGCCGGTGTTATTGCGCCCAGTGCCCCAATGACTACTGAAATTACAGTTGTTCTTACATCCCAGCATTTTTCAATCTCTTCCCCAAGAGAGAGACATTTCTCTACCTTCTCTTTTTCTTTGCTGGCTATATTGTAGTCATTGGGTACTGCTATATCTATTATAGTAGCTCTCTTGTTCTCCTTGTCCACCACCACTATATCTGGTTGGTTTGCTAGGACATGCTTGTCAGTCCGGATGTAGAAGTCCCAGAGAATCTTAGCGCGGTCATTTTCATTGACTTTACCAGGAGCTTCTCACCAGTGTTGTGGTTTATTGAGGCCATAATCTTTTTGTTTGGAGTTGCTTTGTTGGAAGCACTTGCTCCTGGGCTGCCATGAGTAACGACTCTGTATTGGCCGTAACGACTCTGTAATTGGCTCTGTATGTATATATATATATATATATATATATATGCCTTTATATATATAGGCCTATATATATATATATATATATATATAGATATATATATATATTTATATATATAATGTTATAATATATATATTATATATATAATTGTTATATATATAACAATTATATATAACAATATATGTATATAATTATTATATATATATAATATTGTTATGTATATATATATATATATCTATATATATATAACAATGTTTGTCTGTCATCGGTCGTTCATATGTCCTGTTATAGCGACAAAGTTATAGCAACAAAAATCCCCTTCGCACTAGTTTTGAAATGGAGGCATTAAAACCGCAAGTCTAGTCTTTACTATTATACAAAGTGATAATCATGTCTGCCTGTCCGTCTGTCCAAAGTCACGGAAGAAGGTTGGAAAAAGGTTGCAGCTTGCAAGATTCATGCACGCTACTACCTGAACCAATCATTCACCTTCCATGATTTAGAATAGTTGTGCACAGGCTTACTGTGTATGATTCAGACAAATGTTTTTTTCTGAATAAGTAATAAACATTTGGCTGAATATTTCTGTCTTTAATAAATCATGCGACCGTGCGAGACAATGATCTTACGGGGTGCACGCAGAATTTACTTGCGATTCATAGCTATTTGTTTCATATCAATTGCACACCTGCATAAGCTTAATCCTGGCTTTCATACATGCCGCAAGCACCAGCAACAGCACCGCAGCGACGAGTATCGCCGAGTACCACCAAGTACCACCGGTAGTTGCCAGTGGTCAACGTAAAGGTTTAGCGCTGTTAAAATTTTCCGAAGAGCCACCGGCAAAAACCTTCCCAAAAGACACTGTACAGGTGAAGGTCAGAATTATCAAAACGGCATGGCAAGCGAACATTTTTTATGTGATTATTCGCGATTCAGCTTTATGTGAACAGAAGCCACCAAGCCTAGTGTCACAAGTGTTTTGCTGCGCAGAATTACTGCAAGGGTCTTGCAATTAGTATGAGAACCACGCTTTACATAGCAGGGAGCAGTACCTAGCACACCCTACATGCAACATTATTTTGAATCAGGCATATCTGTGCTTTATTTGCACATGTCGTGATCTTTCACAGAACACGACCACCAGGGTACTGGTGAACGACCATTAACTGATGGACGATAGTTGATTACCAACACACTGTCAGATGTGCAGCTGTAGGTTGTTTAGAATCTTTCTATGGTTTGATGACACAGTGGTGATGAAACATCTGCTCTGCCTGACTAGCTGTTACCCTTACAACCTTTTCACGAAACTGTCTAGATCAAAATCACAGACTTGTGCGAGCAGAACGCATACTTGGCTACACCTTATCTGTGAGCTGAATAGTTCCAAAGGATTCATGACGCAGCCGCATTTTAGCATCTATTTAATGGCAGACATCAGCGGTGTATTAATCATGACAAATGATTTTGAGCAAAGCACATTATGCCATTCAAGTATGTGAGTTGAGTGATTGGAATAGACCAAAGTTAGTGAACAATATGGTAGGTTCCAATTACTATATGTAGGCTCAAACTCGTTGCCACTATTCCTTATTTGTGGGTTTTAGTAGCAAACCCCTTCCATGATGAAAACATTTTAAGAAAAAAACTAAAAATGTTTGTGAGTTGGTCTGGAGCCTTCCTGTACTCAACAAAAACATGGAAAAACACCAAATTGGGAACTTATTGCTGAAATAAGCGTGTAGAGTGTAGCCTCAGGCTGATAGGTATGTGTAAGCCCTAGATTTTGCTCATTTTGTATCAGTAGCCAGCAAAATAAATTTTATTTACATATCTCAGGATAATAATATTGTTTACAATTAGTGCAGGCCTTAAAATTGTTTTAAAGCTAAAACTAATAGAAGAATATCAAAATATAAAGAGTTAGCTAACCTAATTTTAGTTTGCTGCCTAGATCAAACAATCAAGCCAACTAGAACGTTTGATCTTGCGATGCAAAACATTAGCTGGTTACCTTAACTGTGCACATATTAGACATCTGCCATATTTTCAATCCACAAAGCCTATTAAGAAAGCACTTTTTTTTTTAATTTTTAGTCAAATTTGTTTTTGTTGTTAATTTTAGTTTTTATGTCAGTAAATGTAATCAGCAATCACCAGTAAAACTGTCTAATGTTTATAGGTATGGCCATAAAACAAGTGAGTTACCCAGTATTGTCAGTGCAGTGGAGCAGGGAAGTACAGTGCTATCATGTATCTGAGCAACCAGCCAGCTGTGTGGGCTTCTTAACTAGGCGTGTCCTGGCTTCTCTAGCCCTGGTTAGGTGGTCTGAACCAGTAGCGTTAATGCGTAAAGCAAAAAATGGTCTAGTAAGTGATTCACTTTAAGGTGTGTTCAGGTTGCCACATCGCAGAAGGTATCCCAATGACATACATGTGCACATGAGGTATTTACGTCCCAAGCGTGTCTCTCTCACAGTTTGAGCAAATATTTAGTAGTTTTGGCTTTGGTTTTGGTAGACAAGAATCCTCTATAACCATGATAGGTAGAATTTATTAGGGTCAATAAGCGAATGCCTTGTGATGCTTCATCGGAAGCTGTGGCTTGAGATCTATATGGTATTTAAAAGTTCTAGGATACAATTGCCGAACGCGCGACTTCTAGCAATGCAGTTGGTATGGGATGCAAACACATAGTTTGATTTCTTTACAAGTCGTCAATAGAGTATTTGTCACGTCAGATAAATATTCCTGAAAGCGGCTGGTAGAGGATAACTTCAAGTTTATAAATATGCATAGGACTGAACAATTACTAGCTCTGTACCTATTCCATGACAGATGTTTTTTGTATTATTTAATCTGAGTACGACTTTATGGTACAATGTAGATTAGCTGCAGTGCAAAGAGGCCCGAGATTTCTTTTATTCTCAATCATATAACCAGCAGGTTAGTATTTTAATGGCTGGTTCTCAGGAACCATATGGAGTTTTGAGACCAAATATTCTTAGCGAATTTATGAAAGGAGTGAAGTTTGAATGTAATCAGCCAAAAAATGTGGCGACATAGCGCTTACGCAGACTATCAAACACACACACACGCACGCGCACACATATGCACGCACGCACACACACACACACACACACGCACACATACACACAAGCACCCACATACATACACACAAGCACGCACACAGAAGCACCCACACATGCACAGGCATATACACAAGCACCCACACATGTACACATGTACACATGTACACATGTACACATGTACACACGTACACTTGCACAATGGCAAAGTGGGATTTATCAATATAGATCTGAAAAGTCCTAAAAAAACACCTAATCTGAAAATTAATTCAGTAGTTCGCAGCATTCTCAATATATCTACATTGTATTTGAATGCTACATTATCATTTTTCAAGGTGCAAGTTTTTCTTCAAATCATCAAATTTAGATATACAACTGCAATAATTTATTAATTCATTATTCGTAACGGGGATGTTGAGCTGAAAGGTTGTGTTTTGCTCTGTGCTTTCTGAGCTAATCCTTCAGCTTTATTATATTATTGTCTTTTATGGATTCTACCTCTCTAAATTACAACTATTGAGGAACCTGTACACTAACTGGATAGATAGATAACTGGGCGCAGAACTGCAGCAGGAAGAGTAAATTGTTGGGGACAGCGTGAACCCTCCCTAAATTGGGTAAGTTATCTAGTACAATATGCCTGCCAAAGTTAAACCAAGACAAGAATCTGTAGCGACAGAGGATGAAGTTAGCTTGAAGTCCCTTGATAACAAACTAACTGTTATCTTAGCTCAGCTATATTCCATGAATAATCGTCTTGGTAAACTGGAAAATAATCAAAACCAATTGGAGGAATCCATTGAATACTTTCATGCAAAAACAGCTGAACTTAAGAAAAGGCAAACCAAGCTTGAAGAGTTAATTTCTGATGTTGACCAAACTGGATAATTATGAAAACTTGAATGCTAGAGTAGAGGCAGCTGAGCATGTGGCCAGGTGAAAATGCATTGAATTGAATGGCATATTTTATAAGAAAGGAGAAGATTTTACAGAAGCATTTAAAAAGCTACTTCAGCACTCTAATGTAGACACCATCAAGCCTGTGTCTGACATTGATGCTGTTTACCGAGTAAAGCAGAGCAATAGAATCATTCTGAAATTTATTCAAGTGCATAAGCGTGATGTTTTCTTCCAAACTTATCAAAAAAATATTATGAACATTAAAGACTTTGGTTTTTCTGATTTGCATAATGTGTATGTAAACGAAGTTCTCAGCCCCAAACAGCGTACTTTGTTCTGGAGTGCTAGACAGTTTAAAAATGAGTATGGTTATAAATTTGTTTGAACATTTAACCAAAAGATTTATCTGAGAAAAGACAAGGACTCCGATGTAATTCCAATAAACTCTAATTAAAACTTACATGATTTAAAACTAACATAATATCCTCCATAATTCTTTAGACTTGGACTTCTCGATTCCTTATGGCTTTTTCTTCTGACACGGATACTGCTAACTTTTTTGTTGGTAATAAGTATGATTTGGAATCTTTTCGCACTTTAACCCAAACATACTAAGCAAATAAAACTTTTTCAATACTAAATATAAATTGTCAAAGCCTTCGCAATAAATTTGATCTGTTTGAAAATCCATTAGACACGCTGGAATTTTTATTTGACCTCATTTGTTTAACTGAAACTTGACTTTATGACAATGAACTTCAGTATTTGAAACTTGATAATTATAATTTTACAGGTGCACAGCGTAATGCACAAGGTGGTGGTGCTGGAGTCTTTGTGCGCTGTTGGTTGGCAGTTGAGCAGCAGTTTGCGGAGATCAATGGTGCTGACGTTCACTCCCTCAGAGTGATGGGGGATGGTACTGAGGCATGTCACAATTCCACTCTAACTGTTATCTACCGACAACCCAGCTCTGATGTAAATAATTTTCTACACAGCCTGGAGCGATTCTTATCATCGTCTTCATATTCTTGCTCATCCACTCATTTTATCACAAGTGATATAAATATAGATACCCTTGAGCAGCAGGCATGTGAGAACTACTTGAATTTATTAACTATTTATTACCTAACAAACTTAATTGACATTCCTACACATTTTACTCAAAATTTCCAAAAATGGTCTTGTCTGGATCATATTCTGACAAATCAAAATCTCAATATTAAAAATCTTTATCTAAACTGCAATCAATCATTGCTTGCTTTACAACAATCAAATCAGACAAAATTAACGGGTCTGCTAGGAAACATAAACCATGGGTTACCTTAGAAATAAAATAAAACTTATTACATAAAAACAAGCTAGTTAAACAAACTATAAAATCCCTTCTACATGTAAATACCAAGCTAAAAGCTAAGTATGTGGCTTTAAGAAACAAGTTCACCAGTGAGTTGTGAAAAACAAAAGCTAATTATTTTAAATTAGCATTTGAAAGCGGTGATAGCCCTACTGAGATTTGGAAAATTATAAATAATGAGATATTAAAAAGTTGAACACCGCAGAACCTAAAAAGATTAAAATTTTAAGCAAACTGTCTGCAAAATCAAGTGATAGCCTTAAGATAGCAAATGAAATAAATATTTTTTTCAGTAATATAAAACATCAACTGGCTTCTAAATTTCAAAACTTAAGATCTGACTGTACTGAAAATTACTCCCATTGAAATACCACACATTTTAATATATCAACAATTAACAGTAGTATGGTGGAAAATGTAATGAAGTCTATTAAAGTCAACAAGGCTTCAGGACCAGATAATATCTCTGGTAAAATTTTACAAGCAGCTAGCCAATCGTTAGTGATCCCTATTACTAAGTTATTTAACAATAGCATTACTCAAGGCAGGGTTCCCAAACAGATGAAAATTGCTAGAATTAAGCCTGTGTTTTAAAAAGTTGATCGTGTTCTATGTTCAAATTATCGACCTATATCTATTTTACTTATTTTTAGCAAAATATTAGGGAGGCTAGTAAATGATAAAATAATAAACTATCTTGAACTAAATAGCTTGTTGAATAACTATCAACTATCACTTCTGACGCTTTGTCAGCTTTTACAATTAAAACTTTTGAGGCTTTTAATAATGGAAGCAGTGTTTTAGGAATTTTTATTGATTTTAGCAAAGCATTTGACACCATTAACCATGATATACTTTTACGAAAACTAACTAAAGTAAATTTCAGTAGTCAAAGTATTAATTGGGTTAAAAGCTATTTACACGACAGATTTCAATGAACAAAAATTAGTGGTGTACTTTCTGCTAAAAAGCGCATAACCTGTGCAGTTCCACAAGGTTCAATTTTGGGCCCAACGCTGTTTCTGATTTATATAAATGATCTTTGCAAATCGTTAAAATGCTTACAACCTATTCTTTATGCAGATGACACCACTCTTTTTCTAGAATCAAATAACCTTAACAGCATGTTACCTCAGATAACTACAAATTTGGAAACCTTCCGATGCTGGTGCATCAGTAACCAGCTCATAATCAATATTAAAAAAACTAATTATATGCTTATGAAAAATCCGCAGAACAAATTTAATTTAAAATGAACTTCTTGCTAATAGGAAATAACATAATGAACCAGACTGATCATTTTAAATTTCTAAGTGTTTGGCTTGATAATAATCTGAATTGGTTTACCCATATATTTAACATACTAAAGGACCTTCGTTCAGTGGTTGGACTTTTCTATAGGTTATTAAAGTACTTCCAACAAAAAATAATGATTACATTATATAACTCCTTGGTGAATTCTAAACTTATTTACTGCCTCGAATCTTGGGGCAATTCACCCGACATATTTTTAAATAAAATTGAAGTCTTTCAGAAAAAGCTAGTGGGAATTATATGTCATAAACCCTTTGACTATCCATCAAAATAATTGTTTACTCAAAATAAAATTTACCAACAGATAAGTTATATATGTTAAAGCTGCTGCTAAGAAGTCATACTGTATTTCATTCATCTGGGAATGGGGACCACCACACTCTTATTATAGCACTCATCACTTTCTTCTAAATCTTCGTATTCCCTTATTTACATCTATCGCCTATCTTGACAAACTGCTGTTTTTGCGAAGTTGTCCCCCGTCGTGCAGGCGAGCAACACAACAGCTTGTCACAAAACGTACTGCACCTGATGCATCAGCTGCACTTATAGGGAGTTGTTCTCTTCCGTCTATGCAACTTGGTTACGATGTTATGTCGGTCGCTCCATTGGTAATCATAAAGAATTTCGTGCAAAAGTTTATGTACTTTAAAAAATATGATTACAACATTTATCCAGCAGCCAGCCTCCACGGTAAACTTTAGTGGAACTTGAGAAATTAGCCAACAAAAATTACTCTCATTGGCAGTTGCTCTGAAATTGATTGTTGTATTATATACCATTTAGAAAAGGACAAAAGTCTCCTATACAAGAGACTACTAATAATTTTTTGTAAAAAAATAAAGTAAATGCAAAAAAGTGAGGTATTGATAGCGAGGTATGAATATTCCATTAGACATCAGTATGTTGGTCGGGTTTGTTTGAAAACAAGCGTTTTTGTTTCTGGCTTTGGTTGCGGGACTCTGTGAAGCTATACGGCTCTGAGCTAAAATCCCTCAAATACCTTTATTCATAGACATTATCATAGCTCATAGCTATGGGATTTCAATCATACTCCTATTCATAGATTCAGGTTTTCAGTCATAGACCTACCCAAAAGCTTTTTCTAGCGCACAGGCTGACAAAGGACAGTGCAATCTGCTGTGAATATCAGTGTAGATTTTGACATAATTATTAGGCATGTAGCAGATAGGCTACCAAGTCACTGCTTTAATGGTATGACATTAATAACATTGGTCGTGGTGTACTGCCAGGTGGCAAGATTTTTATTGTTGAAGTACTCTTTGACTAATGAAAGTGATGGTTTAATTAGATGACCGGGTAACGATCATTGAAAGCATTAGCTCTATTAGAAGTGTTTGGAACATTAAACTTGTCTTCCGCGAGCCGGTTTGACATTTCTGTGCCAGCAGTAAGCAGGAGAATTGACTTAACTGACGTAAACAGGCAACTAGTAGGGCTTGGTGATCAAAGATATGAAAAGACAATTTGGCAAGATATTTAGAAGGCTTGCATTCCATATATATTGTTTATTTAAGAACATGACAAAGGATCCTGTAAATCAAACTTCACTCTTCAAACAATGTTTAAACAAAATCACTCGAAAGTCGTGTGCAGGAATGATTTATTACGTAGCTAGAAGATTCATCCATCACCCATGCAGTGAGAAACAAGCTTAAAAGGTAAATAATACTCGGGCTAGGTTGGCAACTAAACAAGTCATGTAGACAGTGTTCCCTAGTTGACAGTCTTTGATTGTGTGTGGTACATTGTAGTTTCAAATAAAAGTAAAACGAAACCATTAATCAAAATTCTTTAAAGTTGGAGAGGGCCATTCTAGGTACTATCGTATGCTAATAATTTATGCAACGCTGCAAAGGTGTAATGTACAGCATCAAAAATGCTAATGAGTCCATGCGAAGGTTTAAGAAACTTTCGAGAATGACTATTATTCTAGTGACATGCAGCCCAATGAGTGTGTGAGCGTATGAGCATGTGAATGTTTGAGCGTGTGAGCGTGTGTGTGTGAGTGTGTGGTTGCGTGAGTGTGTGAGCGTGTGAGCATGCGTGAGTGTATGAGCATATGAGTGTGTGAAACATGTGTGAATGTGTGAGTGTGTAAAAAATGTATGAGTGTGTGAGTATGTGTGAGTGTGTGAGTGTCTGTCTGTAAGTGTGGGTGAGTGTATAAAGCTTATGGTGTGTAGGCTATGAGCACCAAAAGTGTACCACCCTTCTATAAAAATGCCGACTGTTTCAATCTAAGGTTCAAAAGGAAAATAGTTAGCAATAAAGCTTTGGTATAATCTAATTCATTTGCAAGGATAAGAGTCATTATCAAAGCCAACAAGCTAGGACAGGTGTAAATAAGCTAGCATGAACATGAAAATATAAATAAGAGACCCTGTAGCACATCTATTGTCAAGTCAGCCAGATTGATTGACATACAATAGCTGAAGATTTTGTGACATACGACAATTATTTAGTAACTTTTATAGGTCAGCAAACAGTAAGATTGAAAGTAAAAAGACTTTTGCTTTAGTTATTTAGTCATAGACCTATTCATAGACTTGTAACTTTATTTATTTAGTCATAGACTTATTCATAGACTTGTAACTTTAGTTATTTAGGTATAGACTTATGCATAGACTTGTAGCTTTAGTTATTTAGTCATAGACTTATTCATAGACTTGTGACTTTAGTTATCTAGACATAGATTTATTCATAGACTTGTGACTTTAGTTATCTAGAGAGACTTATTCATAGTTATGCAACTTTAGTTATTTTGTCATAGACTTATTCATAGACTTGTAACTTTAGTTATTTAGGTATAGACTTATTGATAGACTTGTAGCTTTATTTATTTAGTCATAGACTTATTCATAGACTTGTGACTTTAGTTATTTAGTCATAGACTTATTCATAGATATGTAACTTTAGTTATTTAGTCGTAGACTTATTCCTAGATCTGTAGCTTAAGTCTTTCAATCAGATACTTCATCATAGGCCATTAGCAGTTGGCTTTTAGTCATAAACTTATTCAACAACTTTCTCTAGAGCACAGGTGAAAATAAACAATACAATCTTTTGTGAACAGAAAAGCTTACCATCATTACTAGGCAAGGAGCAGATATTAGGTTACCAGCTTATTGCTTTGATAGTATGAGTGACATTAATACCATTGGTAATGGTACCCTGTCAGTTGGCAAGAATTTATATGCTTAAGCATGGTATGACAATGACAGTGGTGGTTTAATTAAATGAGAAGTGTTAGAAACAGTAAACCTTGTAATTTGTCTGCTAGTTTGGTATTTCCTTACTAGCAGTAAGTTCAGTGGTGCCTGGGAGCTCTTCAATTTTCAATCGTATAGCCTACAATTGGTTGTTTAAGAGACTGGTTCTAAAGAACCAGTCTCTTAAACTCCATCTGGTTCTTAGGAACCAGATGGAGTTTTAAAACTAATTAATTTTACTGACTTGCTGGAAGGAACGGAGCATATGCATGGGAAGTTTAGATACAATCGATAAAAAAATGTTGAAATTCATGACGTTTACTAATGCCAACCTATATGCTTGCTTGCGCGTGCACACCACACACACCACACACACACCATACACACCGCATCTCCTCACACACCACACACTCTAAGCACCACTCACAACGTACCACGCACAACACACCACGCATCAGACACCACGCACAGCACACCACGCACCATGCATCATGCACCACGTACCACTCACCACACACCACGTGTACACACACTATGACTAAGTGTTTTATTAATGTAGATGTTTATGTGTGGGTTTTTTCTTCAACTCTCAGAAACTTGAATCTGAGGGTTTAAATAAATTAATAATCAAGGGGTGATGTGAGGGGTGATTTGAGGGGTGATGTGAGGGGTGATGTGAGGGGTGATGTGAGGGATGATGTGAGGGGTGATGTGAGGGGTGATGTGAGGGGTGATGTGAGGGGTGATGTGAGGGGTGATGTGAGGGGTGATGTGAGGGGTGATTTGAGGGGTGATTTGAGGGGTGATGTGAGGGGTGATGTGAGGGGTGATGTGAGGGGTGATGTGAGGGGTGATGTGAGGGGTGATGTGAGGGGTGATGTGAGGGGTGATGTGAGGGGTGATGTGAGGGGTGATGTGAGGGGTGATGTGAGGGGTGATGTGAGGGGTGATTTGAGGGGTGATGTGAGGGGTGATGTGAGGGGTTATGTGAGGGGTTATGTGAGGGGTGATTTGAGGGGTGATGTGAGGGGTGATGTGAGGGGTGATGTGAGGGGTGATGTGAGGGGTGATGTGAGGGGTGATGTGAGGGGTGATGTGAGGGGTGATGTGAGGGGTGATGTGAGGGGTGATGTGAGGGGTGATGTGAGGGGTGATGTGAGGGGTGATGTGAGGGGTGATGTGAGCTGGGTTAGCAGGGTTTGATAAGTTCTTTGGCATGCTGAGTGTTACATCATTTTCCCCCCTTTTACAATGTTATAATTTAAAACTTTGAAAGGAGAAAGAAAAGTATTCATTGACATTGTGAATTTTTTTGTTTGGTATTAGCGTGATGATAAAAGATTAGCCAATTTAAAAAAGATGTTGATTATTGCCTCTAACACAAAGAACAAGTTTGATTGTTTTTTCAGTAATCAACTACTTTACCAAAAATTACTTTATTGTTTTGAAAAAGTGTAATTGTATCTTGCAATGTGTAAACTGTTAGAAGTTAAAAAAGTTACACCAATTTGGCCCACTGTACCAACAAAAGTTTAAACAAAATTAAATTTGCTAGCTTGATATGTTTGCCAAAGTGCAGTTATACTTTCTATATTAACATGTAAAAAATGTATCAGAGTTTTGCAAGGAGTCAAAATCAATTTATGTTAGTGCCATGTCAAGCAGTAAAGGTCAGCGTCAGACTGAGTTCTAGTCTTATATTTTAGACTGAGTTCCAGTCTTATATTTTAGTTAATGCAGGTCTCTATGACTAGCAGATGTTATCAAGTAACTAATATTACGTTTAACTTGTTAGGAGCTCAGTAGAGGCTGATGAGCCTTACACGGTTTCTTTGCTAGAGTCAGGGGGTGATTGCTTACGTTCATCATCCGTTGGCAAGCTCATAGGCTCCTTCATCTTTTCTAGGTCAACACATTCAGTAGAGTTGTTTGCTCTTATTCCTATCAAAAAAATTATAATATTTCAATTAAATATGATAGAATAAAACATAACAAAATATAATATATAGCATAATATAATACTGAACTATAATATGATCTTTACTCTAATCAGAGGTGTGTTCATCTATCTGTCTGAAGATATGGTGATACATTGAGATAAAAAGTTACTTTGTACAAGAATCAAGCTAACAACATGTGATATGTTGGACCAACACTCTAGCACCTGTGTCAATCGACTACCTACTACACATAATAGATCATATACATACCTCGTAGCACATACTGCACAGAATAACTGAATGCATAATTATTACAGTTGATGATTTCTCACAGCGTACTTGTATTATATAACATGAGATAACATAATATATAATTAAATACCAAAATATAAAGCCAAAACGTTACATATCGCAATACAATAAAGTTGAACAAACTTAAAAAGAAAGATAGAAAGACTACCATACCTGCATATACTGCCATGAAGCCTCTGTAACTCGTTGGGTATAAATCACTTACAAATTCCAAGTACATGCTGTTTCCAGTGGAGTAGAGGGGAGGGGCATAACCGTGCCCACATCATAATTCAAATGGAGCCTCAGCTGAGTCTCCATCATGAACTTATTAAATAGATGGTTAAATTTGTGAAGCTTTTTGTCTTATATTAAAATTTTTCATTTCTACCATAATTGGTAACATTTTAAAGCAACAACAAACATAACGTGTAATGTTCTGTTTGTGTTTGTATGGCAAACTGCTATGATAATTTGGAAATCTTTTTTCTCAAAATGACATTTTGAGGCAAATTTAAAAGTTTGCTTTAATCTTTTACTAAGCCAATAAATTGTTAATCCAAAACGGATATAAATATATCATTTAAATTGGTGATAAATTCTGCATATGATCAGTCACTAACAATATTTAATAGAATCAATGTTTTTGGTTTGAAAGAAGTAAATTGCAACCTTTAACAAGTTCATTTTGAAAAAAGTTAAAAACTATTGTTTTGAGAAATATTTCATGGAGAAAACGTATTACCAACTACTTACTGTGTTATGCATTCATTGTAACCATAAAAGCTAAATCTAAACCCTTGTACAATATTTACAAAATATTTTCAAGAATATTATCTGCATTGCAAGTAAAATATCGACATACGTCAAAGAAAAACCCAAAATTAAAAATAAACTTTATAAAACAGCCATGAAGAAAACTTTTCTTGCTCAACCAGGTGAACGCTTCAAAACTGATAAATGTAACGCCTACATGGCATCTTTAACAAAACATGAACTTGCACACAATTTTAGTAGACTGTCAGAAAAGTCAAAAAGTATTGTTATTTTTTATCATTTACAATCGTTTTTAATGTTCAAGACAATCGAACTGCCAGAATGTTTCAAGACTAAATCAGCAAAACTTTGTCACAGTTAAAATGCTCAGACGAAACATATGTGTTGAAATGACATCACTAGTTTCTTGGCTGCTAGCCCCCATGTTGCTAACCTTTTATTCGTTTCATTAGTTGTATGTAACAATATTTTGTGATCGCATAAACGCACCGTTAATATTGAACTTGTACAGTTTTTTGTAGATTTTATTGTAAAGTATCAATATTTTTTCATCATTTGCAATTGTTTTTGATGTTTAATGTGATCTGATTGCCAAGATGTTTCAAAATTAAAATTAACACAACGTGATTGCTATTAAAATGCGGAATAAAATTATAATCCAAAATTAAAATTTGCTGATTTGCTTTTAGTCAGCTTTTGGTTATCTGTTGCTAAGGAGTTGTCTAATCGCGCCAAGAAGCCATTTCCACATTTCTCTCATTTTCACACACATCTGTGTGAGCTGAGAACTAAAGCTTGACTTTGGTAAAAACTAGGCACTTTGTATATGAGAGCTTCATGTGTGTCTTTCTACAATTTATCTAAAAATATCCTTGTTGAGTTCTGGTCCAGGTTTTACACCACTTGGATGTATATAGACCAGAGTTGCCCCGATTTTGGTATCGGAATCGGTATCGGTATCAGAATCGGAATCGGTGCCGATATGGGGGTTGAGTATTTTAATCAGTATCAGACAATCTTTTCTTTTAGAAATCTGAAACTTCAGATACTTTTTACAGATCAACTATTAAGGAGAAAACAGTATTTTTGCCTGCTACACTGCTAAAGATCATCAGATGCAAGTTTCTTACTCTTACCAAATGAATTCCGTGCCTGCCGCACTATTTACTTCATATCTAATAATAGCCTGATAAACATCAACACAGCTGAGGAACCTTTACAATTTAGTCAGGACGTGATCACAAAGTGTAGTATTTCTCAATTACAGCAATGGGATTTATTGCAGCCAATCACGTTATCCATCTTTCTCTTGATCCTGACGACAAATAGCTTGTTCGTTGAGTTGTTCTCATTTGGTTTGGTTGTGTTGTGAATGTAATTTGTTTCTCTCATATATTGTATTTATTAACAAATTAAATTTTGAAGTTTGTCTAAATAATAATGGTTCTACAGATCATTTGATGAGCTAGTTCTTGCGAGTAAACTATCGCAGGTCTTATTATAAATTAAAAACGTTGTTCTTTCACAGGTGCTGCTAATGTTGTTGTTGACAACAACAATAAATATAAACAAATAAATACAATAATATATACATTTTTTATAATAAAATGTACAATTATTTGTGCAACACAAAAAGATCTGAATCGGTATCTGAATCAAATTGTTTTTCAATAAGAATCAGTGTATTGGATCGGTATTTGAATCGGCTGGTGAATTTAGAATCGGGGCATCTCCAATATAAACATTAAAAATTTTGTAACTATGTGTTAATGCATTACAGTATGTGGCAGGCTAAAAAAAGGATGCAAATCACTGTTTTAACCTAGTAAAACAGTTATTAAGGTGCCTCTTTGTAGTGATGGTATCTGTCTTCAAAATAGTGATACATGAACTATTGTTGTTACTGGAATTTATTTAAGAAATCTCAATCCTTGTACTTCAAAAGAATGACATAAAATAATGATATAAAACATTAATAAACAAGAAGAAGACAACATGATCAACCTCTACATTTGCTACATTAAAACACACAAGCACTTCAATCTGATAAAAACTACATAGTATAATTATGTTCTAACAATGTGTGAAACTTAGCAAATCTAAAATAAATTCAATTATTGTGAAAAGTTGGTTTGTGAGTTACATCAGTTGATATCTGTCTGTGGTGGTGATAAACTACATCTTTTCCAGATCAATACACTCAGTAGCATTGTCTTCCTTCAATCCTAGAATAATAATTATATTCATCACAGCTGCCTCAATTGCTGTGTATCCATGTTTTGAATAAGTTTGGAGTTGTCCACTGCTGACAAATTCTTACCTTACCGTTTCAACGATTTGGAGCTGCATGAGATAGATCCTTAAAAAGTTCACTATGTATCTCATAACAAAACTTGTAAAAGTCGACTCACTTTTGGGTAACGGTCACTTTTCAATTCATGTGTAGTCAATAATGTTGTACTAAGTCAGGATGCCTGATCGCAATGTTTAAGTTTTTCACCTTCACTGGGGAGAGCTCGACCGAGTTTTATCGATTCAGCTTCATTAATTAATTTATGATATCAGATAGTAGTCTAGTCTCATAGAGGTGGGTTCAGATTTTACCGTTCCTATGATTTGGAGTAGAAACAACTCCAAACCCTTTCGAAACATGGAAATGCAATAAATTACAAGCACAAATTACAGAATTAATCTAATAATGTTGGTAAAATATGGCCATGCTAGTAAGTACTACAGCCGCTTCTACTCAAGACTAATCTTTGATGTTTCTAGAAAATTTACAGTAAAAACAGATACATTTGCTTATTCTGTGGCGCACACAGTGACTTATCAATTAATGTAAAAAGCAATATATGGCAAAAACCTGAAACTTTAAAAGATTTATTTTAGTTAACGCCAGCGTCACAGTGTCATTCAGCAAGATGAAATATTTATTGGAGTCAGCAATTTTGTTTTGCAAGAGGAAGAATGTTTGCACATGAATAAGATTGCACACAGTAACAAACGAGATCAATTATTAAATGTCTTATTTCCTCTCAGAAAAATGTCTGGCTGATGATTACTTTCATCAGCAATAGCATTTATAACCTAAATATAAAAATAAGACTACACTCAATTATGCATTACGTGACTGCTCTCAATCCGATTATGCTGCCTGATTAAATGATCTTGCATGCTGTTGTATTGAGACTAAACTAAAATAATGTTGAGTTTTGAGTCATAACATTAAAGAGGTTCATGGTTTACAGCATCACATAAAAACCTATAACCTTAAGAAAAACCTGTAAAAGCAAAACTTTTGATCAGTCAGCGTTTAAATTTATTAGCTAACCGACTTGTTAAGCACAATTGCATAAAACTGACAATCTTAGGAAAAACCTCTCAGAAACAAGACTTTTGATCATGCAGCTTTAAACTCATTTGTACTTTATGGGCACAAAAACATCTAGTCAGTCACTCGCAAGCTTGGATGACAATAATAAGTGTGTGTCAACACAGCTTCGGACTGCGTCTAATTTCTCTGATAACTTTTTCATCTATGAAAAGGTTATAATCAAACCAGTAATGTTTATGTGCTATATCGATCTTTTTTATGATTGTTGTTATAGCATAATTTGTAAACAGTTTCTGTATGAAATGAAACTATTGCCAATAAAGTAATAAAATCATGTAGTAGTTTTTATTCTATCTATCAATAAATCAATCACACACTTAATAAATCAATCACACAATCAATAAATCAATCAATAAATTGGTCACACAATCTTAATTGAGCAACTCTGGTGTCTTTATCCATAATTTACTAGCTCTGAATATATTTAAACAAACTTTGCAGGATATCTCATCTGCTTAAAATAATTTTCTTTTGAATAATATCTCAATTAGACCGTTACACGTTGTTCAAACTTGGAACATTTCTCATACAAAACAGTAATGCCCAAATAGCAACATATTGAGAAAAACTTGGCAATCTTTTTTATGAACATACTCAAAGGTGTTTTAGTGACAATTTTACTGTATGACCAAATAAATGTCTCACCTGTGTACACAGCCATAAAGCCTCTGTGCTCACTTCTGAATGCATCACTGATGAAGGCCACTATCATGCTACTCCCTGTAGAATACTGAGGAGGTGTTGTGCCATGCCCACAAATGACTTCATAAGGACCTTCTATAGAACCTTCTTTGTAGACCTATGAAACAATTCATTATCTCAAATAGTTTTAAAAATGTGTAGATAATATAGACAGATTTTTGAAAATGAGTAGCTTGGGAGTGTATGCATTCACAAAAATTGCTACTGGTGCTTACCTGTTAGCAATTAGCAATTAGCATTTGGCAATTAATAATTAGCTGTATTAGCTTATTAGCTGTATTATAATTAATGTATTAGCTGTTAGCTATTAGAAATTAACATTTAACTATTAGCGGTTAGTTATCACTGGTTTTTAGCTATCGATAGTTACCTATTGGCTGTTAGCAAATGCAATTACTTATTAGCAATTAGCATTTAGCCATTACCAACTACATTTTACTAGTTACTATATATTAAGAATTGGCTATGCATTAGGCACCAGCAACTAGCAATTGTCAATTAGCAATAACCAATTCGCAATTAGCTATCAGTTATTAACTGTTTTTTATTTGTTGATTGGCATTTGCGATTAGCTATTAGCTGTTAGCCGTACCGGTCAGTGGTCAGCCATCAGCTGTGAGCTATTGGCTAACACATTCTCAATGTCTACATACACTTTCCGAAGGTATAAAAGTATACACTCACCCTGATACGATCGGAGCATAATATGGTTCCATTAGAAAGAGGAGAACTGTTTAGGCTAACAATAGGAACAAATTCTAGCTTGATGCGGACATATGGAAGGGAGACTTTGATGTTCCACCTGCATGTTGTGTTTTCAAAATAGTAGACCGGGAACCCTGGGGTATGGAAGTAACCAGTTGGGGCCGAATAGTTGCCCCCGCAGTCTGCAATACCAGATGTCTGCCTCTTATGTCTGCTTTCTTCTACCTGTCAACACAGATTACCTGAGCAAAAAAGTCGAAGTCTCTTGAACTAACTCCGATTGTCTAGCTGTAGAGCTCAGTGCAACTAGAACAGTAAGATAAACAATATTTTTGCATTGATCAAATATACTTCTTTTCTACTGGAACTCGGTCAACAGAGGTTTAGGTATCTGCATGGTTTAGCTAGGAAGTATAATCTTTTATCAACAAATATATATTCTAAAATGATATTCAGATTCTTTTAGCGCTCGGATTTGCAAATTTTGCAGCAATTTATTAATTTATGTGATAGTCTATGCACTGAGTTGTTTTCTGTTATTTTGGGATTTTGTTGCAATGATGTTTTAAGATTGAAATAGACAACAATTGAATGCAATTGAAACACTTAAAAGGAAGGAGTCATACACAGGCTTCTCCAAATATCACATCAATAGTCATGGATATTGTTCACCAAATAAATGCCAGCATTGTGCAGGTAATAAAAAAAGTTTTTTGCATACCCTAGGACACTTATATTTCGCTAGTATTTAGTTTCGTGAATAGCATACAAAGTAAAATTTCGCTGGAACTTAATTTCGCAGCTCTGATGAGTGCGAAAATATAGTGATGCGAAAATAAATGCAGTGGGTCAAACAAGAGATTCCTCAGGTCCAGTTCACTGGTACGAAATATTTTTCAATTTGGGACTACCGTACTGTTTGGACTATAAACCACACCTCTATATAAGCTGCATGTGCTTTATTTTCCAAAAAAAATCAATAATAAAACAATACATAAGCCGCACCTTACTATAGGCCGCAGAACTAAGGACTGTGCTTTTTAACGAGGTAGCAACTTTGCCATTTAAAACGGAACAGTGCAGAACGGCAGTTTTGTATTATCCGACGTTTTTTAACTTAGTGCCTAACGGGACAGTATTGTGAGGCATTGTTTCGTATTTTCTTTCACAGCTAGAAGTGCACTAATTGGAGATTCCCGTTAGTGCGCCCTAGCAGTGAAAGAAAAAGCCACAGAATAAGCCACAGTGATTAACCGCATCCTTGTAGGCCTACCTATAAGACGCATGGCTCAAATCATCAGAAAAAAGTAGCGGCTAATCGTCCGAAAAGTACGGTAGTTTGTATTTGTGAACCGCAGGTAGTAATTTGTAGGCGAGATCAATAATGCAATTTGATCGCTTGCTGCAGTTTGTCTCCTGGACTATCAATGACGTCAAGTTCCCTGCCGCAGTGACTGATGTTGTACCAATATTAGAATTCAAGTATTTATAGCACGCGGTGCCGCAGTGGCCATGGCGTTGTTATTGCTTTTGGTTGGTAATAAAATTCATCACCACAATAATTATTATTCAATTTTATGACTTTCCCTACCAGACCGTCATCCTCATCAGTTACAAATTCGATGGCTAAACTAATATCATCATCTTCTTCATTTGTCTAGGCTTTTCCAAAAAAAATTATTATCTTAATTTGTTTTGCCAAGCTGCTCAGTCGGTGTATTAGCTATAATGAGTTTAGCAAAACTTGCCCAATGAGCCAACCACTCACGAAAATTGCCTGCATTTCTAATATGACGATTTTATTGTGGATATCAATGATGAAAGCCATTTAATTTCGCGTTTTCACTCGTTCGTTATGATAGTTTAGTTTCGCTCATGAAATTTTCGCGAGAGGCTGTTGCCGCGAAAACGCGAAAGTTAGATGCCGCGAATACATAAGTGTCCTAGGGTAGAATATTTATTATTAATTGGCTAAGTTTCTTTATCAATGAATTTGAGTTAGTTAAGCTAGTCTAAATCTTTACTATAAAATAAGGGCCTTGTCGGTCCCCCTAAACCCAGCATTAGGAAAAACAATTGCATCATACTCTCTCACACAATCATGATCTTGAAGTGTGCTAGCTGAAGTGTGAAGGGTGCTATTTTAACCAGTTGACATTAGATGTTGGCAGGTGTAATAAGTATGATGTGTAAAACTATTCCGTTAGGACACGTAGTGTCATGAAAAGCACGCCTGTCTGCAGAACTGAAGGTTGCAAGTTCAACTCCGGTGCGCAGTGGATTTTTCGTTACTATAATTTTACCGCTATAACCGGACACACGAACAACAAACAAACACTGAGATTATATACATGTAGATAATCAATAAATATATGACCTCATAAGTAGCAGGCTCTCATGCGCTTACACAGCGTGTAAATGAGAACAATAGGACAATTTTTAACCTGTTGATCTTTAAATCATTTGAAACATTTATGGAAATGTCTTTGAGGCTATATTCAAAGTTATATCTCAACAGTAACGAGCAAATACAGAATAAATACATGTCAATAGAGACACACCCTGCGGCAACTCTAACTCAATATTTGGTGTCATGTCATAATGAAAAGGAAAAACAGAGAGTGTAGCTAATGACACGATTTGTGGAATAATTTTTCTTCTGACTGTTTTAACTGCGATAGAGATTTGTGGATGTTAATCTTGAAACATCCTGACCGTTACGTTAGAACGCTTAAACAATAAACGAAACCTCGAATGATAAAAAATATTTATACTTTCAGAAAAAATCATTTGAAATTACACTTGAGTGACCCTATAAAGGTTGTTGGAACTTGAGAAATAAATAGGAACATCCACAGTCAAATCACTTACAAAACAACTAAATTTCACACTCTAACTAGTTAGTCAGAGTAACTTTAACCTACCAGTTCAATAGTTTGCTGCTCCAGTAATGACACAGGTTTCACAATTACAATGAGTGAAAGAGAAACAAGAAAACAGAACTTCTGAAGCTCCATTTTGCTGAATGATAAGGAGAGAGGGGAACTAACTATTTTCCCTCGCTAATCTATTCCTTCTGCTCATTGCCATAACAATGTACTAAATATCTGCATTAGTGGTTGGCTTTGCGGTCTATTTTTCAATCTTCATGAACCCAAATGCTAGATTTAATGATTTGTTTAAGCTAAAAGGTTAAACAGTTTTTAGTATTTAACCTAGCTAAGAAAATGTATTGCTCTTTCTATAGCAAATAGAAGTTCAAGGTCTCGTTGGATACAGGGTTGGCATTTTTTCTGGGAAAAACTATTTTCCCAGGACAGTAGGAAAAACTGGTAAAAACCGGGGAAAACTGGTAAAAACCGGGAACAACTGGTAAAAACCGAAAACAACTGGGAAATATTATAACCCCAGAATTTTTTATCCAAATATTTTGCTAAAAAATGAAGTTTTACAGTATAAAAATAGAACATAGGACTATACAATTATTTGTGACTCGATATTTATATTATTTAATAGCAATAGCAATAAAATAGTGTTTAAAGTGGGAAAAATTAGAAAAAAACCACACCCAAGATATGTGCCAACGCTAAATAGCGATGAGCCTTTCACAGTCCAATAATAGAAATGTTTTGACATGTATTGTTTAGCACTTTTTTCTTAGTGCAGACCAAGCTGTGCAACAGGCTTGGAGTGGAAAAAACGTCCAAACTGGTAGCTTGATACCAAAACCTAAAAACAATTTCTTTAGGGTATGATTCAGCTGGATACGAGGATTAACTTTTCTTAGACAGTCAATTCTCAATACTCTGATCCGTTTGTTCAGTTCACCGGTCTCGATTACTTGACATTATCTTCATGTGTTTTCGTTTTTTAATTGATTTCTAAATGTTGGATTATGCTTACTTTCATGTTTCACACATATCAATTTTGCTTTTTATTCAATATTACTATTTAATATATATAAATAAACAAATATTATCTTGTGATCTGGTCTTTTCATTCAGTATTCAGTAAATAAACCAATTATAAAGGTTATGCGCTTTTTTAGCTTGTGTACTGTTAAAGAGCCATAAAGAAGCTCTATAACAGCTAATGGTATAAGTGTATTGTTATTCTTTGCTTAAACATTAGCCAACTTGTCAAAAGAGAGGTTTTTTAGTTTTTCCCACTTTTTGGACAAAAAATGAGTTTTTCCTGAGGCGGTAAAAGTCGGTATAAACCGGCGGTAATAATCGCCATTGGAAATACTATGCGAACCCTGAGTTAGATGAATTTGGCAATGATAGGTATGGATACTGTGAGCCAGATAGGTACTGAGAGTAAGATTTTTGTATCACTGGAGTGACTGTATGAATATACATTGTTATTTATGCCAAATATTTGAAAATAATGCTCTTGAAAACCTCCAACATTCAGAAGTGAGTTTTAAAACCCCAAATTTGTAAACAAATAAATTTGAAAATAAAAAAATTGAGCTCATGTTTAGTTTTCCATTACGCAAAAAATAGTGGCTCTGCGATGAGTTTGACATTTATTCATCAAGCCTGTCTTTGGTGATGTTGCTGTTTAGAAAATTTATGGAGTGTTTTCATTGACAAACTAAAATTGACTACTAACAACTTGCGAGAGAGCAGCCATGATCTTCACTGGAACTACCGCCACCATAAAGCAATGCAAGTATTATCACTACTAGTATAGCTACAAACTAACTGATTGTCATGGATGACTTAGTCACTCTGACTGGTACTCATCATGCGTCTTGTAATCTTGAGCTCTTGTAAAAGTTTTCTTCTCAGTTAATAGCTATAACCACCAATGCCAGGAATTTTTTTTCTTTTATAGGATTTTTTATTCGTTTATACGTTATACGTTTTTTTATGTTTAATAGGATGGTTCTCAAGAACCAGATAGAGTTTGAGGCCAAATAATTCTTTTCTCTTGGCTAAAGGCAAGGAGCAGATGGGGGTGAAGTTTAAATGAAATCAGTCGATAAATATTTTATTTATTTTTATTCAATTTTATTATCAAAATTTATTCCTTCTCTGCTGCATGTATGGCACTTTATTGTCATCCAGATTAATCTTGGAACTAAATATACTGTGGCCATCTGCGCATGGGATTTGGAACAAGAGTAATTGTAACACCACTATTGGTCCTTCTGTGATTTGAACCACTGACCTACTGATTATATGCCAGCGCACTAACCACTGAACTGTAGTTCTCCGTTCATGCAGACTAACAGACAGACACAGCGACAGAGTAGGATTTATTATTGGAGATACTAGTCAAGTTTTTACCATTTATCGAACAATAAAATTCTATAGGAAAATAACTATTCTCCATTCTTAGGGTCAAAAGTTCAAATCTTTTAACCAAACACAACTGCAGTTGATACACAGAATGAAAATTTATACATTATATATATATATATATATATATATATATATATATATATATATATATATATACAGTGAAACACGGATAACTCGAACTTCAAGGGACCGAGCAAAAGTGTTCGATTTATTAGAGCATTCAAGTTATCAGGACAGTCATAAGTGCACGTATTTATCAGTAGATACATGTACATATACAAACTATATATCAATCAAAAGCAAAGATTGCTTGTTGCAAATTAAAGGGTCTCTCGTGTGAAGCTTTAAATATTTTTAATCAGAAAGTATAGATATTTTTCTATTGCTTGAGATTTGTTTGTTGCTTTAGGTGATGTGACAGCCAAGACGTTCTCAGATTAAAATTGGCAAAACTTGATCGCGGTTAAAACGCTCAGAAAAAATGCATACATATATTTCTACCGAGCATTTTAACCAAGATAAATTTTGCAGTAAGTCAGCTATTACAAAACTGCTTTACTATTAAAAACCCATTATCAATTTGCCGATATTACTTTAAAGTTATCCAAATTTTACTTCGCTTTTCTTGCTTTCGGAGGGCTTATCGCTAGGCGGGTGTTTGGTAAAATTTGATTTTTGCAAACCTTTAGAAAAGTCGTTAATGAAAATATTTGCCGATGTTGGTAATAATGAGGCCTAAGAACTACTAAAAGTCGAGTTTTATCTCTATGGCTTGGAATAAAGTGATATTCTAAAGCGATAGTAACAACCGTCTCGGTAGCCGTTTGGCAAAAAACTGTTCGAGTTAACGGAGTTTCGGTCGAGTTATCTAAAGCCATTTATCATTGCGTGGGAACGGACCAAGCAAATCCATTCGAGTTAACCATGTGTTCGATATATCCGAGGGCGATTTATCCGAGTTTCACTGTATATATATATATATATATATATATATATATATATATATATATATATATATATCCTGTATATGTTCAGTCGTGGCTCTAAAACGACTGTAGTACAAACCAGAACTGCTAGCTGCTTTCTGAAAAATGCTTGCCTGAATTTTTAGCTTTATTATCGCCTATGTATTTTAAATACTATAAAACATTACTTCAATATATAACTTATCATATTTATAAATTGCTCAGGTATGCATTAGTTCTTTGTTAAAAGCTTGCTTATGATGCCTTACAAGCCTCTAAAGCCAACAGTAGTTGTATGTATGTCAACTCTAGTCGCTCATCAGCAGATAAATAACCAGGCAGCGTCTACATCAGCGATTGTAGTTGCTGCTAGTTGTAACTTAATTAATTTTTAAAATCAAAGAATATAGCAGCAGAATGAGCAGTTCATGCTGATGATAGCCAGTTCTGAGCAACATTCGGCTAAAACTGGAGTATCTGTACATGTCATTCATGTATTCCAATGTTTGTTATAAAGATGCTATATGCATGTACACATACATTCATCTGACTATTTCGCTGGTGGCCTGGCGCCATAAGAGACTGTCATGCTTGATGACCATGACCACAGTTATTCCTGAATGTAGAAAAGGGGTTAAGTTGTACAATGGTAGTATCTGGTTTTGAAGTCCAATATGCCAGTTCGATTTCCATGCAGTGCAATATTTTTCCTATGGCTCCATGGGAGTTGGAACAAGAGTAACTGTGGCTAAATGTCCTTTGTGACACCTTTAATAGTCCTTCTGTAATTTGAATCACTGACCTACTGATTACATGCTAGCGTACTAACCACTGAACTATGGTTCTCCGTTCACGCAGACTAACAGACAGACACAGATGACAAAGTAGGATTTACTAATGTAGATACTAGCCCAGTTTATACCATTTATTGAGCAATAAAATGCTAGGAAAACAACTATTCTCTATTCTTAAGGTCAAAAGTTTAAATCTTATAATCCAACAAAACTGCAGTTGATACAGAAAATCAACTCAGTATATCGAATCAGTATCTCAACCAAGGATTCAGAAACAGATTCTATTTCTAATATCCTGTTCTGTGAGAATGCTGATGATCATGGTTTGTCCTTCCTATAGCCATGACTTTTGTTGGCAGGTTTAACAGCGGTTTGCCATTGCCTTCTGTTGGGCGTTTTTATTGAGACACCATCTCTAGCTAGCTGGCTATTGACTCATAGAGGAGCTCCTCTACCCTTTGTCAACTTTTATTTTTAATTTTGCAAGGTTACTAGCCACTCTCTTCATTCTTGCTAGAGCGCGGATAGGAGAGCCGGTTTAGTCGCTGACGGCCCAACATAAATTACCAAGATCAAGAAATATATTAAGCAAGGAAATATGTAGAAAAAGTTACAACTTGTTCCACTGATCAATCACTCTATGAAAGCTGCACATGTGCCAAATGGTCATAAACATAACTTCTGAGGTTGCATTAATAGATTTAACTTCAAAGTAATTGTCGAGCAATAAATCGTGAGCTAAAGAGAATTGGTTAGCAACAGAATAATATCATTTTCAAATCTAGTTTAATAGCTAATAAAAATCTCAAGTAAATAAACTGCTTTAATGCTAAAACAACCACAAAACCTAACTTGTCTAAATGTTTAAAGTTTTAACTAATAGTTTTTGGTTACTGACAGCTAGCATATATGTTAGATGGTACACAGCAAAATGCAATAACCTGAAAGGCATTCAGCTGGTCACATGAAACCAACTTACTTATCAGCAATTCATACATGTAGGTGTGCACACTGGCATGACGATCACAAACTTAATAGGCATAAGAAAATTGATGGATTCGTTCAACCCAACAGTAAATATAACAGCGAAATATCTAGTCATATTCTCCTATTGTATACACTCGTTAAGTGGTTGGGGCAGCAGAGTTAAAGATGAGTAGTTAAGGTTGTGTGCCTGCGTACATGTGTGTGTTTTATTTTATCAATTAGTAGAAATATAACATTAGACACAATGAAGATATAGCTAAACAAAATAAATGAAAGCTTAGTTCCTACTTGTTAAGGCATGATGAGGAGCACATACTCAATAGCATTGCAGCTAGTCGAGGCGCTGGGCCCACAGGAATTTACATGCTCAAACAGCAGGTTTGATTAATCTAGGTTTAACAAATGGCTTTTAACATTAACTCTAAAACTAGTAAATGCGAGGTTCATAAGTCCATTGGAAGACTGTTCAATTGTGACCGTAATCTGTACTCGATTGTTTTTTGACCTGAAGCAGTATGAAATAGTGGTAAAGGGTGATTAGTTTCTAGAACTCTGGTGTTATAGTGCGAGTCTTTTTTGACATCACTTGAATAAAATTTGTTGTGCATAAGGATTGTTGTTGAACGCTAGATTATTAGGCTTTCATTACTCTCTACCTCTAGCAACTGCTGTGCCATCAAAATAGGTCAGTGAAGAGAAGGAATGTGACAGACTTCAAAGATGATTTAAATTCTCTGATCATGTGTGCGGCGAAGTCATATCTATCTAATAGCCTGAAAAAACCACTAGCCCCTGACTACTGACAACTGACAACAGGTGTTATTCATTAGATATCTCCAACTAGATTTATCACGTGAGCAATTATATAGAAAGGCAAAAAGTTCCTGCAAACCATGATGCATATCATCACTGACTGGAGTTGCTTCCCTTGGCAACATAATGATAGTAGGGCAAAATGTGATTAGCATAGTTTTAATAACTTACAA
Organism: Watersipora subatra; assembly: GCF_963576615.1. NCBI lineage: Eukaryota > Metazoa > Bryozoa > Gymnolaemata > Cheilostomatida > Watersiporidae > Watersipora > Watersipora subatra. Next base: position 46,781,316 of record NC_088712.1, on the reverse strand, counting down.
ACTGGTTGGAACCTTAAAGAAGGCTAACATTTAGTAAAGGCTGTGTCTGTTTGTTTGTCTGATTGTATCTGTCTGTTTGTCTGTCTCTCAAAGGCTGAGGTTACAGGTTGGAATAAAAGAATACTTCATACAGGTTTTGAACTTGTGAAATTCAACTTTGTAGACGGACAATTTCATTTGGTGATCAATCAACAATCAATTCTGCCACTTCAAGAGGCCTTAAGTGGTGAATGTGACAGCAATAGTACTAGCGATGCTACCTGAACAAAATTACACTCAGTACATTTGTGTAGTAAGTGTAAATCTTTTGTCTCCCTGCAGTGACTGTACAAATGCACATTGCTATTTAAGCCAAACAGTAAACAAATGTTTTCTTGAAAACCTCCAAAATTCTGAAATGAGTTTGCAAACTCCAAAACGTTGAGTAAAAAATAAAAGCAAACGCTAAGTTATTTATCATTTAAAATAGCAATAAATTTTTTTTGATAAAAATTTTGTTGCTCAAAATATACCACTTAATTACTTTTAAAAGCTGAAAATGGCTTATCTACATTTTTGCAGCCAAATACCAAGCAAAGATATCATGCTCATTCTTCTGCAAATGCAAAATCTTTATGCTAAGAAAAACAGAAATTATTGAAAATGAATCACATTGCCTGCTTAAATGAACTTGCATGCTGTTGTGTTGAGACTAAACTTAAAGAATGTTGAGTTTTGACTCATAACAATAACATATGGTTCAATGTTTATAGCTTCCTCCTAAAACTGCTGGCTTTCACTCAAATATGCAGCCTTTTGAAGCTCTATAAGCTCCACTCTAGTAAATATTTGATAATCATTGGTGTATTGTAATTACCCATGATGCATCATGTATAAACAAGTGTGTTTAGAGTAAACAAAATCATTCTTATTGGTAAATCTGAGCTATATAGCTATACTTGGCGTATTGGTGTTACATAGCTTTCTCTCTACCTTCATACAGATATAATGTAAGTTTCTATTGGATTTATTAGCCCTGTCTGTTGACTAGTTTTGTATCTGAACTATGATAGGCTTAGCTGTAATATCACATAGGGATATTGCTGATATGACATCACTTAGTGATTTTGAATAAACTGTAAACAGTTTTTCTGCGCAATGTTACGAGCCATTTTGGAATTTTTAAAATGAATTTTGAAAATCTATCAGAGATAATATCAAAATATTTAAATTACTCTACTTTTGCAGATATTGTGGTCTGTATCACAAAATAGAATTTTAACAAAGCTTCAAAAGATGTGCAGTTCTTTTTTAATCCTGTATTCTTCACAGTGTATAAGCAATCCTCAGGTAAAAACAGCGATCATAGAATATAAAAAGCCTTTTTATTGAAAAATTTTAGAACTGTTATTTTTAATATATTCAGTATCAGAAGCAAACTTTTCAGAAAGGAGAAATGGTTAATGCAAAGCAAATGCTACATACAATTAATGGGATGGCTCCACAGCTAATAGGTGATGTTGGAGGTCTCTGTGTAAACTCAAACACTGAAGTTAAGTTTGATAAGATGAAAAGGTATCCTGTGACTCAAAGGGTAGAGAAAGTAACAGGAATTAGATTAGACAAAAGTGATTTTGAAAAGGCAGGAATCGAATATAAAGAAAAGTTGTAAAGTAGTGTAAACAAGGTAATTCTATGTGTTTATGCGAGGCTTTAGGAAGTTTAATTGCATTTACATGAACATGTCAAAACTTGAAGAGGTGTCAGGCTATAAGATTTAATGGTTGATCATTTGTCAGAGCCTGCATGAAATTTGTTTTGAATGTGGCCCCAAAGGCTATGACTAAACTGATTACTAGAGTCTTGTCATTTGTCGGTGTGATTGTCTCAGGAACTAATAAATACCTTGATGATATTCTATGAAAGGAGCCAACTGCAAGATTCAAAGTAGTCTACAAATATTGGCTAAAGTGCAGCTTGCATGGTTACTAATATTCTAGTTAGTTTATCAAATAGTATAACTAATTCTGTGCTATAGTAACTACACACTCTCCTGTAACAATGTGGTTTCATGCCGCAAACAGCTGTTTTAAATTAAGGGGCAATCACCTGTATGTGAGTTGAAGTAATGCTTACTCGCACATTATAAATAATGTAAAACCATGTAGAATGTCAGTACCCATAACTTTGTGACTACAAAGTCATCAGAGACTTCTGGGAAAAGTACATTAAAGCTAATAGTATTGCTGTTGGTCAAGATGGGAAGATTCACAATAAGATTGTAGAAAATACAACTTAGTTGAGGAAAATAGCTTCACAATTTATTTTTATTAATAGCAATAAAAAACTTAGCACTTATAACATTTTGTTAGATATTGCGCAATGAAAGACAATTAGGCCAACTCTTTTACTGATGGGAAATATTTCTAATGTATAAATTGTTAGAAGTTTAGAAAGTTTCCACCATTTTGGCCCACTGTACCAGCAAAAGTTCAAACTAAATTAAGCCTGTTAGCTTGATATGTTTGTCAAAGCGTGGTTATACTTTCTGTATTAAATTCTTAAGTAATATATCAGAGTTTTGCAAGGAGTGAAAATCAATATTTTCATTAGTGTCATGTCGAGCAGTAGAAGGTCAGCCTCAGACTGAGTTCCAGTCTTATATTTTAGTTAATGCAGATCTCTATGACGAGCAGATGTAATCGGGTAGCTAATATTATGTTTAACTTGTCAGGAGCTCAGTGGAGGCTGATGAGCCTTACACGGCTTCTTTGTCTGAGTCAGGGGATGATTGCTTAGGTTCATCATCCGTTGGCAAGCTCATAGGCTCCCCCATATTTTCTAGGTCAACGCATTCAGTAGTGTTGTCCGCTTTTATTCCTATCAAGAAAATTATGATACTCTAATAGAATATCAAAGAATAAAACATAATACAATATAGTATATAGCATAATATAATACGAAACTATAATATGATCTTTACTCTAATCAGCCGAGTGTTTATCCATTTGTGTAAAGATATGGTGATAAGTTGACATAAAAAGTTGCTTTGTATGAGAATCAAACTAACAACATGTGATATGTTGGACCAACACTCCAACACCTGTGTCAATCAATCACTTTCTACATATAATAGTTCATATACATACTGCGTAGCACATACTGCACATAATAACTGAACATATAATTGTTAGAGTTGATTTCTCACAGCACACTAGACTGCCAGCATACTCATATAATTTAAAATAAGATAAAATGATATAAAGCTAAATAACAAATATAGCATAAAAACATAGTACATTGCAATACAAGAAAGCTAAATAAACTTAAGTAAGAGGAAACCATTTAGACTGCAATACCTGCATATACTGCCATGAAGCCTCTATAACTCGTTGGATATGAATCGCTGACAAATTCCAAGTACATGCTGTTTCCAGTAGAATAGAGGGGAGGGGCAGTACCATGCCCACACCAGTATTCAAATGGATCCTCAGCTGAGTCTCCATCATGAACCTAATAAATGTATGGTAAAATTTGTGAAGCTTTTTGTCTTATATTAAAATCTTTTATTTGTACCATAAATGATAACATTTTAAAGTAACAAAAAACAAAATGTGTGATGTTTTGTTTCTTCTTGCATGGCAAATTGCCATGATAGTTTAAAAAACTTCATCGTTAAAATGTAATTTGGTGTTAAATTAAAAACTTTGCTTTAATTCTTTACTAAACCAATAAACTTTTGATCTATAATGTAAATAAATAAGTCATATTTTCTGCATATGATCAGTCACTAGCAATATTTAATAGCCTCCATGTGTTTGGTTTAAAAAAAATAAATTGCAACCTTTAACAAGTTCAATTTGAAAAAAGTTAAAAACTGTTTTTGATAAATAGTTTCATGAAGAAAACGCATTACCAACTACTTACCGTGTTATGCATTTATTGTATCTATAAAAGCTAAATCTAAACCCTTGTACAAATTGTATATGTTACATTTGTACATATTGTACACCCTTGTATTTAGCAAAAAAGGTTTTTTAAGAATATTATCTGCATTGCAGGAAGAATATCGAAATACGTTAGAGAAAAAGCCAAAATTAAAAACCTACTTCCGAAAACAGCCACAAATAAAATTTTTCCTAGCTCAACCAGGTGACTGCTTCAAAAATTGATAAATGTAAAGCCTACATAGCATCTTTCGTTATCGATATTGGCTATTGTGTTCAAGCTTCAGCATTATGGAGTCTCTATTCTGGCGGTCTCTCGCTTAAGTGCAACTATTATTATAGGCGCCATAATCACACTTTTGTTTGAAACTGACGCTGCGATAAAGCCTTCTTTAGTTTAATCTTGAACAATCCTTGAAGTCAGATTACCCCAATCATCATAAACAGTCTTAATTGATAAAAGCATAGCTATAATTTCTGATAAACTCAACTAAGGTTTCTGTAAGGTCATCTTAAAGTTCTGATCACTAGCTCTCTATAAGAAAAAGCTTTCATGCTATCTAAGATGCTTTTACAACAAGACCACCAGGTTATAAAGAGTAAAAAACTGCTATCAAAAATGTACACACAAAATAAAGTTTCTGACCTTGACATAGTCGAGGCAGTATCTGATGCCATCCTCACCGATGAAGCTGTGCAAGCTTAGCATTGGAACAAACTCAAGCTTGATTCGCTCATAGGGAGCAGATACCTGGATGTGCCACCTGCATGTTGTGTTGTCTAGATGATACACTGGGAAACCTGGAGTATGGAAGTATCCGGTAGGGGCGGTGTAGGTACCCCCGCAGTCTAGTGGCCCGGTAGTTTGTCTTTTGCGCCTGCTTACTTCTCTCTGTAGGAAGCACAAAATGCAATATCAGAAAGCAAAATATATATGCACATTTACAAAGTAAGTGTTTGTGGAGTTAGAGACATTTATCTGGATCCTGTCCGCTGTGTTAGAGGCAGCGACCGCTATTTTAAAATACTCACCTTAAGATCATTTCCATGTACAAATTTTTAACTGAGTGCATGAAAAATAAGCACAATTTCGTTCTGACACGATCTAATTTTCGATAAGCCAGCCTAAAATTTTTGAAAAATTTACGGCTTTATACACAAAAATAAAATAATTAAAAAAATAAAAAACAAACAAAAAGAACAAAACCATACAAAGAAATTATGATTGAATGCAGAAAGTATTAAGAGAAAACAACTCCCTGTTGCATCGGCATGCATGCACAGGCAAGTTAGCCCCAACTTACCCTCAACCTAATTTCATGTTTACAAAAACGATAAGTTTTTTCTTAAAGAACTTTTTTTAGTCTTTTTAATCTTTTGTAAATATAATACTTTCCACTGTGAAGAATTGAACACTGTATAAACAGTATTAATTTAAATTAACTTGCTTGCTTTCGTATCGTGACTAAACTAAGAAACTGTTTTAGCTTTTAAATAATAACCAGTTTTTGTCACTCTCTTCAAACATTTCTTTTGTACATGTCAGTGTTACTTCATTATTTTTACCTATAAAACATCCGTTTATTAATTCTTTTGCCAGGTTTTTCTAAACATTGCCAATGATCTCACATCACAAAATGATTTTTCAGCTTCAGAAAGAAAAAGCATAATGAAACATATTTTTAGCTAACAGATCCGCCAACCCACTTACAGACCAGCCATGAAACAAGTCAATTACATCTTACATAGTTGAAAAACTGTACCATAGTTAGTTTTTATTTTCACTTGTTTGTAGATATAGGAAAAAAGTCAGGCAGACATTGAAAATGGGTTATTAAAATCCTGCTTTGATGATACGTATAAATACCAAGGTTTGCTTTCAGATTATTGCAGATTAGCAAATAAAATTCTGCCTTAATTAGCAAACGCTATTTTTACAAAACAAAACTGTTTTAGTCTGCAATAAGCTTTATTAAGTTAATAATAATTTTAAAGATGTTTGAAATAATATATATTATTGAAAGCATCTATATCTATTGAAGCATATATCTGTTGAAAGCATACAAGCTGCAAACGAAACAGTAATTATGAAAATAAATAACACTTACTAATCGACCTCTTTGTCCTCCTCCTTGATATGCCTCTCCAAAAACTAGCCAGCACGCTCCTATAATAGCAAATAAAATAAGTTTTGTCTGTGAATCCATTCTAGAAAACCTCTTTTTACTTGTTATTAAGGAACCACCTGAGCAGTCAATACCAATTGCGGTGATTAGCCGGATGAATCGCTCTTTTATATAGAAAGACACTCTGTAGAAGGCCTGTGGCTCAGCGGCAATCAACACATAGTTGGCAACTAACACCGAATGCGTTGCTTTGATGCGATAATGGCAATGTCATAATCAGTAGACACGAAACATGTCAAATGAAGCATAAATTTAGCCTAAAAATGGCGTGACTAATAGATACAGCCAACTCCTATCTCTTTGAACTAATGCAAACTAGGTCATGTCTTGACATTGAAACAATCTGAACATTGAAGATGGAGTACTCTAAGTTACTGCACTGTACATTTAACAACCTATATTGATTTGCACACATACTCTAAAGCTACAGCGTGGTAAAGTATGGCCATACAGTATACATAACAGAGTTACATATGGTTCTACCTGCAATTATAAGGTACAGTTTAATATTATAATTATAATATTAATAACAGTAATAATACCACAGGAAAGTTAAAGTATAACACTCTGATGGGAAACTCACTTGATGCGTTGCTTGCATCGTCTGTTGCGAGAGCCACCAATTGATTAGAGTTGTCTCTTTTCCGACAGACTCGACGCATCAGACAATTTTTTAGGCTCCAGATGTTGTCTGGACAATTGCAAATTGAGAATGTAAAATCTAAAGAAGCAAGATTAGGCTGTTCGTTACGCCTACAAATATTGTATATGCCACCAACCATATCTTTTATCAAACATCAAATTAGTTGATATGTCAATCAGAGTTTTGGGGAGAGATTTTATTAATTATGATGTTAATAAGCAACAGCTCTAGTTTTAGAGGTCCATGCAGTTTCATGAACAAATTATTAACGAAGAAGCAGTAAATATCGGAGAAATATATAAACATAATAAGTAATACATCAAATGAGTTTTCAACATTATTAAAAAATATATGATGCAATATCAAAATTAGGATTTATAAGACGAGTTTAGTTTTTTTTTAGCATTGTTCGCTGACATGGGCTTAAACATTATTCAATTACAATAATCTTTCTTATTTTGTAAAAGTTGTGTTTTAGACTCATCGTCAAGATAGGAACTTTTGTAAAATATAAAGTAATTTTTTTAAGTATGAGCAGATATTACCAAACTTAAAGTGAAAGTAAACACATAATTTTAACATTGTTTTATATGATTGGTAATGCATGATACTATGTTAATTGAACGATAAAACAAAATTTTAGCAGATATTTCTGCTAGTTTAGCAAGTTCAAACTTGAAAATATATTTTGGTTCATTTACGTCGGACCATCACTGAATCTTATTAAAGCCGTTTCTGGTAACGATTTTTTACTTATTCGTTAGTAATTCACCGCCTTTTATTTTTTTAACCACATTCAGTTAATTACGATAGGTAGATGTCTCTTTGCTACATAGTTGTGAATCTGACACTAGAAGTCGTAGCATAACCTTTTTTTAGAGTTCCAGTCTCTCAGTCGCCAAATTTAGCAAAACTATGGCTGTCTAAGGCAAAGCGTGCCGACTTAACTTTTCGCAGACTACCTGCTAGTGCGGTCGTGTGCATTATAGGCACTTCCATAAGAGCCAGCTTTATTCAGAGCAATTTGGGACAACTACAAGATTAAGAGTGAAGGAGGGAGAGGTTCCATTCTCTAATGGTGTTGTACCATACAGCAAAAGAGCATCGCCAAACACGAAAACCTCAACCTTAAGTAATGTATGAAGAATTTTGAATAAATATTAATAACAATTATAGTAATTTTATAATATAAATTAATAAATATAATAAGTCAAAATATGTAGTACTGTACATTAGTACAAAGAAAGGATTTGATATGACTGGGTGACAATGAGACTCAGGCTGAGTTGCATAGGCTACGTTTGATGTTAACCTGATTCCCTTGAATTAACTTGGTTACCTGAGTAAAAGTTAGTAAGGGAATTTAAATTTTCTGTTTGGTCTGAATTGTCAGAAATGCTCTAATATTTCATAAAATATATGACTAATATTATCATAAAATTTGAATTCCATTATTGTTTTTACATTCATGCTGCCATTACTAATATAGGCTTTACAGATCACTTGAAGCGATTAGCCCGCATGATTATATTTGTAGTATTTGCGTTGTTTTGTAACGTTGTTTCATCAAAAGAAAACCTAATTTTTACAATCTAATTATATAATAATAAATTACAGATTTAAATTAGGCCTCAGTTTGTTATTGTTTGTGTTGGCATTTATTTTTCCTTTATAATTTTAGCAATCATCCCATGCAAGTATACAAACCACGTCGCTAATATTCACAGGAGCTTTCCAGGACACAACAAGTTCATTCAGTGCTCTCATGAACCAATTGATCTGTGAGTGATGAAAAAATGTATTATTTATACCCAATGTTGGCATGAAAGCTGTATGTTGAATTTAATAAAATATTCAGAAATATCAAAGTACAGGGAGATGTGTAATATAATATTTTATATATCACTTTGAATGCCTTTGGTTTGTAATATAAGAATATGGAGTCATTTGTTGCATAATAGTAAACAGAAATTGTACAAATGGTTAAATATTTTGCTGCTGGTTGACATTTGAATAAACAAAAACTTTTCAGATTTATAATATCTTGAAAAATAACAACGAATAATTTGATGTTAACAGAGAAATGGAAAGAAAGGTGAAATGGTTAATTCCAGGAAGTGCAGGGCACAAAGTCCTTTGTGATGCGTTAGCGCAAGCGAGACTGCTAAACACATTGCGCCTGTTGAACCATGGTCAACACACGGGTGCTTTAGAAAACCTCCACAGTCCCATATTAAGTTATGCACCAAAGCGAATAGACTTTGATCTCCCAGGATATTTTACAAGAATTAAACTAGCAGTGATAGATCACAACGCTAATGTGGGAAAAGAAGTGGTGACTGGTAAGCTGTATCTGCAATAAAATTATACATGGATTATACTACTCTTCGGCAAGGATACAACTTTTACAGCTTGTACAACATTAATGATAAATTTATGCAGAGATTGTAATAACACAATTGATAACTGGCTTTAAATTTTAATTATTATAAAATTGTTCATTAAAGATAGCGATGGGGAACTGAAGATGACAGTCTACTACTCTAAAGAAGCTAAAGGCTTTTGCACAAGAAATGTACATGTATATGCTGAAAAAAGATTTGAACTTCGAAAAGAGCTTTTGAAGATTATCTGTAAGAAATCTATTGGATCAACTCCAAAAGTACATGCAGTAAGTCATACCTAAACTGTAATGTAATAAAAGCACATTTTTGCGTCAAGATGCTGGTTCAATTAATCACTATCACAGTCTGCTGAATAATGCATGAACACACAGTCAACATGCAGTCTTAAATTACCCTAACACTGTACTGTGCAACATTCTGAAATTACTATGATGATGTAATATACAAATATTTTAATTGCAGGACAGAGCAGCTCCACTTTCAAAAAATCTTATAAAACCAGATGGTAACACAGCGAAAGAAATGCATAGGTCAAGATTTACATAAAAGTTAAACTCAATCCCTAGTTTTATGTGAGATATTTTTTGATAAAATTAATATAACAGGCTATTTAAATTATAAATATTATGCAGTTCTTTGTATAACACGATTTAGATTTATGTAACGTAAGCTGTTAAATGTGGTGTTCTTATGTCATGGCGCAAATCAAATGATTGAAATATAATTATTTCTCAAACCAAACATTATTCATTTATTCACTGTACAAGTCATGAAGATCAGCTCAGTAATGTTGCTGTCAGATTCATTTAAAATATTTATAAAAACCATATTTTGCTCAACTCACCACTGAACTTACATTAATTTCCTTCATCTATAATAAAGAGCTCTACTTCATCTGCGTCATTCTGATCTTCATCTTCTGATTCCACATTTTTGAAGCCTACATAACTCCCATTTGGATCAGGCCACATTGTGCGTATGTAGGCAACAACGCATGAAGGAATAACTTTCCGGTTTCTTTTTCCAAGGTACCCGTAGACGAAATCTATATAGTTTCTATAAGCATGTGTCTGTAGTAGTTTAAATTAGTCATGTTATAGTAAACAAAAGAGCATCTCCTCTGAAGCCAAGATACCTTTGATGCTTGAACCATGAGAGTTGAATGGCAACTTTTCCCAATATCTGATGTATTTGTAAATTAGACTGCAGGATGCAACTATTTATACCGGGAATATACTGATCATCCTGAAAGCTTGTGTTAGCCAAATTTTCAATGTAGCAACATACTTTTTCAATAGCGTCGGCAAGTCAGAACAATTGCAACGCTTGCAAAATTTGTCTAAAGTTGGTAAGACGTCAGTGGAGGTAGTTGTAGGCAAAGCAACTGTAGTTGAAGCAGTGGTAGTAATAGTAGTGCTCGCGGTCATTGCTATACTAATCGTTGTTGAACATGACGATGATGAATCTGACTGTCTGTTTCGCTTGCACTCATTGAATAGTTCACCACTGATATATTTATATCTTTGCCCATCTTCAACTTCGTCATCAATTGGGTAGCTTCTATAAGGAGTGGTTGTTTTAGAAGTGAGTCTGAGCCATTGTATTGTGAACGTAATAGAACAACGACAGAAATAAATTTAAGTTGAAATATTTTAGCAATATGTGTATTAGCAACGACGGTCAATGACGTGTTCTAAATGTGCACTTGTTTCCGGATTGTCACAATTGCCGGAAACGTGCGATGTCCCTCATTGTACTTATATTATAGTACTATATAACATACTAGCTGCATTACCCGCCTACAAAAACATATTCATGTGCAGCATAAGGCTTATTGAGAGTTGTCTTTTATACTGTAAAACAGCTCCAAATATGCAGTCTACTGAAATGGTTGCCCTGATCAGAGTATGCATACACATATACATGTCAATGTTGGAGAGCACAATGGAAATCTGCAATGTGTTTTACAGCTAGATGCGTGTAAAATCCAGTAAATATTCTAGATTCATGTGTTGATTCATTCATTTGTTCATACCCGTCTATATTTGCAGTTGACGATCACGCGCTTTTGCCGCCGAGCCCCCGCCTCGACTGACCAGTCTTTACCTGCCAAGCAGTTGACAATCACACTCTTGCACTCGCTTCGTAATCAATCGCTTCGCACTCGCAATCAATCGCCTTGCAATCAATTGGCCTGCACTTGCCTCGCAATCAATCGCCTTGCACTCGCCTTGCAATCAATCGCCTCGCAATCAATCGCCTCGCAATTAATTGCCTCGCACTCGCCTTGCAATCACCTTGCACTCGCCTCGCAATCAATCGCCTCGCAATCAATTGCCTCACAGCACTCAATCAACTTGCACTCGCCTCGCAACCAATCACCTCGCACTCGCAACCAATCACCTCGCAATCAATCACCTACATGTAACACTCAATTGCTTTGCAATCAATCGCCTCACACTCGCCAACTCATTCATCAAGAGGGCCGCGCTTGGAGACTCTCGCTGCACTCAGGGCGAAAAAGGTCTCCTGCACATCCCCGAATGAAGCCACGGCCCTGAACCGCTAGCTGCATTACCCGTCCATGAGAACGTATTCATGTACAGCAAGAGGTTTATTGAAAGTTGTCTTTCACACTGTAAAACAACTCCAAATATGCAGTCTACTGAAATTTTTTGCCCTGCTCAGACTATGCATACACATATATGTCAATAATGTTGAGGAGAACAATGGAAATCTGTGATACATTTTACAGCTAGTCTACAATGCATCAGTCTCAAACCACTCAAATCGGAGTTGCCCTATTTGTGTACAGAGAACTGATAATGAAGTTCTTCAAACTGGTAGTATTGAAAAGTGTTGCATCTTTTAAAAAACTATACAAAATATTTTGCTACCGACAGCATTTATTGAATGAAGACTTCTACATGCTTAAAACACTAATCATAACTCACCATTTCTTCGTCTATAGCCTGTGTTTTGACATGGTATATATAAAAAGTAATGAGGTTGTGTCGATCAAATTTATATGTATAACAGCACAGACAGTATGATATCAAGGCAGATACAGCATTAGCATTTTACAATAATAAAACATAACGCTAACATGATAGCCTTTTTATGAGATACAACGAGGAAAACAAATGCATGAAAATATATATATACTGAAAAATACGTTCGAAAATGCTGTATGTGGTATAGCAGAACATGAAGAACATAGCATGACATAAGAATAACACAATGTTAGTTCAACGCAACACTTGCGGTTTGACAACAATTTTTGTTTTTCTGTCGGGTGTATGAACAAATAGTTTTTGGCTTGTGCCTACTTTTGAGCAGGCGACGTACAGCTGGTCATGGCTAAAGCAGGGTGACAGTAAGTCGATATCGGCTGCTCTCTTTCTTTTCACCATCGCCTATCGCAACCCTCGGAGTACTCGTGAAAGTTCTGTGGTAGTAAGTTACAGTAGGCCTACTCATAGCTGAAGAAAAAAATTAGTTACTCAGCTGCTGAAGGAAATGAACAAGTCCCACTATCACGAACAGTGGCAAATCCAACATTATTAAGTAGTGGAGGTGTGGCAAATCATAGACAATACAACATTGAATGAGAAGTACTTATCTTTTTGAAGTAGAAATTTAATAGGTAAAACGCAGTAGCAGTACCTGTACAAGTTCTGTAGTTCTGTAGTACTCGTAGCGAGAAAAAAAATGAACTATCACAAACAGTGACAAATCCAAAGTTTTTAACCTTTTCACTGAAGTAGACTCGTTTATCCGTTTTCTATGGTCGACTGCATAGACGCATTTTTGCTAGTTTACCAGCAATTGCTAGTAACTGAATTTTATTATTCATTGATAACATTACCAACGATTTTTAAGACTTTTATGGTAGTGACAGTGTTGTCCTAAGATTTCTCTATAAAACTAGCTTAAAGTTTAATATTTTAATCTTGGTTTGGGAATTTCCAACGTAAAAACTAACATTTTGTAAGTTCTTTAAACGCGTCCGAGTTAGAAAACAATTAACTACTTATGTTGATGACATTATAGCCGATTCAGAGTTTTGTGATTACACAGATAATTAAAAGAGCAATAGCAGCACTGACTCTGATAGTGGTGAAAGTAATGGTTTTATAAGAATAAGGAACATTGTAGAGGATCGTTTAGCTTCGTAGCTTCACATCGCTTTATCAATTCAAAAAGTATAGATACAATGAATTTTTTGCATAACAGTGTTTGTTAAAATGTTGGCAAAATAAAATATATAACCAAAACAAACGTTCAAGATAGAGTTTGAAAGTTGAAAAATATTGTATACATATCATGAAGCAATATTGGCAAAATGGCTGGCAGTAGGCCGATAGCTAAATTTGTACATGAACGCAAGTAAAAGAGTTATGCAGTGGAGGTGTGGCAATTTATAGACAATACAACATTGAATAAGAAGGACATACCTTTTTAATGTAGAAGTTTAGTAGGTGACAACAGCGCTTTTTCCAGTGGCCGCAAGAAACAAGCGTTCTCGGTACACATTGGCAGTAAATATTAGTTACATGTAAATTACTACTCATTAATATATTTTGTTTAATGAGTAGTACATTTGTATAGCTGTATAGGCACCTTTGTATAGGCCGCAGAACTCAGGACAGTGCTTTTTAACACGGCAGCAACTTTGCTGTTTAAAACGAAACAGTGCCGTTGGGCACTGTGAAGAGGCGCACTAACCGGAGATTCCGGTTAATGCCCCTTAGTTGGGAAAGAAAAAACTACAGAATGCCGCCCTCTTATATAAGCCGCATGGCTCAAACCATCAGAAAAAAAAGTAGCGGCTGACAGTCCGAAAAGTACAGTACTCTATAAGGTGGACCAACACGGGCGCACACACACATAACATATAGTACATTGTACATATATTATAGTATTATATAACATATAGTACATTGTACATATATTATAGTGCTATATAACATATAGTACATTGTACATATATTATTATTATATTGTTAATTTATTCGCTTCGTACAGCTGAATCAAAAAAAGAGAAGACCGCTCTATAAGGTGGACTAACACACATACACACCTGCACACAAATATACAGACAGATAATTTGCCGTTTATATAGTAGATATATTTTCTGTAGATATATATGTAGATAAATATATATATATAGATATATATGTAGATATATATATAAATGTATATATATATATGTATATATATATATATATATATATATATATATATAAGTTACAAAGTTGTGCAAAGCTCATCACTTTTGTGATTTGAGCACTCTGGTGGCAGCACATCGATTTTCTTAAAGTCTGTGAGGCAACCTAGTTGTTTCATGGCAGGAAATCAACTCTCATTGGTAATGGGATTTGTGTCCCTTGCCTAAGCTCTGAGCTGCACTGATGAGGCTTCAATAGCCGAAACAGTACTGTCTGTAGCATGAGTATATGCTCCCTTACTTCGGTTTGGTTGAGCACTCTGTGAGAGGTGCGGCACTATTAGCCTTTGTGCAAAGCTCATCACTTTTGTGATTTGAGCACTCTGGTGGCAGCACATCGATTTTCTTAAAGTCTGTGAGGCAACCTAGTTGTTTCATGGCAGGAAATCAACTCTCATTGGTAATGGGATTTGTGTCCCTTGCCTAAGCTCTGAACTGCACTGATGAGGCTTCAATAGCCGAAACAGTACTGTCTGTAGCATGAGTATATGCTCCCTTACTTCGGTTTGGTTGAGCACTCTGTGAGAGGTGCGGCACTATTAGCCTTTGTGCAAAGCTCATCACTTTTGTGATTTGAGCACTCTGGTGGCAGCACATCGATTTTCTTAAAGTCTGTGAGGCAACCTAGTTGTTTCATGGCAGGAAATCAACTCTCATTGGTAATGGGATTTGTGTCCCTTGCCTAAGCTCTGAGCTGCACTGATGAGGCTTCAATAGCCGAAACAGTACTGTCTGTAGCATGAGTATATATATATATATATATATATATATATATATATATATATATATATATATATATATATATATATATATATATATATATATATATATATATATATATATATATATATATACTCATGCTACAGACAGTACTGTTTCAGCTATTGAAGCCTCATCAGTGCAGCTCAGAGCTTAGGCAAGGGACACAAATCCCATTACCAATGAGATATATATATATACATATATATACATATATATATATATATATTAACTAAAAGCAAGTGCAAAAGCATATAAAAAGAGAACTCTACACTAAAAACCTAAAAGATTATTAGTGGAGTATGAAATATTTGAAAAATTATTGCGAAAAAAGTAGACATTTAGTATTTGCGTTACAAATTTGTTTCGTGTGAAGCACTCCTCAGACGCGATTGTACTAAAATGAAAAGCTTTACCGAATGTGCCAAAATATCAGAAATGGGCTCGCTGTGTTAATCATGTAATTTAGTGCTAAGTGTAACCGAGAAGATAACTCCTAGCATGTCTGCAATTAGACGTCAATTCATTTCTTTTATTTAATGTGCCTAAGTGTGGTTTGCATATTATGAAGTATTTTTCAAGTAAACATAATTTGCATCGTTTTGTTTTGTTTGTATATGGTTGTGCTTGAGCTAATATTTTCCGTGTTATGTTGTATGTTGAGTTGCTTTCTTTCAACTTCCAAATGTGCTTGCTCAATTCTGTGTGGTGTTGTTTGTTTTTTTGGTTAAACGAGGCTTTATGGTTGCTGTATCTAGTTTTAAATTCGGTTGAGCAAAGTCCTATGTAGGTCGCTACGTGGTTGTTTGTATTGTTGCTTACTGTTGCTTGATATATCACATTTTTGGCTCTGCATTTTCCTTCCAAAGGGCAGTTGTTCTTTTGTCTGCAGTTGCAACTTTTTTCGTTGTCTTCTCTTTGTAGTGCACTGGTTTTATTAAGGGGTTTTGTTGCTCCCATCAATGATTGTTTTCATGTTTGGCATTACTGAGTAGCTCAGTTTTAAGGTTTGTCTATTAAATATTGCTTGGAATGGGTGTTTCTTTGGGAAACATGTTGTAACTATGCTGAAGAATTTTTGTCCGATATTGGTTGCAACATTGGCGCTGAATGGTGGGTTGTACCATGTGATTTCTCTTTGTCTGTTACGTTTTTTAGGTTTTTTCATGTTGGTTTCATATTGTAGTTTGCTGTTGTATCCACTCTTGTGGAGTGCTTCTTGGTATGGTTGCACTGTGCTGTTAAATTGTTGTTCATCCGATGAAAGTGCGTTTAATCGTTTGTTTATGTTGTCTGGTAGGTTTTTCAATATGGAATGTGGATGGTTGCTTTGTTTGTGCACATATAGTATTGTGTTGCCTGGTTTTTGGAAAGGCTTGAAGCTGCCATCTTGTAGATTTAAAGTTACATCAAGAAAGTTCACTGATCGTTTGTTCGCCTCAATAGTAATTTTCAAGTTGTTCTTATTAAATATGTTGCATATTAGTTTCTTTGTTCTCTCTATAGCTTGTGGTGTACCCTTGCAAACCGCAAGTCTAATGCTTTTGAAACCGCAATCTTAATAACTCTTAATACATCGAGCCCATTTCTAACATTTCGGTACATTCAGTACAATTTTTCATTTTAGTCCAACCGCGTCTGATGAGTGCATCGCACGAAACAAGTTTGTAGCGCAATTACTAAAATTTTACTTTCTTCTTAATATTTTTTTTCAAATATATATAAATATTTGAAAAAAACATGACTGGACATTTATATATATGTCCAGTCATGGCTCTAAAATGACTATAGTACCAACCAGAGCTGCTGGCTGCTTTCTGCAAAATGCTTTTTTGCAAATGTAAAATGTTTATGCTAAGAAAATCGGACATTATTGAAAACAAATCACATTGTCTGATTAAATTAACTTGCACGTTGTATTGAAACTAAACTAAAAGAATGTTGAGTTTTGAGTCATAACATTAAATAGGTTCATGGTTTATAGCATCGCGTAAAAACCTACAATCTTAAGAAAAACCTGTAAAAGGCGAGACTTTTGATAATGTAGAGTTTGAATTTATTAGCTAACCGAATTTTTAAGTACAATCTTTTAGAAACATCCACCACTTGCTTTCTTGCTGACTTTCACTCAAATATGCAGCCTTTTGAAGCTCTATAAGCTCCACTCTAGTGAATATTCAATAATCATTGGTGTATTGTGATTACCCATGATGCATCATGTATAAACAAGTGTGTTTAGAGTAAACAAAATCATTATTATTAGTAAATGTGAGCTATATAGCTATACTTGATATATTGGGTGTTACATAGCTTTCTCTCCACCTTCATACAGATACTATGTAAGTTTCTATTAGATTCATTAGCCGTGTCTGTTGACTAGCTTTGTATCTGAACTATGAGAGATTATCAGTTGATGACTTTGAATAAAGTTTAGACAAATTATCTGCTCAATGTTATGAGCTATTTTAAAAATTTTAATGAATTGGGAAAATCTATCAGATATAATATCAAAATATTTTGATAAACTCTACTTTTGCAGATATGTGATCTGTATCACAAAATGCATTGAGTGATATGAGTTGTTATGTTGGTTGAAATACGCTTAGCATTCTGCATTACGCAAGTAGTCGCTAAAGCTCGCTTTGAAGGTTCTTATTAGTAAGTTTAGCAGTAAAGATAATAGCTTGCTCAAATTATTCACTGGCAATGTGCCAGGATAATGGCAAGTGGCAGTCAACTACATTAGCTGTCACTGTTCATAAGCTGTTTTTTAATACCCTTGCAATGCCGGTACGCTTAATTCTACACTTATAATAGACAAAATAAATGCCAAGAAGACACCAACACTGTTACAGTACACCATGGTAAGCAAATGTTCATCAGTAGAAAGTAAAAAGTAAAGCACTCTTTTGAAATAAGCGCAAACTATGAGAAATTTTTGATAAATCCTTAGTTAAAATTGAATTTAATATTTATTGAGCAGAGTTGGGATGAACAAAAATAGCAAGACTATTTGAGTCACACCAGCAGAAATCAATATTGAATTTGGCCTTGATCTTGACTCATCATATCCCAGAAGGATAACCTTTGTCCAGTCATGGCAATGCCTTCCTCATCTTATTAAATACTAATACAGCTTTTAATAGTAGTAATGTATTACTGAATTTGCTTATTGTACTTTATAACCCAACTCAGCTACTTATCATTATGAATAATGAATTAATAAATAATTACAATGAATATCTAAATTTGATGATTTGAAGAAAAACTTGCACCTCTGAAAAATGATAATGTAGCATTCAAATACAATGTAGATATATTGAGAATGCTGCGAACTACTGAATTAATTTACAGAATAAGTGATTTTTAGGGCTTTTCAGATCTATATTGACAAATTCCACTTTGCCATTGTGCGTGTTTACGTGCGTGCGTGCGTGTGTGTGAGTGTGTGTGTGTGCTTGTGTGTATGTATGTGGGTGCTTGTGTGTATGTATGTGGGTGCTTGTGTGAATGTGTGTGTGTGGGTGCTTGTTTATGTATGTGGGTGCTTGTGTGTAATCTTGTGCGTGTGTGTGCCTGCATGCGTGTGTGCGTGTGTGTGTGTGCGTGCATGCGTGCGTGCGTGTGTGTGTGCGTGCGTGCGTGCGTGCGTGCGCGTGCGTGCGTGCGGTGCGTGCGTGCGTGCGTGCGTGCGTGCGTGCGTGCGTGCGTGTGTGTGTGTGTGTGTGTGTGTGCTTGTGTGTATGTATGTGTGAACTTGTAAATGCATGCAATTGGGGACTCACACCAGAATTTAACAGACAAATTGGGGACGTTCGGAAATTGGGGACGTCCCCAATCTTTTAAACCCTTTTTTCTTATAAAAAACTAAAAAATATATAGTTTAATCCAACTCCCGACAAAATCTGAGCACTGTCCCCAAATGCCTGCATTTGTACGAGAACATCTGTGAGTGTGGGTGTGTGAAAAAATATGTAAGTCCCCATAAAGTTTGTTAAATTCTTACACACATTTGACCTGTTTCCATTTGTGAGTAGGCAAATATTTTCGGAGTTTTCTTCTCATAGAAACTTTTTACCTAACAATTGGGGACATTATATCTTATTGGGGAGCTAATTTCTACCTTGTAAAAACTCACAATATTTGCGAGTTGCTACAAGAATGAAATTACAAGAGATGAAAACTCACAATATTTGTGAGTTTTTTTTTTAAATGTAGCTTCGGAAGCAAATTGAGCGTTTACACTATTTTTGAACTTATGTTTAGCTAAAGGCTATATTTGCTCTTCTGCATTACAAATGTATTTTGTAGTTTAGCATTTGCAGAGTTTTTTTTACAATATAATGTATTTGGTCAGCAGTTATACACGCTCAGCAGACATTTGAAAGTGTGTCTCGTTAGCTTCCTTCAATAGTTCAGGCCTTTAATAATCCTTGAGAGCTCTTGTACTTTTTCAAATATTCTCACATATGCATCCTTTTTTACTTACTAGCTTTTATTTTTAGTATGGTTGTAGTTTATACGCAATTAAAAAAATTGCGCTTTATTATTCAAAAGATTTGTTTGAATTCATTATGTACATTTCTTACATAAGTTATAGCTGCATAAAATCTCAGGTTAATTTCACATAGTCTTAAGCATAAGATCTCTGTACATGTACTTTATTGACTTCAAATCTTGATCCATTGTATGTCTTTGCAAGAACTTTACTACATCATCCTTCCTTGATATTTTTAAACTGAATAAAATATTAAAATAAAACATGTAGCCTCCAATGCTTTCTCTAACTCGTTTACATTTTTCCTATATCTATGAATAATAATGGTCAAAATTCTGGTTTAAAATATATTTTAAAAGTTAACTTGAATGTCTGATAATTTTGGTTCAAAACATTTAAAACAAACATTATTAAACCAATTTCAAGTGTCTCTGCAAATTTGTAATCTGAGATCTGTATGTTGTTAGAATTCAATGAAATTTTCTGTTTTTTCTTTCTCAGACCAACGATCCATCATTGAACTTTTTTACTATGTAGTATTCTTTCATCAGCTCCACTAAAAAACTTTTGTTGCTGTTTGACAAGGTAGTATATCTTTAGAGAATGAAAAAGCTAGATGGAAAATTCTGCCATACATTTATTGCTCCTCATTGAAAATACTTATAGTTGTTTTAGAAAATATATATATTTCATCAAGTTTATTTTTAGTATGTTAACAATACCAATCTTTTTATCTAAAGCTTGATTGTAATTTAACTCTTATGTCCCTATGCTTGCTTTTCATGTATGGCTTGAAAACAATGGAATTATACACGTTTCTAGTTTAATCAATTGCGGTTATCAATGTGTAAAACTAAGCAGCAGTGTCAACATTTAATGAATATATTTAATTCTTTTTGGCTTTTGGATTTTTGAAAAAGTGCTTGTCATCACCTCACTTGTTCTTTTTACTTTTTTTATAATAGTTAACTCATGCTGACGCAATGTAAATATGTTGATGACTGGCATTGCTAGCAGTATAAAATGAAATACGGCAACAAAATTAATTCAGTAACGTAATTAAATTTGTTGTCTGTTTATGTCAATCGCTAATGGCCTAACGCTGAGTTATCCTTTGTACATCAAACATGTGTATCATCATTAATAGTTCCTAAAAGTAAATTAAAAAAGTGTCATAATATGTATATTTATTACTCAACAAAGATTTCATAGACAACTATAGAACTGTTGAACTGAGTTTGAAGTAGAAATGAAGTCATGCATAACTTTTAATAGCATAATTGTGAAAGTGTGCACATGAGATTGCACATGAAGTTGTCCACCAAGCACATGAAATTGGCAAAAAATTAAGTATACAAAAAAGCAAAGTGTTTTTGCATACTCGCAAACAATAAAAAGATTTTTTGGGGTGTTAAATGGGTGTGAAATACTGACCGCAAATAATCGTCAACATGAATGATTTTTTTAATGTTTATTTTTACTTCGTTCATGGGAATACAACAGATTAAATTTTTTTTAATTTTATTGTAGTATTCATCATATATAATTTTAGCTGGATTTCAGTAGTGTATATATGTAAGAGCCTAATACGGTTCAGTGAATGCATGAAACTTTGTTTGTTATACGATACAAAGCCAAATGCGCTTAGCTAACGTCTCAACAAATAAGCAATGCATACTGAAAATCTATATATAAATATCAGTGTCTTTTTGTCTTTTATTGTATGTTCATTTATAATAAGTATGCTTTGTTTTAACATAACAATGCATAACTTACATGACTCTCTCATTAGCTTGATTGATATGATAAGCAAGAATATTGCAATCAGTAGAGAGCTGTAGTAGAACTGAAACAGGCACAGTATAAATTACACAAATATATAAAAAGTACACAGAAATAAATGCAGTACGCAGAAATAAAAGAAAACACCTTCATTTGAAACCGTCATTTTTATTACCCGTGCAAAATCGGGCAATCTGCTTGTTTTATATAAAGCAAGAGAGGCTGCTACCTATTTGTAAAAATTCACAACAATAAAAAATCTAAAGAAGTTAGACCAATATAAAGAAAAACATTTTTTATAATTAAAACACAAAATGAAAGTAAAACTTCTGTTGATCACCAAAAAATACCAAATAGTAGATCCCTGGTCAAAGATTTTCAAAATCACACTGGCAAAACTGCTAGCAATTTCTTGTTAACTGTTTTTTTAATTATTCTTGACAAAGTTATTACATGCGCTGTTTTAATTAAAAAAGTTTACAGGTAAACGTTTGTTATTTTGCTATTTTTAATTTTGTTCCAAAAACTTTGCAATTATTTTTTATAGATTGCATTGTAACAAACTAATTTTAGATATCAATAGCGATAGGGCAATAAATTAATTATGGTGCTGTTGTTATTGTGATTCCTAATTTGAAGTAAACAGTTTTATAAGAATTATTCTATAGCGGGCCATTGACTACTTCTGTTGGAAAGCTTACCTACAGTTTTAATGTTTGAAAAACCGACTCATTTAACTTTTTGTTGGTCATAGTTGCTTGTTTTTCTAATAGTTACTTTAAAAAACTCTCACAGCATTGGTAAAATTTTCGTGCTATTTGAGATTTGTTTGAGCCAACATGTTATCGCTTCTCAACCTTTGCCTGTTATACATTTAGCCTGTAGTGTCTTGCTTATGATTATGTAACATCGCAGAACCACAAGTTAAATATAGAGAACAAAGAAACTTATTCAGTACTGCTGGTCATCTGTAATAACAAGATTATAACATTGGATGCTTTACACACCAAATCAAAGACAAATAAGATGTTTACTTCCATAAAATTTGTGCTATACAATTTACAAATATTCAATGAGTTTATTATTTTCCATTTACTCCATTCTATAATATTCTATTGGCACAAGGCTTTATTGTTAATTAAAAACCAAGCAGATGCAGTGAGTGAGACATGTTTTTAATAAAATAGTAGCTTGTAAATTTCACAGACACTGCAAATAATTTGTCAATAATTTACCTAGGCGCGAGATTTTGAACTTCATTTGCAATATCACCCAGTTAGCCTCAAACAGAACAAATTGTATTTGTTTTGTATTAATGATACTCATGTTCACATTCACTTTAAATCGCATTGTTTTTACTATGCCAATCTTTTTAAGAAAATGCGTACTTATTTGCCAATATAAATAGCTTTCAAAATGCATCAAATTACTGCTCAGGCGCCAAAGAGTAATGTTATATGTTTTAAATAGAGAAAATAAAGTGAACCACCTGTAATAATCAAGCCGGATCATATTTTCAAAATATTACATATGAATTGATGTTGCACACAAAGATCACTGTTATCATGAACTATACAGACATAGATCAATGTTGTCAAATATTTCCCATGGAAACATCCTATTTGACATTCGCAAGAATTTTTTATAGATTGCAGTGTAGCAAACTAATTTTAGATATCAATAGTGCAATAATTTACTTATTGTTCTATTGTTATTGTGATTGCTAATTTGAACTAATCAGTTTTATGAGAATTATTTTATAACTGGTCATTGACAACTTTGGTTGTAAATTTTATCTACAGTTTCGATGCTTGGAAAACCCATCTAATTGTACTTTGTGTTACTGATAGTTGCTCTTTTTTCCATAATTACTTTGAAAAAGTCTCACGGCATTAGTGAATATTTGATGCTGTTTGCGATTTGTCTGACCCAACATGTTATCGCTTCTCAATCTTTGCCTGTCATACCTTGAGCCTGTAGTGTCTTGCTTATGATTATGTAATATCGAAGAATCAGGAGTTAAATCTGGAGAACAAAGAAACTTATTCAGTACTGATGGTCATATACAATAACAAGATTATAACGTTTGATGCTTTATACAGCAATCAAAGACAAATCAAATGTTTACTCTCATAAAGTTTGCTCTTGCTAGCATATACAATTTACAAATATTTGATGAATTTAGTATTTTCTGTCTACTTTGCTCTACAGTATTCTATTCTGCGCAAAGCTTTATGGTTAGCTAAAATGCAAGCAGACTCAGCAAGTGAGACATGTTGTAAATGCTATGGTGGCTTCAAAATCCCCAGACACTGCAAATAGTTTTTAAGAATCTACCCAGGTGCCAGGTTTTAAACTTTATTTGCAACATCACCTAGCTAGCCTCAAACAGGAAATATTACATTTGTTTTGGATTAATGATAGTCGTGCTCACGTTCATTTCAGATCACATGATTTTCACTAAGCCCATTTTTTAAGGAAATGCGTACATATTTGCCTATCTAAACAGCTTTCGCAGTGCATCAAATCACTGCATAGTTTCTGAAGAGTTATCACATGCATCTTAAATAGAAAAAATAAAATGAACAAAAGCTAACAATCAAGACAAATCATATTTTTAAAATATTTCATCTAAATTGATGTTGTTCCCATAGACTACTATAATTATCATACGCTATACTGACATAGGGCAATATTGTCAAATGATTTATTTGATAACATTATGAAAAACAAAACGTAATATGGAACACAAATTAATTCTTTAATTGGACTATCGAATTTACAAAGAGTTGAACAGTTACATTTTAAAACAAATATGAAGGGTATTTCTTATAAAACCTTTTTCAATTTCTCAAGAGAAATTTAGTATTTTGACAATTTTAATGCAATTTAACCATGAGCAACTTATACCAGAAGAAAATTATGATAGACAATAGAATTATATCACCCTAACTATAGAAGGTTTGAAGTCATGTATTTACTGATTTGCTTTAGTTTTTAATTTAAATTGCAATTGGAAAAAATCTTTTAAACCCAAAATGCATGATTCTCAAAGTTGATTGTTGGAATATCACACTTCCAAAGTTTTTTTCTTTTGCATCACATTAGATAGTTCGGTTGATGTACCGGCTTGCACAGCAAGAACTTTAATAGTGAGTGTTTATTGCAAAGTTGTTTTCTAGAGTCGTTGTTTTTGTAATAATTTTTGTTTAATATCCGTCGTTTTGGTATACTTTTAGTGTTGGTAGAGAATCTCCTGAACCAAGTAAATATTATTACTTTCCACTTATTTTCTGCTAAACATTAAGCAGCAAGGGTCCAGGTAATCATGATGCAACATCAAACAGCAACAAGATCTATTAATAGAACAAAGGAAATTATGCAATACGGTTACTTGCAGGCAATAATAAGATCATATGGTTTGCGACTTTTACACAGTCTCTCATCCAGAAAAGAAATTTTTTCTTTAAAGATATGCTCTCCATAACATACTACACTTAAAAATATTTAACGGTTTTAATTACAATGCTAATTTTATATGAAGCAAGAGAGGCTGATAATTGCTTATAAAATTCACAATAATAAAAAAGTCTGCAGGAATGATACCAATTTGCAAAAGTATTTCTGATAATTTAGACATGAAGTTAAACAAAAACTTGTGTTGAGCACCAATAATTACCAACTGGTAGATCCCTTGTTGAAAATTCGCAAAAGCACACTTGCAAAATTGCCTGAAGATCCTTGTCAACTGTTTGTTATTACTGCTGACAAAGTTATTACTTTTGGTCTTTTACTCAAGGAAGGTCACAAGCCAAAACTCCTGTTTTGTCAATTTGTAATTTTGTTTGAAAAACTACACAAGTCTTTTTAGAAATTGCATTGTAACAAAATAATTTTAGATATCAATAGCAATAGTGCAATAACCTACTTATTGTTCTATTGTGATTGCTAATTTGAACTAAACATTTTTTTTAGAATTATTCTATAGCTGGCCATTCACTACCTTTGTTGAAAAGCTTACCTATAGTTTTAAAGATTGGAAAACTCATCTCACTTTACTTTGCGTAGCTCATACATGTATATTGCCACCCCTTTTTATTAATAATTGCTTTGAAAAAGTCTCACAGCATTGATAAACTTTCTGCTCTGTTTAAGAGTTTTCTGAGCCAACATGTTTATGACTGTTGAAACTTTGCCTGTCATACATTGAACATGTCTTGTTCTGCTTATGATTATGTAATATTGAACAAGGATCAATTAAACTTAGGGAACAAAGAGACTTATTCAATACTGCAATCAGTAAAGTTCAGCGCTGCTCATGCACAATGACAAGATTATAACAGTTTCTGCTTGTACACGAAATCAAAGACAAAGAAGATCTTAAACTCTTATAAAGTTTGTGCTCAATAGCATAAACGCTTTACAAATATTAAATGAACTTAGCATTTTCTGTCTACGCAGTTCTATAATATTCTATTCTGCGCGCGGCTTTATGGTTAGCTAAAAACTAAGCAGATTCAGTGAGTGAGACATGTTGTTAGTAAAATGGTAGCTTGTAAATCTCACAGACACTGCAAATAATTTGTCGAAAATCTACCTAGGCACAAGATTTTAAACTTTATTTGCAACATCAGATAGTCATGCTCACTTTTATTTTATATTACATTGTTTCCACTATGCCCATTTTTTTAAAGACATGCGTACATATTTGCCAATCTAAACAGCTTTCACAACCCATCAACTTACTGCACAGTTGCCAAAGAGTTATGCCATGCGTTTTGAATCGAAAAAGTAAAGTGAACAACAGTTAACGGTAAAGACAAATCACCTTTTCAAAATATTTCATATTATTGGATGTTGCTCACATAGATGATTATTATCATAAACAACACTGACTTAGTAAAATATTGTCGAAGGTTTCACATTGAAATTTTATACTTAAAAATTTATTAAATACTTAAATAATTTGATAGTTACTGTCTATTTTTATGTTTAAAAACTTCAAAATGAATTAAAAGCCAAACAGGCATAGCAAGTGAAATGTGTTTGACAGGTTGTATTTTGTTTCACAGATTCTGAAGATAAATAATTCTGGCAAATACCTACTTAGCAGACAGCAAATCACCTTTAGTTGCAATATTGTCTTTTAGCTGTACACAAATTATATTATATTTGTATTGCATTAGTGTTGTTGTCTTGTGTATGTGTGCCAACTATAGGCTCAATAGTTTCTATCATGCAAATATTTGAAAGAAAATAAATATTTTTTAATACACCTAATAATTTTTGTACAGGAATTGGTAAAAATCCCAAACTAATAGGTTAAATGTCATACACAACCATGATAATAATTCCAAAACCGAAATGAGGATATATTATTGCAATGCTATTTCTATTATTTGGTTAAACTAATGTTTGCAAAATTAATCGTTGAAACAACAAACACACCTCCAATTTCTCAATGTTTCATAAATTTTTTATGAATGAAAGTATACTTAATTTATTCATTAATATTCTAAAAGTAATGGTTGTATTTTAATTACCGGTTTTGATAATATTCGTAGTTATTGAAACAGCATTGAGAAATTTTATGACTGTATGTACAGTTATGATATTTGCTTTATGTTTTTAAACCAATGGCCATACAAGCAAATGTTCATGCACTGATATTTTTACCATCAATTTGGGAACATCTTATTACAAATTTTTTGAGATTGGTGGCGACTAATTGTGCTCTTATAATCATTGTGTAATGTTCCAAACTAATGGTTGTAATATAATAAGTATTTGTTGTGGTATTCATCTTTCCAAATTAGAGATATTTTATTCTTTGTCATCAAATGTAACAACAAACTGAAGGAAACTTTTTGTAACATCCTTGATATGAATTAATACTAGGTATGCACCAGTAAATTTTGACAATTATTTCAAACCAATGGTTAAAAGATCATGCAAACTCGTGGTTATATTTGAAGCCTCAAATTAGCAACAACATAGCACAATGGCGTTGAGATGCTATATCACTCAAACTGCTTTTGTAATAATTGCTCAATATCTCGAGCAAATGGTTAAAAAATCATACAAGCTTTGTGGAGATAACGAAGCGAGCAATAGGGACATTTTATTACAGATACTTTGAGCTGTTGTATGACTGTGAGCGGAGTTGCATATTGGCCAACTTCCCAGAATAGTTACATAATTATAAACACTGGTGATGGTATTTTAGCATCTATTTGGGGACATCTTGTCACAATAGCTATGAGATGCTTGATCACTGTGTGTAGATTGGTAATAATTGATCAATGTTTCAAACTAATGGAAGCAAAATCATTCACAGTTGCGATATTAGTTTTAGCACAAAATTGGTGAGGTTTTCCCACACATTCGCTTTAAGATGGTTGGCGAATAAGTGTGCACTTACAATTATAGATCAATTTTTTCAAGCTAATGGTTCAAATATAACTAAAACTTCCTGTGATATTTGTGCCATTAAATTAGAGAGATTTTTCCACAGCCCAGATGCTTTGAAATGATTAGTGACTGTACATGAACTTACAAAATATTGTAAAGTCATATGCATATGTGATAATAGTTATGTGATCAAATTGAGACATCTTGGCATGATGAATTTACATGGCTTAAAACTGCACATTATTTTATCATAATTGGTTAATGCGACCATACAAATGTTTAAAATAGCGTAAACATGTCTGAGATATTTGGCTCTCAAATAACGGCCATCTTACAGCAACGGTTTTTAGATTGTTCATGACTGTGATTTCACACATAATAATTGTTCTATGTCCCCAAATATATAGTTAAAATATCATACACACCTGTGAGAATAATTTTACCATCAAATTGGGGGCATATTGTTGCAATGGTGTTGACATTGTCTATGACTGACTGTGTTCTTCTGTTCTAATTGGTCAATGTGCTCAGAAAACTGCTTAAAAAGCATATTCATTGGAGTTGCTAGTTTGGCATTAAATTTGGAACATCGAGCAGCAATGGTATTAGGAGTGATGATGACTGTGATTTCAAATAAAATAATCAGTCAATGTCCCCAAATTAATGGTTAAAATATCGTACACACCTGTGAGAATAATTTTACCATCAAATTGGGGACATATGGTTGCAATGGTGTTGACATATTCTATGACTGACTGTGGTCTTTTGTTGTAATTGGTCAATGTGCTCAGGAAACTGTTTAAGAAGCATATTTATTGGGATTGATATTTTAGCATTAAATTTGGAACATCGAGCAGCAATGGTATTAGCAATGATGATGACTGTGATTTCAAATAAAATAATCAGTCAATGTCCCCAAATCAATGGTTAAATTATCATACACACCTGTGAGAATAATTTTACCATCAAATTGGGGACATATTGTTGCAATGGTGTTGACATTGTCTATGACTGACTGTGTTCTTCTGTTTTAATTGGTCAATGTGCTCAGAAAACTCCTTAAAAAGCACATTCATTGGAGTTGATATTTTGGGATTAAATTTGGAACATCGAGCAGCAATGGTATCAGGAATGATGATGACTGTGATTTCAAATAAAATAATCAGTCAATGTCCCCAAATTAATGGTTAAAATATCACACACACACACACACCTGTGAGAATAATTTTACCATCAATTTGGGGACATATTGTTGCAATGGTGTTGACATTGTCTATGACTGACTGTGTTCTTCTGTTTTAATTGGTCAATGTGCTCAGAAAACTCCTTAAAAAGCACATTCATTGGAGTTGATATTTTGGGATTAAATTTGGAACATCGAGCAGCAATGGTATCAGGAATGATGATGACTGTGATTTCAAATAAAATAATCAGTCAATGTCCCCAAATTAATGGTTAAAATATCACACACACACACACACCTGTGAGAATAATTTTACCATCAATTTGGGGACATATTGTTGCAATGGTGTTGACATTGTCTATGACTGACTGTGTTCTTCTGTTTCAATTGGTCAATGTGCTCAGAAAACTTCTTAAAAAGCACATTCATTGGAGTTGATATTTTGGGATTAAATTTGGAACATCGAGCAGCAACGGTATTAGGAATGATGATGACTGTGATTTCAAATAAAATAATCAGTCAATGTCCCCAAATTAATGGTTAAAATATCGTACACACCTGTGAGAATAATTTTACCATCAAATTGGGGACATATGGTTGCAATGGTGTTGACATATTCTATGACTGACTGTGTTCTTTTGTTGTAATTGGTCAATGTGCTCAGGAAACTGTTTAAGAAGCATATTTATTGGGATTGATATTTTAGCATTAAATTTGGAACATCGAGCAGCAATGGTATTAGCAATGATGATGACTGTGATTTCAAATAAAATAATCAGTCAATGTCCCCAAATCAATGGTTAAATTATCATACACACCTGTGAGAATAATTTTACCATCAAATTGGGGACATATCATTACAATGGTGTTGACATATTCTATGACTGACTGTTTTCTTTTGTTATAATTGGTCAATGTGCTCAGGAAACTGCTTAAGAAGTATATTTATTGGGATTGATATTTTGGCATTAAATTTGGAACATCTAGCAGCAATGGTATTAGGAATGATGATGACTGTGATTTCAAATAAAATAATCAGTCAATGTCCCCAAATTAATGGTTAAAATATCGTACACACCTGTGAGAATAATTTTACCATCAAATTGGGGACATATGGTTGCAATGGTGTTGACATATTCTATGACTGACTGTGTTCTTTTGTTGTAATTGGTCAATGTGCTCAGGAAACTGTTTAAGAAGCATATTTATTGGGATTGATATTTTAGCATTAAATTTGGAACATCGAGCAGCAATGGTATTAGAAATGATGATGACTGTGATTTCAAATAAAATAATCAGTCAATGTCCCCAAATTAATGGTTAAAATATCACACACACACACACACCTGTGAGAATAATTTTACCATCAAATTGGGGACATATTGTTGCAATGGTGTTGACATTGTCTATGACTGACTGTGTTCTTCTGTTTTAATTGGTCAATGTGCTCAGAAAACTTCTTAAAAAGCACATTCATTGGAGTTGATATTTTGGGATTAAATTTGGAACATCGAGCAGCAATGGTATCAGGAATGATGATGACTGTGATTTCAAATAAAATAATCAGTCAATGTCCCCAAATTAATGGTTAAAATATCACACACACACACCTGTGAGAATAATTTTACCATCAAATTGGGGACATATTGTTGCAATGGTGTTGACATTGTCTATGACTGACTGTGTTCTTCTGTTTTAATTGGTCAATGTGCTCAGAAAACTTCTTAAAAAGCACATTCATTGGAGTTGATATTTTGGGATTAAAGTTGGAACATCGAGCAGCAATGGTATTAGGAATGATGATGACTGTGATTTCAAATAAAATAATCAGTCAATGTCCCCAAATTAATGGTTAAAATATCATACACACCTGTGAGAATAATTTTACCATCAAATTGGGGACATATCATTACAATGGTGTTGACATATTCTATGACTGACTGTTTTCTTTTGTTATAATTGGTCAATGTGCTCAGGAAACTGCTTAAGAAGTATATTTATTGGGATTGATATTTTAGCATTAAATTTGGAACATTGAGCAGCAATGGTATTAGCAATGATGATGACTGTGATTTCAAATAAAATAATCAGTCAATGTCCCCAAATTAACGGTTAAAATATCATACACACCTGTGAGAATAATTTTACCATCAAATTGGGGACATATGGTTGCAATGGTGTTGGCATATTCTATGACTGACTGTGTTATTTTGTTATAATTGATCAATGTGCTCAGGAAATTGCTTAAGAAGCATAATTATTGGGATTGATATTTTGGCATTAAATTTGGAACATCTTGCAGCAATGGTATTAGTAATGATGATGACTGTGATTTCAAATAAAATAATCAGTCAATGTCCCCAAATTAATGGTTAAAATATCATACACACCTGTGAGAATAATTTTACCATCAAATTGGGGACATATCATTACAATGGTGTTGACATATTCTATGACTGACTGTTTTCTTTTGTTATAATTGGTCAATGTGCTCAGGAAACTGCTTAAGAAGCGTATTCATCGAGGTTAATATTTTGGCATTAAATTTGGAACATCTTGCAGCAATGGAATTAGGAATAATCATGACTGTGATCTCAAATAAGATAATCAGTCAATGTCCCCAAATCAATGGTTAAAATATCATGCACATCTGTGAGAATAATTTTACCATCAAATTGGGGACATATTGTTGCAATGGAGTTGACATATTCCATGACTGACTGAGTTATTTTGTTATAATTGTTCAACGTGCTCGGGAAACTGCTTAAGAAGCATATTCATCGAGGTTGATATTTCGGCATTAAATTTGAAACATCGAGCAGCAATGGTATTAGGAATGATGTTGACTGTGATATCAAATAAAATAATCAGTAAGTGTCCCCAAATCAATGGTAAAAATATCATACACACCTGCGATAATTTTTCTACAACCAATATTGGGATATCTTTTCATGATAAAATTTCTACTAATTTGTTAAACTAATGGTTACAAACTTGCTGATTAAAATACCAAACATTCCCTTGTGATGGTGAAAAGTACCGACTCCCCATTAGACTAGAATTGAGCGAATTTATGATATCGTGTGCACTTGTAATAGTTTGTCAATTGTACCTAAATAACTAATATACCTGTATACTAATACATACACACTTTTCTTTTATGTTTACATCATACATCAGAAAAATTGTATGACAACATACTTGAGACTATTTTTGACGGTTTGCAGTTACAATAACTGGCCAATTACTTCAAAAAACATTGACTTTAGTATCATACATAATTTGGATGACGTACACGCCTTCAAATGGAACAAAATTTATTTCAATAGTACCGAGATAGCTCAAATCAGTGTGTGCAGTGATAGTATTTATTTAACACTCCGAAGCTAATGGTTAAAATATTTTGCATACTTTTGGTCATATCTGCACTTAAAATTGAGTCAATCTTGTTATTAAATATTTGAATAGATTACAATTAAATGTATGGTTTTTGCAAAGAAGGGCAACTCAATATATTTTTAAGAAAATGTAATAGAAGGCAAATTTTTGGTACAGATAGCACGTTTTATTAAACATAATTATATTTTTATAAGGTAAAAGTTATTGGGCTTACATTAGGTATATTGGAGATACCAATGCTTCATTTCCAAAGCTTGATTCTAATATGTCTCCGCCTATGCTTGGCTTTTCATGCATGGCTTACAAACAAAGGAATTGCACAAAAGTTTAGATTAAAAGTGGTAATCATCAAGTGCAACCAAACAAAAAAGTATGACTAAAATTAACTGTATCCAAATTTATTTGGCTTCCTGATTTAAAAAAAATTACTCACATTTGCTTGCCTGGTTATTTTTACTTTTGTTTAAAAAAGTTAACTCGTGATCGCGCGATGTAAATTTTCTGATTGCTGCTTTTGGTAGTGATAAAATGAGATGTAGCAACATACTTTATCGATTATAGTAATTAAATTTGTTGCCTATTCAGGGCTTAGGAGTTCTATGAAAACTATGTTGAAATGTTTACCTTGAACATACTCGCGTTAAATGTTAAAAAGTCTTAAATCTAAATAGACATCAGCCTGCAACCCAGGCCTGGCTGTTTGCAATTCAAAACCTTAACTTGAACAGATCACCGTAAATTCTGTGAAGCAATTGATTACACTGAATTTATTACTAAACATAAAAGTCTAAGGTCGATTCACCCTTTGCGCACCATACATGTGTAGAATTAGTACTTTAAATAGGTTTAATAAAGAACTATTAAACTTCTAAGTTGACATTTGGGGAAAAATTAAGTGATGGATAACTTTTACAAGCACATTTACGAAAGTGTGAGAAAAGTATCACATACCGACAACTCCAAAATGGTTGAAAAGAACAAAAATAAGCCAGAGTTATCTTCTCTACGCAAAAGTCCCCGTTTATTAGATAAAAAATTCATACACGTGTGTGATGTGATGTCCCCAAAGTTAGTGTTAAATTCTCATGAGCTATAACTGAAAAACGGATAAGATGACAGCTCCAAAAATCAGTGCATTTGTAAACCCAACAAAAAATGTTTTAATATGTTATTTTTTAAAGCTCTTAATGATAGATGAAAATTGTCCTCAAAGTGATGGTAAAAATATCGCGTCCCCAATTGCATGCGTTTACAAGACCGTGGGTGCTTGTGTGTATGTATGTGGGTGCTTGTGTGAATGTGTGTGTGTGGGTGCTTGTTTATGTATGTGGGTGCTTGTGTGTAATCTTGTGCGTGTGTGTGCCTGCATGCGTGTGTGTGTGTGTGTGTGTGCGTGCGTGCGTGCGTGTGTGTGTGTGCGTGCGTGCGTGCGTGTGTGCGTGCGTGCATGCGTGCGTGCGGTGCGTGCGTGCGTGCGTGCGTGTGTGTGTGTGTGTGTGCGTGTGCGTACGTATGTGCCTGTATATACGCGTGTGAGTACTTGTGTGTACGCCTGCGGTCTACTTCGTTAGTCAGAGTAACTTTAACCTACCAGTTCAATAGTTTGCTGCTCCAGTAATGTCACAGGTTTCACAATTACAATGAGTGAAAGAGAAACAAGAAAACAGAACTTCTGAAGCTCCATTTTGCTGAATAATTAAGAGAGAGGGAACTAACTATTTTCCCTCGCTAATCTATTCCTTCTGCTCATTGCCATAAC
The DNA here is from genome assembly GCF_963576615.1 of Watersipora subatra. Classification (NCBI taxonomy): domain Eukaryota; kingdom Metazoa; phylum Bryozoa; class Gymnolaemata; order Cheilostomatida; family Watersiporidae; genus Watersipora; species Watersipora subatra. The sequence continues at coordinate 46,747,135 of NC_088712.1, read as the reverse complement.
AATGTACTAAATATTTGCATTAGTGGTTGGCTTTGCGGTCTATTTTTCAATCTTCATGAACCCAAATGCTAGATTTAATGATTCGCTTTAGCTAAAAGGGTTAATAATTTTTAACATTTAACTTAGCTGAGAAAAAATATTGCTTTTTCTATAGCAATTAGAAATTTGAGATTTGTCAAAGGTCTGAGGTGTGTTTTAAAATTCAAAGTTTGAAAATGAATGAGTTTAAAAAAATTGAGTTTTTGTATAGTTTTCTACTACTCCAATACTCTAAAAATAGTAACTCTGCGATGAGTTCGGCTTTTATGCATCAAGCTTGTTTCTGGTGATGTTGCTGTTTAAAAAAATTTATAGAATGTTTTTATTGACAAACTAAAACTGACTACTGACAACTTGTGAATGAGCAACCATAATCTTCGCTAGAACTACTGTTAATATAGAGCAATGCAAGTATAAACTCTACTAGTTCAGCTAAAACTAACTGACTGTCATGAGTTATTTAGTCACTTTGACTGGTACTCATCATGCGTCTCATAAATTTGAGCTCTTGAGACAGTTTTCTCTCAGTTAAAAGCTATAAGCCTCCAATGCCTGGGATTTTTTTCGTTTTCACACAAATAGCTCATATATGTATGTATCTTTAATAAGATGTTTCTCAAGAGCCCGATAGAGTTTTGAGCCAAAAAATGTTTTTTTGTTTGGCTATATTCACGAAGCATATGCAGGTTAAGTTAAGAAGGGAACAAAATATGGAAATGCATAGCATTTTATTTATTTGATTATTTTGATTTAATTATCAACATGTATCCTCTCTCTTTTGCATGTACGGCACTTTATTCCAAACTAGATTTATACTGGAACTGAATACACTGAGACCATATGCTCATGAGGTTTTGCACCAAAGCGATTGTGGTCTGGTGCCCTTTTTAATACCACTAATGGTCCTTTTGTGATTTGAACCACTGACCTACTGATTGCATGCCGGCGCACTAGCCACAGAACCGCAACTGTTCCAGTCACGCAGACTAACAGACAGACATAATGACAAAATATGGTTTATTAATGAAGATACTAGCCAAGTTTTTACCGTTTATCGAGCAATATAATTCTAGGAAAATTACTATTCTCCATTCTCAGGGTCAAAAGTTCAAATCTCACAACAACAAAAAAACTGCCGTTGATGCAGAAAATCAAAATTTGACGGTGTATCAACCACGAATTCAGAAATAGATTTTATCTCTAAATACCATGTCCCGTGTGGATGCTCCCCTACTTCCTATAATCATGACTTTTGTTGGCAGGTTTAACAGCGATTTTCCATTGCTTTCTATTGATTGGTTTTTATTGAGAAACCATCTCAAGCTAGTTGGCTATTGGCTCATAGAGTAGCTCCTCAATCTATTGTCAAATTTTATTTTTAATTATGCAGGATTGCTACTCACCCTTTTCATTCTTGCTAGAGCGCAGATAGAAGAGCCGGTTTAGTCGCCGACGGCCCAACATAAATTACCAAGGTCAAGAAACAGATTAAGCAAGGAAATATGTAGAAAAAGTTACAACTTGTTCCACTGATCAATCACTCTTTGAAAGCTGCAACTGTGCCAAATGGTCATAAACATAACTTTTGAGGTTGCAGTAATAGAGTTAACTTCAAAGTAATAGTCGAGCAATGAATCATGAGCTAATGAGAGTTGGTGAGCAAAAGAATAATATCATTTTTTCAAATCTAGTTGAAATGAACAAAGACAGTACTATGCCAGATCTATTTGTTTCTAATTATTAATTGTTCTAATTATTAATTATTTGTTTTCTATTATCATTTGTCAATGAAAAACTGTTTTATTAAGAAACTTTAAACGGTGAATGCGACAGCAGTAGTACTAACAATGCTACTTGCCAAAAGTTACCCTCTGTGCATTTGTTTGATAAGTGTAAAGTTTTTGTGTCCCTGCATTGACTGTATAAATACACATTGTTATTTATGTCTAACAGTAAGCAAGTGTTTTCTTGAAAACCTCAAAAATTCTAAAATAAGTTTGCAAATTCCAAACCGTTTAGTAAAAAATATGACCATGCGCAAAGATTTCTGTCACTCCAAAAATGAAAATGAAATATTTAGGGCTCAAAATATACCACTTATTTATTTTTTAAAGCTAAAAGTAGCTTATTCACATTTCTGTAGCCAAATACCAAGTAAAGATATTATGCTCATTCTTCTGCAAATGCAAAAAATTTATACTAAGAAAATCGGACTATTGAAAACAAATCACATTGTCTGATTAAATTAACTTGCACGTTGTATTGAAGCTAAAATGAGAGCATGTTGAGTTTTGAATAATAACATTAAATATGGTTCATGGTTTATAGCATTGCATTGAAACCTAAAATCTTAGGAAAACCTGTAAAAGGCGAGACTTCTGATCACAGAGCATTTAAATTTACTATCTAACCGATTTTTAAGCACAACTTTTTAGCAAAATCCACCACTTGCTTTTTTGCTGGCTTTTATGCAGCCTTTTGAAGCTCTATAAGCTCCACTCTAGTGAATATTTGATAATCATTGGTGTATTGTGATTACCCATAATGCATCATGTATAAACAAGTGTGTTTAGAGTAAACAAAATCATTCTTATTGGTAAATGTGAGCTATATAGCTATACTTGGGGTATTGGTGTTACATAGCTTTCTTTCTACCTTCATACAGATATTATGTAAGTTTCTATTAGCTTTATTAGCCCTGTCTGTTGACTAGCTTTGTATCTGAACTATGATAGACTATCAGTTGGTGACTTTGAACAAAGTTTCAAAAAATTATCTGCTCGATATTACGAGCCATTTAAAAAAGTTTAATATGAATGGTGAAAATCTATCAGAGATAATATCAAAATATTTTGATAAACTTCACTTTTGCAGATTTTGTGATCTGAATCACAAAATTGAATTTTAACAAAGCTTCAAAACATGTGTATTCCCTTTTTAATGTTATACTTTTTTTGGTGTATAAGCGATACTCAGATAAACAAACAGTCATCATAGAAAATTAAAAGCCTCTTTATTGGAAAATTTTAGAATAGTTATTTTTAATATAATCAGAATCAGAAGCAAACTTTTCAGAAAGGAGCAATGGTTAATGCAAAGCAAATGCTACATACAGTGACTGAAATGACTCAACAGCTAATAGGTGATGTTGGAGGCATCTGTGCAAACTGAAACACGGGAGTTAGGTTTGGTAAGATGAAAAGGTATCATGTGACTTGAACAGTAGAGAAAGTAACAGGAGTTAGATTTGACAAAATTGATTTTGAAAAGGAAAGAATCGATTATAAAGAAAAGTCGTAAAGTAGCCTCATTAAGGTAATTTCATGTGTATATACAAGGCTTCAGAAAGCGTATTTGCATTTACATGCGGGACAAAACTTGAAGAGGTGTCAGACAACAAAACTTAATGGAAAATCATATGCCACAACTTGCGTAAAATTGGTTTTGAATTAGCCTGTCTTGACAAACTGTTGTTTTTTGCGAAGTTGTCCCCCGTCGTAAGAGCGAGCAACACATCAGCTTGTCACAAGACGTACTGCGTCTGATGCATCAGCTGCACTTATAGGGAGTTGTTCTCTTCCGTCTATGCGGCTTGGTTGCGATGCTATGTCGGTCGCTTTATTGGTAATCATAACGAATTTCGCGCAAAAGTTGATGTACTTAGATAAAAAATAAGATTACAACGTTTAACTAGCGACCAGCTTCTGCGGTAAACTTTAGTAGAACTTGAGAACTTAGGCAACAACAGCGACTAAACATGTCGTTATTTGTGCGCTCAGTCAGTTTTATTTCTATTTTTGTATCAGTCAGTTTTATTTGCTCATATGGATTTTATTTTCAATTTATTTTATTCTTTAGTTCTACTAAAGTTTACCGCAGAGGCTGGTCGCTGGTTAGACGTTGTAATCTTATTTTTTTCTACATAAACTTTTGTGCGAAATCCATTATGATTACCAATGGAGCGACCGACATAACATCGCAACCAAGCCGCATAGACGGAAGAGAACAACTCCATATAAGTGCAGCTGATGCATCAGGTGCAGTACGTCTTGTGACAAGCTGTTGTGTTGCTCGCCCGTTCGACAGGGGACAACTCCGCAAAAACAACAGTTTGTCAATACAGCCTATTACATCTAGTGCTGGGCAAAAAACTATTCAATATCAAACAACCTTTTATTGGAATAGCCTACCTGACAGATTAAAGAAAATTGTAAACAAATTTGATTTTAAAAAAAACCAGTAAAAGCAAGTCTCCTGTCTCTTTGACTGGGGTGGGCTGAGGCACACCTTTGTTCTGCTGCTGCTAGCTGTTTTTGACCAGGTGCCGCACGTCAGACTCACACCCGTACGTCTAGGTCCACAATGAGTCCAGGTGCTACAGTGCTGGTCTATGAAGGTGAATGTTATGATTTTGAATCTTCCGTGATGCGATTCTTTTTTGTTAACATCTTCCCGTGGCTTTGATCAGACAGATGGACACCGCTCTTATCATAGTAAACATTTTAGCTCTAACAATAATACTATAAGTGACAGTTTCACTAACTTAGCAAGTTTCTTTACACGTGGTTAACAAACTGCAACAGTAAAACTATCTTGGTATAAGCAAAAAGCAACTTATTAAAAATTCTGCGTTTATATTTTACAATGATTAATATAAAGTAATTTTTTTACTGGTGTGTATGATGCATTTGTTAAGGATGAAATTACACAAAACTTTAGTAGATTTTATCAGAAATTATCAGTGTTTTTTGTTGTTTGCAATTGTTTTTAATGTTTGAGATGATCTGACTGCTAGAATACTTCAAGATTAAAATCGACAAGATTTGATCGAGGTTAAAACCCTCTAAATCTAAATGATATCTGCTAAAACTTTGTGTAAATTTATTTATAGTAGCAACTCAGAGATTTTAAAACATATTTGAGGGCAGCTGTCAAACGCCCTCAAACTGAGTAAATAAGGAAATGCTGAGTCAGCTAGCAACCACAATTCCATCTTTTACACAAGGCACTTTCAAAACCGTGTGTTTAATGTAAATGTTTCTTCTCATATATTTATTATCACTGATTTCCTGGGAGTCTAGTGCACCGTAAGATATTGTCATGCATAATAAGTACCTGCACGATTATTCCCAGGCACAGTACGTTGTTTGAGTTGAAGCAGAAGGTAGTGTGCATGCCAGCAAAGCAAGTTGATGGAGTTCGAATCCCATGTGGTGCAATCTTTTATTCCAACATCCAACCAAGAGGGACACAACTCTCAGTAAAGATTAAGTAGAAGTAAGCAAAATAAGAGACAAACCTCAGAGCCACTATACTGTGAGGGTACATACTCCACTCCTAATAGATACTTCTATATTCGAGGGTTCCTAGTCTATCACTCAGACATACAGGTGCCTCCTCTTTACGTATGAGGTAACCTTGAGTTCGTTCTATCTTTGTAATTCTCTTATCTTTTGTTCTATCAAATGTTTAGGTTTTTGGTTTTTTATATTTTACCAGCGAATAACAAAATTGTAGGTTTTTAATTTAATTTTTCAATATTTTATAATAGAACAAAAGGGGTACATCTTAAGTAGTAAGTCAAAGACCAGAAGTTTAAGTTCCAAGCAGTATAACTTTATCAGTATATAAGATAAAAACTTTTTTACTGTTTTATTTGTTTTTATCATTAATATAAATTGTATGACAAGCTTCAGTAACACATAGAGTAAAACTGAATAAAAGATTTAAACTTCACAAAGCATGCATCTACTTTCTGACCTGCTGGTAATAATAGTCAGCCAAGTTAAATAGGCTCAGCGATGAACTTTGCCAAGTCAGCCTTGTGATCATCTGAAGTTGGCACTCAGCTTGACAATCAATAATCTAGATTGCCCTAAACATATGTGGTTGTATCATGGCCTGCCTTTGAGGTGTGTGCATGTGTCTGCGTGTGTGTTGGCAGGTGGGGTGAGCTGGTGTCTACGTGCGTATATGCAAGCGCTCACATGTGTGCCTGGATATGTGACTGTGGATGGCTGCGCCTGTGTTTACGTTCACTTCCATGCAAGTGTCTGCATGCGTGTCTATATGCGTGTCAACATGCGTGTTTGCATCTATGTCTGCGTGTGCATTTAAATTTATGTTTGTGTGCAGGTATGTATATGCGTCTATGTGCGGGTAGATTTATGTGTCTATGTGCATGTAAGCTGTGTTTGTGTGCAGTTAGACTTATGTGTCTTTGTGCAGGTAGAATCATGTGTCTATGTGGAGGTAGACCTATGTGTCTATGTGCTGGTAGGCTGTGTAAGTGTGCAGGTTGAATTGTGTGTCTATGTACGGGTAGACTTATGTGTCTACGTGCAGGTAGACTATGTATCTATGTGCAGGTAGACTTATGTGCCTATGTGCAGGTAGACTTATGTGCCTATGTGCAGGTAGATTTATGTGTCTACGTGCAGGTAGTCTGTGTATCTATTTTCAGGTAGACTTATGTGCCTATGCGCAGGTAGACTTATGTGCCTATGTGCAGGTAGATTTGTGTGTCTATGTGCAGGTAGATATCCAGTATGTGTCTATGTGTAGGTAGACTTATGAGCTTGCCATCTAGACATCTATCTCAGCAAATTGCATTCTATACTTTTATAAATCTTCTTTAACATTGCAGAGTTCTGACATTCTGCCACACTTTGAAGTAGAATGTTATTTTGGTTGCTAAAATTCGTTACTTCCAGAAGCTTTAATTAACATAGTTCTCAACTCTAAAATTATTATGAGCTAGTACCCTGGTAGTCTAGTGTGCTGTGAGAGATCAATTGGTGTGCCGGTAAAGCAGAGAGACTAAGCATGCGCACAATAATTCTAAAATGTTGTTGGTCCAATGAGCTGAATGTTGTGAGTGTAAATCCAATGCGATATAATCTTCCCTAATCTTAATCTAATGTGATATAATCTTTCTCAATCTAAATCCAATGTGATACAATCTTTCTTAATCTTAATCCGATGTGATATAATCTTTATCAATCTTAATCCAATGTGATATGATCTTTTTTAATCTTAATCTGATGTGATATAATCTTTCCTAATCTTAATCCAATGTGACATAATCTTTTTTCTCCACCTCTAACGGTGGGTTTGAACAAATGAACTGCTATAGCTCTTATTATAGTAAAGATTAATGTTAATGGCTCAAATTTTATTAAACTTTATTTTATTATTTTAAAATAGAAGTTTTAATAAATTTTATTACTGAATGTTGCAAAATACGTACACCAAATCTCAGCAGCCATTTATCGGAGAGGCACAAGTAAGAGCTTGACACTCTGTTGAGTGACAAGGTGTTGCTGAAATAATATTGTTTATGGTGGATCCAGTTTTGGGGTTTTTATTTTTATGGTGGTTTGAGTTGAGCTCTCTCAAGTAAGGTAAATGAAAGCAACTTCAAACAAGTCATCTATTTTTGTGCCTTTGATTTTACGCCAGCACTCTTTCTCTTTCTGCGTAATGAGCTAAAGTTTCTAAAGTTTTATAAGGGTAGCATCCTATATAGGAACTCAAGACTAAACTTTCACCAACTGGTAAAAGGCTCTTTGGCAGGTTGATGACTCAAAATTCTAGAAACATCAGAGGTTGAAGATGAGTATAGAAGCATCAGTGCCAAAGCAAATGGCTTTGTAGAACTACCAAGGTGCATAGATTGCATTTTACTGTAAAAGAAACTATCTTCCTGGTTGTTTATTTTTGAAAAATAATCACTTTAGAGCAGTCACGAGTGAAAGCCAACCAATCAGCAATTATTTTAATTATTTAAAAAAATCAAAACCTTACCACAACAAAATTGTTTGTAAGTAAAAATGGCCAAGTGGCCACTCTTTTACAAAGTTTTTTTGGCAGTTATGGTATGTTAGTAGTTTTGCTGTAATATCAGGGTCAAGCTCTTAAATATTGTGTCAAATGCACTTGTTAGTGAAGAACAGAAACTGTTGCATGAAGAAAGTGCACTGGCTTTGATTGACGTCCAAAGCAGTCGCAGGCAGCAAGCTAATTCTGATACTGCTTTTTTCTAACTGAAAGTTCTAAAGTTGCAAGTAGGCCCTCCAGAGAATGCTACATCTGTAGTGGTCTTGACCATTACCAGCGATCATGTCCGAGAACAACGGTTTTGCTCATGTTTGAAATTGAAAGAGACAACTTAGAGGTCAAGGTAGTCTTTCCCAGCCTAAAGCGTTCACTGAATCTGGCTCAATTGATGATGAAGTAGTCACCTCCAGTATTGACCTCCAAGTTTTAAATCTAGTTCCCACAATACCGCTGTAATTATTCTTCAACTATGTTCACCATAAACCAATGGCACCGTCTAGACAACGTGGATGCGTTGGAGCCTTTAGAGTAATGATTCATCATAGTCTAAGATTATCAATAGCTTGATATCAGCCAGATTTGTGTGAGTAGAGATAATTTCTCAAACTACACTTCAATCAAAAAGCCAGAGTGTGTAACCGGTGCTGATGGTACGAGAGTTAAGGCTGGAGGCAGAGGGTGTATAAAGCTCTTGGTCAGGTAAGACAGTCTAACCAGGCAAGCATGGCTTTTAAAATTGACGAACTATGATATTTGGCAAAATGTCGGAAATTTAATTTTGCTACAGTTTTAGGCTAATTTAACATCTTTTAATTGAATTGTATGCTTTAACGTTTGTCTATCTTAAAATTTATTTAAGATTTTTACCAATTTTTTTTCTGTTTTCAGATCTGCTGTAGTTTAAGAATTTTCAGACGGACTGCATTGAAAATTACTACAAATGGGAAGTTTACAGAAGAACTACTACAACGGATTTTTTTTCAAAGTTGACTTGAAATGTTAGAAAACTCTTTCGTTGTTCTGATCATAAGTGGCAAGTGAAAGTTTTTCTGTGTAACTTTGATGCTAGAATATAATATTGTTGAGCATTCTGTTCCATTTTTAGTTTTTATTCGTTTTTTCATGGTCTTTGATCAATTTGCTAAGATTTTGATGCCAAAATACCGTTGAGTAAAACTATAAAGTCATAAACTTAAAGTACTCTGATCCACACAATTCGAATACAGATTATTTTATCCTCAGAGCCAAGTATTTCTTAGACTTTTAACCCAGCAACTCATTAAGCAGAGTGGAGCTAGAAATAACAGCTGGCAAGTGTGACGGAATGTTAGAAAATTAGCCATTTCCATGTTTATCTGTAAAGAAAGATATTATTATCTACAGCAATATTAAAAATTTTGTTTATAACTGACACTCAAGCTAGCATATTTGTACTTTTGTTTTTAGTTACACTGTAAATCAACAACGCTAACCCAATTAAGTGGCCTCAAACACTGATCTTGTTTATTTCTACAAATTATTGCTAAAGGTATGTGTTGCACAGATTCTGCACTCTCTTTTCTTGCTCGGCTGAGTGCTTGCTCACTCTAACTGTTCAACTGCATTCATAATGGTAAAATAGCCACAACTACTTTCTTTCATCCCTTGAGTTTGTAATTCAGTGTGACTATTGTATTTACTACTTATAAAGTACTCACATTAAATGCAAAGCTCGCAATACTACTTTTTAATAATTGAACAAAATCTTTTAAAGGACTAATCTATGTTTTACGAAAATGTCGCCAATCAAATTTTTAAGAGTGTACATAGAAAGCAATTTGATTTGGGATGCTTCTACAGACTTTACTAACAAGCAGATGAGATTTATATCAAATTAGTTGTCAGATGTTTCAAACCTTTGCTTTAAAATGTTTAAAAACTGTATGTAATATATAGTAGTCTTATTAGCTCTAAATTTAGTTATTGCCTTTGATTATAGAGTGACACAGAAGAATGTCACATCAATCAAATTTTAATAACTCATATGAAAATTCAGAAAATATTTTTTAACGTAATATAGTACCTCATTACAACCCACTTTATCAAGTTTTCACTTTTACCTGGTAGAGTATTTATATAAGCTAAAATCTAAACTAACTGTAGCTAGCTAGCTATAAGCTAGCTGTAAGCTAAATCTTATTTGCATACTTACACATTTTATTGGTATAATGGATTCTATTAATAAGCATACATATAATATAGTAAAATTTTCAGAAACTGGTTCGAAACTCCTCAACTCCTGCATTACTTCAGGTTGAATATAACTAAAATGTTAATGTTTTATCAAGTTGTTTTTTTTATTTACTACTAATTTTGCACAAAATAAAAATAATAACAATAAATAATTAATAAATATAAAGCTGATTTTATGACTCCATAATGCAAGTTTTTGGTAGATGGCTACTTATAAAACATAGTTAAAGCTTAAAACTAAAGGAAAATAAACAGGAAAAGTTCACTATTTTCTGTTTCGTTAAGAATTTTTAACGGCTCATTTAGCTGCAGTGCTGTTTCGCTTTTGGTCTTCATCATTCACATAAAAATCAAAATTTTTGTACAGCATTATTATAATTGCTGCTACTTGCGATGATTTTATGTCTGTTGGTTATTTATGGTGAGCTAACATTGATGCATACATGTGTGCATATACATGTTTTCCATCAAATATGCACATGCACTGACAAGTACACTGTGTGTAATTTAAAATAACCTAGAAACATAACGAAAGCTTTGGAAACAACATTTAATTTTTTGTAGCGCATTTAATTTTCCTGTGGCATGACGGTTTATTTTGTTTATACGCCTACATTTGCCTAAATGTATTGAAGCTTTTTAGGCATATGCTTGGCTTTATTTTTTTAAATATATTATAGAAGCCAGCCGGTTTTCTGCCAGTGTTTTATATTACATTTTCGAGAACTCACATAGTCATGACAATGATTGTTCGTTTTGGGGCTATGCTTTGAAACCTGTAATTTTTTTAGTTGTTATTAAAAGAGTATTCTTCTTTTATCAGGCATCTTAACCTAATATTTGACAAATCGTTTTTTGTTACAAAATTTGTTGCTGTGTTGCGGTAAACTCATTTCTCCGAGAACGTTAGAACGCAAGCAAATGCTAGAGCTTGAATAAATGGCCAGAGTTATCAGCTCTTTGTGTAAAAAAGACACAACTCCTGTTGTTACACATGCTGAGCAGTATTTTACAACAATAACTTTTTTCCTTGCTTTACTAACAATAAAGGAGCTATCAAACTGCTATGAAAAAAGAAAACAGCTCTTTTCAAAAAAGAGCTTTTACGTGTTGAGAAATTGGCTATTAGATATATGATCTGCATTAATTAACATCAAAGGGGAAAGTTGTGAGCTGTTGCAATAGCTTCCGAGTTCAAGGCTGCTGGTTTCAAGGTTAGATAGCACTTTCAATCGTTTAGACTTTTTTGATCAAAAGCAAATACTTACCAATCACCTTAATAAAAGAAATAATCAATTGTTTTTCAAACCTTTGCGACTTAGAAGTGTTTATTACCAGAACTGCATGTTACTGTTCAAATGCATTTTTTTTTAATTATGTATCATAGGCCTCATACCGTGGTTAATTCTATTGATGTTATGAATAAGATTAAAAGGCCGTTGTCATAGGTAACAAATTTGGTTCACTTGTACAGGTATATAAGTATTAGCAATGTAGCAAATATGAGTCACTTGTACAGGTATAAGGATTAGCTATGTAGTAAATGTGAGTCACTTGTACAGGTATAGTATTAGCTATGTAGTAAATATGAGTCACTTCTACAGGTATAAGTATTAGCTATGTAGTAAATGTGAGTCACTTGTACAGGTATAAGGATTAGCTATGTAGTAAATATGAGTCACTTGTACAGGTATAAGTATTAGCTATGTAGTAAATGTGAGTCACTTGTACAGGTATAAGTATTAGCTATGTAGTAAATGTGAGTCACTTGTACAGGTATGAGTATTAGCTATGTAGTAAATATGAGTCACTTGTACAGGTATAAGTATTAGCTATGTCGTAAATGTGAGTCACTTGTACAGGTATAAGTATTAGCTATGTAGTAAATGTGAGTCACTTGTACAGGTATAAGTATTAGCTATGTAGTAAATATGAGTCACTTGTACAGGTATAAGTATTAGCTATGTAGTAAATGTGAGTCGCTTGTACAGGTATAAGTATTAGCTATGTAGTAAATGTGAGTCACTTGTACAGGTATAAGTATTAGCTATGTAGTAAATATGAGTCACTTGTACAGGTATAAGTATTAGCTATGTAGTAAATGTGAGTCACTTGTACAGGTATAAGTATTAGCTATGTAGTAAATGTGAGTAACTTGTACAGGTATAAGTATTAGCTATGTAGTAAATGTGAGTCACTTGTACAGGTATGAGTATTAGCTATGTAGTAAATGTGAGTCACTTGTACAGGTATAGTATTAGCTATGTAGTAAATATGAGTCACTTCTACAGGTATAAGTATTAGCTATGTAGTAAATGTGAGTCACTTGTACAGGTATGAGTATTAGCTATGTAGTAAATATGAGTCACTTGTACAGGTATAAGTATTAGCTATGTAGTAAATGTGAGTCACTTGTACAGGTATAAGTATTAGCTATGTAGTAAATATGAGTCACTTGTACAGGTATAAGTATTAGCTATGTAGTAAATGTGAGTCACTTGTACAGGTATAAGTATTAGCTATGTAGTAAATGTGAGTCACTTGTACAGGTATGAGTATTAGCTATGTAGTAAATGTGAGTCACTTGTACAGGTATAAGTATTAGCTATGTAGTCAATGTGAGTCACTTGTACAGGTATAAGTATTAGCTATGTAGTACATGTGAGTCACTTGTACAGGTATAAGTATTAGCTATGTAGTAAATATGAATCATTTGTACAGGTATAAGTATTAGCTATGTAGTAAATATGAGTCACTTGTACAGGTATAAGTATTAGCTATGTAGTAAATATGAGTCACTTGTACAGGTATAAGTATTAGCTATGTAGTAAATGTGAGTCACTTGTACAGGTATAAGTATTAGCTATGTAGTAAATGTGAGTCACTTGTACAGGTATAAGTATTAGCTATGTAGTAAATGTGAGTCACTTGTACAGGTATAAGTATTAGCTATGTAGTAAATATGAGTCACTTGTACAGGTATAAGTATTAGCTATGTAGTAAATGTGAGTCACTAGTACAGGTATAAGGATTAGCTATGTAGTAAATATGAGTCACTTGTACAGGTATAAGTATTAGCTATGTAGTAAATATGAGTCTCTTGTACAGGTATAAGTATTAGCTATGTAGTAAATATGAGTCTCTTGTACAGGTATAAGAATTAGCTATACTATATTAGCTATAGTAGCGGTGCTATATTAGCTATAGTATTAGCTATGTAGTAAATGTGAGTCACTTGTACAGGTATAAGTATTAGCTATGTAGTAAATGTGAGTCACTTGTACAGGTATAAGTATTAGCTATACTATATTAGCTATAGTAGCGGTGCTATATTAGCTATAGTATTAGCTATGTAGTAAATGTGAGTCACTTGTACAGGTATAAGTATTAGCTATGTAGTAAATGTGAGTCACTTGTACAGGTATGAGTATTAGCTATACTATATTAGCTATAGTAGCTGTGCTATATTAGCTATAGTATTAGCTATGTAGTAAATGTGAGCATAAAGGGAAAGATTAATAAAAATTAAAATAAATTATAAAAAATAAAAAGAATATTAAGAATATGTAAGACAAGTTAATTAAGCCTTTCCTACCTCCAATGAGAGTGAGTCAGGTTGTATAACTCTATCATCACCTTTATATTGAGCCTACGCATCACTGAGAGTATTCTTCAATCTTCAGGGAACAATAACTTAAAATGTCTTTTTAATTTTTATTATAATTTACGCTATAGCATGTGGTTTAATTTTCTATATGTACTTTTCTAAAGTATAATTATACTACTATTACAATCTTACTTAATTACATTGTATAATATATAATATACAATGTTATATGTTATATCATATAATCATAAATATAATCATATCATCCCTGTAAAGTATTATAAATTTACTTTAAAAGGCACATATAAAAATCAAATTATATATCATGCTATATTTTTATAATATATAATTTCACCTATATTATATATAATAAATATTGCATATATAATTGTTATATAATATAACTTGTAATATATATAATATATAGCATTATACAATATTATTATGTAATGTTATTAAAGCAATGGTTATAGTACATTTATCGTAATGCTAATTGAAATTACAGTATTTATTAACAAGTTTTGCCACATAAAAATGAAAAAAAAAAGAATCGCACTTTATTTTTCCACAATCAAAATTTTGCGCCTACATGTGACTGCTTAAACAAATGAAACAAATATCAAAATTGATCATCTTTACATGTGAGTATTTCATTGCAGTTACCAATACTTTCAATTTGTTTAGTTACTAAATAGCCTATTTTGAGCCGTTTAGAGCACTTGCAATCTAAAATTTAACGAAATTAAATGGTATCACAAAGGATTAATATAACAGCTGTCTCAACTTCATGGCATGTACAGTTTTTATTTATAAGAAATAGGAAACTAATAATTCAGCCAATCTTAGTAATTTGTCAGAGTTGAAAAATAGTCGTCTTCAATAGGAAGCAGAAACTTTGAGGTTGAGTTCAGCTGGAAACATGCTTCTAGCTTGCCATCTGTTTTGCTGTCTGATGGTGCAAAAAATATATCTGGATCGCAATCGTTAAATATCGCTGGATACCGCTGCAATAAAAGGGTGATATTAATAAATTTGTACACAAGTTCAATTAATACTTTTCAAAACACACACAAAGTTTGCTAAAATTTAATGTTTAAATTACAAAATTATATTAGACAGATAGCTGCACTGAGAAATATTTCTACTTTTACAAAATGCTGATAATTGTTTTCAGATAAAATAAAAACAGGTAATTAGAAATGTTCATAAACCCAAAAACATGCTTTATTAGTAGAAGATTTTAATCTACAAAATTGTGACTTATCTATCATATTATTTTCTGCTTTTGTACAGCACAGCCTTAACTTTGTAAAGTTTGGTTTTGTAGCTGCTACGCCGTTCCTAGTATACTGCAATAAATTTGGAACACTTGAAGCCAAAAAAATTACTTGCGTAAAAACTATCTTAGCAAAGTTTAAAGCTCACCTCTTCAGTCTATGACATATTTTACCGGCACGATACAATTGTATTCACTTTACCTGAGATGGAGGTCGAATGTACATAGGACCTCCAGCCGGCTGATAAATAGGAATAGCTTTCTCAGAGTTACAGTCTCTACGAGAAGTGTTAGGACAGTATGGACTGTCTGATGAAGTGTCGCTAATACAGCCAGAGAATAAAAACTCTGAACCTGATAGTGAAACCTCTAGCGAGTTGCTTTCTGATGCATTGTTAGTCTTTGGCTCTATGGTTGGAGAAATGCTATTAGAATTGCAGGAAAACTCAGATGGAGCGACAGTCGATTTAGTAGAACCTTCTCCAGTAGATATCACACTTCTATTTGAGCAATTATTCGATCGTTGTTTCGGTGTTGTAACTTTCTGCTCAACATTTATAGTGGGTTCTGCCATTTTAAAGTTTTGGGGAAAGGTTTTAATTGCTTCACCTTTTTGAAATGCCTTCACTTGTTCTTTGATACTTCTCAGCTCTGGCGACAAAACTTCTTGCTCAATGCTCAGTGGTATAACTAAGGTTTCATCTTCTGACATTGAAAGCTCAGGGCTAGGAACTTTCTGTATTTCAGAAGATAAACTTTTCCAACATTGCTTTGACTTTGTAGTTGGTTTATCGGATAACAGAGGAGTCCCGCAATCATTGGTAGTTTGACCTGAAACTGTTGATGTTAAACTTTTTTCTTGCATACCCATTTGCGTTTTGTGAACTTTTGTAGTCAGCGGTGAACTCACAACATATGTACTTGGTGGACTATGATGGGATAGTTGTGTCATTTGTATGTCTTTTTTATCAGTATCTTGTGTATTAAGTGGGTCATCAAACTTAGGAGAAACCAAGCAATCTATGTTTGAAGAAATGGCGTCGATGGTATCACATGAACGTGCTTCAGCCAGTTTCAAACTAGCAGAAACTGGTACGCTGTAAGTTTTACAGTCATTAGAAAATGATGATGGAGAGGTCTCGGGTTGTAGGTTAGTTCCAAAATTAGACCGACAAGTGAATGCCATAGAAGACGAACTAACAATGTTATCGAAAAGAGGATTGACCAAAGGTACAGAAAATGGGGTCCAAGAACGAGTTTGTAGGCACTTTGAAACCTTGACTGGCGAACAAGATTCAGCAGAGAAAAGCATAGGAATTTTAAAATAGGCCAAAGCGGGAGAAGTTTGTAGGCCTTTTTCTTTTGTCTCTTTTGTTGAAGGTTTGCTTGGAACAGAAGCCATAATTTCAGGTTTGGTTTCATTTTGTGCTGAAGTGTTTTTGCAGTTGACAACCTCTTTGATTGGACTAGTCAAGTTTGAAAAACAAGTTGAGATACCAGAATATGTTCCCATATGAAGCTCTGTCTCATCTGGTGTGTAGTGCGATTCTGATTTTTGCTCAAGAGCTTGACAAGATGGAGCAGTAGCTCTATCACTTAAAATGCCAGAAACTGAAATACATTTGTTTCGTTGTGTGTCATTTACAAAGAGAGTCTGAAAGGACCTGACGCTGTTACCCACATCCGATTTTTGCAGCTGATTGCAAACTTCACTTTGATTGTCTACAAAAGGTTGTGTTAGATTACCTCTGGTTAGCAACAGACTTTCTGGGCCAGAGGAATTACATAAAATATCTGAAGGTAAAGATGTAGACCGAAAAGAAGATGAAAAATCTATTGTTTTAGTAGCGGCAGAAGGTAGGGGTGATGGCTCCGGTGGAACATCTTGTAAAATAGTGCAATCCGGAAGGAAGGTTTTAACACTATTCGTACTTGTTAAACAAATTGGTGTTGTTGGTGATGCCAAACTGTTGCCGCAAGAAGCTTTACTCAAACAAGAATTTTCAAGCTGTTTTTCCGTTTTTGGAAATTGAGATTGGAACATATTATCACTTTCTGCTATAAGTTTTCTTGACGGAGATTTGATATTGATTTGTGGCAAATCTGATGATATTATAACTGGCGAAGACCTAAAAGCTGGAATCAATGGTGCATTGTTGTTTTTTCCCATGGGTGAGTTTTTGCATTTACTTGGAGCTCGTTTGCATTGGTTTTTAAAGCGTGATTTTGTTGAGCTGCTGGACGATGCATAATCGGGTGTTTTTGTCGATCGTACACTTCCTACACTCTCTTTGCATTCACACTGTTTTAGTTCATTAGCTAGGCTAAATTGGGAATTTTTCATCAATTGTGTTGCTGAGCATGATGCACCAGATGTTGTGCTAGATGTCAAAGAACTTTTTTGAAGCGAGTGATTGTTTGGTGTTTTTGCTGCCGCCAAACCAACAGAATTTTTAGCATTAACGGACATTAGCAGTGTTTTGCTTTCCTTTAGTGGGTTCTGAGACTTAGTCGATCGTAAAAAATGACTATTACTTTGAGGAGATCTAGAATTAGAAGTTGTTTTTTTTAAAGAATCAGCGCTGGTAACCTTTGAAGCCGCAGGCTTTTTATCTGATTTCTTTTTCTTTGCCGCACAAACTGAAGGGGTTCGAGCAACAACAGTTATTACTGAATGACATTCTTTCAAAGAATCTTCAAAGTTTGATAATATTAACGAGCCGTCATCACTTTTAGAAGCGTTGGAATCAGCAGATTTAGCAATAGTTAAATTTTCAATTTTTTTTCTGCATGAGCTAGATTGGGCACTTGCAGTCGATACCGTTTTTTTCAAAAAGTCGCCAGTTTTTACTGCTGATAATGAATTTTTTTTACTTAAGTAAGCTTTTTTGAGCATTTTTGTATCCTCCATCAAAGATGTTATTCTCGAAGCAGGGGTAGTAGTTTTTGGTGTCGCATTATTGTTTTTGGATGAAAGATTGTTTCGTTGTTGCAATGAGTCATTAAATTGTGGAAACGGATTGTCTTTTGCTGTTCCAGTCACATCAGAGTAGTTGCCAAGGGTAGGTTGTGACGATGACGCAACTTGTTTCATCAATAAGTTCCGATTAGAGGGTGAGTTCATGTTATGATCTGTTAATCTTGTGGAACTCGGAGATGAGAGTTTTTTCAGTGATGCTTTTTTGGTAGAGGAGGCTACAAAACTGACTGGCGTTGCTGTTTCAGACATGATATCTGAACCTCTCTCTTCCTGAATATTTTTTCCTTTCTTGAGACATCCGGTACTTACATTTTTTACTTGTGACTTTTCTAGCTTCTCTGCCTGCAAACGTAAACTTGTACCGCTATACAAATTGAAAGAATAGTTTGAAAGCATCATGCTCATTAGTGTTTGCATGTAGCGCACATTCTTCATTTGTAAATGTAGTAATACCAGCAAACAACCAGAGCTTATTCCGCTGTTATTAACTAAAACTTGTTTTTGAATAACTACTTAGTTAAACCTCCTGTCTGCCAGCAGCAACTTAAAACTTAGTGAGATCTAAGATTATATGAGGCGTAAGAATTGAAAGAAATCTCTTCTTAGACTGAGTAAAGAAACTAAACTACTCGTTGATAAAACAAGTGATCATAAAGAAGGCCATTGGTGTAAAAGACAACTTCAAAAATTGTCACCTGACATGTACTTATGAGAATCAGATCGACATTGGCTAGCTTCAACTACCATTTAGTAGGGTTTCTGAGTGCGTTCTTTTAGTTGAGACATCTTGACTCTTCAAACAAAAGAATTTAGGAACGAAAAGGTCATTGCTCCTATCTTTTTTGGATAAGAAAACTGCATTTTTATCATTCTATCGTAACAACAGAAGAACCAAGGAAGATGCAAAGAGCAAAAACCAGAATAAGGCGCTGGAGGTAGACATATGGACAAAAGGGCGCGAAGGCTAAAGGTCCGTGAGGTAGATATGCGAGGTTAATCATGGAAACTGGAGGAAGAGGTAACTTACCTGAAGGTAAGAAAATTACCGTTGGTAACTTAGTGACCAGATTCATAACTGAACTAAAGGTTATGGGGGCAAAACCAGCTTATTCTCAACTTATCGGTAATGCTAGTTTTGTGATGGTAACAATTAAATTGCGATATAATTCAGGTTAAAGATATGCCAAGCTTTTTAAAAATGGTAAGTAAGACTGCATTGTATGCCATCTGCATATCGCATGTTCCACTGTAAGGTTCTGTCTATAAAAAGCAACTAATTTATTGTGTTAACAATCGTAATGACAGAGATAGAAGATTTGACAAAAGTTTATGCTCTTCAAGCACACCTCCCGCTTTACTAACTAAAACCTATTTGTCAGTTTGGAACCAGAAACTAGAAAAAGAACTTACCTCATTTACTGATGTGGGTGACAAGGTTGCAGACTTAGAACCTAAAATACAACCTTTTTGGTTTAATAACGCAAGCATGTGGGCACAACTCCTTTTCTAACACATAGAATATGTATTACAGTGTCATAAATATACCGCACTACAATAATGTATTTTAGGCATTATATTTTTGTTGCATATTAAGTTGCATCTAATATACATGTACTCAATCAAAATATGACACTAGATTTCTCATTATAGGAGTTGTGCTCTTTCAGCTTTCTCTTTTACATGTAGTGTATGTTATGCTACTGTGATAATTGCTGAATACTACTTACATGAAAACATTGCACAAAGTTTATAGACTCCAAATATGCAAAGTACCTGTTTTGGATTATTTCTCAATTTGCTGAGAAGCTTGGCAGACGTTCTGACATATGTTATGCACATGATGACAAACCAAAACTTGACCTGAAATTCTCTCAAAATACTTGGTGTGAATGAAAAAACATTAATTGGTCAAGGACCATAGCTTGTAGCCAAAAAGACCAAAAAGTTTGTAACTAAAAACAGCTCGGTAACAAAAGAAAGATCATTGATATATTTTTTTGATATCAAGTTTTGGCATAAACGCCAAAACTACGATACTGTGAAGAATGGCTTCGATTTAGATGTGAAAATCTTCAAGTTTTTGATTGTGTCTATTTTTTCTGCGTAATAAATTATACATCATTTGTTGCAAAACTTCTTATGCAAAAGTGATGCATTAAAATTAATGTAAAACTCTTTTGCATAACAAGCATTGTTACAAAACTGATTACTCCATTATAAGCATGCAAATTCCACTGTTCTTATGAAGTCTGAACTCATGTTGTTAGTTGACTTGCTAAACTCATAATGTAACCAAGATTGAATTATGAAATTGAACTCCTCTTTGATAAAATGGTCGGCAGTGAGGAAGGCCATTGGTGTGAAGGCCAGATTCAAAAATTGTCACCAAGACATGTGCTTATGAGAATCAGATCGACATTGGCTCACTTTACCTACCACTTAGAGGGGTTAATTTAAACATGGCAAGTGTGATAATACTAAGCATTTACAAAGCAAAATTAAAGGTTTTCTGTGTTGGATTGGGGCTACAGCACAATGCTTTATTGCAGGGGTGTGCAACAGGCGGCCCGCGGGCCACAATCCGGCCCACAGGCAAAGATAATGTGGCCCCTGCATTGCGGTGCTGGTGTTTTAGTGCAGTAAACAAACTCTCATTCACCTAGCGCCTACGGAATAGCCATGAGATCATCATCGCATTAACGACAATATAATAGCTTAGTTAGTGATGCTTGTTTATATAGTCAGTCCTGACCGCTATCAAATGAAGATAATAGAATTACAATCAGATGCTGATTTGAGGAGGGCATATACTAATAATAATTTAGTAACCTTTTATGAGAAATATGTATTTGGAAAGTATCCAAATCTAGAGCTGTATGCTAGAAACATGTTATCACTTTTTGGCAGTACGTATGTATCGTTGCGAAGAGTTTTTTCAAAAATGAAGTTCACTAAAGACAGGTACCAAAGTCAACTCACCTATGAACACCTTACCAGTCAACTTCGAGTTGCTACTACATTAGTAAAAGCGGACATTGAAAAGTTGTGTAAAAAACGTAAAATACCAAGTTTCACACTAATTATCTGATATGCACTTTATTTGTTTGTCTCAATTTCTTGGTCCAATATTACAGATTCATTCTAATAAAAGTTTGTATTTATTGTTTGCAAGAAATTTACTTATTTATATTATAATATTTTCTCTGTCTCCTCAACTTGACACACATTTTCTATTAGATTACATTATTTCGGGTTGCTGGCCCTAGGTGTTGTTCAAATATTGAAAAGTGGCCCTCAAAAGAAACATGTTGCACACCCCTGCTTTGCTGCCTTTGAGGTCAGCTAGTTTTGAGGTGCTGACCTCAAAAAATCAACAGTTTTAAGCATGATAAAAACTGTGAACGTCAACTGTAAATGTCAACTGCGAATGTCAACTGTGAGTATCAACTGCGAGTGTCAACTGCGAATGTCAACTGTGAGTATCAACTGCGAGTGTCAACTGCGAATGTCAACTGTAAATGTCAACTGTAAATGTCAACTGTAAATGTCAACTGTAAATGTCAACTGCAAGTGTCAACTGTAAGTATCAACTGTAAATGTCAACTGTAAATGTAAATAGTAAAGTTGAATATTAAATGTCAACTGTAAATGTCAACTGTAAATGTCAACTGTAAATGTCAACTGTAAATGTCAACTGTAAATGTCAACTGTAAATGTCAGCTGTAAATGTAAATAGTAAAGTTGAATATTAAATGTCAACTGTAAATGCAACCTGAAAATACTGATGCATGCACCCAAATAAACATTTAGCTATCTTCACGAAAGCTCTTGTCTGTATCAACATACTTTTAGCAGCAACCGAGGTCTGATATATGTGAGTCATAAAAAATTATCTTTCATACTTGAAGGTGTCTTACCCTTGACCTTCGTTTTGGACGTTTTGACACGAACTTTTCGAACTTTTAGTTGACTCTGAAGTGGGTAGAGAAACTTTCTGTCAAATTTTTTTGGAGTTGTAGAAAATGTCCTTTCATTACCAAACTAAAATGTACAAAAAAGGCTTTTGCAGTATAAGCAATAGCACAAAAAACTTTAGTTGGAAAAAAATGTTGCAGATTATAAGCAACGCATAAGAATTTAGTCTTTTTAATGAGTACAATAAAAATAGCTTTTCTTAGCTCAATACTTTTATGTCAATTTTTTGAAAATATCAAAGTTTTAAAATAAAAAAAAGTAAAGTACTTGTCGTAGCATCTTTATTGTCAAAATCAATAGATTTCACAATCAATTGAAACATAAAAACAATAAATAAGTACATAGTTTCAATAGAACAAAAATTTAACTGATGGAAAACTCTCATCCAATGCTAGCCAGCAAGAACCAATGACACGCGTGAGAAAAACTGTTTTGCTCCCTGAAGAGTCACTCACATTAGATTTTAACAGATTTTTTCTAGAAATTATAAATATTTTTCAACCGATTATTATTTTGTTTGATGTTTTAGGTGGTCAGACTGACAAGATGTTTTAAAACTAAAACTGGATTGCTGTTAAACCGCTCAGAAAAAGTATTTTTCAGCAATGACACCAATAGGTGCACTTCCTGTTTGTTCCTTTCGTTATGATATCGGCTATTGCGTTCAAGTTGATGTGCTATGAGTTTCTATCGACATATATTATATTTTGTATTCGCTTATAATTGTTGGAATAAAACTTTAAGTATGACCTCAAATGCATTGCTATAAATGTTTTAAATGATTTAAAGATAGACTGGTTAGAATTTGTCCAATTTTTTTCTCTAAATGCTGTGTGAGCATAAAATGCTAACTTATAAACAATGTGCGCGACTATTGAAGCCGTTTTAGAGAGGTCTAGTTCCATCTTTTTTCTGAGGGTTTTAACCGCATTTAAGTTTTTTCAATTTTAATTTATTTGACCGCAGAATCTTAAAACAACCTGGTGATCAGATCAATAACAACAACAAACAAATGTTCAAATGATAAAAAATGTCTGTACTTTCGGATAAATTTCATATTAATTTGAAGTGATTGACCCTTGAGCTGTCAAGTTTTCCTTTAACATTTAACCAACACTTAAGTCAACATTTAACTCTTAAGGATAATTGTAAGCATGAAGTAGAAGCTCAGTAAAGAAGGAGTTATCCCCTCAGCATGTTAATCAGTAACTGTTGAGTTATTAGCAGTACATTTCATCTAATCCAGTGCAGATTGTATTGTGATTTATATACTAACGCTTGGACCGTCTCTTGATATCAATATCTCTGGAGGCTCTTTTTGTTCAAAGCTGAAATCAGTGAACGAAATCTCTTAGTGAACAAAATATCTGGATCAGCAGCTCAACCCTAAACTGTAATTTTTTATGTTATTTTAAAAATCTTAAATACAAAATATCTAAATCGGCAATTCATTATCTCTCACCATAATTTAGAGGTGTAACCTTCTACTTAAATTAATTCTATAAGACAATCTGTGTTGTTTTACTTTACGTAATAACTAGGTGAATGCTTGGTGTTGTTCGAGTAACAAAAAATAATTTGTGTAAAAACTTATTTTTATTTAACATACTTATACAGCATTTACCATTCTAACTTTAAAACTTCATATTATAAGAAAAGTGTTTTTGTACAGCTCAAATAAATTAAGAGAAAAAAAACGATATAATAAATAATATAATGAATGTGATAACAGCTATTGAGAGCATGGCTGTTGTAGTGAAATAGATTAAATTGTTGATCGAACGGTTAGGAGGTTCCAAGATCAAACTACCTGCCAGGTTGGTTTTTCATTCCTTGATTTTAATTGCTATACGACCAACCACAAACATTGATAATTGTATATAGAATAGCTGTGCTTCCCGGCGTTGCCCCGGTATTAAAAATTGGCTTATAAAAATGAGAAGTAATAAGAGTTGCCTGCCACTTGCTATTAGCCTGGCACATTGCCAATGGAAAACTTGAGTAAGCTTACTATGAGAGCAATTCGTTTCCGTGACATTACGCAATCATCCGTCGTAGTACGAAAACCATTGTGTATTTGCTCCCATATAGAAACATATATCCGCTAGCAAACAAATCAATATATTTAGCCTAATTGGTACAGCATCGGACTAGTGAACAGGAAGGTCTGAGATAAAATCTTCTTCGCTACATTTTTTTATTCCAAGATTCTAATAATAACTATTATAGCTGGACGAATTCATGATTACACATACGATCAACTTTGAGAAATATATGTTTGGATATGCAAAATGCAATATCACTTTGCCATGTAGCATAGAAAGTATATTCTATCTCAATCACAAAGTATTATAATATGCTTCATTTTATTCTAAAATATTACATTTTAATATATTATTTTATTAGCCATAACTAGTCTACCATTCAGGTTAATCCCATTTTTGTGCAAAGCAATGTCAATAAACAAGTTAAGTTTTAGAAGCAGTTTCAAGCAGAACGTTTTACCTTTCTGTCAGCAGTAATACGTATTTTTATTCATTACTACTTTTATTACTGTTATCATTAATATTACTGATATTGCTATTATCAATAATAATACTATTACTATTAGCATCATTATTATTATCACTATTGCTATTATTACTATGTATTACACATATTTTAAATTCAGCCTTACTATATTAACAAATAAGCATTATTTTATCAAGCTGGGAGTTCATACTCTGCGAACACAAAGTATCCTTCAACATAGAATATAAGATCAGGCCTTAAGCCATTTTGTATGTCAATTTTGGCAATTTTATGTACAGCTATGGCATAGCTAGCTTACTTTTAGCTTTTCGGTTCTTCATTCTTATTCATTTGGCACTTAAAAAGCTGAAGGATTAGCAATCGAGGTTTCACTTGCATGCTGCATTTTTCGTTAATGTTGATCTATTTGATGCTGTTAAAAGTAGAGTTGTGCTACCTTGTCTATGTGTTGCATCATATAGTAAATAGAGTTTATTGAATACTTAATTCATGAAGGTTTAACATTTGATTATGTTTCAAGCTATTGCAGCCACTCTTTTAAAAAATAGTGTAGTCATGTACTGTAGTTTCCTCTTTATTTAAAGGTTTTTACAAATACAATTTTGGCAAGATAAACTCGAAAAGTAAAATTATTCAAAATCTACTTCTTTTTTGCTGACATAAACCTTTTAATGTGAAAAGTAAGTATTTTAATAAAGCTAACTTATTAAGGTAGAGATACGTTGTAAAATGTAGAAATTGTAAAAAATCAACTTGTAAATTATAAAGTTGTAGATTTTTAGGTTAGTAAAAAAGCATAATAATTTATCCTTTTTTTTAGTCTTACATAAATTAAATAGTTTTAACTTTTAAAAACATTAATGTACTATTATAACTATCTTTATTAACTTTCTGTTATTACAACCTTCAATTTACTATCCTGACTCAACAATACTAAATTAGATTACCAACTTTTGAATCATGTCTGTTCAATTCACTCAATAACTCTCGATTCCTGTCTTCTCATTTTTGTTTTTGACATGTTACGAGAAACATCATTTTTTTAATATTAACAATGTCAATAGAAAGCTATACATACATAAATTAAAACTGTTTAATTATTATTTCACATTTGCGTTAAGTTTTCGCTGACAATTTTAATTGATTTTTAATCAATTGCGTCCAAATTAATGTGCAACCTTAAAGACCAGCCAAAGTGATTCATAAAAGCACCCATCCTGCTCAGAGGTAAAACCATAAATAGCAAACATTACTGTTTCTCATTGTGCGGTTTGACAGGAGCTGTTTGAGTTACATATTCTGCAGTCTGTAGGCTTATTTTCGTCTTCAACCTTTTCGTAACAAAAAGCATCGACTTTTCACTTCCATCTGATAAATTCATAGCTGCAATATAACATATCTTGTTTTACATCTTGGAAATCTTTACAAATACTATTAAAAATTTGATTTGCCTGTTTATTAAAATACTAAATAAAAAAGTAAAAAAGTAGCTATTTTGACATTTTGCTTTTAATTTAGTTACTACTTTATTTACAGTGATTTCATTTCAAACAGAGATTTTTTTAAATTATAATATAAAAGAATTATAAAAAAGTGCAGTTAATCAGTCAAACAAAATCAATGGTGAGACATATATAAAATACCTTTTGTGCTAAAGAAATGGACATTATGTGTGTGAGGGTGTATGAAAAAAATGAATGAAAACCTAATTCCTGCACATCAAGGAATAATAATGCCCACATGCACAGTAGCACAGCAGCACTGCAGCTAGTCGAGGCGCTGGGGTCTACAAAACCTGGTACATCTCAGCAACAGAGACAAAATTCACCATTTTACCAAAATTAGAAAACTAGGCTGTTCTTGATTAATTTAGGCTAAACAAGTGGCTCTTGATATTCTTTTTAAAGTGCTGAAATTTTACATAAGCTTATTTGGAAATTGCTCCATCACATGGCGCTCTATATTCAATTGTTTTTGAACTAAAACCAGTAAAAAATATTGGTAGTGGTAGGTTAATTTTCAAACATGTAATATTATAGTAAGAACCTTTTTATAAGGTGGTTAACTGTTAAATGAGTGAGCGACAATATTTTCAAAATAATTGTTAGAAGTTGTAAAAGGTTTTTCATATCACATATGCTAAAATGGGTTAGAAATCAGCAGTTTTCACATAAAAACGAAGACACATGAATGACCTTGAAACCTATAATTGAGGCAAAATAAACATTTAGCTTAGACAGACTTTTGACCAAGTAACTAACAAAAGTTTCCTCAGTTTCTAAACAAAGGTTTTTAAACAACAAACTTAATTTGCAAACTGAACACTGCTCATTACAAAACTATAAATGAGTCATCAGACTTCCTGCATAAATTGCACAAAAAAGGTTTCTTCGAGTCTAATTAGGCAGCTAGATGTGGTTCTACTAATAATGACTTGAATATTGAAACATACATTGTTCTTATTATTGGTTGGTAGTATTCACAAACGAAGACAATATATATATATATATATATATATATATATATATATATATATATATATATATATGTATGTATGTATTTCTCAAAGTATGTCCGTGTGTCGTCGTATATCTGTATACCTGTTGGTTTTCCGGCTATAGCTATTATTAGAACAGCGGAGCTTGACGACAATGCAGACGCAAAGCCATGGCTTACCAACATTGAAAGCCTAGCCTTATTAACTAGCTTAATGGAATTTTCTATTGGCAATATGCCAGGCTACTAGCTTGAAATGTACGAATGTTTGACAAAGTTTTAAAACCTTTACAGTTGTTTTTTATTTTTCTCTTAATTTATTTCAACTACTCAAAACACTTCTCTCATGATATGTAGTTTGAAAGTAAGAATGGGAAACATTGTTATATGTTAAATACAAATCAATTTTCTGTCCAAAAACTTTTTTATTAGCCGGGCAACGCCGGGTGGTACAGCTAGTTATAAATAAAATGAATCATAAATTCTTATGGGTTATGAAACAGGTTTTTTTCCTAAAAAATGTATAAATGAAAACTTTCAGTCCTTTTCTTAAAAGGAGAAACCAAATTTCTTACAGCCAATATTGAAAACTCAAAAACAATTTAAAAAAATACAAAAAACGCAAAACTAAATAATAGTGTAACTAAATATGTAGCACTTGAAAGTTCATGTTTGTAAACATTTAAATCTTTCATAAAAAGTGGATGGTTTGGTGCATGAGCTCAAGATCATGAGGCTTACATCACTTTTTTCAATTGTAAGGAGAGCTGTTTATGAGCTGAAAACTCTCCATGTGTCTCTCGTTGTTTTCACATTAGTGCTTGGGAGACAGTCATGAAAAATGAAGAATGAACCGAGACTACCTGAATATGTTGAGACAAGATCAGCAGATTTTACAGAAAATAAATTAATTTTTTGAAACGAAGGCAAAAGACAGATTTTCTTTATCTTTTCTCTTTCAAATTTGGATCACCCTTTTAACTAAAAAACTAAAACTAAAAATTAAGATATTGATACAATAAAAAATAAATACTGTGTTCTTGTCTTAAAAGCAGAAGAAAGCACTAACGTAAAGGTATTAAAAATCTGGGGTATTAAAAAAAATCTGGGTTTTAAAAATCAGCTTATAAACAAGGAAAAGTAAAGAAAGTTGCCTACCACTTGCTATTAACCTGGCACAATGCCAATGGATAAATCAAGTAAGCTTACTACTAATAGCTACCAGTTCTCATGACATTACGCCATCACTTTGCGTCGTGATGGAGAGCCGTAGTGTATTTGCTGCCATATAGCGACATACATCGTTTAAAGAATTTATCAAGCTCGTGTGAATGAATTGGTAAGGCATCAGCCAAGGGAACCGGAGGGTCTGGGATCAAGTCTTCTGTTTTAAGGATTCTTTATTTCAAGAATTTAATAGCTATAGGTGAACATATACAACTACAAACGACCAAAATTTAGAAATATATACATTTAATAGTAAATATATAATAGTACACGATTGGCAAAACATGAACAAGCATACAGATAGTGTGTGTGTACAGTTCCGCTTAGCAATAATCAGCCAGTCCCATATACACATTTCTTCTCTCAATAGGCTCCGCCTTTTTTATTATCTTTTCCGCGATTTTTCTTTGTTCTTTTCAGCTAACCGAGCCGGCTCACCAGCTCAGCCAGAGCCTCCTGCCATGAGAGAGAGACTCGGCCTTGCTGTGTCGGTGCTCATAGCGTTGCTGTCACCTCTGATCACGGCACTAGCAATGAGGTTTGTATTTGCCTATTTGTTTGGATTTTTACGGAAATGCAACAGCCCAGTATCATTTAATAGTCGTAAAATATCTTATTAATAATTTCTTCTACATACCTTTTTTTAGAGGCTATGCTGGATACACAAACTATCAATAAATATGATGACAGAATAAACAAATGCCGCTCACAAGTGCAAACCAATAAAATCAAAAAAGACAGGTTTACGCAACTTAGCGGAAAACTGCTGAGCTAAAAGCTCCTGTTTGTTTACTCTCCGATGTGCAAGCCAAGCTCTTGTTTCAGTGTTTAGTTTAGATCTCAAGCTAAGATTTAGCCCATTTTTAGGTTCAGATTACAAATAAAATTTGTATTATAAGCAGCTCTTATCTCAAGGCACCACTGTTATTGACTGTATTTAAATTTCATTTTGGCTTCTGTTTCTTTTCACTTTGAGATAATAGAATGTTGGGTGCGTTTTATTTTGGTGGAGGTTTTTTCTGGCTAATGAAAATATATAAAAATAAACCGTCTGCTTAATTTTCTTTTAAAGGTGATGTCATTTCCAGCATTAGTTGCAATAGAAACCCATATTAATGACCTTCTTTATCAAACCAGTTCAGGTTGATGATTCTCTTCCTCAACAGACCATATCCTGACATTCATTTTCACAACTTGTGGCAAAAGATTTTTCTGGCTGTTTTCTTTGCTAAAAGTGCCTCTTGATATGCATGTATGCTTGCTAAACAGCTGGCCATGTGCTCAATACAAAGGAGACCTTTTGGCAATGCACATGCTAGCTCGTGACATGTATTATTCAATATCATACTTTCTGAAAAATCAGACAGTTCTTATATCGTCTTTATATAGATAATACACGAAAACATTTCTCTAAGGAATAGATGTTATCAACATACAAATAATAACTTTGGTTGACTTGGCTAGCGCCTCTTTATTTCTCCGGCAGAAAAAGAAATACTGATAGAAACTTAGTCAGTCCCTTTGTAAAAGCTATCACCTTGCTCAAGAGATGTTTCAGTAGGTTCCTTTCAAGGTCATAGATCTAGGTCATACTCAAGGGTCACATAACTAGGTCATAGGTCAAAGTGAACATAGGCCAAGTATGGGCGCAATGAGCTAAACAACTCAGTGTCTTTCCAATGAGACAAGTAAATGTATTTTTTGATGAATATTAAGCACTATTTATATTAAACATTAACTACTTTTTATATTTAATATTAAAATAAATCAATTCTTGTTTTATTAAAATTTTTACATATTTCTAAAAACCGTTTTATCACCAATTTTTGCATTTATGCTGTTTCTACTCACTTTCGGCTGGTGTAGCTAAAGTGACTGGCACAGCTGTGTGTGAGTCAGGTCGGTTTCCAAGTTGCTGTTCTGGCCTCAACAAGTTATCATATCCTCCAAAATACTCCTGTAGGCTCACCTTTGTTCCTTCCTCCATGCTACTTATCGCTTCAAGTTCAACAACTTTAGGGTAAGCCTTGGCTCCTTCTTCCATGTCACTCAATACTACAGAATAAATATTTTATTTGACAATGGGAGACTATCTAAAACAGTTTCTGGTTATCTCTCTCCCTCCTGCAGTCGGCCGTTTGACAATGGCTGTTTTATGGTTTAGGCCCTTATCACTGATTTCTGTGCAGCTCTGTTTTTCCCCTTTCTTTTGCCATCCTTTTGTGTCCTGTTTCCTTAACTTTGTTTTACACTTTGTACGTATTTTTATGTAACCTGATCAGTATGTAACCTGACTACCGAGACAATTATTTTGGTTGTAGCTTACGATATATAGCAAATTTCTTTACAGGTAACAATAATATCTCTTTAAGTTGCAGACTCACTACAAAATAGTAATTTTTGCAAGCTATTGATGAATTTAGAATAGGGATCATTAATGAAATAATTTGTAAGTGTTAGAAAAAATATTTTGCAAAAACAAAAACTATTTCTGTTTGTCACTTTGTAAAGTTTTTCCTGTTAAATTTTCGTTAACGAAAATTTCCGATATTTTATTATATTTAAAAGCATCCCGTATAATTTAGTGAGAACCTAATCATAGTTTAGCATATATAAAAATATTTTACTTTTTAGTTTAATATTTTTATTCCAAGCAAAGTCTTTAAAAAATCTAAATTTGTTGTAGGACTGTTTTAGGTATAAATTACTGAGCTGAATTGAGCTGATAGCAAAAACTCTGTTAAACATGAAGTTATTTTCTTATGGTAAACAGTATTTTTTGTACTGGCATAATAACAGACTTATTGTGGTATTGGCTATTGTGCTATTGTGTTATTGCCTGTGGTCAGATGGTTTCATGTCAATGATGATAGATTAATTGCCTAGTTAAACTGATCTGACCGCTGGTCTAAACTACTTTGTATTTCTTAACTGAGCTCTTCACAGATTCTGTTGACAAAGCAGCAGTTTATTGCTTTACCTAAGTTCATAAAGTTAAAAATAGCCGATCAAGGGAGAGCAACTCCCATTAATAAAATATAGATCTGAAAAGAGCTGTGGGCATCTCAAAAGTACATCTGACTCTGTCAAGTTATTCAAAAAACATATGAAAAAGGCTAAATGGCAACTAAGCGCCCAGAAAAATCCCAAATTATATGTGCAGGAGAAGGCGATTCCTTTTCTACCCAAAAACATGTTTGGCTAAAATCATTTTTTAGCAGAAAAAATGCAAAATCCTCAACTCCAAAATTTTGGCTTTAGACTATCCACAGAACCTTGTCTTACTAAGCATTCAAAGTAGAATAAGACAAAGTAAAATTTCTGCAACATGAAGAGAGGGTCAATTGGTTTGTTGGGGAAAGAAGCTTATAGCAGCATCCCCCTGAACCCTGGCGACAGAATTAGCTGAATAACAGAGCATTTATGTATTTAGTTGAAAAAGTGCAGAGACCAATGTAAGCTTGATTACCATAGACAATATAGGCAGAATGGCTGAGGGCAACACAAACATAGAAGAAACCCGCCAACATCTGACTGTAAAACAGGCACCATTCATACATCTGAAATTTCTCCATCCTTATAGCGAGTAATGGAACTATTGCAAATAAAGTGTCAATTATGTCGGGCAAATGGCATTGAAAACTCTCCAGTATAGAAACTATTACCTATTATGCTTCCACACAGCGATAGCATAGCAACACAACTCCCCATAGCAACACAACTCCCCATAGCAACACAACTCCCCATAGCAACACAACTCCCCATAGCAACACAACTCCCCATAGCAACACAACTCCCCATAGCAACACAACTCCCCATAGCAACACAACTCCCCATAGCAACACAACTCCCCATAGCAACACAACTCCCCATAGCAACACACTCCCCATAGCAACACACTCCCCATAGCACCACACTCCCCATAGCAACACACTCCCCATAGCAACACACTCCCCATAGCAACACACTCCCCATAACAACACACTCCCCATAACAACACACTCCCCATAGCAACACACTCCCCATAGCAACACACTCCCCATAGCAACACACTCCCCATAGCAACACACTCCCCATAGCAACACACTCCCCATAGCAACACACTCCCCATAACAACACACTCCCCATAACAACACACTCCCCATAGCAACACACTCCCCATAGCAACACACTCCCCATAACAACACACCCCCCATAACAACACACTCCCCATAGCAACACACTCCCCATAGCAACACACTCCCCATAGCAACACACTCTCCTTAGCAACACACTCTCCATATGGCTCTGCAATACCATCATAAAAACATCTGTGTCACTCTCGTTCTGACGGGATTCATTGTTGCTGCTCGAAAGTGAAATAGCCTTAGTGACCGATAGCATCATATTTGTGTGTGTGTGTGTGCGTGCGTGCGTAGGTGCGTGCGCGCGTGTGTGTGGTCTTGTTTCTTGTTGCTTGTTATGCAAAAGTTTGTGTCACACAACCATCGCTCTACTACAGCATCTTATCAAAACATGATCCGCTTGTTGGCTAAGCTTAACGCTGTGGAACTGATGCACCCAGGTGTCGCTACGCTATCCCTGGATGGAAACTTAGTATATTTATTTAACCACATCAGAATATTAGATGGTGAAGCTGCCCTATAACTTTAGTGATGGATTTACCGTGAATACAGGATGTTATAGAAAATAAAAGTTGACTAAAATAACGCAAGCTCGAGACGCAGCCTTTTTGCCCTCAGCAGGGTAGTTGAAATACAAAACTAAGTCATGTTCTTATTGATAAAATTAAGATATAAAAGTTGGCAAAGAGCTCCAAAGTGCTTACTTGTTTGGTTCGGTTAAGCACAACAAAAATCATTCATAAACTTATGTGTTTGTAGAGAGAAATTGAAATTGTTTCTATGAAGTCTACATGTATATTAGCCTTTACTAGTTTGGCAAAGTCTGTCTTCTAGTCCCAAAGCTTTTAGGTTTTCTGGTTAAAACTTTGAAAGCAGCACCTAAGAAATAACTAGTAACTGTATCAGGCTAATAAAATTTCTTTGTTTAATTTGATCTTTATACTTGGACGTGCATGTATAAAAAAAGTTTAGCTTTACGATGGTAGACAAACTTTAAAAGCAACACCATAAAATAATTAATTTGAAATTATGTGAAAAATGTGGAAAGCATCACCAAAATTTAAAAAGCTGGTTTTAAAGAGCTTTTCATAGAATTATTCAATAGACTCATAATATAAGGTTCATAGAAACGCTCAACTTGAAAGTTAAAGTTTCCAAATAGAGCTGTTTCTCACTTTGCAACAAATTGATGTTTACACTATCTATTGTTGTCTATTCATTGTTGTCTATGTTATATATTCTTATCTGCTAATTGATAGGAGAGCGGCTGTGGCTTAGTGATCTAGAGCGCCTTGTCAGGATAAAAACAGCTTAAAGGTTCGATTCCCAACAAAGGCCAATAGTGGTGACAGAAATGACATCCAACCTTAAATTGCCCTTTGCAACTGGGCATGTCTCAAGTCGTTGAAGTTTCCTTGCTACAGGACTCAATCATGTCCAGCTAAGATTACGAAGCAATTGTCTGTGAAACAATGTTTTAAAAGATGTAAAAATTGAAGAATTACGTACACTAATAGACGTTTATTTTGTGTTAGGGTATTTGACCAAAATCCTTTTACTATTTTGATATTTTTGGATTATTTTTACGCTAAACTCTAATGAGAGTTATCTGTTCCTGGTGAAGAAAACTAATAACTTATGCTCAAATAACGAATGTCTGTTTTAGAATTTATTGCTTTAGAATTAGAGCGAATGTGTTACTTAAGCAACAGCACTCTATGAAAACTATAATGGTTCTTTATTACATGATATTAAGCTGAATGATGGTTCGATAAAACTTTTTATCCAATCAGAGTACTTATTTATATTTGAAAATGTTAGTTATTGGAAGTTGTTTTCTCATGCAATGCTTCAGAAAGAGCCATTCTCTGACTAAATACATTGATTAAGTTTGTTTAATTTTGCAGCCTAATTAAATCTTTGTCAGATGTTAGCACATTAGGAGTTATATTCTCATGCAATTAATAAAAAATGAACATGTCTCTGGTATACTTTCTATGTGGTAGAGATGAGCGGTATTCAAAAGTGAGCTATGGTGCAGTAATGAATACAAATAGCATTCAATTGATCAGAGTTGGTTTAACAAAACTTGAAAGTTTTTAATAATGCTTTCAATTGTTTTAATTTGTAGTATTTCTCTTTGCAAGATGGTCAAAAATCAATCGCAAGCTCAGTGAACTATGTCCTTAAAAATAGAACTTGCAGTCCTCATTCAATATAAACTTACACAAAATGCTAGTAGTTGTTACCAGATAGTGTCGGTATTTTCTATCATTTGTGACTGTTTTTGATGTTTGAGGTGATCTGACTGCCAGAATGGTTGAAGATTAAAATCAACAAAACTTGATTGTGGTTAAAATGCATAGATTCATGCAAAAGTGCAACTATGGGTGTATAATTGCACTTCGGCAAAAAAGCTGACAGAATAGAAATGGATAATGCTGCAAGTTGAACGCAATAGCCAATATCAATAACGAGATAAACAGGCAGCCCTAAAACTACTGGCATCATTTAGGCACATCTTTTTTTAAGCATTTTAGCCACTATCAGGTTTGGCGATTTTAATCTTAAAACCCCCTGGCAGCCAGATTACCTCAAATATCTAAAATTGTTGCAATTGATAAAAATACTGATAATTTTTGACAGAGTCTACTAAAATTTTGTGTCAGCGCTTATTTAAAGCAGTGACATGCAATTATACTAAATTATGATGTAGGATTTTTTCTGAATGCTGACCTGAAGGTGCTGACCTCCTAAGAGCTCTCATCTCTGTGCCATTCTGTACTTGCTGTGAAGGGTTGATGCAGCTCCCTAAAGCTATAGACCACCGTCTAGGTCTGTCCACTTTCACCTCTTTCGTGCTAACACTCGAACCACCTAAGCTTCTACCTGAGAGTGTAAGTACACCAAAGGTCACTAACGTACAGCATCAATATTTTTGTACACAGGTACATTCCATCAGTACTTTGTAGTTTTATGAACTATACTGAATGTGTACTTTCTATGAGTCCTTTCTATTCTTGTACTTTGTGTGTACTAAGTTCTACTTGTTACTGTTTCTAACAAAGTCCCCAGCAACACAACAAGGTTCCTTTTACAGAAAATTTATTTTTAAGTAAAACATACATGTACAACATTTGTTATTCTAATTTTTAAATAAAGTTGTTTGCTTATTTCCGTTTGCTATAAGTTTAATCAAGTCTAATCAAACCTCAAAGTTTTTTGTTCGTCTGTGCAGTTATAGCAATAGTTTTAAAAATCAAAAATGCGCATCCAACTTGATTTGAACTCATGAAGATTGTAACTGCAAGCTTGCAAACAAGCACGTGTTACCACAAAGCTGAGCTATTGTTATCACCTTCTTTGCTTTACTCATATACCGTATACCGTTTTCACGATTGCACACCCTAAATTACTAATTAATAGAGTACGCCTGTTATAAGATTTTTTTCGCCTTGTTGTATGGAATACAACATTTTTTTGCCCTTGCCATGCGAGGATGAAAATGTTTTGATTTGTTCCGCCATACAATATCAACAAAGATTCCTCTCAAAATTAAAATTTGGCAGTCAGTGTACTGATTAGGTAAAAATAACGAAAATGCCGCCATGCTAATCGCTGAAATCTCTCTCACAATGCCTGAAAGGGATACGATTCTCTTTCCCTCCCTCTCTCTCAATTCAGCATTATTTGTAATTAGTTATAGCAAAAACAAAACCGAAAAAAAATTGGTGATAAAGTTTTAGACAATGACAAAATTAAGTTTAGTTTAAAAAAAACATAC
Source organism: Watersipora subatra (assembly GCF_963576615.1). Taxonomy (NCBI): domain Eukaryota; kingdom Metazoa; phylum Bryozoa; class Gymnolaemata; order Cheilostomatida; family Watersiporidae; genus Watersipora; species Watersipora subatra. The sequence continues at coordinate 46,711,024 of NC_088712.1, read as the reverse complement.
TAAAAGTTAGCTTAAAGTATGTGTTTAGTAAGCTAAATTTATTTAAGTTAATATCAACGTTTTTGTTATATGTCTGTCTGGAAGGTAAGAACCCCCTACGGTATGTACTGCACATAGTACAGTGTAATAATACATTTAATTACGCATCATAACCACTAAATACACTAAAGTTACTGTATAGTAATTTTTTATACACAAACTTCTATGCACTAATTTTTATTATTAATTGAACAGATTTATGCTTATTTCGTTTTCTCAGTTTTGTATTATTTGTGTCATTACCAAATCATTTTTATTGTAATCGTAGCAAAACCGACTTTATTTAGTTATTACTTGCTAATTATTTTGCATTTACATTTAAGCACCTATACAATTGTTTTATTTTTTCACTTATTTTATTTTACCAGCACAAAACTCTCTTTTCATGATGTGAAGTTTAAAAGTCGCAGATGGCCGAAAAGTTTTACAAATAAGTTTTCTGTGCAAATTTTTCATTACCCTTGCAACGCTGGGCATTCACCTAGTAAACATATATTTATAGCATTTTGGAAAAGTGGGGACACATATTTTTTTGTAGCACACTGGCAGTTTTACGCATTTTAATGATTGGCAAGTGTAATAAGTATGTCTACAATTATTTCATCGGGCGGTGAGGTGGTCGCGTGGCATAGTGGCTAGCCCGCCTGTCTATAAAGCCGATGTTTCTGAGTTCAATTTCAGTGCGAAGTAGTATCTGTGTTTTGAACACAAGCAAGCGCTGCAAGTGTGACTATAACTATTTATATGGCTATAACTGGACACACGACAGACCAAAAAACAAACATTTAGACTTATAAATATATATAGATACACCATTTCTTCTATGCATAGTCTTAATTCTATGTTGGTAAAAATGCTATTACTAGATTAGGTGTGTTACGAGAGAACTATATAGCGACTGAGGCAGCCTTTCTAATGACTGGTGCTATAATAGCACTAAATAAGCCACAACCAACCAAGCAGAGCTAGCAGCAAGGTTGTATCAATAATGCATCAGTTACCATACCTGATTGCAGTTACAAAATTTACTATTAATATATGAAATTATTGCTATATATTCTGCACTACAAGTTTTCTCACTCATTTTTATTCTTGACAATTATAAAAATTATTATTTTTATTAAACAATAAATTCTGCATAAACTATGCCCAGAATATTTGTATTTTTCCTTCCACGCATATTACAAAGATCAATTTTTATTCTTAGATACCATCACGATATCGTATGTTTTGGTTTACGAATCTGTTACTACAGCCTACAATTCACTACCCGACTCTTCCACATTACTATAAGGTTCCCAACTTGTAAAACGTGTTTGTTAAACTCACTCAATTGTTTCTGATTTCTGCCTTTTATTTTTGTTTTGGCAGGTTACAAAGAACGTCATTTTGTTTTGATTACTGATGCCAGTAAAAACTTATACACACATACGTATGTACATACACATGTACGTATGTACGTATATACGTACTTACATACATACATACATACATATGTAGATACATACGTACATACATATGTACATACATACGTACGTACATACATACGCACATACACACATACGTAAATACATATGTATATACACACGTACATATGTACGTACATTTTACATATGTATGTACATACATACGTACATACGTATGTACATGCGTACATACATACATACATACATATGTACATGTAGACACATACGTACATACATATGTGCATACATACGTACATACGTACATACATACGTATGCACATACATACGCACATACACGTCCATACATATGCACATACGTACATACATAAATACATACGTACATACATATGTACATACGTACATACATATGTACATACATACGTATGTACATATGTACATACATTGTACATACATGCTTACATACATGTACTTACACACATGCATACATATGTACATACATACACACATACATACACATACAATCACCAATAAAGAGAACAAGCAGTGGTTAAAATCGTTATTTTTCGAGATTTTTGTGCTTTTGAGTTTGGTTTTTAATGAAAACTCCTTGTGATTTATACTAAAGAATATGTAGTTTAAAATATGATCCATTTTACTGCCAAAAAGCTCAGATAAGTGGCATCGTTCGCATTTGCTACTCATGAGCACCTGCAATCAGTAGTCAAAATGTTTGTTTGTTTATTGGAGAATAGAAATGGCAGGTTCACGCTTTATATCCACAAAGTCGTTGCTTTGACTTATTCAGTGTATATGTGCTTGTAGATTCAAGCTTTTCTTTTGAATATCATTGATTTTTAACTTGAAATCAATTTAATATTTTCACCAAGTAAGACAATTTGTAAGAAATACGCTGTTGGGATCATTGACAATCATTTATGTGTACAATAGCTTGACTAATCGATGTGCAGAGATCAGTTGGCAGGCAGTTAGCAGAGTGTGGCTCACGTGAGTGAGAAATAACTGCAATTTAGGTAAAAAATACCGCTCAACGGTGTGAAGCCTGCTCCAGATTTGTCAACCATAATCGGCAAGTACATAATCAATGAAAAAGCAGAAAAAACAGGACTTTTATAGCAACATACTAATAAATGTAAAGTACTGGATAACAGTTGGATTTTCAACAAGATTTTCTAGCATAACCATTTAGCCATTAATTTGTTGCTGTTTAAATCACATTTTCTTTGGTTTTTTGACCAAATATTTTCCAAGTACACTTCCAACTTTAGTCAAAAAAATAATTTTTGTTTCTCCTTGCTCCAAAGTATTTTATCCATTTAAATTGTGTTTAATTTAAGACATCTACATTACATGTAGAATCAAATGAACGAGTGAGGGAATAAAAAAGTGATAGACAAAGTACACTTTCTTACCTTTTTTGCACATAGGTAACAAGCAGTTTCCCATGTCACGCATACTGACTTTAACTAGCTCCTACACAGTAATAGGCATAGCAAGCTCACTAGTAATACTAGCATAGCTTTGAGTTAAACAATGCCTTTGTTTAGGCATGCTTTCACAGAGCTTATGTACTACTCTGCAGTTTTACAGAGCTTCTGTACTACTCTGCAGTTTTACAGAGCTTATGTACTACTTTGTAGTTTTAAAACATCAAATTCTAAATAATTTAAACCAAAATTACGTTTGCTAGTTTTTATATGATTCTACAAGTATACCTCTGCAAAAACTGCATCAAAATTTTCAGGCTATAAAATTCTTTGCAAACACAAATATATCGCACAATATTGAAGAGAGCTTAAGATTGGTTCCTGAATGTTTGCATTAAAGACTAGTGTATGTATGCTGTCAACCCCGAGAGAAGTGATGCTAGCGAGTTATAATTTATAAACTTACATGTACTAGCAGTAAACAAAAAATAAAATATACTAAAGATTTATTTTATTTTTATGCATATTGCTCTGCGACAAAAATTCATGAATGCATTCACTGAAGACAACTCTTCTCAATAGATGTGAAGACGGATTTTTGAGTTTATATTCAGACAAATTGCGACACATTTATATAGAAAATAAATATTCTAAGATTACGGATTGAGCCTGGCTTTGCTGTTCACATTAAATAAGCTGAAGACACCCCCACGGATCACCAACAGTCCACTCTGATAACTTTTCTCTCGTGTGAAAATGTGAAGACGCATTTTTGAGTCTTTAGTCAGATAAGTCGTGGCACATTTATATGGAGAATGAAAGTGTAATAAACAGGCCTAGGCAGCAGTGGTCTGGTGACTTGTGATTGGGTTTGTTATGTAATAAACAGTCCTAGGCAGCAGGTGGTCTGGTGACTTGTGATTGGGTTTGTTGGAGGTTGTCACCTTACATCTACTAATGGGGTTTGGGGACACTGGTAATTGCTCCTGCTGACCAGGGGTGCTCTGACAGGCCTGGGCAGTAAGTTTTTTTTGTGCCCTGACTTAATGACTTGTATAGCTGTTTACTCCAGAAGTTCATGCCTACTATATGTACACAAGGCAATTCCCGGACAATTAAAGGTATGCTACTTTTAATGTAATGCAAAATTCATTTTTGCTAGCATGTTTTTATGGCTGTTATGTACACTTTTTGTCTTTTCTAGTATCGCAAACCACATGTCACTTATTCATTTAAACTTTTAGATTTCACGGTGTATTGGTGAATTAAGAGTTGGACAACATGTATAGATTTGTTTGTCGCCAAGAATAAATAAACTCCTTCAATTCATTTACCAAGCAGCAGTGCAATTTCCTCGTTTAGATTAGCCTTGTCGTTACATACGGTATACTCCGCATAAAGTGTACCAAACTTGCCTAGCATCCGCATAAATGCTATAGAAAGTTATAAGATTATCAATTGAGACTGATTGAAGTAGGCCTGTCTGTGTACAATGTACATTAAATAAGCCATAGTGACCTCTTTTAACTTTTCCGTTACACGAAAGATTTTTAACATCACAAAGCACAACTCTCATTGTAAAACAGTGGAATAAAACTTAATGGTGCAACTGGTGATGTCACTCTACCGATCTGATGGCCTTGATTATGATCCCCATAAAAGCAATATTTTATAAAGCGCTTAAATTAACACCTATATTATTTCTGTTAAATCAGCCGTATTGAGCTTTTTTGACTCTTCGTCACACAAGAATTTTTCAACAACGCGGAACATCACTAATTATGATACTAAAAATTATTTTGCCAATCTTGGACGTTATAGTGCGGTGCTAAAGGTAGAGGGCTGGTAAACTAAGCTGAATAACAACAGTTCGACACCCATGAATAGCAATATTTTATGAAGCAATTTAATACTGTTTATATTATTTTTTCAGTGCAACGGTTTCAAGATTACTAGATCAGAATTTCAAAGAGTTACTTTCAAGATTACAGGAGTTTTATACTATACCCTAGGACACTTATATTTCGCTAGTATTTAGTTTCGTGAGTAGCTAGCAGACTAAAATTTCGGAGCAACTTAATTTCGCAGCTCTTATGAGTGCGAAAATATAGTGATGTGAAAATAAATGCAGTGGAACAAACATAATTAGATTCCTCAGGTTCAGTTCACCGATAAAAAAAATTTCAATTTGCGACTAGGTTGTAATTTTGAACCGCAGGTAGAATGGTGTGGGCAAGGTCGATAATGCAATTTGATCGCTTGCTGCCATTTGTTTCTTGGACTATCAACAGGCCCGTTTTCACTGGGGCAGCTAGCTGGCCGGCTGAGCCGCCCCAACTTTTTGGGAATTTTTTACGGTAAGTGCAGTCCAACTCGGATAGCTCACCCTCGGATAAAATGTAATATTCTATCTCAAACACAAAGTCAACTCAAACGGATTTGTTTGGTCAATTCCAACGCAATGATAAATTCCTTCAGATAACTCGACCTCAACATCATTTATTCGAATCGAAAAGTTATTTGCCCAACGGCCATGGACGCGGTTTTTATCGCTGCGGAATATCACTTCATTCCAAGCCATAGAGACAAACCTCAACTTCTAGTAGTTCTTAGGCAGCATTATTATCATCATCAGAGGCAAAATATTTTTGTTACTGACTTTTATAAAGGTTTGCAGAAGATTAAGTTTTATCAAACACCCGCTTGGCCATGTCCCATCAAAAACGTAAAAGCCTCCGAATGAACTTAAAATAAAATCCGCAAAATTGATCTTTGTTAAAACGCTCAAAAGAAAAAGATGTCTTTTTCTGAGCATTTTAACTGTGGTCATGTTTTGCCTATTTTAATTTAAAAACGTCTCGTCAGTCACATCACTTAAAACAAAACAAATCTCAAAAAATTACAAGTTATTGAAGAGGTGTCAGTGGTGAATCCAAACCTTTCCAGAGCCATGCTGCTTGTGTAGTACTGCGAGTGTCAGTGCATGTGTCTTAATTTCTTTCAACACACGGTGCTCACTGCATTGATTGATGTCCCCAGCAAACGATAATCTACTAATTAGTGTGCATTGACATCAAATTCCTATCATTATAAATCATTCTTAATGGGAAAATAATCATAATTAATTGCAAAATAATAACGTAATAAATTTTGATAGTCAAATTATTTTGTTGGTTTATATTTTAACGATGCTATAGTGGTCGTTAAAACGTTAAAATAAATGTCGTTATAAAATTCCATTCTACAGTATCAATGAACAAAGCTACTTAGTTTCGCTTTTTCGCTCGTTTGTTATGATAGTTTAGTTTCGCACATGAACTTTCGCGAGATGATGACACCGCAAAAACGCGAAAGTTAGATGCCGTGAATACATAAGTGTCCTAGGGTAGCAGATGAACACACATGTACTGAATCTCATATTCAGTATATGTAAACATACATGTTCTGTATCCCATATTCAGTACGTGTAACCATACATGTGTTGATCCTCATATTTAGTACATGAAATTTGATATGAAAGCCGATATTTTGTCGGAATGTCAGCATATTTTGTGTTGCAAAACTTGAGTTGTCTGTTCTCTTATTTGTAAAGAGGGGACAACTCCTGTTTTTCAACCAATTTTAACCAATAATTATGTTCTCATATCGTTCATGTTTAAACTTAACACTATATATTGAAAGAAGACAACTCCAATGTTCGATATTCGATATATTTAGAGATCAAATAATCAAATGTACATGCAAAGATATCATGCAGCACTAGTAGTAGGTAATGTAATGTTTATAAGCAGTTTTTATAACCCTTGCAATGCAGGGCATTCAACTAGTATACAATACTAAAACAATACTCGTTTATGATTTTATGAAGTGTGAAGCAAGAAAATGTCACAAAGGAAGTCTGACATCACAAATTTTAATCTGTGTTGCAGTTTATGTGTATAATCAATTTCATATTTGACTCCCTTGTGTGTGGTGGGAGTAATCCACCAAGTTTGCTGCTTGCTTGGCTTACTGCAAGCAGAGGCTGTGCGTGTTTTCAAAAATATTGTTCAACAAACATTCGCTCTGTGATCTTTCTTAAGTATGTCTAAGTTCAGTGGTAAAGGAACATCAATGCCTGCCGAGATGCCAGTTGCAGAGAATAATTTAAGGTTGGATGCCAGTGGTCTTTTTTGGAGTTTAACTCCAGCCTGCTGTTTGCAGGTTGAGCGTTTTAGACCAAACGGCCATAGCTGCTTTCAAAGTTCAGCATTTGATGTAGAGTTACACTCAAATTTTCTTTCATGTATTTTTATTTCTGTGTTTCATCTAAACATATGTAGAAAATATTTGAGAAAAATTGATTTTTTGTATTTCGGGAGCCGCTAAAACGTTTTATAATATTTCAAAAGTTTCCAAAACCATATTATTTATGGTAGATGCATTTAGTATAAACTAGCATCGAGATAATGATTTATTTTTGTTGCAAAAAACTCTTTCTGGCTAAATGCAAATCTACATCATATTCTATCCTATCTCATTTTAACAAATTATATTTCCAAATCTCTGCATCTTCTTACATTATCTAAAAAAATGTTACTTCACATCAATTATAGGTTTCAAAGGCTGGCTTGTGTTTTCATTTTTACATGATAATTAGACCTATAGGTTTGCAGCTCACTTCAACTTAGTAGTATGAGCAAATTTCACACAAGCTCTAACAACTATTTTGAAATTATTACCGCCATAAGTCATTTAACAAAACCCCACCTAATATCCATTATCTTAACAAAAAAGGGAATGTATAATTTAAAGATTACAAGCAGTAAGCTTATAATTCTTGAAATTTCTTTCATTTCATATCATATAGCTTTCAGGTATGCGTTTAAGAGAGTAAGTTTCCTGTTTTCAAAAACCATACAGATTATTGAAACCAAATACTTTTGGTAGCCTGGTGGAGGGCACGGATCATATGCGTGTGGCATTTAGACAAAATTGACCAAACAATGTGAAAAGTATTATGTTTGCACAAGCTAACAGGCACATCCAATAGCCAAGTAGAATTTATTAATTAACAAGAATAACCCAAACAATTTAAACTGTATTTATTTTATTTATTGCTTATCCCAGCTAATTTTAATATTATGAACTACAAAAATATAATAAAACTAAACTATTGTTTACATAGAGATTAAAAACAACCATGCTCCAAATATTTAACATATGTAAGTCTGTGCAATGCTAGCCTGTGATATCATACAGCGATGTTCATGTGTAAATGCTATAAAGCTAATGAGAACAGTTCCTATTAAATTTTAACAAAACTCGGAGCATGAACTAACTGTCCATTTTCAAAGCATCTATACATAGAAAAAACAAGCTCCATTAATCATATTGCTTATGTTTTTATAAAGTTTCTTTCAGAGTGCCAAAATGAACATCAGTTACAAAAAAATAATTTGTTTTCCATGTAAAATAAAAATTTTAATTCCTCATTTTTAACAACCAAAACTAAAAAAAATCTTGCTCAATTTCTTTACATATAATTGCTAAATATTAAAAAACAAATAACTACAATAACATTAAAAAAGTGACACTGTATTTACAAATTAACAAGTAACATGATTAAAACCTGGCGGTATGGTGTTACGGGGAGTTGTCTTCTAATGAGAAAGTTTAGACAACTCCATCAATTAAGACAACAAGGTTTCTGCTTGGAGGCTTCACTGAGAGGCTTTTTGCCATTCTTATGCAAGAAATTCATGTTGTTATTACTGAGCTGATAGTCTACAGTTGTTTCCATTCTTATCATCACCATCTCAAGGAGCTTTTCAACAGCCATGTGAGTGTTGAGGCCTGTGGCGGCACTAGTCTCAAAGTATGGCATGCTGCAAAATACAATAATAATAATAACAATAATTATTATTATTAACATTGAAGTATAATTATTATACACCAATGTTACTTTTAACAATACAATTTTTTTTAATTTATGTGTATAAGTCTCAGAGTTTGTTTTTTGTCTGTTGCTCTGACATTCGTGTGGCCAGTTATAGACAAAAGAGTTTGAGGAACAAAAAATCGGGTTCGCACTGGATTTAAACCTTAAACTTCTAGGTCTGCAGACAGGTGTACTAAACTACTAGACTACAAATCAACAGTTACGGGCTGTCGTGAGAATACTTGTTTATATACTTATGCACCTGTCAATCTTTAATGCTGATTAGTTAAAATACTTGTGCTCCTGCTATATGTACATGTAGCTAAAGATCATGATGCACCCTTTTTTCTAATGCTAGCTTAAGTTATAACAATGGTTTTAATTATAGTTCTAGCTTAAGTTAGTCAAGTCCATTGGGTAAAGAAACATTGTGTCCAGAAAGAAACACAGAGTCCATTGGGTTTCTTTACCCAATTAGAAAGGGATTTTATGCAAAAAAACTAATTAAAATGGCCAGGCATTCATCTAGTTTTTATTATAATAATAGCCGCCTGTTCATTCGTCAAGAGCCACGCTAAAAACTTTAAAAAAAGAGTGCACTGTACATAGAGAGAACCTGAACGTTCTGATTCCTAGACAAGCACTCCATCAATTGCATCACTCAATCATCTTATTGCACCATGGAATAACTAAGCATATAGTTATTACACATGACGATCTCTCTTGGCACATGAGACTATCAGTGTACTAGTAATAATAATAATTCAATGTCACTTTTAATGATCCAATTTTTTAAGTTTAATATCAATATTTGCTACTATCTAATTTTACTTTTAATACTCCATTTTTTAACTTTAACTGAAATTTAAATGGTTGAAAATTATGATTTGGTTAAACAGTTAAAAAAATTAAATTAAAAGAGTTGTGTGCACAAATATTTGAGATTTTTTGTACACACCTGGAACTTTAACCCCAGTACAAAAACTATTATCTTCCGGCCCGATGCTCAGTATATATAAGTTTAGTACAGTTAGGCATAATTTTGATGAGCTAATATGTCATGGACCATTTTTTAGCATCTTAAAAAGCGGAAATCACCCTTGTCTTAGCGTGTAACACTAAACTATGAGTTGTTTCCTCTTTCATTTAAAGCTGTACTTCAAATTGAGCACACAAGGTTTTGTATTGGTGTGTATCAATCACATACTGTTGTTCTTCTAAAGCTATATACCTAGGACATTTATATTTCGTTAGTATTTAGTTTCGTGAGTAGCATACAGAGTAAAATTTCGATGCAACTTAATTTCGCAGCTCGGATGAGTGTGAAAATATAGTGATGTGAAAATAAATGCAGTGAAACAAACATAATTAGGTTCCTCAGGTTCAGTTCACCAGTAAGAAAAATTTTCAATTTGGGACTAGTTTGTAATTGTAAACCGCATGTAGAATTATTTGGCTGAGATCGATAGTGCAATTTGATCGCTTGCTATCAAATTATTGATTAAATTATTATTGAAACTATTGAAATTATTATTATTAAATTATTATTGCTATCGATCCCTCTTAAGGTTTAGGCTCTATCAGTGACTTCTATGCAGCTGTTTTACCCCTTTTCTTGCCACCTGTTTGTGTCTTGTTCCCTCAACATTATGTTGTGCTTAGCTATATCTCTGTATTTTAGTCAGAGTCAGCCCTAGTTCCTAATTCTTTCATAGAGTTGTGAATATAATACCCTACAGGATGAAAATATTTTATGAATTTAAAAGTTCGCGAGTTCGCGCACAGTCAAATCCGCGAATTATTAAAATCCGCGACTAATTAGTTTTATTTTTAACACAAGAGAGAATAACTACTACTTCGAATTAAAAACTAGCCTCTAGACAAAGTTAGTAAACGTAGCTGAGTTCCAAACTCTTTTTAAATCTTTGCCAGCGCTTTGAATTAAGCCCGTTGCTAATGCATTACACTTCTTTACAAAATTTTTCAAGGTTGTAACAAGTTATTTGGAATTCGGCACAGCATCATCATCGAAAAAAATCTCCTGCGGTTCTTTATGTTGAAAAAACTCATAACTTACCACATTGTTAGTTCACCAAAAGCCTCCAAATCGATGAACATTCATTAAAACCTCTGCAATCTGCCAAAAATTTATAGCTTAGCATGCTCGACATAAAATTCTTAGCTAAATAGAAACCTAAGCACGTGGTATACGCACGTGAAGGTTTTACTCCATTGCTAGCCACTTTCACGGATTAATTTATTCGTGAATGTCTTCATCCGCGAATAATTTGGTCCGCGAATATGCTTGGAAAGACAGTTTTTGCAAAATTCATATCTGCGAATAATTTCATTTTGTAGGTTAATTGTTTTAGCAATTGCCCATGATTCATCCTGTGCACTTTTTACAACCATCTTAAGCCTTTTTTTAACCAGGAATGGTCTTTATGGATGGAAGGCCAGCCCGTCTTAAGACATTAACATTCTAGTCACCTCCATTTGCCATTTGTGGGAATTGAACCCCAAACTGTTGCTTACAAGACAAGCGCTCTAGACCACTAGACCACTGAATCACCTGGTCTAAATGCAATACTAGGAGACATTCATTTTACATTTTTGAAATTTTACATGCAACATGATCTTCACATCTATAACTAAACAAGGTCTAAAATACAACGATCAAGAGTGCTAAGAATTGGTGAAATAATATAAAATATCATATACAATTTTACATTTTACTAGCATTGTCAACCTTCTCTACTACACTACGCAGCAGCCATGGTTTAGTGGTTAGTGCGCTGGCATATAATCAATAGGTCAGTGGTTCAAATCATGGAAGGACCATTAGTAGTGTTATGTAGGTCATCCAGACACAATTGCTCATGTGCAGATGGTCACAGTGTATTTAGTTTAGGAAGAAGCCGAGTTTGGAATAAAGTGTCGTTCATGCAGCGGAAAGGAAATCTTTTCATAAAGCTTGGTTATGAGATTTTTTTCCAACTAAAAATTAAATTGAAAATAGTTAAAGGTTGACTTGCAACAAAATTCACATTACCGTTATTTGATATGAAAAGATTCGCCATGTCTTACTCTGTTGTGTTGTAGGTGCCAAATATGTGGAAAGGTGATTACAAGCTCTTAAAAGCTCAAAAACGAACAGAAAATCGCAGCCACATAAGACCGCCGTAGTTTGGATTCTCTTTCCAAAACGGCTCAAATGTGATGTAGTTGTGAGAGATGCTTTCTGTTTACACTTTCTTGCAAACTTATTCGTCAAAATATTTTCACAAATATACTTCACGCATTCAATGAAACTATGTCTATTGTTCTTACACGTCTGTTTTATCGTCATCGTAATGCTGTCACTTTTAGCACTGATATCTTATAACTTACCGTAAAAAATCGTTAAACTTTTTAACCTTAGTTTGAAGGAGTACATATCATTGTCTGATAATCATGACGAGCCTGTTGGTCACCTGTGATAATCGAAAAGTGCTGCAAAAACTATTTGCGGTGTATTGGGTCACATGATCAGATTACGACTTGACAATTGAATAAAGCCGAAACAAAACTGTAAAGTAGCGAGCATCTATATTTGATACGGGGTCTTCGGTAAAACCCGAAGTGTTTGTCATAAACTAGTGCTACGATAAGTTTTATATTGAGCTTTTTATTGGCCTTTCAATTCACGTGAGAACATACGTGACAAGACGATAACCAAATTTCGTGGTTACGTCATCGAAATAAAGAGATTCCAATCTACGGCGGCTTTTCGTTTTTGAGCTTTTAAGAGCTTGTAATCACATTTCCACATATTTGGCACTTGCGACACAACAGAGTAAGACATGGTGAATCTTTTGATACCAAATAACTGTAATGTGAATTTTGGTGCAAGTCAACCTTTAAATTAAAAACTCCTATTTCTCAATTCATCCTGAAAAATATTTACCGCCTCTTGATAGTGACAGTCAATCACTGAGGCATTTCAGGTTAATGAGCATAATCAAAGGGTTCAAAACCTCAATGTACATTCATATTACTGTGATTACCAGATTAGAGTTTATTGCGTTACCACCTAACACTTATCAGTTTTTGGCAAGTGTATTAATCATTCCTTATGAAATCATTGAGGTCAAAAACTGATTGCAACGGCAACTTTCAAGAAGTTTCTAAAATACTCTTATGGTGATAAGCGTTACATTGAGGTCAATAGTTTGTAACTAGTCTTCCGCAGATTCATCGTGGTCACTACCAGAAGCATTTAAGAAAAATTAATCATTTATTGCATTTCATAGCCTCTTTTGTTTGAGAGCTTGCTTAAGTCTAATTCGAGGTCGCCTTTTTGTCTTTCTGGTTTGTTTTTCAATTTCTGCAAGAGGTCGGACACGAAAGATTTGCTGCTGTTCAAGCTTTTTTTTTACCAAAATATTTTACAAAGTTGCAGCTGCTCCAACTATTGTACTAGCCGTATAGGTGTCAACACAGTTCTATAGTATCCTTGGAATAAACGTTATCACGTTATCATGTACCATAAACAAGGCAAATGCTACTGTATTTCTCCTAAAATTGTGGGAAATACAGGATAAATTTTCAAACATCTCATTTGCACCTAACAATTTATAAATATAATTGCTAACCATTATAATGTATTTTATATATAATATATATATAGGTGCGGCACTATTAGTCTTTGTGCATAACTTATACTAGATATAATTAGATCAGTCAGATCAGGCTGTAGATCTCAATAGAGCTGAGATCTGCAGCCTGATGATTGCGTAAGCAAGAGACTGACTGTAGGTGACAAAGGTAAGTACACTATTATATTCTCTTCTGATTTTATATATTTATATATAAATTGGTAGAAAATAAAATAGTATACTATACTAGTATATATAATATACATATTTATTTAAAACAACTGTAAAGGTTTTCAAACTTTGTCAAACAACTGTAACTTTTAAACGTCATATCATGAAAAAAAGATTTTTTAAGAGACTACTAAATTAAAAATAAATAAAACAATGGTAAAGGTTTTCAAATCACTTTAAATTTAAAATTTTATATTTTCAGCATCGTATATCTTTTAATAACGTACAGTGGAACCTTGGTTCAAAAAGAGAGTTGTTCAGGATCCGAAACAGTTCTTTCCATTAGAATGAATGTAAGTAAATTTTAATCTATTTCAAGGCGAGGAAATATAGATTTATATATCAAATATAGTGTATATTTATATATGTATTTATATATGTATACAGCAGCACAGGAGCAGTAACGGCTGAATGCTCTTCCTAACACTACTAATGATTTGTGTGAGACTCAAACTACCGACCTACTTATTGTAAGTCAGTGCACTAACCACTGATCCATGCCTGCTCTCCTACTCATTGCCAAGAGTTAAATTCTGCAGAATGCAACAAGTAATCGAGTGATCCACTTCCGTATATTAAAATTTCTACGTACTTGAACTCATCACCGAGACTCTGTCCTTTCTCGTATGAAACTTTTCTCTGATCTTCAAGGTCGGCTTTATTTCCACAGAGTACGATATCAGGGGTCTCACAGTAGGCATGAGACTGCAATTGAAGGAGCCAGTTGCGCACGTTGAGGAAGGATTGTTCATTGGTTAGATCAAACATAAGGATAAAGCCCATGGCATCTCGGAAGAAGGCTGTTGTGAGACTTCGAAACCTGGAAAATGAAAAGGGATGCATCAAAGATGAGCTTGCACAAATTTTTAATGGATTTTATCAAAATCTATTGGTATTTTTAACACTTGCAATTGTTTTTTTATGTTTGACGTGATCTGACTGCCGTAATGTTTCAAGATTAAAATCGACAAAACTTGATCAAGGTTAAAACACTCAGATCAAGCGAAAGCGTGATTATGATGTCTATAGTTGCAAAGAGACCAACAGAATAGAGACGCGCCATGCTGCAACTTGAATGCAAAAGCCGATATCAACTAAAGCAACGATAGCAGCGTGTGTCATTTTTCTGAGTATTTTAATCGCGATCGAATTTTGTCGATTTTAAACTTGAAACATCCTAGTGGTCAGATAACCTCAGACATTAAAAACAATCACAAATGTCAGAAATAGACAGATACTTTCTGATACACTATAATAAACTTTTATGTTCGTTTTAAACTGGGGCAAAAAAGATGTTTTTCCGTTTAGCTTTGGAGACATTGACATCTTGGTTTTTGTTTGACTTAGAACAGAGGTCACTAGCATATGACATCGGTTATAGTAGTTGAAAGATTTCCAACAGGATATTCACGCAGCAGGTGGGAAACCTTGGCAACTGATCCAAGATAATGAGCATGATTTATGGTATATGCTTATGACACTGCATAACTAGTGCCTAGCCTGGGCATGGCTCTCTTGGGGGTGAGAAAGATATCTCTCTCCCCCCTCCCAAGAGATCCATGCCCAGGCTAACTAGTGCCCTACTTGAATGACTACAAACTGTTCTACTTCATATAGGGGCAACACATTGCTGTCTTAGAGATGAACCTGCACAAAGTTTCAGTAGAGTATCAGAAAGTATCCGTATTTTTCTATCATTTGAAATTGTTTTTGATGTTTGAGGTGATCTGACTGCCAGGATATTACAAGATTAAAATTGATAAAACTTGATCAAGGTTAAAACGCTCAAGTCAAGTGAATGTTGCAAAGATACTGACAGAATAGAGATGCGTAGTGCTGCAACTTGAACACAATTATACCTGATATCAACTATAGCAATGATAGCGACTAGGGATGTCATTTCAGCGCATAATTTACTTTTGTTCTGGGTGGTTTAACCGCTATCAAATTTTGCTGAATTTAATCTTGAAACATCCTGGCGATCACATTCCCTCAAACTAACAGTAGTTATTAGTTATTAGTTTATCTGAAACTATCAATACCGGTACTTTCTTATCATTTGAAATTATTTTTGATGTTTGAGGTGATCTGACTGCCAGGATGTTTTAAGATTAAAATTAATAAAACTTGATCAGGGTTAAAACACCCAGATCAAGTGAAAGTGTGATTATGATGTCTCTAATTGTATAGAGACTGACAGAATAGAGAGGCGCCATGCTGCAACTTGACCGTAACAGACGATATCAGCTATAGCATCTAGTCACACCATTTTGTACTCTTTTTTTTCTAAGCATCTACTAAAGCTTTGTGCCAGTTTATATTTAATGACCTTTAAATTACATACTTGAAGGCTCAAACTGGCGTTTTAAATTACTTGAAGGCTAAATATTTTGTATAACTTGCATTGAGCTCAAGTTCTCTAAAAATGGCAGCTCGTATAAAACTGGCAGTTTTTCAATTGTTACATGTTTAGTAAGGATTTAAGCTGTTCAGAAATGGTTCATTTCAGCAGTTTGGTGATTTTGACTAAAACACCAAACTTCTATGCTTTTATTGGTATTTTTATAGAGTCAACTGATGTATTTTGGTGATTTAGGACAAATAAATATCATCAAACTAAATTTATTTACTTCCACTTCTATGTATAGAATTGAATTGTTTATCCTTAACAAGCAGAAGGAAAAACTCTACTGCTAATCAAGAAGAATATTGATTAGCTATAGCTATTGACCAGCTATAACTATTAATATATTGGATATAAGAAGTTTGTATCGCAGAAGATTTGATCTTAAACTCTCCAGTTTGCCACTCCGATGCCTTACCAATTCAGCCACACACGCTTGACGAAGTCATCGGGCGATATATATAACTATATGAAATCAAGTACACTAGCGATCTCCGTCACGACGCGATGTGATGGAGTAACGTCATGAGAAGCGGTAGCTCTTACTAGCAATCTTATTGGCACTGTGTCAGGCTAATAGCAAGTGGCGGGCAGTGCTCATGACCTCTCATTGTTTATAAGCTGATTATAAGTTAATTTACTTATAAAATACATTGTTTTGTAATCCCACTTGATGTTGCCACACCATGTAGTCATTGATCAAAAGGCTTCATAAAAGATTGTTTCGTGTGAGGTTTGAACTCATAACAATTAGCTTAGTCGGCCAGTACTTCGTTACCTGCAGTAATCTTGTCAGCATTACAGGATAGTTTTTACTATAATAAGAATGCTGTTCCGTAACGTTCAAAAATTTTTGTGTGAGAGAAGATTCATTAGAACAGACTGCCAGAGCTCCATGTTGTACCTACAGCTTAATTAATGCGAAAAAGAAGGACCACTTCAGGCAAGGCTGGTTTAATTGGACATCTTAGAACCTCGGTTTTTCATATAAATGCACCAGTTGATCTGATTAGGATAATGAGGGATCGCATGCCTTAGAAATAATTGCCCTCAATAAATTCGTTCATGACTTGTTGTCATAAAGCATTGTAGTAATCTGCATTGAATATCAACACCCATTCTGTGGACGGTCGGATTCAAAAGGAAAGAAATGAGCAACACCAGGAGTACCATTCATTAATTCCATGTTCACAACTTGAGAAGTTAAGCTAATTCTCAAAGAAAGGGAATGATATCAGCATGCTCTGGTACTAGAACGGCGTAATGTGCCCATGACCAGCCAAAATATTATATATATTTTGTTAAAAAAGTTACCTCTCCTGACCAGCTGTATCCCAAAGTTGTAGATGTACTCTTTGGGCTCTACCTGAAGTTTTTCCATCTTCATCTACTGGTTTGTACATCTACAGCGTAAAAGGGTAGTAAAACAATGTATCAACTTATTCAAACTATTGTTCAATAGATAGCTGAGAAAAATAGCAATAAGTTTTCCAATTTACGAGCAATTAAATTTGTTCTATTTTTTAAATAATTGAATAATTTTGAATATTTTGTTTTATGTGCTTTCAAACCAAGATGTACATAGTTATAATTTGCATTTGTTGAAATACAATGATTTTTTCTTATATTAAAAAATCAGCTTAAAACTGAATCAGATGAAGCGATTAGCCACATCAAAATCTAATTTTATTATTATGTATAGCTTATTTTTTATCAATTAAGACATTTTTTATTACTTTATGTGAGCTGACTGTCAGGATGTTTCAAGATTAAAATGAACAAAAATTTATCACAATTAAAACACTCAGAAGGAAAAGATTTCTTTAAACGTGACGTCAATACGCGTACTTCCTGTTGGTCTCTCCGTTTTTGGTTATGACACTGCCTAATGCATTCAAGTTGCATAGTTAGGGGTCTCTATTCTGTCAGTTTCTTCGCAACTATAGATGTCATGATCACACTTTTATTTTATCTGAGCGTTTTAACCGTGATCAAGTTTTGTCGATTTTGATCTTGAAACTTTATGGCAGTCAGATCACTCTAAGCATAAAAAACAATTGCAAATGATAAAAAATACCAAACATTTCTGATAAAACCTATTAAAAGTTTGTGCAAGATAATTTTCAAATTAATAAAATGTTATGATACTAAAGATGTAAAAGTCATTGAATAGTTCACACGCTAAAGATGCACGTGCAGAGGAAAATCATGCAGCTTTAGCGATGCTTGAGTGAGTTTCATAACTCGATTGAACCTATTACCACTCCGGCTTTAACTAATGTTTTTCAAGGAAGCACAGTTTTGATATACAGCATTTCATTCATGTTCACAATGTCTTAGAGCTGTTACAAAGCTTTCATACTAGTTGAGTAGAGTTACTAACATGTACTAAGTTTCTATACAATAATAGGGTAGCGAGACATCCCCCCCTCCCCCCATATGTTGCTGCAATGCCATCATGGAAGCAGACATGTCGCTCTCATTCGGTGGTGATTCAGTGTCACTGTTTGGAAGTGCAACACTCGCGCATTATTTGTGCTATGAAAATAGCCTTAGCAACCAATAGCTTCGGACTTATGCTTGCACATAGTTCTTGCTATCTTGTTGCGTCATTTACTTTCTATATTTTGTCCTTGACCTTTTAAAGATACAGCCTTGACATAAGGCATTGCATAACTATTGATCCGCTATAGTGCTGTATAAAAATGTGATATGTTTGTTGTCCCAGCGTAATGCTTTGGCGCTACGTTGGGACAACAAGCGGTATCGACAGTGTGACTTCAGCGTGTCGCTACTTATCACTATATAGACACAGCAATTGTTACATAGATCGCTCAGTGGGGAGGAAAGTGAGTTGCTGGATCACTCATCTGTTGTACGCGAGCACAAATATATTCCTATCATAAGAAGAGAAAAGTGGTACAAGTCGTTGCTTTTGGGTTTATAAGGCAGTTTCTAACCAATCACAATTAAAAGAAATGATTTCCAGTCGCCAGACAAAAATGTATACAAATTAATGCTATGATGTTAAAATAGAAAAAATGATAAAGTTTATCAATAATTCACTATGCATAGTTTTCATGGTAAGACAATTTCTAGAGCATTAGCATGGCACACATAAAATCTGATAGTGATCTTCGCTATGTAAGAGTTTGTTTCTCTTGTAATAACAATAGATCATTAAAACCTGTTTTACAGACTTTACTGATTGCCATACTGGAACTTAAGCCAACCATACAATTGCGGCATTCCCGATGGCACTGTGAAAGTTGTTTTAGTTAACAGGTTGCGCGCAATTATGCTATCAAAGTTGTCTCCACCGCAGCTTTTGCTGTAAACAGATCATCTTTAAATCACTAAAAGTGATTCAAAGATGAATTTACACAAGATTTTAGTATATTTTATCAGAAAGTATCAGTATATTTCTATCATTTGTGATTGTTTTTGATGTCTGAGGTGATCTGACTACCAGGATTTTTTAAGATTAAAATTAACAAAACCTGATTACGATTAAAATGCACAGAAGAAAAATAAGAACAAAATGACATCACTAGTTGTTATTGTTACTATAGTTGATATCGACTATTTCATTCAAGTTGCAGCACTGCGCGTCTCTATTCTCTTGGTCTCCTCGTTACTGTAAACGTCATGATCACACTTTCGTTTGATCTGAACATTTTAACCGCGGTCAAGTTTTGTCAACTTAAATCTTGAAACATCCTGGCAGTCGGACCAACAAAAACGTCAAAAACAAATGCAAATGAACGAATAATATTAATTCTTTTTAGCAAAGTGCGTAAAGTTCCCATTTAAAAAAGTTGAAATAAGGTGGTGAAGACTTCAGTAATAATAATCAACCGATAATCAACCATACATTTATTGTGGTATCAAAGTTATTACCACAACAATTTTTGTAGTAAACAGATTGGACTTCATGCCTACACGTGATTTAAAAATATGTTCATATGAAGTCTGATTAATTTGAGCGCTGCTTAATAGTGCTATACAAGTATTCAAAGCAATTATCCTCTGATACCAATTTAAGCCGATCGATCGTAGCATTTAAAACAGTATTATTTGGTTTCTAGAGTAGTGTTATTGTTATTTGCTAAGTCAACATGTATGTATGCCACAAACTGGCAATTGTCTTACTTTACCATCTTTAGTTAATATTTTCCTTTATGCACAAAGGCTTCCCAAAATACTACGATAGATATCTTTCAAGGTTTCAAAGCGTTTTGACGTTTGTCTTGCAGATTATGCTAACTTGCGCATCGATTGTATCATGGAAACATTGACTTGGCATTGTCTAGACACTGACAAGGTCAGAACATGAAAAATCGAGTACTGTATTATCAGCCTATATTGTCTCACACACATACCCTTAGGCTACAATATGGTACAATATGCATATACAGCATGCATGAGGGAGAGGAAGAAAGAAGCTTGGATGAAAGTTTCGAAAATAGCATAAAAAACTAATCTAAGCTACATAACTTGAACTAAAAATTTGTTGACATAATTTTACTGCATTTAGTCTATCTCTAGTTCTTTTTTGCCAACCCATAATTCACCTATTACCTACAGTATTTACATATTACCAATTCCTATTACCTATTCTACCAATTCTTAAAGAAGGAATTACTAAAAAACAGTCAAACTGCTTTTACGTACCACACGTTTCTCCCTGAAGTCTATGCCCACAGTTGAGATAAAAGTAGGGAAGAAAAGATTATCTGTGTATCTGCAGAGGAAACTTGTTTTTCCAACACCAGAATCACCTGCAACACATGAGAACATCTGAGCTTTCTACAAACTCAGTCCAAACTCAGTTAAAATGATCAGAAGAAAAATATGTGGAAAATGACGTCACTAGTTCCTATCATCGTTATTGTTGATGACAGTCTCTATGTTCAAGTTCCAGTATTACACGTATCTACTCTGTTGTTGTCTTTGCTACTAAAGATGTCATAATCACACTTTCACTTGATCTGAGCCTTTTAACCATGATCAAATTTTTCGATTTTAATCTTAATATATCCTGGCAGTCAGATCACCTCAAACATAAAAAACAATCGCAGTTGATAGAAATACACCGATACTTTCTGATAAAATCCACTAAAATTTTCCCACAATTTTTTTTTCAATCTTTAACCTGCTGATAAACTGGAAAGTCACCAGTTTTAGATTCTATCTACTCCTTTGAGTACAGTTTTCTGGAAACTCTGACACTGTTGGTAAAATGATATTACATGTATGAGCTACTAGCCCATTTCCCATTTAAAAATTTTTAAGTTTACATTGTAGAAGAAGTTGGTTATGCCTCGTTAAGATCAGCCAGGTGGAAGATCACGTCAACTGAAGACTAGCCCCTGCAGCAAAGACCTTTCGGCCTGAACAGGGGAACTCGCGGCTATATGTTCCATCCAGTGAACAGAAGGAGAGTGACAGCCAAAAAGAGAACACAGACACATTCATGCTATTACTTGTGAATTATTAATTATTATACCTTTTATTCAGAGGATAAATACATTTCTACTATTGACAAGCGCTGGTGCTGTCTTAGAGTAGTTAAGTGAAGAAATTCTTTACACCAGGTAAAGGTGGTAAAACCCTGATATCTGTATCACTAAATCTCAGTTTATCATAGTATGTGTGTGTGTGCGTGCGTGTGCCTGTGTGTGCATGTGTGTGCCTGAATGTGCATGTGTGTGGCTGCGTGTAAGTGTGTGGCTGCGTGTAAGTGTGTCTGTGTTTGTTGGATTGTATAAATACTATCGTTTTTACATCTTTTGTCTGATTCCATCTAAATGTCACACAGATATGCTCCATGTCTTCCACCAAGTCGCTAAAAATATTTGGTTGTAAATCTCTGGCTGATTCTCAAGAACCAGCCAGAGATTTCAACACCCGACTGCAAGCTGGCAGACTAAAAATTAAAGAAATTTCAGGCATTACCGAGCTTGCTGTTGGTCAAAACTGAGTTTGTGAAATTAACAAATAGTGTCTTATGAAATGAGCCATTGCAGAAAAAGCTACACAGCTTTAAACCAGACCCAGCAGTTGTAGCAATTGCGCTAGACAAGGTGGGATTCATGCAAAAAATCAAGTAAAAAATGTTTTTTAGAAAACTCAAGCTTTTAATGTTTTGCAAAAATGCCTTTTAGCATATGCCCTTATTTGCTGAAAACTCAATTGCCCAAAAAAGGAAAGTATTGCAATTTGTGTTGCCTGCCTGAGATGGCACTATTTTTACCAGACTGATTAGCAAAAAAATGTTTACTCTTTAGTTTCGCTATTAGAGAACTACCTGTGTACATTTACTTCAATGCTTTTTGGTTCATGTTTGTATGGCAGTCAAGGCCAGCTTTGGTTGAATCAATTAAAACATTCGATTCTTGTAGAATGACGACTCAGACAATTTGAGGTTGTTCTTCAGAAAATTGACTAACTCAGCTAACCGCGAGGGCAAGCTGAATATCGTGGTTGGTTAGCTGTTTGGAATGCCAGTTAATGAAGTAACAGAGGCGAGCAATCACAAAGTTACTGGTGGTTTGAGGTGTGGTTGTTTATTTGAAAGCATTGGAGCTAAGGTCAAAGACTAATTCCAAAGTCTATCATTCCAAGCATAATTAAAAGTTGTTTTTTACAAGTCATTGCTATAAGCCACCAGTATATTACAAAAATGACAGGTTTTACCTTTTTCAATAACTTTGGTGCGGTCATGTACAAAGATTAGGACGGAAAAGCAAGGATAGAATGAACAACACTTCTAGTAAAGCTACTCAAACTAGCTGTACTAGACAGAAGTGAAAAAACTGTAAAATCAGATATAACACTGCAAGTATTTGGCTCAAAATTGGTTGCAGAGTATGCTTTTGGTTGAGCTACAAAAATAACAAACAGATTTCAATAAAAGCTTTTTATGTACCATTTTTGCTGCCGGGCCCTGTTGCCGTTGACTGCTGTCAGTGCCTGCCACCAGTGCTTATAAAAAGTAAAAGCTCCAACAAACCAAAGTTAGTTTGTTTCTGGTACGCTGGAATAAACTAATTTGAGCACTTCTTATCCCATGCATTTGCCAAGTACAGGAATAAAAACATACAATATCATGCTGTAACTCAAAGCATGGCGGCTTTATAGTGAGTTATTAATACAGAAAAGTTGCTACTTACAATTGTCTTAATGTGTTATTTTTAGCCCTCGATGCAAAAGTCTGGCAAAGGTTTTGCTATACACCCAAAAACTTCCCAAAAGAGATGCGAGATGCTACTAACCAGACCGATGCAACAAAAAACCTTATTAGCCAATACTAAAGTGTATTAAAATTATTAATAAACAAAAAAATTCAGGTTTAATACGTTTATGCTTGCTAAATTTGCTTAGTGAACCTTTACATTACTTACGCATAAGAAGACGGCTCCTTTCATTTTTTAATGAATTGCGGTATTTAACCATATTTTTGCATTTCCAAATAAAATGCAAAAATTTATTTTAGTGATATTTAGTTTGCTATAGTTTGTGGCAGACAAAAAAGTTGCTAATAGAACGCAAACTTTGCATGAAATTCCAAGTGATCCAATATTTTAACATCACTGGACATTGCAAACCCATGATAATGCTTAGACGGTAGTTTTTAGTGTTTTACATAAATGATGTCCTTTCTAGTAAAAAGTTTCTTGAACATATTTTCATGTTGTTTAAAATGCTGGGAAGACTGATGACTTTCTTTCGTATATCCAATTGACCGCAAGCCTGAGGTTATAACATCATGCATTCTGGTATGAGCGAAATAGCTGGAGAAGGTTTGAGCCTGTTAGCCTATATATATAAACCTCAGTGTTAGTCAGACATCTGTCAACTGTCATCTGTCATCTGTCATCTGTCTGTCCAGTTATAATGATAAAGTTTTAAAAGTGAAAATCCTCTCGGTACTGAATTTGAACTTACGACATTCAAATCACAAGTCTACTAACAAGCACGCGTAACCGCAAAGCTAAGTGGTTCTTATCACACATATCGCTTTTACCATCGGCTGTATATCCTTTTCGCGATTCCCCGCTAAATGTGTGTTTTTTTATTATTAATTAATACAGTGCGTTCATAGGCTGCGATGCCCTGCTATACAAACATTTTGCTTACTGAAATGAAACACACCGTTTTTCCATCCTGGCCATAAAAGGACGAAAAGTTTTTCAACTTTTTACCACCATACTATATCAATAACAAAATCTCTAGAAATTAAAATTTTGCAGTCGGTGTGCTGATTACGTCAAAATAACAAAGATGCCGATATGCTATTTGCCGAAATCTTTCTAACAACGCCTGTAAGAGATACGATGCTTGATATCTATCTGAGTTCAGTCATAGTGAAAACGAAACCGAAAACAGATAATGGTACAATGTTAGCCTATGACAAAGTTGAAGTCTAGTAATGCACGTACTAAAACTTAGCTCTAAGTATGTGTTTAGGAAGCTAAGATCATTAAAGTTAAATTCAACATGTACGTTTCACATATGTCTCGAAGGTAAGAACTCCCTACGGTATGTACTGCACAAGGTATATTGTAATGTTACATTTTATTACTGGTCATGACCACTAAATAAACTGAAGTTACTGTAGGTAGTAGTTGCTATCATTAATTCAAAATAGTCATGAGTTTTATTTTGTTTTCTCAGTTTGTATTAATTGTATCATTACCAAATCATATTTTATTGCAACCGTAGCAAAGACTTAATATAGCTTTTACTTGCTAATTATTTTACATTTAAACTTACGGAAAACACCTTTACAGTTGTTTTATTTTTTCTCTTAATTTATTTCAACTGTACGAAACACTTTTCTCATAAAATGCAGTTTGAAAGTTAAAATGGTAAATGTTGTTATATGTTAAATAAAAATAAATTTTCTGTGCAAAAACTTTTTTTATTACCCGGACAGCGTCGGACATGCACCTACTACATGTAAATTAATAAATCTCGTTTTGTCATTGCATGTCTGTCTGTTAGTCTGTGTTCTGTGTAATGTGTGGTCCCACATCTTTTCACCAATTTTTCCAAACTTTGTTTTTTCAAATTTCATCCAAAGCTCTGTGCCTTCCGCCAGGTCACCAAAATATAAAATATTTGGTTTGAAAACTCAGTATGATTTTTCAAACTACCAAAATGATTTGCGGGCTATCTGAATCAAAATGGAACAAATCCAGGGCATTCCCAGGCTTACTGCAAGTTAATAATCAATAGTTTAAGGTTTCATAGAGTTAAACATTTTGCGGGCTAATAAAACTGATCGCTTGCTACAAAACATTTTTTTCAAAAGCTAAAAGATTTATGATTAGAATTTTTTACGCGCCAGTTTTTAATTGATGAAAAGTGCTTTTGAGTTTTCTATGCGTAGGATATGCAAGTGAGGCACACAGGTGGCGTTCTAATTTCAATCATGCATTATTCACAGTTTTAAACATAGAGTAGGTTTTGCTCACGTTGAGGTACGTGTGAATGAGTCGGGTAGGGTGTAGTGACTTTGAATAACAAAGTTTTTGGTAACGTACCATTAAAAGGTCACTCGCATCAAATTTTGAAAAATTGCATGGAATGTATAGATGCATCAGCATGTATAGATATTTTTTATCAGCTAAAATTTTGTTTGATGTTTTAGGTGATCAGACTGCTAGGATGTTTCAAGATTAAACTTGACAAAACTTAAACAGTCCAAATCATAAAAGATATATTTTTGATATTCTGCCATGCATACCCTTTTAGATTACGTATTGGCAATCCAAAGGCAGGTGAAGTAGTTACTGCACCAAAAATTTCTCAGCAACTGCGGGAGTTGAGAGGACAATTACAGGTTTATGATTAGGCCTCAGTTGTTGCTCAATACAAAATTCCTGTCAATGATAGATGCTTTTTGTGTACTCCACATATGCATAAAAAATCCACAACCAACCAGAAACTAAAGCCAGATACCAAATTTTACCTACGACCAAATAAAGAGTTTTGCAATTCATAAAACCTTTGATATTTGTAAAAACTTCAAAGCCCTCAAGTTGACTTACTTAGCCAAATAAATTTACATACGAGAGCCGTTCAATAAACAGTTTGAATTTATATATATATATATATATTATATATATATTATATATATTATAAATATATATAATTATATATATTTCTTAAAATATGTTTGTATGTATGCAATTCGGTTATAGACTATTAAAATCTTGGAATGAAGAATTCGTACCAAAGAAGATTTGATCTCAAACCCTACCATTTGTTAGTTCGACACCCTACCCAATAGGCCACAGAGAATGAGTTGATAGCTTGCTGATATAAATTGCTATATGGGAGCACATATACCCACCGGCTTTGCATACGTTTGCGTAAGTAAGTGATTGTCATTAATTGGCTTACTAAAATTTTTCATCAACAATCTGCCAGGCTAATAGCAAGTGGCAGGCAACTCTCATTACTTCTCATTGTTTATAAGCTGATTTTTAATACTCGGACATTGCCAGGTAGCACAGCTAGTTTATTTACAAATTCAAACAAAGTGAATTTATTTATAAAAATAGTTCTATTATAAGAAGCCTAATTTTTAAAGTTTATCTAATACTTTATATAATAATATATATAATAATATAATATATAGTATTATGTAGTACTTTATATAGTACTACTAGATGAATGCCCAGCGTTGCTTGAGTAATAAAAAATTAGGACAAAATATTTATTTTTATTTAACATTTAACAACAGTTACCATTCTAACTTTCGAACTTCATATCATGAGAAAAGTGTTTGAGCAGTTTAAATAAATTAAGAAAAAAACTAACAACTATAAAGGTTTTTAATTGTGAATGTTAAACAATTAGCAAGTAATAGCTAAATTAGGTCTGTTTTGCTACGATTACAATAAAAGATGATTTGGTAATGATGCAGTTAATACGAACTAAAAACAAAACAAAATTTCTGAGCAAGTAGAATTAATAATAACAATTCTTGCATAGAATTGTGTGTATAAATAGGTTACTGTTCCAGCAGAACCTATCTATCAAAACTTTGAATACAACGATACTGGTACCTTTCGATACTGGTACAAATGTAAAAATGAGGTATCAGGCTGTCGTTGTCTGACCGAATAGACAGAGAATGTAGAGGCAGATAGGTGTCCGCGGAAAAAGAATTGGCCTTGACCACGATTTAGCAATTGAACCTTATGAAAAACCAAAAATAGAACTTCATGAATTTCATGAAAGCATCATGTTTCATAGAATTCAAAGATTTCTTAGAGTTTCAATTAATACGTCATTTTGGGTGTAAAAACAGAAAAAGGGTGTGTACATTACACAGTAAGAGCTATAAATTGTAAAAGCTTTTGTAGTCTCGGGGCTAGAGAGTTAAATTGGAAACTTGTGTTTGCAATCTTTTAGAGTTCAAGTACAGCAAAATACAAAATTTTTATTTCAAAATTTTCATAGCCATAGCAGGACGTACCGAACAAATGGACAGGTGAACAGACAGGCAACAAACTTTGAGATTTATATATATATACATATATATAATCTCTACTGATGACTCAAATACTTTTTTTTTGAGGTTATCTAGTAGTGTGATCATTTTTTGAGGTTATCTAGTAGTGTGATCATTTTTTGAGGTTATCTAGTAGTGTGATCATTTTTTGAGGTTCTCCAAAATGACCGACTGAGATGCATGCTCCAGGATTGAACAGAGACCAGTTATAAAATTGTTGGTAGCCAAAGGGTGTAAATCTAGTGAGATATACAGGAGAATAGTGAATGCTTATGCAGAAAACAGTTTTAGCCAGAAAATTGACCACAAATGGGTAAAATTGTTTAAAGAAGGCAGGGCAAGTATTGATGATGAAGAAAGATTAGGTAGACTTGCTGTTGTGAGAACCCATTTGTGTGTGTTAATGACCACATCCACAATTTTAAAAACTGAATTACTTTAAAAAGAAGATGCCAGTTTTAATGTATTTTAGCTTGATTTAGATAAATACACAAGAAGCGGAATTCATATCTTAACACCTCGATAAATTGCAGTATAGTCAATAATAATAAAATCAGTAGAGTTGAAACTACATTGCATATTAGTAAAAAGCTTAAATGCAAAGGTTAATTAACATGAACAGATTAGAGTTTGTCTCCACCTACCTAGTGTGAGGAATTTGATGAGGCAATCATAACCCAGAGTAGAAGCCTTTGCATTCAAAGAGTCTTCACTCAGTGACTCTATCATTTCTTCTGTAAACAAAACATCAGCAGTGGTAGACTAAAGATTTGAATCTTTTTGATGTTGAATTGAATTTGAGTTAATTTCTGAGTCCTGAGTTTTATCTGCCACTATATATGCAACTTATGCTTTAATTTAAAAGGTTGAACAGGCTTTAGTGAGATATACAAACTCTGGCAGTAGCCATGTTGCAGCAGATGTATAGGTCATGCATTATGGGGTCTTCATAGGCTTTATACAGGTCTATACAAAAAGAGTTTTGTGCCTATATTAGTTTAAAAAATGTTTTTTTCTTGCTAATAAGTAAAGTTGCCGTGCACATACAATTAGTAACATTTAGAACATTAACTTCTATTTTTGAAATTTTAGAAACATCAAAATTTCATAGTTTCTGACTTGCTTCTGTTTAATAAGTTTGAACTTAGAAACTTTTTCGTGTTCCCATTTTTGTGAACTATTTACTCGAAATTAAAAAATAATTTTTATATAAAATTTTGAAATTTCTTTAGAGATATTTTTTCTAAAGCTTTGATGTTGTCTACCACCAACAGCACATGTCATATGTATATACTCCTTTGAAAATCGAAAGCTTTAAAAGCAGTCTAACTCGGTCAGTAAAAAAATCATATTTACGTTGGACTTGATTTGAAGGCTCATAGTCTAAACACTTGTTAAAATGCAGCGTAAAATATTCATCAACTCACGCAGATCTAATGTGTTAAAATTTGCAAATAACAAGTCATCCGTATTAAATATATATTATGCAGCATTTAAAATACGTAAATTAAAAACTAAAAATGTATTTTATGTTACTGTAAAAAAGACTCATGCAATTAAAGATGAACTTCCACGAAACTTTAAGGTTCATCAGAAAGTATGAGTGTTTTTCTATCATTTGCAATCTTTTTTGATGTTTGAGGTGATCTGAATGCCAGAATGTTTTAAGATTAAAATTGACAAAGCTTTTTAACAGTTAAACCGCTCAGATCAAGCGAAAGTGTGATTATGACATTTAAAGTTGTTAAAAGACCAACAGATTAGAAACAAGTAACGCTGCAACTTGAACACAATAGCTGCTATCAACTATAGCAATGATAGCAACTAGTGATGTCATTCCGCACGTCTTTTTTCTTCTGAGTATTTTAGCTGTGATCAAGTTGTGTCGATTTTAATCTTACAACATTATGGCAGCCAGCTCACCTCAAACATGAAAAACAATCACAAATGATAGAAAAATACTGACAATTTCTGATAAAATCTGCTAAACTTTTTTTCAAGTTCATATTTAACCAGTGATGAAACTTAAAAGTGTTGCAGTGGTCAATCAGACATATTCAGGTTACAAGATATGTAGGTCAGATACAATCATGAGTGTAAAGATGGAGCCGTTGGCTCTTTACATCTCATTGCCACACAAATTGGCATTTAATTAAATGGTACTCTGAGAATGCGGCTGAGCTGAGACAAAATATTTATTGTCTGGTAACTATGACAACACTTCACTAAACATAGATTTGTCTAGCAAGGTCATTAGCTAGAACTACTCCTAACGCTGAATCCATTATTAGAGGGCAAGTTTGTAGTGGGTAACGGCGGCAACTGGCACTAGCCGTGAGCAGCATAAATAAGTAGTTCTTGATTTACTAACTGATGGTTAGAAAATATGAGTTAGAGTAAAACATAAACGGCACTGACAGAAAGTAGTTGAACTTGTAGCAAAAACTCGGTTGCTTTAAAGTAATACAATGACATTAAGATAAAAAAGTAAACAAATATATTTTAAATAACATTATCAAAAGTAATTTCAAACAATTCATAAATTATATGTATTATGAGTGCCAAAATGAAAATTAGTTGTAATAAATGTTAGAGGCAAATAATTTCACTCATGTCCAATGCTTCTTTTATGCTTTGCAGAGCATTCATTGCAAGGTTGGAGCTAGCATTGTGCAACCCTGCATAAAGTAGGTCCAGAAAATGTGCATTATCCTTCCACATATATGACTAGCATTTCTATTCCGTGACACCAACTTACTACATTCACCATCATATATTTCAGTTTATGAACTTTCTGTTAATAAAACCTTCAAATCACTATCCAGACTCCTCTGCAATACTAGTAGACTATCAACTTTTAAAACGCTCTTGTTCAACTCACTCAATAATTCCTGATTTTTGTCTTCTCATTTTTTTTTTACATTCAACAAAAAAGATCATTTTGTTGGATGTCTATAAAAGTTATACATAGAGTATACAAAGTCATATACGCCTCTTAATTAAAGGTCAACTCACACAAATCTTTAGTAGAATTGATCAGAAAATATTGGCATATTTCTATCATTTGCGATTGTTTTTTTTTATGTTTGAGGGGATATGATCGCCAGGATGTTTCAAGATTAAAATCAACAAAACTTGATAGCGGTTAAACCACTTAGAACAAAATATACGCTGAAATGATGTTACTAGTTGCTATTGTTGCTATAGTTGATATCAGATATTGTGTTCAAGTTGCAGCATTATGTGTCTCTATTCTGTCGGTCTTTTGGCAACGTTCACTTGACTTGAGCGTTTTACCTGAGATCATGTTTTGTCGATGTTAATCTTGAAACATCTCGACAGTCAGATAATCTCAAACATCAACAACAATTTCAATTGATAGAAAAATGTCGATACTTTTTGATTGAATCTACTAAAGGTTTTTGCAAGTTGATTTTTAATTTCTAACTAGTCTGGTGCAATCTTAACAGCGCTTGCATCAAGAACGTGAGTAGTTTAGATGAAACTAATGCTCTGTACCAAAATGTTTTATCACATTGACAATTTCAATACTGAAACTATATACATGAGCCGTTTCAACTCGGCATGCAGTAGACGCACTTAAAACGTAAATAAACCATTCGAAGAACAGTTTAGTTACGGCGATTTTATTACGAGATGTAAAGTACATGTAAATAGCTTAATGTGTTCTAAGATCTTTCTGAAATCATTTCTACAGCGTTTCTGAATTTCCTTCTTTGGCCCTTTTAACCTAAACCTAACTTTTACTTTATTGACTATATTACTTTATTATATACATATATTATATATATTGCTTTATTATATATATTACTATATTTAACTTTATTGGCTACAGTAACTGTGCTATTATTTGTTTGAGTTGACAACTTTTCTCCTTCATCTTATCGCTTTCACTTGGTTTACAGTTCATGGTTACAGTGATTTTACGTTGAATTACTTTTATTTGCTACATTATTATACATTCAATTTCAATAGAGTATTTACACTTTTTTTTAACAAGCTCTATGCTAAAAAGAAAAAGCAACTAGACAAAAGTTCTTCGTGTTTTGTGAAATTAGAAGGTTTGCGTTATGGGAGCGTCTACTGTAAACAAGTTTTTCAACACAAATTAAAGATTACTGGCGCATTCGCATCTCATGGAGAGCTAACAACTAAGAGATTCTACTGATATGTAAAATGATATTATTATCTGCACACGTTTGTTTGTAATAGCAAACAAAACTTTGTCCGTGAAACATTCTGGGAGTGAGCTAATAGCCAAGATCCAATATCCATCAATTAATAACAAGCGTTATCAGTGACAGCGCAGTTTGTCTATTACCAAGTACAAGACAATCATTCTACTAGTGCCAGTCTACTATTAGCTAATCAATCACAGAGCAGACTCATACTAGTTGAATGAAATACAATATCAAATGTTTAATGGAGTCCTCCACCTAATATATGGTCGCTTAGCTGAGAAAGGTATTTTAAACAATATATGTCAAACTACTTCATTAGAGTCGCCAACTGTGGCCCTTTCTTTTGTTTTTGTTTTATGGTTCCTGCATGGCATAATTGAAAAGCATTTCTATTTAAAATGAAATTATTGCTAATAAAATAATATATATGTAGGGGCCTACAGATAATTTTCAGGATTGAAAGCTTCATGATATTTATTTTAGATGTATAGAAAAGATGAAAACTGGTTCATGAACCTCTAGCAAACAACAGCTCACAATCCTTAGAGGTGTTGGCACCTCTAAGAGGTGTGGGTACCCCTTAGAAGTGTGGGCACCTCTCAGGGGTGTGGGCACCCCTTAGAGGTGTGGGCACCTCTCAGAGGTGTGGGTACCCCTTAGAAGTGTAGGCACCTCTTAGAGGTGTGGGCACCCCTTAGAAGTGTGGGCACCCCTTAGAGGTGTGGGCACTCCTTAGAGTTGCGGGCACCTCTCAGGGGTGTGGGCACCCCTTAGAAGTGTGGGCACTTTTTAGAGGTATGAGCACCCCTTAGAAGTGTGGGCACCTCTTAGAGGTGTGGGCACCCTTTAGAGGTGTGGGCACCCCTTAGAGGTGTGGGTACCCCTTAGAGGTGTGGGCACCCCTTAAAGGTGTAGGCACTCCTTAGAGGTGTGGGTACCCCTAAAAGGTGTGGGCACCCCTTAAAGGTGTAGGCACTCCTTAGAGGTGTGGGTACCCCTTAGAGGTGTGGGCACCTCTTATAGTTGTGAGTACCTCTTAGATGTATGGGCACCCCTTAGAGTTGTGGGCCCCTCTTAGAGGTGTGGACACCCCTTACAGGTATGGGCACCCATTAGAGGTGTGGACACCCCTTACAGGTGTGGACACCCCTTACAGGTGTGGGTACCTTTAATCAGGAAGCCTTAGTTTCAACATTGATCTTTAACAAGAGGTATGTAATCCTTGTCGGGATTAAAAATGGCATTACAGAGGAATCAGCTAAAAAGTTTTCAAATCTCAAGTACATCAACATATTTACTACCATATTTCATCTCTGAACACTTACTAGCCTGATCGGAGCTCTTATAGATAACTAAATAAGATTTTTTTCTCGTTGTTGTACGTATTTGTATTCCGATCACACTACTAATTTTGTGATTTTTATGTTTTTTGAATGTTTTAGCTTTTATAGAGAATCTAGGATATTCACTCCTTACACGTTGAAGTCCTCATAGGACTACTAGAGTGTTCAACCTTTCTTCAACTAGAGTAATTAATAACTTCGTATGGGTGTCACTTAGATACTTAAAGTTATTAAAATATTACAAGAATTTGACCAGAGGTTTCAAAGCTATAAACATGACATATTGCTTAAAACTTTACTGCTGAAGTAAGTAGATGGTTAAGGTATTCCTGCTAACTCTACCTCCATGAGTTGAAGACTATTAAAGTATTCCTAAGAACTTTATTTGTATGAGCTAAAGGTCATTAAGGTATTCATTTTAGCTACACTTATATAAGATGAAGACCATTGAGGTATCCCTGTACACTTCACTTTTATAAGATAAAGAACATCAAGGTGTTTCTGTGAACTTTACTTATATACGAGATAAGATGAAATCCATTAAAGCATTTCTGTAAACTTCACCTCTATAAGGTGAAATCTATTAAGGTGTTCCCATAGATATAGTAAACCATATATCTATGGGAATACTATATCTATGGGTTTACTATATCTATGGGTATTCTTGTAAACTTTATCTATATGATATGAAGTCCATTAAGATATTCTTGTAAACTTTACCTATATAAGATGAAGTCCGTTGAAGTGTTTATGTGAACTATAACACCTAAGTTGTATTAACCTCTGAAATGGTTTAAACTTGACCATCAGGTAATTACAGTCATTGTGATGTTCCTTAAGCTCTTCTTCTATGGCATTTGTCAAAGTACTTAAGAATATAAAGCCGTCATCAGCTGTAATAACCTTCACCTCAATGGTTAACCTAAAGGTAGCACCAACATATCTTAGAGCCATCAATGTGTCACAAATACCTTTACCATGAATGTCGGAGACAGAGTCAAGTGCAAGATTTGATGAATAATCCGAAGAGAGTTCGATTTCATCATCCGTGGGCTCAAGTCAAAAGTGACAGCCTACACAGCGATGAATAAAGCTAAAAGAATTCATCAACCTGAGAGCAATAATAAAACTCATGCATTATCTATCCATTGAATTGCTTTACATCATAGCATGCAACTCATTCAGTCTACTGATAGCAAATTTGAGTAAATATTGTTATCATCATAGAAAGATATAGGGCATGTCTATGGTAATTCGCCTTGGTGTCTAGTCTAGCCTGTAGTACTTTTAACTATACCTCTTAAATTGAAGTACTTCCAATATCTTTACCTCCAATAAGAGCCTGTTCGTTGGTCTGTTTGAAGCCATGCTAAGAGTGTTAGAAAAAAATATTGCACTACACGGGAATTGAACTCAGATATTAGGATTATTGCTACCATCTGCTCCACATGATCACCTTTACACACCTAAAAATAATTGCGCTATACTAGGTTTTATTATTATAAACCTAGTATAGTTTTATAATAATAAAACCATACTGGGTGTCGAATTGAAGCCAAATTCAAATTCTAAGCCAAGCCCGTAACAGCTGCGCAACTTAACCACCTTTACACATCTAAGAATAATTATAGACATACTTATTACGCATGATGATCTCTCTTGGCACACGATACTGCCAGCGTACTAGGCTTTTCTATAACAAGAGCTGTCTTCATCTTATCTGTAGCATCGGCTGAGAGTTTGAAAAAAAATATTGCATCATCATGGATTTGAATTACATACTTTCAGTTTGGCAGACCAACACTCAAACACCTGCACCGGTCAACCGCCTTGTTATAATTTAGAATAATTGTGGGATTAGTTATTACACCTGCCAATTTCATAGGACACTCAAGACAGCCAGGGTACAGTTTACATAAACTTCAGTGAAGATATTCAGTACTAAGAATTTTGGCACTTTATTCAGCTCCGTGGAAAACAAGGAACTCATTTTAAAACTGTTAGCCAACATCAAAGTAACTTCAATGTTTATGAATGTTAAGGGGAAATAAGAGTGATGAGTTGTCAATAATAAGTATTTTCCCTTGTTATGAATATAGCCATAGGGTTTATTTTGGTGGTATCAGCTTTTGGAGCAAGCAAGAAGGCTTATGATGGTTAAGGGAGGTCTGTGTTTGCTTTTTATTTACAGTTCGACGTCTATGAGATACTCAGAATATAGTTTGAAGTTTGAATTTGTATTTACAGATTGATGTCTATGAGATACTCAGAAAAATATTTCACTATTGCATTGGTTAAAATATATGTGGTGCATTTGAAAATGATTTATCGCATGTGTTAGACCTGATCAATATTTTTCACAGTTCAGGATCAATACAGCAAATGAAGATAATGTTGCCTCGATTATTACATTTGCTTAAGGGCAAACAACTACGGCATTTTATATCACTCTATTATAGTTAGTACAACGGCAGTTTCATGTGCTCTGAGAGGTCATCGTGTATAACCAGTTATACTTGCTCAGTGCTTGGTTGTAAAGATCGAATAATCAAACTAAATTCATGTGCGGAACAATGTTATTTTCCTAAAGCTCTTAGCGTGACTTCGAAGAGACATATGGATGAACTCGCACTATAGTAAAGACTGTTTGGCTACATGAACTGACAATACCATCATTGATGGGTATTTTAGATAATTGCTGTAGTGACACACCGATGCTACAAAATGATGTGTCACGTTGACAAATAGTCCAAGGCAAATTATTTCACTCATGTTCAATGCTTCTTTTGTGCTTTGCAGAGCATTCATTGCAAGATTGGCGCTAGCCCTATGCAACCCTGCATAAAGTAGGCCCAGAAAAGTTGCGTCTATCCTTCTACATATATGACTAGCATTTATTCTGTAGACACCAACATACTGCATCCATCATCGTATGTTTCAGTTTATGAATTTTCTGTTACTACAAACTACAATTCGTTATCATGACTCAGTTTGAAGAATTGACCTCAGTTGTCTGGAGATAATGACGTCCTTGCTACATTTTTATTGCTGTTATATAAGGAGTATCAGCATATGTACTATCAATCAGGGGTCAGCAACATCTTTTCTTTTAACTATGTCTTTCACATTTGAGTGTCATAATGACCAGCTTCTTCATTAAAATGAGATTTTTGGCATTTCAAAAATAGGAAGTTTCGGCAAAAAGGCAAAATTCGTGTCGTGAAAAACTGTTATCATACAATGGAAAACTTATAGTCAGTTACAGATTTTTGCAATTTGATTTGACCAATTGGGTGCAACCTGACTGCAAATGAAAAATTAGTTTTTTATGCAGTAGTGTCATATATGCTCAAAATAAAATCAAAACTAGAAAATCAACCGGTGAACTAAAGAAACAAAACAACATTTAGTTTTTACACTCAACTCCTCCAATGAAAATACCTTTCATAAGCTGAATTAATATCAGCTCAAGGCGTGGACTTCACAAAAACCTTTGGTAATAGTTCATAACCACCAATTTTGTAGCGATTTTAGTCTAATCTTGCACTCAAATGATCAGACTATGACTTACAGAACCAAAAATCAAAAACACTTAGTTTTAGATACATCTTTCTATGAAATATTTGTTTGTAATAAACGACAGACTTTATACATTTGAAAATATTCTTCATGATTCAGTTAATTTTGTTAACACAGTGGTAGACTGACCTTCTCACCAAAGTCAACGCTCAAAAAACTTCAGGTACCTCACCTAATACATACACCCTTTGTTACTCTGTATAGCTCTATGTGTTTTATTAAAGTTTTGGCAAAGGTTATCCGTGTTATAATACTGGGCAGTGAAAAGTTCTCTTTCTCACTCTCTTACACTATACCAATTACTGTAAACATTCCTTCCAACCAAACAATAAATAGGATTTCTAACACCATTTCCTAAACCACAAAGTTTAAATCTCTTCTGGCACGCCATTAAAATTGCACTGCAGCTTATAAAGTATTATTAAGAGATAATAGACTGATAAATATCACGCATGGTTGATGAAATACACGCTGGTGCCCTTGGTAGAACCTTCTAAGAGACGGTCTATTTCACAGGTGGCATTGACAAACTCAACTCAAAACAAAAACATATCGATTAATATGGCCACTACTCTACAAGTTTTCTGGATTATGAGAACTTATAAATCTATGATAAATAAGTCCTTCCGTCATTCGCGGTAACCTCGCTGTGACAGGAAGGTCGGATGAGATTAATATGGGCTTCATTAAGTTCTAGTACCAGACTAAATCCTAATCTTTAAGCTATAAAGGCAGATGCTTGAAGAATCGTCATGTCTTTAGGTCAATGTTCACATACCATTATATGCACATCACTTTTTATGTGTGTACATGTGTACATGTACATGTACATGTGTACATCACTTTGTATGTATTTTGCTGTACACGCAGATATTTCATTTGTGTAACAATGATACACGCGAAGAGTCAGACTTTCTGGTAAGAAAGTGTTAACAAATTGCAAAACCGCCCAGTTATAAAGTAAAGGAACCTACATGTAGATGGTTTTTCCTTTAGAGGGTGCAGATATCTGAAGATGAATATAAACTTCCTACTTCTACTAGATATCTTAAAGATCAATTTACAAAAATTCTGGTAAATTTTATCAGAAAGTATTGCTATTTTTCTATCATTTGCAGTTGTTTTTGATGTTTGAGATAGTCTGTCTGCCAGGATGTTTCAAGATTAAAATCGAAAAAACTTGATCGCGGTTAAAACATGCATTCAAGCAAAAGAGCAGTTATGATTTTTATATTTGCAAAGAGACCAGCAGAATTAAAACGTGTAACGCTGCAACTTGAACACAACAGCCTACATCAATAACAAAAGAGACAAACAGTCGAGCAATTAGTGACGCTATTTTGGCATTTATTTTCTTCTGAGCATTTCAAACATGGTCAACTTTTCTCAATTTTGATTTTGAAACATCCTGGCAGTCAGACCAACTCAAATACCAAAAACAATCACAAATTATAAAAAACTAGTGATACTTTTTTATAAACTCTACTAAATTCTGAGTAAGTTCATTTTTAAGTCTCTATAACTTAAACCAAACTTTGATAATCGTTTTAGTTTGTTATGCAATCTTTTGCCATTTTAGTTCAAAATGAAGCTGCAGTCAACAAGCTATCAACATTATCATCTATTACAGTTTGCTTTCAAAGGGATATAAAGCCTCAGAATTAAAACAAAAGCCTCGTAAATGCGTATATCTCAGATGGAGATATGGAAGTTTGTAAAACCAGGGGTTAGGACTTGAAATATCAGAATTTTTCCTGTCTTATAGATGAGTGATTCAATTTTTTGTGTTCCGAACCATGATCAAATCGATCATTTCTGAACATAGAAAATACACGTTTCATTCCTATAATAATATGTTGCACAACTGTTTTGGCCTAGAAAAACCAGAACTTTATGGCTGAAGCTGTTCTGTTTAGTTCAAAAGTTTTTGGCTTCGGCTTCTGATGTCAGAAGCTCCACTTTAGTGTCTGTAGCCATGGTATCAGTCTGTATTTTAATAAGTCTTTAACCAAAAGGTAAAGTAGGCATATTAAAGCCTTTAAAATTTTATCTATAATTCAATAGAAAACTTTATAGCTGCATAGTTGGAATGAAACTGCGCTACAAAACTAGTACTTGAAGGTAGCACCCAAGCCTTAAACATTTCTGCTTAGCTATTCCTAATTAATAATCAAATTTATGGTAAGAACAACAGCCTTTAGTGGACTGCACACTGTTAGTGAGTTGGCACTATGTACTAAATACATGTTGCGCTCAGATTGCGCATATTATACTAAACGTGTATTATGGATACGGAACTTTCCAGAACATTAGAACTCTTTAAAGACTCCATCTTCGATGCAAGTCTCTTACTGGCTGAAATAAAAAATATGTTTTTATTTTAAATAAATTCAAAGTATGTTTGAGTTTGTTTTTGGAGAAAACGAGAAAGAGAAAAAGGTCAAAGGTTAATGCCTCGGTGACTCTCAAGATTGTTTTTAGCTTCTAGCAACTTCAGTACATGAGTTACTCCGCAAGTAAGTCACCAGCAAGTTTGCATGTCAAGACAATTTTTCTAAAGTTACAAGTTTTGGCAAAAATACGGCATAGCTTATTACTCGCTATCCAGCACTTGTATTATGCTTGTACACTTTCCAGCACTAGGTTTCTTGCTGACCTACCCTGAGATTTGGTTTTGTTCAGGTTTCCTTTAGACCCACTCCATCGTTTTACTCTTTCTGCAAAAGTTGTGGGAGCCGACGGCTCTGTCGGAGAAGACGGTGTGTCAATCAGATCCAAGCTATGAGAAAACTGTTTGCTCATTTTACGGTGGTTTTGGTTCTTATCAGTGGCGACAGCCATTGCGGGTGGTTCCTCAAATCGAAATGGTCCCATTTATTGTCATAGATAACCAAGTTAACCAACTGTTGCAGAAGTACCGCAGTTCTGTCTTGAGATAAGCCGAGTTTAACCGTAAATGAATGACAACTTTTTTTTCGTGGAGTATATTGAGTGGTTGCGACAAAATATATTCTTGTTTATATCTGGCGCAGTGAACTGTTTAAGCTTATTTGATTTATTGGGGCAGAGGCAAGCATGCATTAAATCCCCTCCTACCTGCGCACTCATTCCATAAACTGGTTCGACCACAAAAGGAAACCAAAATAACCTCAGTCGTCCGTCCGAATGAACTTTTCCTCCCTTTGGTGAGCCTGTCAAACTTTATGAGGTCTGGAGTGCTTATCCACTAAACAGGCCTCTAGCCTGAATCATCACTTGGCAAGCATACAAATTCCATTTCATGTAAAATTAATAAATCAGTAACATATTGGCAAACAAACTTAATTTATATACAAAAATTCTTACAAAGTTTATTGCCACCTGCTTATTATTGTCATTATGAAAGCCTATCCACATTTCCTGCAACCTATATACAACTGTCGTGGTTCTAACCTATACATACCCCTGCCACCTGTATACCATTGTCATAAGTCTAACCTATGCATATCCCCTTATCATTTGTATACCACTGCTGCGGCCCTAACCAATGCATGGTTCCTGCTTCTTGTATACCATTGTTGCGGTTATAACTCATGCGTGGTCCTGGACACCTGTACACCAAAAGACCCCTAGACCACTTTAGTAAAGGTTTTTAATGCTAATTTGATTTAAAATAATATGTGATCGTATCATAGCTATAATACAGGTACGTGTACAGGTATCAAGATTTTTATGTACCTAAGTAGGTGCTTTATGACTTACTTTAAAGTATGTCTACTGATCAGCTGTCAACACAGTCGCAAATGGACAAATAAGGATAAAGCTCTAGATTATCGTTTATGACACTGAGAGAAGACAATTCCAACAAAGTGCATGACATTAGCTAATAGCCAAGGTGTATTTATTTAAGACTAGCTTATTCTCAATAGTGCAGATAAATAAACTAAAGACCATCAAACACAATGTTTCTGCTGATTCAACTTAAAAAGGTTTAATCAGAAATCATTACCCCAAGCAGTTAGTTGTTTAAAAGATATTTGTGTCTCATTTTAAATGATAAAAGGAAAGGAAATTAACTTTGACTAGCAAAGATTTTAATTAATGGTTGTGAGAGTCAGCTTATGAATAACAAGAGGATAAGAGGAAATGAGTATTTAATAAATGCTTCCTTAATAAGTAACATTTTAGTAACAGGTCTTTAGGCACAAATTCAATGTTTTCTATTTGTTTTCATCACTTGAAAGTAAAAATTTGATAGTGTTTTTAATCTATAAGCTTTCTTAAATTTAAATTTGTTAAGATTTATATCTTTAAATTACAAAGACAGCAGAACTCAATTATGTGGCTAGTAACATAAAAAAGTCCCGCCAAACTGAATTTTAAAAATTAGATGAGTAAAACTTCTTTCTGTCCGCTATTATGGCCGTTTTTAAATTCAAATTAAAAACATTGTAATATCACTAAAAAAAGGCTAAAAAACCAAAAACTGTTAATGTGCAGTTTAGATCAGTAATAGTAAAAAGATGCATTTTAATAAATTTTTAAAAACTTGATACGAAATGTAGAAAGTACCCATAAAAAGTACCCATAAAAATATCTCATAAAAATCCCTTTTTGTTAACTTTTATCCTGTTTACATTCAAGAGTGCGGAAGTAGCGCTATCTTTATTTAGCTAAAGAATGTTCAATTTAGTTCTTTGAATATAATAATTTTTGTAAAAAATAATTATTTTGTGCATATGGCTCATCGTTTTTAAAAATCTACAATAGAAGAATGAAACTGTCATATTTTTCTCTAATCTATTATGTTATTTTAAGATTCAATAAGAAAAGTATTATGTTCTGACAAATTTTCATTTTGATTTTTTGCAAAACTCAGTTTCTAAGCCAGGTTCACTGAACAGTTCATGAAACAAAAGAGACTGCTTACTGAATTTTTTAATCAATGCTAATTCAGTTTTATACGCAGTTACAATTGGAAGTTCAGTATGCTATTAGTAGAAAATAAACCTTTAACAGAAACAAAACCCTCTTGTCATTCACATGTTTTATCAGTGGCTCATTACTTGTAAATGATATTCAACTTTAACGTATCGAATTGTTTCAACTAACCGCTACGGCTATGAAATGTAAATAGTACAATCTAGTGGTACAGAGACTATTCAGTTTATTGGTCTTTTCACCATAAAATATACCACTAAAATGCTGCTGGTTAACTTATAGCAACTAAAGAATGACTTATAGTTGTTGACAAAGTTGTTTTCAGCCTTTTTGGTTTTTATCTCATACAGCTCACGGTTATAGATAGTTCTGAGTTCTCTACACTTTCTAGTTAAAGGATTCATTGTGTCAAATTTTAAAAGATTTTATCAGAAAATAATTATAGTTATTGTTTTATCATTTGAAATTTGGTTTTTGGTTTTAGGTAATTTGATTGCCAAGATGTTTTAAGATTAAAATCAGTAAAACATTATCGTGGTTAGAACACTCAAAAGAAAAAGATCTGCGTAGACTTTTTTAAAAATCCTGTCAGTAGTTGTGCATATACAGTAATTTATAAGTGACAAATATAGGCTCATCAGCATTGGCTACCTATACGTCTAGGCAACTTTTAAATCATTTGAGAAATCTATAGCAATGTATCTGAGGCTATATATGTAGTTTTATTCTGACAATCCTGAGTAAATAAAAAATAAAATATATGTCAGAAGAGACGCTTAATACGGCGACTTGAATGCACTGGCACATATCATAGCTGGAGGGTCAAACAGAAAACAGGACCACTGGCGTTGTTTGTGGAGACATCTTTTTTGAGCATTTTAACTGTGATCAAATTTTGCCAATTTCAATCTTGAAGCATCGTGGCAGTCATAACAACACGCAAAATTTCAAACGATAGATAAATATTGAAATTTTTCATTAGAATATTTTAACTTTAGTGTGAGTGTCAGTGACATAGTCTTTCTGCATCTTGGACAGAACATTCATAGTCTGTGTAGACAGTGATCAAACTTACATGTTAGAAGCAGAGTCTGTTATCTGATTCAACATCGATTTAGAGACCAGAAGCCTCTTTAATTGTACCAGCACCGTGGCATGGGTGTCAGGGTGGCCTAGTGGTAGCATCTTTGCTATCATTTATGCAGTTTCTAGATTGGTCAGTCTTCAACTCGGCTTTGAAAAGACACCGTTAAAATATATGCTGGTATGTTTACCTCTTAGTTCAGGAGCTGTTTGTGTTAGTAGTCTAACATTCTTCAGAGGTAAAATACTAGTAAATACTGGTACTTCCGATAATTGGGAGATGAGATTGGCACCTATACAGTGTTTACCACTCAATACAACATAATCTTCTCTATCAGTATTTCTAGAAGCTAATACCATCATTAGCAACTCATATATAGCATTAGGTCATTGTAGCCTAAAATCTACACATTCCGCACTACTATTTCTACTCAAATAGTTAAGAATTAAAAATTCTGAACTGGTAACCTGCGGCCAGCTGTCTGCGCCAAAACGTTCTGTGCCACAATTCGTTACGCCAAAAGGTCATTTGCCAAGACGTCTGTGCCAAAACGTCCCATTCCAGACTTTTTTGCAATGTCCTCACCAGAAAGATAATTGTGTTGACATTCTGCTGGTAGTGTACTAATGGTGCCTACTATGATAGAGTAAGAAGATTTTAGATAATTGTTGTCCAAGATATTCAGATCTCCAATCTGCCTGACCATCCATTACATTTGGACATCCCCAAAATACCACTATTCCTTATACCAGACACAACACTTCGCCTGTTTACATTATAAAACAGCGTTATGCAAAAAGAGCTTATGCACACGAAATTACTATGTTGGAAGTGGCAAGATATATAACATCCATCCTTTCAACAACTTAGTTACTCATGCAACCATTAAATGATATTCACCAAGCACAAAATAACAAGCCAAGAGATTCAAAATTGGAAAAATATCTACTTTCTAAATGTCAAAGTGTAAAACTAATAGTGCCAAGTGATGATAAAAGCAGTAGTTGGTTATCTGGCCATGTGCATAAGTTGGTTATCTGGCCATGTGCATAAATTGGTTATCTGGCCATGTGCATAAGTTGGTTATCTGGCCATGTGCATAAGTTGGTTATCTGGCCATGTGCATAAGTTGGTTATCTGGCCATGTGCATAAGTTGGTTATCTGGCCATGTGCATAAGTTGGTTATCTGGCCATGTGCATAAGTTGGTTATCTGGCCATGTGCATAAGTTGGTTATCTGGCCATGTGCATAAGTTGGTTATCTGGCCATGTGC
Organism: Watersipora subatra; assembly: GCF_963576615.1. Classification (NCBI taxonomy): domain Eukaryota; kingdom Metazoa; phylum Bryozoa; class Gymnolaemata; order Cheilostomatida; family Watersiporidae; genus Watersipora; species Watersipora subatra. Next base: position 46,666,989 of record NC_088712.1, on the reverse strand, counting down.
ATAAGTTGGTTATCTGGCCATGTGCATAAGTTGGTTATCTGGCCATGTGCATAAGTTGGTTATCTGGCCATGTGCATAAGTTGGTTATCTGGCCATGTGCATAAGTTGGTTATCTGGCCATGTGCATAAGTTGGTTTGCTATGCAAAATTTCTTTCAACACACATAATTTACTTTACTATAATATTTTTTATTTTTTGTCTCATTTTTGAATTACTGTAGATTTAAAGATGACTTTGCACAAAATTGTTGTGGATTTGATCAAAAAAGTATCAATTTTTTCTATCAGCTGCAATTGTTTTTGACGTTTGAGGTGATCTGATTGCCTGGATGTTTCAAGATTAAAATTGATAAAATTATCACGATTAAAAGGCTTGGATCAATCAAAAGCATGATTGCAACGCGTATAATCGCAAACTGACAGAATAGAAACGCGTAACACTGCAAGTTAAATGCAATAGCCGATATTTTCTATAGCAACAATAACAGATAGTGATGTCATCTATAACAACAATAACCGATAGTGATGTCATTTATAGCAAAAATAGCAGATAGTGATGTCATCTATAGCAACAATAACAGATAGTGTTGTCATTTATAGCAACTATAACAGATAGTGATGTCATCTATAGCAACAATAACAGATAGTGATGTCATCTATAGCAACAATAACAGATAGTGATGTCATCTATAGCAACAATAACAGATAGTGATGTCATCTATAGCAGCAATAACAGATATTGATATCATCTATAGCAACAATAACAGATAGTGATATCATCTATAGCAACAATAACAGATATTGATATCATCTATAGCAACAATAACAGATAGTGATATCATCTATAGCAACAATAACAGATAGTGATATCATCTATAGCAACAATAACAGATATTGATATCATCTATAGCAACAATAACAGATAGTGATATCATCTATAGCAACAATAACAGATAGTGATATCATCTATAGCAACAATAACAGATAGTGATGTCATCTATAGCAACAATAACAGATAGTGATATCATCTATAGCAACAATAACAGATAGTGATGTCATCTATAGCAACAATAACAGATAGTGATATCATCTATAGCAACAATAACAGATATTGATATCATCTATAGCAACAATAACAGATAGTGATGTCATCTATAGCAACAATAACAGATAGTGATATCATCTATAGCAACAATAACATATAGTGATGTCTTTCTATAGCAACAATAACAACTAGCAATGTCATCTATAGCAACAATAATAGATAGTGATATCATCTATAGCAACAGTAACAGATAGTGATATCATCTATAGCAACAATAACAGATAGTGATATCATCTATAGCAACAATAACAGATAGTGATGTCATCTATAGCAACAATAACAGATAGTGATATCATCTATAGCAACAATAACAGATATTGATGTCATCTATAGCAACAATAACAGATAGTGATGTCATCTATAGCAACAATAACAGATAGTGATGTCAACTATAGCAACAATAACAACTAGTGATGTCATCTATAGCAACAATAACAGATAGTGATGTCATCTATAGCAACAATAACAGATAGTGATGTCATCTATAGCAACAATAATAGATAGTGATATCATCTATAGCAACAGTAACAGATAGTGATATCATCTATAGCAACAATAACAGATAGTGATATCATCTATAGCAACAATAACAGATAGTGATGTCATCTATAGCAACAATAACAGATAGTGATATCATCTATAGCAACAATAACAGATAGTGATGTCATCTATAGCAACAATAACAGATAGTGATGTCATCTATAGCAACAATAACAGATAGTGATGTCATCTATAGCAACAATAACAGATAATGATATCATCTATAGCAACAATAACATATAGTGATGTCTTTCTATAGCAACAATAACAACTAGCAATGTCATCTATAGCAACAATAATAGATAGTGATATCATCTATAGCAACAGTAACAGATAGTGATATCATCTATAGCAACAATAACAGATAGTGATATCATCTATAGCAACAATAACAGATAGTGATGTCATCTATAGCAACAATAACAGATAGTGATATCATCTATAGCAACAATAACAGATAGTGATGTCATCTATAGCAACAATAACAGATAGTGATGTCAACTATAGCAACAATAACAACTAGTGATGTCATCTATAGCAACAATAACAGATAGTGATGTCATCTATAGCAACAATAACAGATAGTGATGTCATCTATAGCAACAATAACAGATAGTGATATCATCTATAGCAACAATAACAGATAGTGATGTCATCTATAGCAACAATAACAGATAGTGATGTCATCTATAGCAACAATAACAACTAGTGATGTCATCTATAGCAACAATAACAGATAGTGATGTCATCTATAGCAACAATAACAGATAGTGATGTCATCTATAGCAACAATAACAGATAGTGATATCATCTATAGCAACAATAACAGATAGTGATGTCATCTATAGCAACAATAACAGATAGTGATGTCAACTATAGCAACAATAACAACTAGTGATGTCATCTATAGCAACAATAACAGATAGTGATGTCATCTATAGCAACAATAACAGATAGTGATATCATCTATAGCAACAATAACAGATAGTGATGTCATCTATAGCAACAATAACAGATAGTGATGTCATCTATAGCAACAATAACAGATAGTGATATCATCTATAGCAACAATAACAGATAGTGATGTCATCTATAGCAACAATAACAGATAGTGATGTCAACTATAGCAACAATAACAACTAGTGATGTCATCTATAGCAACAATAACAGATAGTGATGTCATCTATAGCAACAATAACAAATAGTGATGTCATCTATAGCAACAATAACAGATAGTGATGTCATCTATAGCAACAATAACAGATAGTGATGTCATCTATAGCAACAATAACAGATAGTGATGTCATCTATAGCAACAATAACAGATAGTGATGTCATCTATAGCAACAATAACAGATAGTGATGTCATCTATAGCAACAATAACAGATAGTGATGTCATCTATAGCAACAATAACAGATAGTGATGTCATCTATAGCAACAATAACAGATAGTGATGTCATCTATAGCAACAATAACAGATAGTGATGTCATTTATAGAAACAATAACAGATAGTGATGTCATCTATAGCAACAATAACAGATAGTGATGTCATCTATAGCAACAATAACAGATAGTGATGTCATCTATAGCAACAATAACAGATAGTGATGTCATCTATAGCAACAATAACAACTAGTGATGTCATTTATAGCAACAATAACAGATAGTGATGTCATCTATAGCAACAATAACAGATAGTGATGTCATTTATAGCAACAATAACAGATAGTGATGTCATCTATAGCAACAATAACAACTAGTGATGTCATCTATAGCAACAATAACAGATATTGATGTCATCTATAGCAACAATAACAGATAGTGATGTCATCTATAGCAACAATAACAGATAGTGATGTCATCTATAGCAACAATAACAGATATTGATGTCATCTATAGCAACAATAACAACTAGTGATGTCATTTAGCAATTATTTTTCTTTTGAGCATTTAATCATGATCACTTTTTATCAATTTAAATCTAGAAACATCTGGCTGTCAGATCACCTCAAACATTAACAACAATCGCCGGTGATAGAAAACTATCGATACTTTCTGATAAATTACACAACAATTTTGCGCAAGTTCATTTTTCAAGGGCATTCACTGGTGTAAATGAGGCTAATATCCATCTTTTATACATGTTACGCCGTTCATGCCAAAACTTATACAAAAGCAAGTGACAAGCCAAATAGTTTACTAGCTTTAATTTCAATCATGTCCACCTCTCTAATCTTCACTACAGTCATCTATCTGTCACAGTAGCAACAGGAGGAGGTTGGGAAAAGGTTGCATTGATTGGGATTTGAACTCAAAACGTTAAACATGGCAGCTCAACACTATCCCAACTGTGCCAATAAAACATTTACTAGCAACCCAGAATAATTAGCTCGTATAGTTATGATGTTATGCCGTTATGCTGTTATGACGTTATGACGTTATGACGTTAATACGATGGGAGTGTCTCTCTTTAATTATCTTCTCTCATAGCACACCATATTGCTGTGATAAATTTTTACTGTAGTAAGAGCGATGTCCGTCAGCCCGTTTGTCCAAAAAACAACAGTTTGGCTTAACTGCTTGGCAGTCTAACGAACCCACTAATCAATCATCTTCCAGCATTTCAGAAAAGTTTTACCTACGGTTATTCCTTCCAGGTCATTACTGGCACACCAGACAATCTCTCACTGCACTCCACACTGTCAGACTCCTAATCACAATTAATTAATCACTTGCTATACTAACCAAAGCTGTAGAAATGTTCCAATCTAGCTGAAGCCACAAAAACCATTACCTATCGGCATTAACGTTAGTTTTAGAAAATGAGATTATTACCTACATCAGATCAGAATTAATTGTTGTACTTCTACACAAATGGTCAGTTTTGTGAGAAATTTTAAGGTTTTAATTTTAAAATTTAAAATTAAATTCTAATGTTAAACACAATATTTAACCATGTAACAAGGTTAGTTAGTTCACAACAGAAGCATTTGTAAAAAGAAAAAAAATTTTCAATTGCATTTCAGAGCCACCAACCAGCTTTCGATTAAACTAAGATCTTCCTCGTATTATTGCAGGTGAAAGGTCGAATGCTCTAGTTTTTATAGCCATTTTATCAGACTCATTAACTAGCTACTAAAAATGTACGTTTTGCAAAAACTCTTATGTTCATCATACTATTATTCGGTTGAAAGAGAACCAATAATGTTATTCAGTATCACAATGTTTTTTCTAGTTTTCCATAAAGTAATATTGGAATAATTTGCACTCCAAAATATTTTGAATGTCGTAAAGTAAATGCCAAGAGCCTTGTACGATTATATCAAGGATGAATAATTCCAATACTGTTTTATGCTGCTCCAGCTTGGTATAGCTAAGTTCCACAACAATCAACTAGAGAAGCATCAAAGCCTCTGCCTCGGTATCATATACTCATGGATATAATCCTATACTAAATGGTTGTATACGGCAAACATCACAAAGCCAAACAGCTACATATCTAGAGTTGATCTGTGCAAAATGCGTGCTCAAGGTTAAACACACTCCACAACATCATTTAAGCTGTCATATCTCTACTCACCAGTCCTCCAGGTAACACTGTACAAGATTGAGTGACACATTTGATATGCGCTGCCACACTACACTGATGAGCAATCTACTATTTTATTCTTTCCTTCATTGACAGCGATCACCTTTATTATATTTTCTATGACCTCCTTGCCCTAGTGCACTAGTTGGGAATAAAGTTCATATCCATCTTCCAAACAGAATTGGCAAACTGGCTAAAATTTACTTTGTAAGTCATTCTAAACTTACACATACTGAGTTTCTACTCACAAGACACGCTTATCTAAGTTTTTGTAAATAAGAATATCTCAGGCAGATGTCTATTTATGGTTAACCAATGGTAAGTGAGCTGCTATATAAATTTAGCCAGTACTATGCGTTGTCCACTCATCAATTTTCATCAATCATATATTCCCAGTCATATTGAACAATCTTGTCTGAAAGCAATCAATTATGCACTTTTGAACTAGTCTGCCAAATATAGGCGGAGTTCTTTGCCAGATACGAAATTGTGAAACCACTCTCATTTGTCAGACCTGCGTTCTCTGAGCCTTGCTGACAGGTGCTTGGCATCTAGTAATAAGTGTTTTATTATATATCGCTTAACGGCTTAGTTTCTTTATACCAAACTTTTGCAGTGCAAAAACAGGAAGTTAGCTACATTTAGCTTAAGCCTCTAGTTCTTCTCACCCAACTTGCATAGCTGAAACAAAAACTTATCTATACTTGTCATCACGAAAATAAATTGCGACAAAAAATTTAAGTTTTTAAACTCATTTTAGCTTCGAATGTGAACAAGTTTTCTATTGGCTCAATGCAAGCAGATGATTGTTTCCTCTTTTGTTCAAGTACAACACACAATAATATAATTGACCAACTATTCACTAATCAGAAACATTTTTGTACAAAACTCACTAGAGCCATACTAAGTGGTTCTTGGCCATATGCAAGTGTTGAGTTGAGCCGCACTCTGCGACTTGAGGCACTCAATGAGTTATTTTAATATTCATAATAAGCTGCCAAGCAGTCAATAAAAAATGCCTATAGATTTTGCAAATTTACCTCATATTCCTGAGTATATTATTCCAACGAATAATCTTTCCGAATCTTTGCATCTTCTTACTCTGCTTATGCTAAATGTTTACTTTATTTCAATTAAAGGTTTCAAGATGTTTCATGGTTTGTGTCCTCGTTTTTTACTTGACACTACAGATTCTCAACTCATTTCAACTTATGTGATATGAATAAATTGCAGACAATTAATAACAATTATTTTGAAAATATCATTGCCAGCTGCTTTAGCATTCTTCCACCTAATATTTGTTCACTTAGCAGAGAAAGGCATTTTAAACGCTATTGTCAAGCTATTTATTCAATTTTAATAAATAACTGTTGCCCTTTTTTCTGTTTATCTTTTACTATCGTTGTAGGGCATAATTTGAAAAAACAACTTGAAATTTGAAATTTTATTTAAAATGAAATTATTGCCAGTAAAGTGATATATATATATATATATATATATATAAATTCAGAGCAAAGAGCTGTCATCTAAAACTGAAAATTGTGACAGTTAAAATCAATCTTTAAATCATGGTCCAAAATAGTTCAAGGAGTTGGTCTTCCTGATTCTACGCGCGAGTAAACTCAACTGCGTAGTTTCATTTTGATTTTTTGAACTTTCAGTTTATGGAGGATTACGAAATTTTGGGAAACTTGTCTGTTATACATTATTATTCCAATTCTGAAGTTTAACATCAATTAGCTAATTAATTTTTGAGATATTGCTATATGACTGGAGGCGTTTTTAACCAACTAAAGAGGGAAAAATGAGTGCTGACAGAGTTTTAGTTTCTAAAGATACGCTGACTAACTCTGATAACAAATAATACAAAATAGACAAAACTAGAAAACTTCTCTACAACAAAAGCTTTACACAAAAACTATTTGTTTTTCTATTCATAAAAATTACACACTCTATCAGGTTGGGCGCTTCGCAATCAGTAGGCTTCTTCAGTTACCTCTAATACGTTTCTTTAAAAGCTTGCAAAAAACTTTTTACTTTATTTTATTAGAATATTTTTGTTGCAGAAAAAGTAGTTTTATTCAGCTCTTTCTACAAGTTTGAAGCTTTAATATATATATATACGATTAAACAAGGGTTGTGCTATTTCAGGTGCTGTCAGTCAATAGAACGTTGTAAGTACGATCTAGAATCAGGAGTTCTGCTTGTGTATGCAAGATGAGAAGTGAAAGTGTTAGTTTTTGAGAGAAACTGTTGATATCCTTAAAATAAACTTTCTGCTACTGGTATGCCGTTGAAATCTTTTGCTCATTTTAAGCCACCAGCCACCAAGTCATTTGTCGGTGATATCAACTTGCAAAAAACTAAAATCAAAGTTGGCAGGCGTGATTGAACTATATATATAGAACTTTTTGGTAATTTGTCAAGGAATGTCACAGCCTGTTAGCTAGAGTTTTTTTTAACATTTTAGTTAACAAGTGATTTATTTACCATGTCAATGTGCAAAAAGTGTCGCCCTGTTTTGGCAAGTGTCATTGAATGCTATGTGACATTTTCGCAAAATTAGCATTGCTTCAAACGTTGTCACATTCTCATAACTGCATGGCGACCACTGACCTTTGCACAGTACATATTGACAGCTTAAGGACACGCATATATAGTACACGCAGCCATGGGTTTCAATTTTAGTTAGAGAGAAGCAGTCGCATCAATCAAATTAGTATGCCGCATCGTTAGTATATCGCTTTCTGTAGTAGAGTTTGCAAAAGTTGAAATTATAAATTATTATGGCAATGCTTGGGATTGCTTTCACTTTCACCGCAAATTGTTTTACAACAAAAATACATGAACACATTCATTGAGGACAACTTTCCTTAGTGCATGCCAAAACAAGTTCTTGAATTTCAAATCATATAGATCATATAGCACATTCATACGAAAAACCAAAATTTTAAAATTGTCATTGGAACACAGCACTGCTTGAAGAGTGCCTGTTTTTGCAAATAAAGTAAGCCATAGTGAGTCTGGCCTTATAACTTTTCCCTCACACAAGAACTTTTTAATCTCATGGAGCATGGCTATTATCGTAGTTTGGGTTATTCTCATAGTTTAGAATTGATATAATAGCACAAATGGTTGAGTGTTGGTCATGCAATCTGCATGTCAAGAGTTCAATAACTGCACGAAGCTGTTTTTTTATAAAACACTTCAATAATAGCTGTATCAGTTCTTCAGTTGTACAGTTTTAAGCCAAATTGAAAGATCAGAGTTTCATTTCAAATAGATTTGGTTCTTTGTTGATTTTGTTGTAAATTTCATCAGGTTCAGCATAGACTAATGCTGCATGTACATAACCAATTATTTGTCATTAACTTTAGACCAATGTTTGTAACTTCCAATTTCTTTCACAAATAAGTGCATCAACCAATCTACATTGGCAATTGGCAATATGTGCAAAAATGTCATTTTTATTGGTTATTAGGGCATGCTGGATTGTTCCGTGTAAGAATATGGTGCTGCAATCATATGCTGCGAATGGTTCTTGCAAAACCGTTCAATTATTTGCAAATTAGAAATTTTCAAAATACAGTTTGGCTGAGTTTTAAACATTTTTATTCAGCCAAACATTAAAGTTTTTTTCAATTTTTCAGCTGGGCAAAAATTTGACAAAAGCTTACTCAAATTTTAGCTAGCAAATCTTTACAACTTTTTTCTTCTTTTTTTGCATGTAAGAAAAAACATCATTTTGTTGATGCCAATACCAATAACTTTGCTGCCAATGCCAAGATCAATTTGTACGCTCGTACATACATATGTACTTACGCTTGTACATACAAACGTATGTACATATGTACGTTTGTACATTTGTACATACGTATGTACGTACGTACATACATTCAACTACTCTCCACTTACCATTGTATTTGTATCGTTGTCTCTCATGACCAGGACCGCACCGTCGGTTCGAATCTACTGATGCAAATGTGTAGCCTTGGGACTTAGACTTCTTCACTTTGCTGCTTCCATTCTCAGCAACCTTTACACTGGAGTTGTCACCCATGCTGTAGACAGGTTACAGCTTGTTGAGTACATCAGACAATTATGCATTTACTTAGTGTATCAGTTCAGCCCCTTTTTTGACATGGATAGCTGCCAAAAGTGGCTTTTTGCAGTTCAAATGCTTAATACTTTGAAGCCAGAACTCTATATATATATATATATATATATATATATATATATATATATATATATATATATATATATATATATATATATATATATATATATATATATGTCTATGTATATAAACCACAATGTTTTTCTGTCATTGTTCATCTATTCAGTAATAGGGCTAAGTTCCAGAAACAAAAAACGTGCTATGTACTGGATTTGAACTTGGTACTGGGGCAATTCGAACATGGAGGTAGCAAACATGGGTAGCCAATTGAGCACAGCAATTAATAATAGTGAAGATATTCACTGCATCCATTAAAGTACACTTAACGTCGTTGTGTCACACGTAACGATTACCAGCTGACCTCATGGCTGAATACCTATTGTTGCATGAGTAATAAAAACTGCTTATAAACAATCGCAGGTAATGTAGTGTAAAGTTAATGTAGTAGGTGAGGTAATGTAAGTAATGTTTGTTCATAAGTGGTTTTTATTACCCTTGCAACATCGGGCATTCAGTTAGTATAAATTTACTCTAATAAGCGTCAGCCCATCCGTCTGTCTGAAGGCATATTTATAGGTTTAAAAAAAATTTTTTAAGCAGCTGTTAGATTTTGAGTCTTCCTTAAAAAGGTCTGCTGTGAATATTATTCGTCATTTGCTGCGACATCGTTAAGAAAATAAATCTAACTGTTGTTAGTTGTTTGCAGCTACATCTTCAGGGAGTTAATTGTAGCAACTACAGTATCAGTTGCCAATATCAACTACCGATGTAATTGTATGTAGTTCCTTGACTGCAGCAATTAAGGACTATTCGCTACTCTATATTTTAGGAGTTCATTGCATCGATCCCTTTCCATTTGCTAGAACAACTTTAAGGAGTTAGCTGTAGAAACTACCTACTGTTGGTTACTTCGTTTTAAGTAGTCAACTGTAGCAATTACAGCATCAACCATGTAATAGTAATTCTAGTTGACAGCAGCAATTACTATTTCCAGCTCCATGTTTAATGAGTATGCTGAAGCAATTATTAATATTTGCAGCAAATAATTTAAGGAGTTACCTGTATCATCTACTTACCATTCACATTACTATTGTAAATTGATTAACTGCAGTAGCTGTTACCTGCAGTGACTGCAGCAACTTTTTTACCTTTCATGTTTATTATTATTGTTTGCAACTACGTATTTAAGAGATTAGCAGTAGCAGTTATTTATCATGTGCAGCTCTACCTTTAAGAAGTTAACTGTAACAGTTACTTACCATGTGCGGCTCTATCTTTAAGGAGTTAGCTGTAGTAATTACTTACCATTTGCAGCTCTACCTTTAAGGATTTAGCTGTACTAGTTACTTACCGTTAGCAGCTATACCATTAAGGAGTTAACTGTAACGGTTACTTACCATTTGCAGCTCTACCATTAAGGAGTTAACTGTAGCAGTAATTACTTACAGGTTGCAGCCACATCTATGGTTTCTATCTCAGAGCTTGTTACTTGGCTGACTTGTACAGATTGAATGACAATTGAATTTACAGACTGAGTGATAAGTAAGCTTTATAGATCATTAGCAATCAATATTATTCAGCTGTTGCCCATTCATTCACCTGCTGATGATGCCAAATGAGGACAAGCTTCATAAGTCCTACTTAAATGTTCCATAAGAGAAACATAAGGATGATGCAAAACAATGATCCATTTTATTTTAACATCTGTTACAGGGCTCGTCATTAGCTAAAATTATAAGCCTATCATAGTAGAATATGGACAGGTTTTTTTATAAAATTAGGCTTAAATATAACTGTGTCCTTTGTGTAACTATTTGAATTGAAAGTTTTTTATTATTTAGTCAATATGAAAAAGCCTTGTTTGATCTCTTGTTGCCTTAGAACAGCATCTACATAGAGCTGGGCTTCCCTATTGAGGGTATGAGATGTTGTTGGCAAGGGGTGCGAGATGTTGTTCGCAGGGGTGCAAGAATCAATTGTGAAGATGAAAGAAGTGTATTTGTCATCGCAACAACTTGTCTATGTGAATCCAGATTTTTATATTTTTTATATATCAAAACTGAAAATGATCCCCGCATCTCACTTACACTGAAACGTGTTTTGATCACATAATAGCAGAAAAGAAGCTGGAAAGGTCAAAGATCATAAAATGAGTTGTTTTCTATATGTTGCTGCTGTGTGAAAACATTAGAATCTTTTTACAATGCTATTCCAGTAACATATTGTTTTTATATATTCCAAATATGTCTGTTTTTCACTAGGTTTTGAGCCTTTTTTGTTCCATTAAAAACAAGGATAGTCCTCATTAGTCATAAAAACGAGGGGTGAGAGATTGTCTTAAGCAGTCATAGGGGGTCCAGCAATGAATAGGGAAGTGCTGACATAACAGCCTTAAGTTGCATTATGTTGATTTGTTTTGAAGCTGCAGCTACAGTTGAACCTTTAGGGCCACTGATACAAAGCAGGGTAAATATACAGAACAGGAGTTTGCGTACATTATAGGTACACAGTTCTATTTTCTGTTGTACAACAGACAATCTTATAACAAAAAACTTCTTTATTGCAAATTTCACTTAAAGTAAAGAATTTATGTAAAGATTTTGTTTCATATTATAGAAGAAATTTCATACAACGTAAAGCATCAAATAGGTGCAAGTTACCAAATTCGATTTCAATTATGAGAGTACCATACTTAGCCTTAAAAATATCGTTTTCTCTCTTGCCACACTTGGGAAAGAAAACGACGCATTATATTGTATTAATATTATATATAGTATAAATATATATACTATAGTATATATTATAGTATACTAGTATATATACTATATTATATATACTAGTACCCTTACAGTCCAACCCGATATGAGATGCTGGATTGTGGTTAGTGTCCCACACCTGACCATTTCATCGAAACCTGCCAACAGGTGTGCCGATGAAGCAAAGAGAAAAGTATTTCACTCGCAGAACTCTTAGATTTAAATCAAAGAGAAAGGTCATGAACTTATTAACCAACATTAGCTACACCTATTATGATTGGCCAGTCCTAAATACCAATGACCGCGCTGCTGGAGAAACCTTTTATCTGATAATCTTGTTACTCATGTGATTCTAATCATATCATTTATTGTTAATAGTGTTACATTGAAGTATAACCGCTCAATTTCTTAACTAAAGCAGGTTTAAAGTGAGTTTACACAAAATTTTAATAGATTTTATCAGAATTTATCTGCAATTATCATTTGCAATTGTTTTTTTGATGTTTGAGGTAATCTGACAGCCAGGGTATTCCAAGATTAAAGTCACCAAAACTTTGTGCTAAACTTGTTGAATCTAGGTTAGCTGTAAAAGTAATTTCCTTGCCATGCATGTGAACATAGCTTTTCATGAAAATAGCATGTATTTTGCCAGATCTAAGTGTGACCTCGGCTTTAACGACAGTTGGAAGCAGGTGATCTTGTAAGAAAAAACACCTGTCGAGATACCCAATAAACATGCATGTAAACATAGCTTTTCATAGAAACAGCATGTACTTTGTGCAAGATTCTAATGTCCATTTAGCTTTGATGACAGTCGCAAGCAAGTGACTTTGTGAGAGGTTTCTCAATCTCCTACTGCCCAAGGCGTAAAGATAATGTATAAACTGACTGTGTTTGCTATAATCATCAGTGATTCGCTTGAACTGAGTTGGCATCATTTGCAGACAACAACCCAATAGCAGGGTGTGATTATTTTTTATCATTCACACATCTTTTAGTTATCCAGGTTATTGTTAAACCCTTACTCCATCCTACTAGTAATTAGTTTGTAACTGAATATGGATATGTTCAGTAGTAGGCCTACGCTTTATTGCCGTTAGTTGTTTCATGTTGAATTCTATTGGTCAATTCTTAACGTAAACAGAACTCATGGCTCAACTAGCTGGTGTAAGCATGCGAAGAGCATGTTAGTTTGTATTGCAATTAGCACCCCTACAATCTAATGTGCCTGCTAGATCATCAGGTGTAATAATTATGTGTACAATTATTCCCAAAGGCACCAAGGTGGTTGAGTAGAGCAGATGGTAGAGTGTCCACCAAGTAACCTGAATGTCTGAGTTTGATTCTCGCATGATGCAATATCTTTTGCTAACCTCTAGGCATTGCTTCAGATGGACAGACTCTTATTCTAGTAAATATTTTCTATACTAAGTAGTTTTTTTCAAGAACTAAATAGTTTTCTAGGACTTTACTCTTTAAACATTGACTACTGAGACATCAGAAGTTATCATCTAAGAATAGAGAAAATATGGGAACGTTGGCTTTAATTAAAAAGGGAATAATTTTATTTCCCAAATGCACCGTAAGATGTGAAACAGAAACTGAAAGCTTTATAAAGTCTTCCTGTATGAAGTCTGAAGCACAGGTTATGCCAAAAAAAAAGATTGTAGAATGCTACAAGGGAGATTTTCTGATGATGTGTTGTTCGTAGCCACGGTGATTAGTTTATATGAAGTAAAAGAAGCGGATACATAAAAATCTTTTATAATTTTTTATCAAAAAAATTGGAACAAACAGTATATATTTTTTCACTATCAGGTAACACATGCTACTGTTTACAATGGTATAAAGATGGAGTTGTATATACCGTTAATGGTTATATAATTTGCCCGATAGCGCTGCAATCATATATAATGCTACAACCATGATCTCTTTCATCATATAACTGCACTAAGGAAACAGAAGTATTCAAACCTCGCAATAAAGCACTTTAAGCAAATTACTTTCATTTCCTGTTTGGCTTTCATTGCTTCAGGGTCTGTTGATCAGCTGCTGTTGAAAGCCTTTAGTAAAGGCAGTCACTGTCCTTATTTGCTAATCATATTTGAAAGCTTTCTATACTAGTACATTGACTGATTGACGAGCCGTGAGAGATCGTCATGTGTAATAAGTATGTACACAATTATTCCAAACTGCAAGAAGTTGGTTGATTTGTTTAGTTGGTAGTGTGCCAGGCTGCTAAGCCGAATATGAGAGTTCCAACCCTGGGTGATACAAGTTTTTTTTCCAATATCTAAACTTCGCTCCGGACAGACAGACAGACAGCTCGTATTATAGTAAAGACTAGATGAATGTCTGGTGTTACGTGAGAATTAAAAAACAGCTTATAAACAGTGGCAGTCAATGTAGTTGCCATTGGCTAATTTGAGTAAGCTAGTATACCTATTGCTAAATTTCTTAACAAGAGCCGCAAGAGCAAGCTTTAATGACGATGTGTGTAACCCAGAGTAGCTATGCATATTTTAGCCCATATAGTTAGTCATATCGTACAATAAATCCATTGCATGTTGTGTAGCCTAATGGGTTGGCTTCTTGCCTTGTGAACGAGAGGTTTGGAGTTCAAGTCTTGTAGATATAGATTTCATTGCTAGATTATAATCACTATAGCTGGACAGGTCAACGACAAAGTCTGAGACTTGTTCATACATGTAATTATAGGTTACTAGTTGTGCTACCCAGTGTTGCCCAAGTAATGAAAAACTCTTTGGACAGAAAATTTATTTGTATTTAATATATTACAACATTTGCCATTTTAACCTTCAAACTACATATCATGAAAAAAGTGTTTTGTGTAGTTGAAATAAATTGAGAGAAAATAAAAACAACTGTAAAGGTTTACAAACAACTTTTAAACTTGGTATCATGAAAAAAAATGTTTCATGCAGGTCAAATAAATTAAAAAAAATAGAACGACTCTAAAAAAAGTCTAGATGTAAATGCAAAATAATTAGCAAGTGATAGCTAAATTTAGTCGGCTTTGCTAGGATTACAATAGAAGATGATTCTATAATGATACAATTAATACAAACTGAGAAAACATAATAAAAATACTGAATATGTTGGATTAATAATAACAATTCGTGCATAGAGGTATGTGTATAAAAAGCTTACTGTTTCACCAGAAGCTATCCATCAAAACTTTGAATACGACGATACTCGTACCTCTTGATATTGGTACAAATGTAAAAATGAGATATCGTACTGTCTATGTTGAGGCTTTCCCACGGAGATGATAAAATTGTTCGCGTAAGAAGAATTAGCCTTGACTCCAAATATAGTAATTAAACCTTACGAAAAATATTTCTTAACACGTCATGACAAATTTGTCCTACTGTGAAATGAAAAATTCCATATAATTCTGGAATCTTTTTAAAGTAGTCTTATTTAGTTTATTAAGCTAGTCTAAACCAAACACTGAATAGCTCTACATACCTGATACACTAGTAGCCGCTCACTTCACAATCTAATGAGTACAAAGTCACTGATATAGCTCGTAAGTATTTGTAATCGTGTTCCACAATTACCAGGGGAACTGAAGTCAATATCCTCAAACCATAAAGCTGACAAGTGATTTAAAGGAAGAGAAATTAACTCTATACCTTCCGCTAGTTGACCAACAAAAGGCTCGATTGATGAGAGACGTTGTTACAAGGCCGGCACTGAAAAGTATACAGGCCACAAAGTATACCACCAGCCCGCATATTGAGTTAATGTTCTATTATGTGTGTGAAAGGTTATGGCATCCAATGTTAAATGTCAACTGTCCTGTGTTACAAGCGGGCAGGCGAGTATGAATGATGCTGGTTACAACTATATGTTGATGGCAGCTTGCTATAAATGGCAGTGTTTGACGTTATGTTTGACGTTATGTTTGATGTTGTCTGTCTCGCATTCTGTCTCGTATTGGCTGTCATGGCTGGAGGCATTTAGAAAATAAAACAGGATAAACTATTTGATATCAAAGATGAACTCGCATAAAATCTTACAAGATTTTATTAGAAAATATTGAAACTTTTTTATCATTTGTGATTTTTTTTATGTTGGAGGTGGTCTGACTGCCTGAATGTTTCAAAGTTAAAATCACAAAACTTGATAGCGGTTAAAATGCTCTGAAGAAAAAATGTGTGCAAAATGGCATCATTAGCTGCTATAATTAATATCGGCTATTGCGTTTAAGCGGCAGCTTTTCTATTCTGTTGGTCTCTTTGCAACTAAAGACATCATAGTCATGTTTTTGCTTGATCCAGGGATTTTAATCACACTCAAGTTTTGTCCAAAACATCAAAACGATAGCAAATGATAAAAATGCTGATAATTTCTGATAAAATCTACTAAAACTTTTTGTAAGTTGGATGTTAACTGCATCAGCTAGTGAATCGCTAAAGATAAAATATTTGAAGATGGTGAACCATTATGCCATCTTCTTTTTTATGTTAGGTAAAAAAATCCTATCACCAATCACATCACAAAATCTTTGAACAGGTTACCTTATCCCAAACTTGCTCATTTCTGTTTTTGTGTTACTGGTTTCAAAATCCTGCATACACTATACCCAGAATATTTGTACTTATCCTTTTACATATATGACAAACATTGTTTTCTATTCTGTGACACCAACATACCACAGCCATCATCATATGTTTCAGTTTATGAACTTTCAATTAATACAACCTTCAACTTACTAAACGACTCCTCCATAACACCATTAGATTATTAACATTTAAAACATTTGTTCATCTCACTAAATAATTCTTGATTTGTGTCTTCTCATTTTTGTTTAGTCATGTGACGAAAAACATCATTTTGGTCATGATTACTAATGCCAATAAAATGTTACACATACATTATATATTATATTTTCATTTTAATTGTTATTTAAGTCACAAGTTATCTCTACCTGGCAGTCTTGTGACTGCCAGGTAGAGATGGAATTCCTGGTCGAGACGGAGAATAAGGTAAAACTTTATGATTGGCTTTTCAATGTTCAGAGTTTGTGAGTCTGATTTGTGAGCAGAAATCTAAAAAAGCAAAAGCCCGGCCTGTCAACAGTTGTCAGCTGCCAATTATCAGCTGCCAATGAAATACATTTTGATCAAATGTGCTACTGAAACTCAAGTAGTGCAGCAAAATACTTCTCTGCAGTCTACCTTTTTGCTCCACTTGTGTTAGCATGTGACTAAATGCTCAAGAAACCCACAGACTGATCATTGGTCAGTATTTAGTTTTCTATACACAGTAAAACTACCAAAAAGTAGTTAGATTAGCTAGCTGCCATTGAATCTCTACAAATAAAACTTGGTAATTTGTATAATTACTTGAAAATTAAAAGAATAAATCTCATGTACTTTACTTTTGCAATATTGCTCATCATTTTAAAATATAACTCTTCATACTAAAACTTTTGTAACAGATTCTCATTGTTTAACATAAATGTTTAAGCTAATTAGTAAGTTTCAGATTTCATAATTTATGATTTGCGGTGAGTGGAAACATTTTACTTTTTCCAGGTCATCATTAACTTTGTGTTAAGCTGAACTATATTAAAATTATTTTATTCCTTCACGCATCAATTTTCTTACTATCAATAAACACATCAAGTATAAATATCAAAGTTTGTCTATATATCTGTTCAGCTATGGCGATTAAAGTCTAGCAATGCAAAATTCGTAGTGCAAAATATTTTTATAAGTCATCAGTATTTAAGTTTTCACTGTATGACCTATGATCTATGACCTATGTATGACTATTGCGAAAGATGATAGGTCAGTCTATCTGCTGACCACAAAACAGGATGCTCTGCGACCTTTTATAATAAATAGGCAGTATAACAGAGCTCTCACTGAGATACCTGTACTGACAAATCAGTGAAACTTGTAGATTTTTAAAAATTACAACACGAGAAATTCTCTAAACACCAGCAACTAGAAGGTATGATAAAAGCATTTTCTCATATATGCACATATGTACACACATATATGCACATATGTACACACATATATGCACATATGTGCCTATGCACAGGAGTACATAGGCATATGAACGTATGCAAACATACATATGTGCAAATGCATATATCCATATCCATATGCAATATGTAATATATTATGTATGATATACATTCATAATATATTATTTCATCCATTTTAATCGTTATGGAAGTTGCAGCCATATGCAATTAGATATTGCATATGGATATGTGCATTTGCACATATGTATGTTGGCATACGTGCATATGTGCCTATGTATTCCTGTGCATAGGCACATATGTGCATATATGTGTGTACATACGTATGTGCATATATACATATACTCATTTACATACATATGTGCATATATGTTAATAACATTATTTTTAAATTATATAGTTTAACAAAGTTGCATGCATCTTACAAAAAAAATGAAAATCTTAGTCATACATAGGCTGAGGATAACCTAATATCTGCAGGCAACGTGCTCAACAACTTAAATTGTAAATGTTTGTCGACAACAAATGTGTTGGCTTTGTTGTAGGATGGGCTAGATTTGTAGCTTCAATGTGTGTTGTTTTATTCTAATCTGTAAATGGTTGACACTAGTTTTTAAACATAGGATTAGAAGTTGTCTTTGAAATGTGATGACAACTCTAGTATTATATACTGCATTTTACTTTTGTAGCAATTTTTTAAGTTAAAAACCGAATTATTCAGAACAGTTGTCTATGAATCATAGACGCATTTCTACATATATATGCACATGTGTGTATGTACATATGCATGTACATGTAAATATGTATATATGCACCTATGTACATACACATATATGCCTGTGTACATGATTACATAGGCATATGTATGTATGCAAAAATACATATGTGCAAATACACATATCCATTTGTACGTATATATGTGCACGAGTACATACGCATATGTATACACATGTACATATAAATATATATGTTTATATGCATTTTATGCGACTGTAGGAGTGGAGACAGAGAAGTAAAAATTTAGGTCACGTTAAGCAATTAGGGAGATAGCTATAGCTGTAGTGATCCTAATATCAGCATTTACCAATTGGCAGCGCTTTTGTATTTGATTGACTGGCTATGAATTTAGGAAGCTATGACTGGATTCAGTAATTACACATCATCAAACGAACAACCGCATGACTTCATTATTCAATTAAAGACAGGCAATGCGCTTGGCAAGGAGTTTTCTGGTTGAATGTACGCATTGCATGTCAGTTACAGCACAAAAATCATGCCCAGATACCGTAAAGATTGAATTTGAACACCATGGCGCTCTATTTTTAACCTTTTAAAATTTTTAATTTATTCTTTATTAGAGGTGATGTTCAAATAAAGGGTGGCATCGTATTTTCCAAATAGCTCGTCAGAATTTTGGGAAGATTCATTTTACCCTTTCACAGGCGAAGCATATGTCGCCTATATTTTACACTTTTCTTCGGACAGGGCGACATTAACTCTTTTGGATAAAAAAAATTTGATAACTTTCCTCCAACTTCTCAATGTTTTTTTAATAAATACGCATTAAGAAATAGAAAAATATCTCTACCAGTTGATACCTATTGCTCGAAATTGACCTGTGACGATATTATACCCTTTGCCCTGCTTTGCAGTTTATTGGAGATTTCAATTTTTTATTTCATTCTAAATTTGAAGGCATATTTCTATTTTAAAATTATATTTAAAGGTTGAACTGCAACAAAATTCACATTACCGTTATTTAATATGAAAAGATTCACCATGTCTTACTCTGTTGTGTTGTAGGTGCAAAATATGTGGAAAGGTGATTACAAGCTCTTAAAAGCTCAAAAACGAACAGAAAAGCGCAGCCACACGAGACCGCCATAGTTTGGATTCTCTTTCCAAAACGGCTCAAATGTGATGTAGTTGTGAGAGATGGTTTCTGTTTAAACTTTCACGCAACCTTATTCGTCGAAATATTTTCACAAATATACTTCACGCATTCAATAAAACTATGTCTATCGTTCTTACGCATCTATTTCATCGTCATCGTAATGCTGTCACCTTTAGCAGTGATATCTTATAACTTACCATAAAAATTCGTTTAATTTTTTAGCCTTAGCTTGAAGGAGTACATATCATTGTCTGATAATCATGACGAGCCTGTTGGTCACTTGTGATAATCGAAAAGTGCTGCAGAAATTATTTGCGAAGTATTGGGTCACATGATTAGACCAAATCAGAACAAAACTGTAAAGTAGCGAGCATCTATATTTGATACGGGGTCTTCGGTAAAACCCGAAGTGTTTGCCATAAACTAGTGCTATGAGAAGTTTTATATTGAGCCTTTTATTGGTCTTTCACTTCACGTGACAAGACAATAATCAAATTTCATGGTTACGTCATCGAAATAAAGAGATTCCAATCTACGACGGCTTTTGGTTTTTGAGCTTTCAAGTGCTTGTAATCACATTTCCACATATTTGGCACCTACAACACAACAGAGTAAGACATGGTGAATCTTTTGATACCAAATAACTGTAATGTGAATTTTATTGCAAGTCAACCTTTAACAATGTTGCATAAAAGCTCATTGCATTCATTGATATGATTGCTACAGTTTGCAGCCAAAACTGGCTTTTCTTGTGCGATAGATGGGAAATTGAGAACGTCGATCCATAGTAAGCTACATGTATATATAACCACTATGATGCTATCAAATAATATGCTATAAATCTGCAAATTTATAAGTTATGTAATACCTAGCTGTGCGACCTGGCGTTACCCAGGCAATAAAACATTATTTGGTCAGAAAATTGATTTGTATTAATGGTAACATATAACAAAATTTGGCATGCTAACTTTCGAACTTCATACCATGAGGAAAACGTTTCGTGCAGGTCAAAATTTAAATTTAAAAAAAAACAAAATGACTTTACAAAGGTTGAGATGTAAATGTGAATGTATGTAAACGTATTACTGAAAATAATAGCTATATTAAGTCAGCTTTGCTACGATTACAATAAAAAATGATTCGGTAATGATACAATTAATACAGACTGAGAAAACCAAATAAAAATCTCACATATGTAGAATTAATAATAACAATTCTTGCATAGAAGTGTGTGTATAAAAAAGGGTACTGTTCCACCAGAAGCTATCCATCAAATCTTTGAATACGACGATACGGAGACAATATAAGTGTTCGCACAAGAAAAATTGGCCTTGACCCCAGATATAGTAATTAACCTTACAAAAAATATTTCTTAACAGGGGCATCGGAACGCATGGTCGCATCAGCAAAATAATCAGTGTGCGCTATTAATAGCTGAACGGACCTACAGACGACATACGACCAACTGTGAGAAATATATACATGTATATATAGATAATCTTATCAAATGCTACAAATATATATTCATGAACAAATAACATAAACAAACCATATTTATAATACATGCATAAACAAAAATTAACACTTTTGAAACTAAAATATCTGCATCGTTTGCTTGGCCAGTTCCGTTCTGATTGTTGCCTTCTTTTGGACCCATTTCAACTTCTTCTAGCTGTTTAATACCTTCCAGTGTCTTTTGACCTCAACTTTTCTTCTGCGTTGATGAACTAGTCAATACTAGCATCCAAACAACTTTTTAGCCGTGCAAAACTTTTCCCCGCAGCTATTTAGAATACACCCGTCGTGCAGATAAAGAGAAACTGCATTTAATCTTACACATGCACGCTAAGCAGAAGTCGTAGCCTCAAACTAGTAGTACAGATTCCATTGTAAATGTTAGACGATTTTTCACATGCGTTGAAGTATCAAGACCGAATTAAACAAAGAACTACTATTAGCCTGATACAGGTATTAATTATTTATATAGTGCTGCTGTCAAAGTTTTAACGAAAAACCTTGAAGCATTGGAGTTAAAAAATGGGCTTCAATACAAGCAATAACAACGAAAGAATAATTGTTAATGATGTAACTGAGTCATTATTAGTACCATTTTGTGAAAAAATTTTTGCTGATCACTGATGTGTTTGTAAAGATCAAAAAATGTCAAAATGACGCTCAAATAGAGGTGGCGTTCAATTAAAGAGTGGTGCTCTATTTTCCAACCATTCTCCTATAGTGGTGCTCAAATAGAGGTGGCCTTCAAATAAAGGTGGCATTCAAATAGAGGTTTTACGGTACCTTCTCTGGATGTCCTGAAAAGTTTGATTCGATTTGCTATGAAGTCTTAAAGGGTAACTCACATCAAATTTTAAAAGACTATCAGAAAGTAGAGATATTTTTCTTTGCTATATTTCTCTTCGTTTAAAGGTTGACTTGCAACAAAATTCACATTACAGTTATTTGGTATCAAAAGGTTTATCATGTCTTATTCTGCTGTGCAGTAGGTGCAAAATATGTCGAAATGTGATTAAAAGCTCTTAAAAGCTCAAAAACAAACAGTTAATCGCAGCCAACACAAAAACACCGTAGGTTGGAATCCTCGAAAACGGCTCAAATGGGATGCAGATGAACACGATGTGCTTCTGTTTACGCTTTCACACAACCTCATTCCTTGAAATATTTTCACAAGTCTTTTGTCCTTACACGTCTATTTTATTATCATTGTGATGCCGTCACTTTGAGCACTGATATCTCAAAACCTAGCCTAAAAATTTGTTTAAGTTCTTAACCTTAGCTCAAAGAAGCGCATATCATCCTCTGATTTACATGACAAGCCTGTTGGTCACCTAAGATAGTCGAAAAACCCTGCAAAAATTGTTCACGCCATTTGGCAGGAATTATGGGTCACATGATCAGATTATGACTAGATGATTAGACCAAGCTGAAACGAAAATGTAAAGTAGCGAGCATCTATATTCGATTACGGCTTTCCGGTAGAACCCAAAGTGTTTGTCATAAACTAGTGCTACGAGACGTTTTATATTGAGCATTTTATTCGTGTGAGCCTTTCAATTCATGTGATAACATCACGTGCCAAAACAATAACCACGTTGAGTTGAGTATGTCATCGAAATAAAGGGATTCCAACCTATGTCGTTTACGTGATGGCTGTGATTAACTGTTCATTTTTTATCTTTAAAGAGCTTGTAATCACATTTCCACATATCTTGTACCTACAACACAGCAGAGTAAGACATGGTGAACCTTCTGATACCAAATAACTGTAATTCGAATTTAAATTGACAAAACTTGATCGTCAATAAAAACACTCAGAAGAAAAAGACCTCCAAAATTATCTTAATATTTGCATTTCCTATTTGTCCCACTTGTTGTGACTTTGGGCTACTGCGTTCAGGTTGCTGTGTTACAAGGCTCTATTGACATATATTTAGTATTTGCTCATGATTGCTGAAATAAATCTACAAATATAGCCTCAGATACCTTGCTATAGATGTTTCAGATGTTTTAAAGATAGATTGGTTAGAAATTGTCCGACTGTTTTCCTCTAAATGCTGTGTAAACATATGAGTACACGATGCTGATAAGACCGTATACTTGTCACTCGTAAACAATAGGCACGACTATCCATCGTTATTTTTTGACGCCATCACCCTGTTTGCACATGTGCTCGTCAACAAAAAAGCCGTCATCTTTGTAGAAAACGATCGTCATTCTCTTGGTTAATAGTAGTTTTCGATGTTGTTTTGATACTAAAACAAAAAATTTGAAAACAAAAGCATTGTTTGCAATAATTAATTGCAGAAGCTTCGTGTTTTTAACGATAAAAGTTGTCCATAAAGATGGCAGACGATAGAATTACGTCACGAAAAAATGAAAGATACACGCCATTTTTGAGAAAGTCAGAGCATGTCTTTTTTGAGCGTTTGGCAAATTTTAGTCTTGAAACTTCCTGGCAGTTAGATCACCACGGCAAACAAAATTTTGAATGATAAAAAATATCTATACTTTCTGATAAAAAAATTTAAAGTTTGACGCAAGCGACCTTTCAAATCTCTAATAAGCTAGGTTTGATGAGGATACGAATACATATCATGAGTATAATTACAAGACGAACATAATTGTTAAAATTATTTATATCGCACTATCACAATAAAACATAGTAAATCATTCCTTTAAGACCATTTAACATAATTAAAATATAATGCGGGCAAAAGCTCTCAATTGTCAAAGCTTGTAGACTCACTATTCAAGTCTACCATCACACTATTGCTAAGTTCCACACAGTGAGAGCGTAGTGACACACCCTCATGTGGCGCTGCAATGCTAACATAGAAACAGACATGCCACTTTCCGTCTGTCGTAATTCAATAATGCTGTTTGCAAGCTTAACGACTTTGCGATGAGCCATGAAATTGGCATTAGCGACCAATGACATAACATTTGTAGAAATTGACCTTGGCATAAAACATCGCACAACTATCTCTCTACTCTGCTTGTTGGCCCAGCATAGCATAACGTTTCAGCGCTGGCACACTCAGGTGTCACTACACTATCACTCTATGGAAACTGAGTAATTAAACCTGACCAGACGTGTTTCAAATCTGCATGCTATACGTACGGTCAGTAGCAAATTACTAAACAAATGCTAAAATAATAATCTATAACACTTCACCGCATGAATAACAGAATAATACAATAAATGATAAAGTAAGCCAATGGCCATTGGATAGCTGGCATGTCAAAAACTATACTTGAAGAGCGAATATGTTACCAACGAGTGGCTGAAAGACTGAGGGTGGAATAACATGCAGGCTAAATAATCAACCGCAATATATAGCGGTATTGTTATAGTAAAGAAGTTGAGCTTCATTCCTAGCAGGATGCAGTGGTAGAAACTCCACACCGGATGACTGTCATGATCTCCTCAGACTACAAAACATCGAAACAAGGTGATCCAAAGTAGCGGACTAGGGTTATATCTCTAAGAAATCAGGTGGTCACTACAGCAACCTAATTTACCTATGGCATGCTCCGAGCGACCCCAGCACCTAGATATACAGGGTTAGTCCATATTGAGATTCACTTTATTAGTTGAAACTGTAATAAGAAAACATTGAACTTTGAGTAATTCACTCCGAATCCAAAAAAACAATGATAAACATTTTAATTACATACAGCATTAAAACAAGTACACTATATAAAGCTAGGCAAAAACTAAACATAGTTTTTACATAGCATCAGTATTCTTGTTAAAGAATAGAGAAAGTATGATATTATTATGCTTTATTATTTATCTTGAGGTGTTGACTGATGTTCTAAAAAAGAATCAAGGAGGTTGACCGACCAGAAGCTGAGATATAGCCAGCCAAACACAGGTCTACCAAAAGACAAGTGTTTTGGTAATCCTCATATTAGCATCAATATATGACGTATGAAATCGACTTGTGTGCCATTGGTCAATTAAGCCAACTAATGCGCTCTCCTATAACAATCACTGCGTTTTAATTGGTTTAATCCCTGGAAGTATAAAAAAATCAAATTGGGCCTAACAATCATTGCTCTGAGAATTCTGAACCAGTCCCTCTGACGTGTAGATTAGTTTTAGCATGAAATAATTACACGCATCTATTATTTCGCAATATTTCGTTATCTAGCGAGTTCAGCTCAGTTTTGTTGTTCTCCCACTTAGCTTCCCTATTCAGACTCATCTTTAGCGCTGTCCAGATTTTTTTCATCTATAGCTAATAAATGGAATCAATTAAATCAATCATCAATCTCAGTTATCATTTGGAATTTTCGACAAATTATATTAGTTACATCATTTATTCTATACACAGTTATATTATTATTTTGTATAATATGCATTATGATTATTATATTAATCTTAAAAAAATAATTATAGATAAGATAATAGATAAATAGAAGAATCAAATCAAAAGTTATCATTTTCTTTTCTTACGGCAAGAGCAGCACGGTCAAGTTATTCTTTTTAAAATTATGGCTGTAGTGAACTTGCAGTCTGTTAATAGTGACGATAATCATGAAAATCAACTGAATGCTGCAGTAGGTACACGGTAGAAAGATGATGAATGAACAACAATTCACATTCCCCTTTCTTATTCTAAGCAAACTGCAAATCACGGATATCGTATAATAATAGATTATACACGCGTCGTTCGTTGAACAGAGGATCTTCGGAGCATATCCGTGGAGATCGAGTTAAATTTTGAGGCACAATAGTCAAAATCTGCTCTTCTGTTTTGAAAAATCATGGCAAGGGGTTGTGGGCAACTGCCTTTACCACACAATGTTTGCTTGGTTTTCCTGAGAAACCAGAGCTAGTCTGTAAATTCTTTACTATCGCGAGAAGCGTTTCACATCTCGTAGCCTTAAACTGTCAGTATACGTAACGGCGGTAAGGGTGCGCAACTCCGGCACATGTCCAATAAGTCGATTTCATACGTCACAATTCTCGGGGTTTTCGAAGGGTTTTTCCTCTGATTCGTTATTAGGTAGACCTGTGTTTGGCTGGCTATATCTCAGCTTCTGGTGGGTCGATCTCCTTGATTCTTTTTTTAGAACATCAGTCAATACCTCAAGATACATAATAAAGCATCATAATATTCACACTTTCTCTATTCTTTAAAGACTAACTTGGACAAAATTTTAGTAGATTTTATCAGAAAGTATCAGTATTTTTCCATCAATGGTGATTGTTTTGGATATTTGAAGTGATCAGACTGCCAGGATGTTTCAAGATTAAAATCGACACAACTTGATCATGGTTAAAACAATCAAAAGAAAAATATGTGCCAAAATCACTAGCTGCACGTTTGACTGTCTCTCTCTCTATTGATATCGGCTGCAGTGTTACGCCTCTCTAGTCTGTCGGTCTTTTCGCCGCAATGCAACCAGAGACATCAAAATCACACTTTGTTTGAATCTGAACGTTTTAACCGTGATCAAGCTGTGTTGGTTATAATCTTGAAACAGCCGGGCAGTCAGATCACCACATAAAAAACAATTGCAAATTATAGATAAATGCTAAAAATAATTATTATAGAAAAATACCAACAATTTGTAATAAAATATACCAAAACTCTGTGTAAGTTCACCCTTAATAAGAACAAATTTAAGAAAAAACTATGTAAATATTGTTTAAATAGTATGAAATTCCCTATGCTGTCCAAGGTCAACACAACTAGACTCGTATAACCAGCTATAGTGCTATACATACCTTAACGAAGAAGGAGAATGAGCGTGGCGATGAAGCCTATGACAACTAGGGGAACGTTGTCTAGTTTGAAATCATTTGGTACTGGAACTGAGGGAATGTAGTCTGACATATATCTAGAGGCCAGAATAATGTAGTGTACAAGGTAGAAACTGCATATCACCACCTGGTAACATAAATACACTGTACAAGTACGATTAATCAACTGCAGATCAACGCTTAGCAATGATTATAAGCCACACGTCGCAACTTTGCAACATCGATAAACTGCAGATCACCACTTCAAACAATGATACACAGGCCAGAAGCACTTGACTACAGATCATCTCTGAGGAATAACAATCAACTGCAGATCGTCACTTACCTAGAGTAATAAATACAGTCATGACCAAAAGTATTAACACCCCTCTTTTGTCCTTTAGCTGTACACAAAGCAATAATGCAATGCATTACATAAATCCCTAGACATAGTGTAGTCACTGAGTGGATTTTTGTAAGATTTGAGAGGTTTTTGAATAGTATAAAATCTAGTATGTATTTTGGATATTTTCATTCAAATTTTCAAACGCGAAAATTTCTAAGCACCTTCAGGAGACTAATAGAGCTGTGATTGTTCGCCTCCATGAATGAGGACTACGCTTCAAAGCTATTGCAAAACAGACTAAGAAAAACATTTCAACTGTGAGGTACACCATAAAAAGATATAAGGTGGATAGAACACTAACAGATCACAGCAAGCCAGGGAGACCGCGGGCTGCAACTACACGAAATGAACGCATTTTGGTCAGAAAGAGCCACCAGGACCGGTTCAAAGGAAGTACAGCTCTAGTAAAGGATCTCAAAGAGTCAACTGGTACATCTATTGCACCGATAACTGCAAGAAGAATCTTACAGAAGTATGGATTGACAGCAAGGACACTAAGGAGAAAACCGATGCTCACCAGTGTCCACAGAAAATGTCGTTTGGAGTGGGGTAAGGAGCACAAATCTTGGAGTCTAGAGCAATGAAGCAAAGTTATATTTAGTGATGAGTCTAACTTTGACCTTCAAAATATTGCTGAAATATGTCAATATGTCAGGAGATTTGTTGGAGAAGCCTACAAACCACAGTGTGTGTTGCCAACAGTGAAACACCCTCTGACAGTGATGATCTGGGGATGCTTTTCGGCTCGTGGTGAAGGGAGAATTCATGTGTGTGAAGGGAGAATGAACACTGAAAAGTACCTCAAAGTGATGGAAGACAAGCTGTTGAAATCTGCCAGGGACCTGTTCAAAGATGAGGGGATTTTTCAGCAAGACAACGCCCTGTGTCACACTGCCAAGCGGTGTAAAGTGTGGTTCGATACCCACGGTGTGAAAGTGTTGAGCTGGCCTGCCCAGTCCCCCGATCTCAAGCCCATAGAGAATTTATGGTATCAGATAAAGCTACTGGTTACCAAAGAGAAACCAACCACAAAGGTCACGTTGATAGAGGCAATTGTCAAGGCATGGTATAGACTCGTCACTACAGGGAGGCTGGAGAACTTGGTCAACAGCATGCCAAGGAGATGCAGGGCGGTGATAGACAGTAATGGATGGCCAATATTGATGGCAATATCAACTCTAAAGCCCCTTTACAAGGCCACCAACACATTACATAGAGTTTGTTGAGACTTTTGGTACCAATTGAGAGTGTTTAATCGCATATACTAAATGTATTCCACAAATAAAATGAAGTCCTAAATTGTTGTGATTTGACTCAGTCATGTCTAAGAGCCTCTGTACTCATTTATGAATAAATATTCTTCTTTAATATGCTTTAAAATGGAGAAATTTCTGAGGATCATTTTGATATATAGATTACATGATTTATGTTTGCCAGAGCCCTTGTAATAGCACAATAACTAAATTATTGGATTATTATGAAAAAATGGTGGGGGGTGTTAATACTTTTGGCCACGACTGTACCTATTACTACTAGAGGTGCCCCAATTTTGAATTCACCAGCCGATTCAGATACTGATTCGATATACCGATTCTTATTGAAAAATAATCCAATTCCGATACCAATTCAGATCTTTTGTGCTGCATAGATAATTGTTCATTTTATTATGCAAATATAAATATAACGCAAAAAAAATATAAATATTAATGTAATGATTTGTTGTATTTATGGAAAAAATATATATTCACACACTGACATACCGAGCATGTAGTAACAAAACAGTCCATGTTTCCCATAATTTATAATTAATAAAGGTAATTATTGTTAGTGGTACAGCTCTCTCTGTAATAATAAAGTCTCTCTTCTATTGCTGAACGAACTGCTGCGCCTGTACAAATTTAGAGCAAATCAATTTTTCTTGTAATTACCGTTGGTGATTCAATTCTAGCAGTAAGAAGTCCCTTTCTTCTATCACTATCAATGTAGTCAGTCGTACTGAAGGGGGAATTCACTTGCCACAGATGATGGAGGACAGGCTAAATATCAATAAGCCACTGGGGTTACCGTATTTTGTACGATTCAAACAATACAGTGTATCGTCAGGATTAAGAGAGTGATAGATAACTTTATGCATCGACTGCTTAAATTACTTTCGGAATGCTAGTAGCCTAAATGGAAATATTACACTGCATTCTTGCTTCCCATCTTTGTAATCTTGTTCGTGATTAGCTGCAATAAATCCTATCGCTGTCATTGCGGACATACCACACTTTGTGATTACGTCCTGACTAAAGCAAAAATGTTCCTCAGCTGTGTTGATGTTGATCAGGCTAAAGAGATGAAATAAATAGTGCGGCAGGCCTGGGATTCATTAGGTAAAAGTAAGGAACTTGCAGCTGATGATTTTTATTGGTGTAGCAGGCTAAAATACTGTTTTCTGCTAAATAGTTGATATGTAAAAAGTATCTGAAGTTTCAGATTTTTTAAAGAAAAGATCGGCTGATACCGATTCCGATACCAAAATCGGGGCAACTCTAATTACTACCTATGTAGCACTAATGATAAATTGCAGATTACCAGTTAGCATCAGGGATAATCTGCAGTTAACCACATCGCATCAGAAAGACTCTGCAGATCATCTCTTACCAATAGGAATAATCTGCAGTTCAACACCTAGCAACAAGAATAAAGGCTAATTGCATTTACTCACCGTAATCATGATAATAAAGGTGCAGAAATGCCAAAACTGTCTGTCTGTCCTCTCCAGATGTCTATGCTCACGGTTGCCTAGCAAAAATAATGTAGTAATAACCAAATGCATGCTCTTAACTAGCGAATATTCACTAAACTAATGTGGTGTTATCAAGACTATCTTACAGCTTCATGTTGACATATCTTCTCCGGAGACCAACAAGTCACCTCTGAATCTAACGGAGGGTTCAGAGGTGAGTCACCATTGCAAAAATTCTTTAATATTTCACTTAAGCTGTGTATTCCAAGATAGTTGACTTTACTTAATATCCTTTAATTTCTTTTGGACCTTTTTTATGATCCAGAAGTATTTGTTTTGTTCTTTCATGGGTTATATTGGCACCTATGGTCATGCAACTAATTTTTAAAATCACATAAGATATCGTCATCTAAAAACAGATGTTTCTATAAACAGGCTTTTTACTTCAATAAGGCTGCAGCGAAGGTCATTTATGACTTTGACAAATTCAGTTGTTTCGAAGTTTTAATTTCATTAATGAAACCTGAGGTTTTAGCGCTGTTTGGTAACGCCTCTAGTCAGTATTAGTTAATAGTGATAAACAGCTGAATCGTGTGCTAAGATATAATATCATCTTTTGCTGGCACTTCTTAAGGGATATGTTACACAAGAATTATAATAACTATAAACAATAATAAATTCTGCATGCTTGAAGTATGAATTTATACCAAAGTCAGTTAGCCCTACATATTTACCTCCCTTGATGCGATGCGCTATAGAGACGCTGACAACTACACATTTTAATTGCTGACTACATGCAAATATAGTAAAAATGGGTTGCTCTTATATTTGTGACGGACGTAACATTAGAGACTTTACATGCGCCCCTTTTGTCATAATTAAATAAGTTTGATACAAGCAAAGCAAATATTAAACTAATATTACTGTCTTTTGAGCTATAACAATGTTCATAGACATGAGCATGAACAGACATAAGGCTGGTTCACATTATATTATGGCGCCTTACAGTGCCTCGCGTTGCACGTTCACAATTCGAGTTGTACAACTTGAGTTGCACAACTCAAGTTGCTCAACTCGAGTTGTACAACTCGGCCTGGGTTTTTGATGAACTCGAGTTGTGTTACGCAAAACTAGCAAAAAAGCAAAGTGAGTAATTGGGGTGCCTCATTTACAGAACATTTACAGAAATTTAATAATAATAATTTAAATATATAGACACATTTAAATTATATATATTGGCGATATTTCCGCATATTTCTATAAATATAACGAGACTAAAACAATTGTAGAATGTAAAAAGCAAACTAAAAAACAATCTATGTAGGAGCCGGGCAACTTCTTTTTCAAATGACAAAAAGAGTTCTCTTTCTAGAACCTGACAAGAACTGAATTAACACCGGAAATAATCAAACATAGAAATTATGTCAACGACGTTTAATGGTGGACCAAAAAAGTGCTTCGCGTTCCATGTTCTCAAGCCGAGTTGTTGTTGAAAGAACTAGGCTTGGGTTTTGATGAACTCGAGTTGTGTAACTCGAGTTGTACAACTCGAGTTATATTTACAAACTCGAGTTGGTAAATATAACTCGAGTTGCACAACTCGAGTTGTAAACTCGGCACACTATAATTCACCATTTAGCTCTAGTTTTACAGTACATACATATATAGTTTAATTTCTATTAGCTAACGGGTGCCTATTGATGTACCATTGTTATTATAACCAGATCTACGATTATGCTACCGTAATACCATTATATTGCACCTTACTTTTACAAAGTCACGTTGCGTGTTCACAACTCGAGTTGTGCACCTCGAGTTGTACAACTCGAGTTGTGAACACGTGACGCGAGGCACTGTAAGGCGCCATAATATATCGCCGTTAGTCAGCGTTTTCCTTTCGGCTTTCATCGTTGATTATGTGAACCGATGGCATCGACGAAGCATCGCGGGCCCGTCGGAAAGGTTTGCAGCTGTCAAATGTGAACAATTTCAACGATGGTAATTCGCAGTCGCGAATAGTGTGATTTATTCATATCCATTTATGATGGTCGCTGCGGGACTATTTTTTTATTCCAGCATGTGAAAACAAAGAGGTTTTTTCATGAAAAATTAAAAAGATACATGAAAACACTATGTCATGGAGTATTTCCCTGATGCGGATGGGTTTGTGATAGGGTGAACATGGTTATCATCGACGATCACCGAAGTATTGTGGCATCAACGCTGAGATACGGCGATACAGTGTGACCAGCCTTTATCACAAAAACTAGGCATAATGAAAATGTGCCCACAATTGTATCATAATTATATTAGCTATAAGATTAATTTTTATGGCAAATTTGAGGCTATAATAGTGCCAAGTTCTTCAAATGCTTTGAATAACAGAAAATGATGTTGTAATGATACAGTGTCCACAGCATTCAATTTCAAGTAATCTAAGTAGACATTGGGCTACATAATTATTATGAGTCGACTTCGGGCTTGTCATTGCCCTGCCTAACCGCACATGAGAAAGTTAGCTACATGATTATAAGGTGCTTGACTAAAAAATTAGTCTTGAAGTAATATTGTTTTAGTATAGCGTACTGTTATCACACCTCCCTTATCCCCACAGTACCCCCATAGGACATACATGTATGTAACAACAGTTTTATAGCTTTCCTTTCGGCTTTAATTGTTGATTATGTGAACCGATACTAAATATAACATTAGCCCTACCATAAATATGCATTCAAGTAGAAAACCCACAATTGGACCAGAAAAAGTTCTTTTTAGCTAAACAATGGTACTAACGTTTATTGGTTCACAACAAGTCAAGTGATGTAGGAATCATTTTTATTTAGTTCCCTCCAAATTTGAAGCAACTTGTCAAGCACATCACAACTATTAAGCTGGAAATATCCTACTAGTTAGTCTACTAATGTAATGGTGTAAACTAGTATGATAACATAAAAACACAATAATTGTTTTCATGTTAGATAATATAGGTAAAAATTGATATACCGTAAAACCTCTATTTGAGCGTCACCTTTAATTGAATGCCACCTCTGTTTGACCACCACTTTAACATTCTTTGATCTTGGCGAACCCATAATAGAAAGTGATCAGTAGAAAATTGTTCATAAAATGGTACTCATAAAATTAATGAGTCGGTTACATCAATAACAATTAATTCTTGGTGGGCACTGCGGGGCTGATGCCTAAGTACAAATGAATAATATGTGAACGGAGTTGATTATATTATAACCGTACATAGAGCCCTGAATGGATGATAGTAACAGTTGGTTCACCAAATTAGAACATACCGATTGTAAACCTGAGCCAATCAAATATCGACAATGTCCGACGACTCGCTCTTCCTGGCAGAAGCTTTTCCCTCTCTTCAGTTTCAGAGAATTTCTTATACTCAAGAGGGAATCTGTGTTGAATCTGCACAGCCACATCTGGTAATAACAAATAGTTGACATAGAAAGAGGATCCATAGAATGAAGATCCATAGAGTGAGGATCCATAGAGTGAGGATCCATAAAGTGAGGATCCATGGAGCACATATCTGCGGATCAACATAAAGAGCTAATTCGCCAGCGCAGACTCAGCAGTGAGTGTAGATAAGATAACACTGAGCCAAATGGATGACAGTCAACAGATTGAGCTAGATTAGATATACAGAAGATGTATAAAAATTCAAGCATTTAACATCGAGCCAATCATAGCAGAAACAATAATCTGGACACTATCGAGATATTAACTGGAACAAATATTTCCTATTATAAAATTCTTATACAGTTACAGTAACCAAGAGAGACTTTTCGAACCATTTTTAAAAAGAATCTCATATATTCAGACGATGCTGAATATCGTCTGAATAGATGATAATGATTCATATGATTCAATGTCGTCATAATGATTCCATTATGAAAAATCAAATCGCAGGGCGGAAAGAAATTAACCTGTTTATGCAAGCAGTTCCAAAGGACAATTGTTAAACACTATTATCAAGAAATTGAATTCATTACAAGATGATAGAAAACTAGAGCTCATTATTGTAAGAGAAGTCTGCGTTACTCACCAGTTCTCAATATTAAAATGATAAGATGAAAGTAACAAATGAAAAAAGTGGAACTGTTGAAAACAATTACCGTAAACCCTCTTGTATAAGCTACCACCATGTATAGGCCACACCCAAAACGTTGAAGGTCGTATTTTTGTTAAAGGTATACAGCACACATAAGCCAACCCCATCATTTTTCCATTTAACAATAAACACGCTCAACTTTACTGCCGATAAGCAACATGACGGATGGAATCAAATGCTGGTGATGTTGTATGACCACGACTAATGATATCATCACGAGAGTAGAAGCACTGAATATTTTCTAGCGTCTTATTGGTGAACTAACCGAATGTCTAGAGTGGCACGGGTGATAAAAACAGCTTACATATGGTGGCAGGCAATGAAGTTGCCGTTGGCTATTTTCAGAAAGCTAGCTTACATACAGCTAAACCCACTAATAAGAGCCGAAAGAGCAAGCTTTAGTGACATTGCATGTAATGCAGAGTCTCTATGCATATTTTAACCAAGATAATGGCTATCTGCCCAATAATTCCATTGCATCTCGTGTAGTCTAATGGGTTAACTTGTCACCTTATGAACGGGAGTTTCCGTGTCCAAATCTTCTTCGATAAGGACTTTCCATTGCTAAATTTAATTGCTATAACTGGACATGGAGTGTACAAAAACAAACGTGGAGATTTATATACATATATAAATTACTTTAAGCATTTGTGCATTCTAAAAAGTAATTTGACCCCTAACATGTTGAGAAGTTTACAGATACATTTTTAACTGTGGGTGAAAGCCCGCACCCCAAACTTTTAAACAAAATGTTTGGATCACATGTACAGCTCATCAATGAGGATTTGCAGTACTATTGCTAGAGATACTTCTAGGCACAAGTTGCTGTTTGGAACAGCATTATTTGCTTATTTCTTAAACAGACAAGTTAAGATTTTAAAATCAGTTAGAAAGCGGCCTAGGCCTTTGAGGAAATGTGTCATAAGACTATTCCTGTGAAGAGCAATTTTAATTTTGTTGACATATCACCAAACAACACCATACCAGTTTACACAAGACTGTTGTGAGCAGGATTGTAAGCAAAGTTAACAGAGAGGTAAGATTTATCCAGACTGAGCTGGATGTGTAGAGGTGAAGACAACTTCTCAAATCAAGCAATGATAAGGATTCATTCAAGTTCATCAATATTTACAAATGATACCACCTTGTTTCATACCATCTACATTTTCGCTTAGAACAGTGGATGTTCTCTCACTGCTAGATATGTTAACTTATTTTAATAACAAGGTTGGATTCGAAATATTGAATGGTTTAACTCCTTTGTACATTACTGATATGTTTAAATTCTCAAGTATTAGATATCTACGATGTGATGACTTTACGTTGTACACACAAAAAGATGTACTCAACAATTGCACTGCTAATTCCTTTAATCTTTCGTCAAAATAGATAAAATGTAAATCTAAACTTTGTAGTTTCAAGTCTTTCTTGTATAAAATTTTTTTTTTGCATTTATGACACAAGCAGATGGATACCTTTTCATTTTTTTGGCACCATATGTTAAACAATTTTTCTATAAAAATGATTATGACCTGCTCAATAAAAGCGTATATATATGAAGACCTCAATGGAAGAACGATCAATGTCACATTTTCTCAAAATACTAGGTTCATCTTCCATTAGACAATTCTGGCCACAATGTGTAGTCTCTGTGACAAACTTTCAGCAAAAATGATCCAGGTCGAGGAATATCCCTACTTAAAATAAACTAGCTCTTTGCAAAACTGATCAATGTCCAAGTTTTTTAACTTTAAAATGGCTATATCTCCAGCTTGAACAATTGTGATATTGATCGTTGTTCCGTTGAGGTCTTCATATATATATTCACTATAATTCATGCTCAGAAACCACTAACCAATGTATTATCATGTCTGTAGAATATACCTTCGCTGAAGAGACAGTCAGTAATAGCAGCACGGCACATGGGACATGCTGTCCGCACAGGATGGTTGGCTGCCAGGTGCTGGAGACACGCTTGACAGAAAATATGCTGACAAGGACTGACCCTGTGGGGTCTGTACATCAGCTCCAAACAGATGGCACACATCCACCACTCTTTATGGATTGATCTGCATACATCACTTACAGAACGCTGGTGGCTGCCCTGCAGTATAAGATGGCAGTTATCAACCAGAAAACAATAACCATTGCATCGAGTAGTGTGCGGTAAATATATCTCATATAAATTATTTGCAATCCCTTTAAACAAAAA
The DNA here is from genome assembly GCF_963576615.1 of Watersipora subatra. NCBI lineage: Eukaryota > Metazoa > Bryozoa > Gymnolaemata > Cheilostomatida > Watersiporidae > Watersipora > Watersipora subatra. Next base: position 46,630,144 of record NC_088712.1, on the reverse strand, counting down.
AAAACAAGTTTGCTATTCATTTTGTTCACACGATCAGTAATCGATGATTGCAGAAATCTAAAAGTGAACTTGGAGTGTATTTTACTTGGTCAAATCTTTAGCAACCAAAAAATAAATAAATGAAAAGGGTAGCGTCGAAGCGAGCTTGCAAATTATTATGTGTGTAATTATGCGGTCTCAAATTACCAACAACAAAATCATGTGATCATTAGCTAACCGTATTGATTCATCAATTGACCCCTTAATAAGGTTTTAAATCAATAATAATATGTTATTGTTAGTTATAACGCATTATCCTTTATATTAATCTATATATATATTTCTCAAAGTTTGTCCGTTTGTAGGATTGATTGTCCAACCATAGCAATTATTACAATAGTTGTAGCTGGACAACAATGCAGATGCAAAGCCATGGCTTACCGCCATTAGAAGCCTATCTTATTAAGCAGCTTACTAAAATTTTCTATTGGCAATTTTCTATTGCCTGGCTAACGGCTTGAAAGTTACAGTTGTTTGACAAAGTTTTAAAGCCTTCACAGTTGTTTTTATTTTATCTCCTAATTTATTTCGACTACACAAAACCCTCCTCTCGTGATATGTAGTTTAAAAGTTAGAATGGCAAATGTTGTTATAGGTTAAATACAAATCAAATTTTTTGTCCAAAGCCTTTTTTATTACCCGGGCAACGCCGGGTAGCACAGCTAGTATTACCATATGACCTTCTTGATTTGTGAGCATTGTGATACCTTTACAATTGTTGTGAGCAACAATATCATTCAATCTTCCCACTATTATTATTATTATTGCTGTATACCAGAGTCTATTGGCCAATGTTAAAAGTAAAGGAATGAATCATGTTTTATGATTTATCACGATTTCTGACATGCGTTTTCTCCAAATTCGTAGTTGCCACCAAGTGTACAGTCCGCACACCTTAGACTAGGGCTTCCCGATTGGGGGTGCTCGCACCCTTATGTGTCTGTATCCCTAAGAATGCTTGCATAGTGTTCGTACCCCTAATAGGTGCAAGATGTTGTTTGCATAATAATATGTTGTTTGCAGGAATAATGTTTCAACTTTTTCAATGTATCAAAAACAAAACGTAACGCTATCGATCCTGAAAATGAACCATGTTTCGACTAGATAATAGCAGAAAACAGTCAAAGATCCTAATGTGAGTTGTTTTTTGTATATGTTGCTGCTATGACATAACGTCAGAATCTTCTTAGAATAACCTTCCAATAACATTCTATTTTCGTATATTCTGAATATGTCTGTTTTTCATTGTTGAGTCTTTTTTTTGTTTCATTCATAAAGGGATTGAGATTGCCTTCACCCATCGTAGGGGATTTGATGATGAAAAGGAATAGGTAAGCACAGCCTTAGACAATGTAGACATTAAAATCAATGACTTTACTTACAATATACTTTACAAGTCTAACACTTTTTCTTAGAGATAATGCCTTTTGATCTTCTGCAACAATACTAAGTGAACCTTCTAAGCATATGTTTTGAGGTAACTGCAATTTCAAAAGAGTACATGAGTTTTTATTTGGCTGTATATGCTACACAGATGCAAGGAATTGAAATACTTCTTTTAGAGCTTGAACGTTTACCAAAAACAATGACAACAAACTTTCTGAAAGGTAACTTACCTTAAGCACTCTTTTCTTTGTAGAAGAGACCTTTGCCTTCGCTGACTGAGCAAAATTGACTTTGCTAGACATAGTTCCTGGCAGCTCTCAGATTCACTTAGCCAATATTATAATACCTAGACGACATCATTGAGAAACTCAGCGGTCTGCAATGTTAATGTTTGGTATCAAAAGCACCCACGACCAAGTTAGCCATGTTCAAGATTGACCAAGTTAATCTTGAAATATGGTTGATACACCTAAAAAACAATTAATTAAAACCAATAAAAGTTCGGGTAGAATCACCAGGGTCGCGGTGTTTTTGCCCTTTGTTGTAAGATCTAGGAAACAGGTTAGAATAAACCTATGGTATTATGCAACGATTTTCTTGCATAGAGAAGATGCTTTCGAAGATTTATGAAACTACAACTCCACAATCCAGGAATTATTGGCCATTAGAGGGGACAACTTCTAATTGTGTAAAGCTTGAGCAAGGTTCTTACAAAGAAAGTATAGATTGCAACCTTCTCAACTGACACTGCATAGCTACAAATCCTTTGGGCTGTGACATAAAAAAACAACTTCCATAAACAAGAAGAACATAAAATCAAGCTGACTCACTTTCTGCCACTGACTGCAACGCTCTAGGTCTAGGCATCATTACCCTTTTTAATAAAAACTTTCAACTGTGAGTAGGCTACCAGGCAATTACAACTGATTCAAACAGTTAGTGCCTAAGACTTTGGTAATTGGTTTTGGTATAAGTCTGTGTATGAAAAAAGTTATTAGGGTCCAAAGGTTTCTCAATTCTGGTGTCAATTCTTGTTCACTGTCCCTTAGCGTGCCCAGCACTCACCAACCTTCACTATTGGTGGTAGTAGAGCTCCTGAATAACGATACAAACTCGTGAGTAAAACTTGGCTATTTCAGATATTACTTAAGAAGCTAGTTGTAGATCTCTGCCTAGTTCTATGTATCTTCAAAACCTGTGGCGAAGAGGGAGCCATGAGCACTAGCTGCAGCCATAAAGTGGTGCGATGTTGTCCAGTTTTACGAATCCTAACACAAACAGGCTAGTTACGAGACTAACGCATACCCAACCGAACGCTGAGTATGTAAAATGCTATAATGCCCAAACGACCTTAGAGTTTGTGGGTAGTACTGTTCTAACAATTTTCTACATTTAACGGGTAGCTCTATTGATTGTTCTTACTCTGTTTGGCGCTAAAAACACACATGTTTCTAGTTCCATTTTTATCTTTTCACTAAATTTCGTGGCCGTGCAAACCGAAAATGCCGCAGAGTCAGATGACATCGGTGATTGCTGCTGCGTGTACCGGTATCGCTCTAGGTTTAGCAGCTTATTTGTTATATAGAGTAGCAAGCAGGGGAGATGAGTCTTTTAAAGATAAAAAGAAAAAGTATGTATACCGTGACAAGAAAACTGTGAAAACGGGCGACAATATCACAACTGATCACCGCGAAGACAAAAACAGTGTACCTGGTACAACAGACGATGGAAGTGCTACACGTTCTGGTGAACTTTATTAAGTTATTTTGTGCAAGTATCTTGGTGCTGTTTGTTTGCTTAAAAGGTTGTGGCTGACATGTGAGATATCACGTGTTGTCACAACAATCTTCAAATGAGACAAGAACGTAGACAATTTTACTAGTTGGTCGTAAATAAATTCTAAGCATGTCTTTTCTGCGTTAAATTTCTTTGTTGATTGTAGTTTTTGAATAGAGACAAATTAAGACACTAGTTTCAGTAATAGACTTGAAAAATTTTGTTGTACGGTGTGAATGTTTTCTTAAATGGTTATGAGTTTTTACAATAAGCCATTATGTTGTCATATAAGTTGTTATTTTTAAACTGAAAGTATCTGCCATTGAACCTAAGTAACAACAGATGAGATGGAAGTAGTCAGGTGCTAAATTCTCACCACAATTAATCTCTCGCACACCTCCCAAATATGAAGTGCATTCTCTGATTACATCACATAATCAGTTGAGTAATGTAACATTGTAAGATTTAAGTGTACATAGCCGGTGTATGTATTTTTTTCATTTGCTTATTTGACAACATTTAGCATATATAGAATTTTCATGGATTATTGTAATTTGCCAAAAATGTGTCAAGCTTATGCATGTTAACATCACACAATTTTTAAGCAATACTCACGAAAAACCTATTCATCATTTTATTAAATATTGCGCCAAGTTACTTTATTGCATTTCAAAGATCTAAATTGATGGCATGAATAATTACAGATGTCGTCACTACTGATGGTTTTACTGTTCTTAAGTTGGATGTACCGTCTGAGTATGTTGGGGCAATCATAGGCAGGCAAGGATGCAACATCAAGCAGGTATTGTTGCAGATTAGCATTATGCTGCCATTGACCATAATGTTCATATTTCATTACATTCTTGCATGTTTGCCACTTGTGTCTACTTTTATCCACTTCATAATTTAGTTCAATTAGTGAAGCTAATCACTTTTTGTGCACAATCGATATAGGCTACGCAATTGAAAATTGATTTTAATATGTGAATTTAAATATTAAATACTAAAATTTTATATTTAGTTTAACTTTAATATTCGACTATTATATTAAAATGTTTTGATATAATATTAAAAAAATGTTTTAATTTTTTTAAATATTTTATTATTTAATAAAATTTAATAATATTTTATGAAATATAAATTAAATATTAATATTGTTTTATATATTCAAACAAAATCAACATTTTACTTAAATTTTTAATTTACATATTTGATATTTATTAAATTAATATATTTATTTTAAGTGTTTTGATATTAAATATTTATGTTTAATATTCAATTATGTAATAATTTAGATATTTAAATTATTTCAATATTTAATCACAATGCGTAAGATCTTTAGTGAGGTTAACACAGTTCTTCTTTACTAATTTTATAGACAACTTATTTCTTTTTTTAACAAAAAGGTTTAAAATTTTGCTTATGATTTATTCATACTTGAATTTTCTATTCTATGTATTCTATTCATTATTTTCTTTTGAATAAGAGTTGTCTTACTTTGCAATATTAAAAAGATAATTGCTTAATTGGCTTCACAATAAACTTGCCTTGAAATTTAAAAATAAAATAAAAACTGAATAGTGAGTAATTATTTAATTAGCCTATCATATTTGCACTTGAATGAAAAGAAACGATTATCTGCATGCGTTGAGCCAATAGAAAATATGTTTACAGAATAGTTTATAGAACGTAGTTTCGCTTTGCAACGAAAATTTTTCATCACGTTTTATTTGTAGCAATGACCAGGCGTGACAGACATAGTACAGCTATAAAGGTTTCGCTGAATTTATGGACTTTGAGTGATTTTTACATAATAATAGTACTATTGAGAGTGTTTATTTTATTTTTAGCACTAATAATAATGCTGCAAGCTATAACATTATTGATAACTTGTTTGAGTCTCACATGCTAACTCACGGCTAGTAGTGAAATAGTTGAAAAAGTGTCCGAGCTCAATCTGCAACACATTTTTGGCATTTTTATAGCATCAGCTGATGTAAAATATTATGATGATTAACTTAATATCAAAATATTTTTCATAGACTGTGTGGTTCAAATGTTATGACATAAATATGTAAAAATCCGGTAAAAAATTAATTTAGTAAGGAAAAAGTTAAGGGCATTTTAAGCGTCATTTAGTATTTATATCTGAATAAGAATTGTCTTCTTCAGCAATATTGGAATGACAATTGCTCAATTGGCTTGACCACAAACTTGCATTGAAATTCAAAAATGAAGTTTTTTGAAAGAGATATGGATCATGTATACAATAGAGTTTGGAAGTGTACAAGTGTTATACAAACATAAGCGCCTGTTGTACAGGTAATTCATATGATGTTGGGCTTTTCCAAGGAAACGCAGTGACTGAAATAGGGTGCCATTTCATGTGTATCACATGTTAAATTACAGATACAAGCAGATACAAAGACTAAAATAGACTTTAACAAAAATGATGATGGGCCAGAAAGGACACTCACTATAAGGGGCAGCGAGAAAGGTATGCAGTTTGTAACGAATAGACATCCTGAATCAGTCTGTTTGATTGATGTGAAAATTGCTGAATGGTCGGCTTTGCATGGGTAATAAAAAAGTTTTTTGCGTAGAAAATTTTAATAGGCTAACTTTCTTTACTCAAAGAATTTGAGTAACTTAAGTTAGTCTTTACTATAATAAGAGGTTATAACTTTAGGTTATAATAATGGCTTTACCATTATTATAACCTAAAGTCACCGTTAGGAAAAATATTGCGTCATGATCTCTCACACAATCATGATTCTTCAAGCATGCTAGCTGAAGCGTAAAGCATGCTATTTTAACAAATCAGCATTAAAGATTGGTAGCTGTAATAATTATGTGCACAATTATGCCATAGTATGGCTAGTCGGCTGTGCCGTGTAGTGGATGGACACACCTGTCTACAAGATGGGGTTCCGAGTTCAATTCCAGTACGAAGCAGTTTTTTTGTTCCTAAAACTTGACCGCTATAACTAGACATACGGGCGACAAACACTGCGCCCGTATTGAGATTTATATATATATATATATATTAGCTGAATGTCCTGCGTTGCATGGGTAATAAAAAACAGCTTATAAACATTACATTGCCTTTACACTACATTATGTGCAACTGTTTATAAGCTGTTTTATTGCCCGTGCACCGTGAGAAATTCATCTAGTGAGGCCAGCTGGTAATGGCTATGTGTGATGCAACGTACATGAGTATTTTAACCGTTGTAATGGATTTCATCACAATCATTCATCGCTACTGTCATTTGAACATCGTTGTGTAGTGGTTTAGTTGTTGGTCTGCAGACCTGAAGGTTCCAAGATCAAATCCTCCGCGAAGTGGATTTTTTATTCCTAAAACTTAATAGCACTAACTAGAGAGCGATAACAGATGAACAAAAGACAAACAAACACTGATTTATATATGTAGGCCTACTAGCTGTTTTACCCGGTGTTGCCCGGGTATTCAAAATCAGCTTATAAACGACGAGCGGTAATGACAGTTGCCTGCCACTTGCTATTAGCCTGGCACATTGCCAATGGGTAATTCGAGTAAGTTTACTAATAAGAGCTACCGTTTCTCATGACGTTACGCCATCACTTTACGTCGCAACGGAGAATGGTAGCGTATTTGCTCCCATATATCGACATATATCGCCTAAAGACTCCATCAAGCTCGTGTGGCTGAATTGGTAAGGCATCGGACTGGTAAACCGGAGGGTCTGAGATCAAATCTTCTGCAATACGGGTAGTTTATTTTAAGATTTTAATAGCTATAGTTGGAACTACACACATACACACCAACTTTGAGAAATATATATGTATTTTTGATACATAAATTTTTACCTCATCACACGGAAGCTGTAAGCAGTATTATAGCTCAGGTAACTCCTGATAGTCAAACCTTAGTACCTTATGCATTTAACCAATCTGGCCAGTGCATCTTGCTAACCCGTAACTGGTATGGATAATAATCTGTCAGAAGGTGAATAACTTGCAACGTAATGGCATTAGCAAATTAATTTTTTCTGAAGGTAACTAAGTTGATACTATTAAATATCTATTTGTGTGCATTTTGCATCACATTAGTACACAAGCAGACAGAATATAATTCATTTATTTGACTTTTTACAGGCACGCAGGACGCAGAATTAAAAATTTTACATATTGTTTACGGACAAAAGACTAAAGAAACGTTCACTATGGAAGTTCCGAAGGGTTGTCTCGGCTATATCATTGGTTAGTTTATACATATACAATATCATTTATCGGTGCTTCATTTGACAGATCAACAGCACTTACCATTGGTTAATTTGTCTGATCGACAGCACTTCTCATTGTTTAGTTTATCCGGTAGCTCTGACTTAGGTTGTACTAACAATCAAATAATGTTCATTCCGCTAACTTAGGTTTCATGTAATTTAGTCTAAGTTTTCGGTGCAGCCTTTCCAAGCAATCATGAGACCTATTTCATCTCCAACTTCCAATCATTTCATAAAATGTCAGCCACCACAGCTCTAAGGCTAGCCATCTTGTTTATGATCCTAGAAACATGAGCTAAGATCTCATCATACTTGTCGCTTTGAGCTTGGATGTTCTACATGTGTAAGTTACTCGGGGCTCATAATTTTGGCATACTCCTAAAGGCCAAAACACACTGGAGGTGAAATAAGTGGCATTACAAAAGGCCAGTACTAGCATCAACCTTGTAACACATGCTGGAGATGCCAGACATCCTTCACTCTCGAATATTATCTCACTCTTTATTATGACACTCGCAATATGCATTACATGTTTCAAGTATCTGTTTGTAATAATGGTATTTTTAAAACCATCTCCAATCTGAAAGGAATGATATTATTCTATATATATGTATATATATATATATATATGTGTGTGATTTACGGTTTCGTTATAATAAACCAAACATAAAGTGCATCTAAAGAAACTATTTTTTATGTTTTATTTTATAACACGTTTTATTAAAGGCGATCAGGGTTGACACTCATAGGACATGTGGGTAGTCTCATGGTTCACATTAGCCAACACCCATGATTTTGCCAGCGAAGCTCCATTGTGTTCCAGCTACTAGAATTCTCACCTTACTCAATCAAGAAGGCTGGACAATTAGAAAATAACAAATATTTAGTGACAGAAAACAGGCAATCCTTGGTGCGATAGGTTAGGGTGTAGTATTGTGTCATTTCTCAATTGATTGTACATGTATTGAAAGCTTACTGTTTATAGGATGTTGCTGGCTCTTAAACAGAATATCAAGAAATTGTGTGAGGGGAAAATTCATCATTTAATAACCAATGAGATTTTAGCGCTCAATTGCCTCAGCCAATAATATTTTAGTGTTTCAGATTTTACCGGTTTGTGCTTTATACGGTTAACCGTAGTGAAGGTTTTACTTGTGGCCTGTTCATATCTTATGGCTTTGTCAATGTGAGATATTCTAAATAGATTGCAGTTTGGCATGCTGATCAGGGTCTTCTGCTGTCTCGTCTTAATTTTCATTTTTAGCTCACTGCCAACTGGCCACAGAGTTTTACCCATGTGAAATAAACATTTACTTTTGCCAGGTAAAGGTGGCGAAACAGTTCGTAAGATTCAATCAGACTCTCACTGTCAGGTCAAGGTCAATTCTGCTGATGGTGATAGGTCTGATCCTAAAGCTATGGCAATGGTAAAGCTGACAGGAACTGATAATGAGATACAAGCAGCTGCTGTATGTTCTCTATCAGCAATTTGTATACGCATGCCACATCTTGTACTATTATTTACATATATAGTCCAGCCTAGGTTTTAGAATGTTTTAGATTCACTAGAAATCGGTGTTAAACAGCATATTCCTGATTTTTGTGCTACAATCGTTTTTTTAAGTAAAAATAACCCGTTCCAAAGACGCAAAACTCTAAACAATCAAAAGCACTAATTTTGGAGGTACCCACAGTCCACTGTGTCATTATAATTTACAAAACATCTACTATCCTAGGATTTTAGATGTCTACAGGATGGTGTGAGTTTGTAAGGTGAAACGAACACGCTCAATAATTTTTAATTCAGCATTTTCTGCTGTTCAAGTCAATCATGCAGCACAAATCTTTGGTTTTCTTATTTCACTAGATGTAGCTTGTAACGTGTGCAACATAAACACCCAAGAGGAATATTCATTCTCTTATGTTGGTAGACTAAGACTAATAATGTTGGTAAGACAGCATGGAGCGGGTGATTCCGCATTTGTGTAATAATAGTCGTCATTGGTAAGATCACATAACTCCAGGGTGTTTAACTAGTGTTTCAATAAATATTCATTTGTTGCTGATCTGTTGTTATCATCGCCCGCAGAACTTGGCAAAAGACGCAACTATGGACTGGCTGATGTTTTTCTGTTTCACAGAGTATTTTACTCTGTTATACTTCACTGTATTTTATATATGCCTTTATTTCTCAGACGATGGTTAAGGAACAAGTGGATGCGTGGCAGGAAAAAAAGTTGAAAATGGAGATGGTAAAGGAGAACAATCGGTCACGACAGCATTGCTCTAGGAGAGGGCCTCTACCTTATGAAGTTTCGGTTATTAGTAAAGGTGAATAATTGCTACAGATTTCACCGCATGCTAGCATAAAAAATATACTTAAAGGTTGACTTGCAACAAAATTCACATTACAGTTATTTGGTATCAAAAGATTCTCCATGTCTTACTCTGTTGTGTTGTAAGTGCAAAAATGTGGGAATGTGATTACAAGCTCTTAAAAGCTCAAAAACGAACAGTTAATCGCAGCCACACGAGACCGCCATAGTTTGGATTCTCTTTCCAAAATGGCTCAAATGTGACGTAGCTGTGTTAGATGGTTTCTGTTTACATTTTCATGCAACCTTATTCGTCGGAATATTTCACAAATATACTTCATGCATTCAATAAAACCATGTCTATTGTTCTTACGCGTCTGTTTTATCGTCATTTTAATGCTGTCACTTTTAGCTGTGATATCTTATAACTTACCGTAAAAATTCGTTTAATTTTTTAGCCTTAGATTGAAGGAGTACATATCATTGTCTGATAATCATGACGAGCCCGTTGGTCATTTGTGATAATCGAAAAGTGCTGCAGAAATTATTTGCGAAGTATTGGGTCACAATGTGTCTTTTGAATAACAAAACATTAGAATGTCTTTTTCATATCAAACTTACAATTGGCTTGTTCAACCTATGTGATTTTAAACCATTTGCGTTACTTCTCTTATTGGTGTTATAGATTCTGAAATATCCACATAACATCAGGCCATGATAATGACATAATGTTTTTTATGAATGAGTCATCTTGTTGCTGATACAAGAATGCAAAGTAAATGTTTCGGTAACGTTGCCTCTTAGGTTTGTACAACGCATGCGCAACACACATACAACGCATGCGCAACACACATACAACGCATGCGCAACTCACATACATTGTGGATACAAAGCGCATACACTATCATAACAGCGCACATACAACGGTCGATAGAAAATAAATAGAATACTTTGTGTAATGTTTTAGACCCATTTTATTAACAGACTATAAGTAGAATATTGAATAGTATTATAATGTTATTACTACTATTATTATTATTACCTATTGATAATATTAATAATTTACAACGCGCATGCGTTGTATGCGCGTTGTACCGACCTAAGATGCACCGTTACCAAATTCGCTTATCCGTTTTCTCCTAATTTGCTTTAATGATGGTGTGTTTGCTAGGTTCTCCTCTCCAATGCGAGGTCTGGCCAGATACTAGAGATTATCTTGACTGTTACGTGACAGCCATAGTCAATCCTACTCATATCTGGCTACAGGTTCTCTCTCAGAACAGCACTAAACTCGATGAGATCAACACGCGGCTCTGCAACCTCTACTCTGACTCGAGTCAGGTGTGCTTTTGTGTGTGATAGAGTAATCCCTCGAGGGTTTAGTTTAGTGTCTGCTTAGCTTACTGCAAACAGAGTGTTTTTAAGAGCATTGTTGTACAAACAATAGCTCTGTGATCTTGGATGAACATGTCTGAGTCCAGTGGTAAGGAAACCTTGACGACTGAAGACGTTTAGTTCCAGAGAGCAAGTAAGGTTGGAGGTAGAGTTGGCTAGGTTTGAACCCAGTTTAGACCAGCTGAAAAAACCGGTTTTTATGGTTTTTTCATTATTTTTTGTGAAAAACATAATATTTCAAGCTCTTAGTGGTTCCTGTGTGGTAAAAATGCATTTTTGTGTAGTTATCAACTGTGGAGGTCTATTTAGCACATAGTAGTGAGGTGCTGTTGAAGCTCAAGTTGCAACTACATGAAATCCTAGCCCAACAATGAATTAGTGAATTTCATTTTCAATTGCTTTCATCAAGTGATCTGATGATCCCTTTATTGATGAAATATAAAAACTTTGTGAAATATACTAATCCAATCATCGTCTCTAATAATGAATAAAAACTTTCTCAAGTATGGCCAGCGAGAGAGGATTGCTTATAATTAGAAATCAAAACAATAAAATCGTTTTGGGCAAAAGATTGAGGTTTGCAAACTAATATTTCATTTAGTGGGCACAAGCCAAAGTAGTTGGATTGTTAGAATTCAGTTTATCAAGTTTTTTGTGTTTCGAAAAGGCAACTCTAGTGCTTTAATTGAGCAAATATCCTCAACATTTGGGTTCGTCCATTCAAAGGTCAGAAATAGACTGGGTACAGAGAAAGCTGGAAAACTTGTATTTATTTATCGTATGACCAATACTTTAGTACATATTCAGTAACATATTGTATCTATTACTACCATTACAGATTTTCAAGTTTTTTTGCTTCAATTCTAGCAATTGTAGATCATTACGCTTTGCTCTTCACTACCACACAGTTAATCACTGGGATTAATATTCCTACTTATACATAGAGCTGTATGTAATATATTCACTTTGTGTATTAAAATTTCTGCTCTGTATTTCTTTATTCATGTTTGATTAAAGGTTCATTCTGAAATTTCTATGTTTTCTCTTCTCATAACTCCCACAGTAGCATCTTTAGCAGATGATTACACATATGTATGTTCAATACTCAATCATGCAGCTACAGAAGTGATGTTAATTAAACTTGAAATTGCAAAACATTTGATCAAATTATATAAACCATATAAACCGGTTTAAACAAAAAACCTGGTTCGTTTGGTTTTGTCATAAAATTCATGGTTTTTTTAACCCTGGAACTTGAAGGTCATCATCAGTGGCTTTTTTTAGTTAACCCCCAACCTGTTGTGTGCGGGTCAGGAGTTCTAGACCACTAGGTCATGGCTGAATTTTTATAGCATACTTAACAATGCCAGAATAGCCTTTTTCTTATACCAATGATTGACTTGAAAAAATTGTGAGACAGTTAGATGTTACGCCAATAAATAAATGTCTATCAAACTGTAAAGTTCTTACAAGCATAGCAAAGTGGAATACTTAAGAAAGCTCTTTGGTTAAACAATACTTAGGCAAGCTCTTTGGTTAAACAATACTAAGGGAAAATCAATTTTCAACTGCCAAGATAGTTGCGAAGTTATGCTAAATCATAAATTTAATATTTTGATTTACCATATAGTTGGGAGAACATAAGTTTTACTGATATTACTGAAGCTTCAAGACAGTCTTTTAAAACAGCAGAAAGTCTATTTTCGACTGATAAGAACTATTTACTTATTCAAATGAAGTATCAACTGCTTACATTCAGAATTACTACATCTACTACACTGCTAGAGAGAGGTAACACTGCTAGAGAGGGGTAACCCTGCTAGAGAGAGGTAACACTGCTAGAGAGGGGTAACACTGCTAGAGAGAGGTAACACTGCTAGAGAGGGGTAACACTGCTAGAGAGGGGTAACACTGCTAGAGAGGGGTAACACTGCTAGAGAGGTGTAACACTGCTAGAAAGGGGTAACACTGCTAGAGAGGTAACACTGCTAGGGAGGTAACACTGCTAGAGAGGGGTATAACACTGCTAGAGATGGGTAACACTGCTAGAGAGAGGTAACACTGCTAGAGAGGGGTAACACTGCTAGAGAGGGGTAACACTGCTAGAGAGGTAACACTTATTGGTAACTTTGAGTGTTACCTCTTTTTTATCTTAAGATCTATTTTGATACGAGTATAGATTTTCTGTCCTTTGCCTTCTAGGTAGTTATGGTAGTTCTGAATGCTTAGGATAAAGCTTTTTTATTAAAATGCTAAATTCCTCTGAGCTGGCCTTTGTTCTGTATAATTCATACTCAACGTGTTTAGAGTGTTGCTCTGCTATCTGCAGCATTTTGAAGGATTTTATTCAAGTATTTGTAGAAAAATTAAAGCAATTACATTGATTTTATTTTTCTACAACAGCTAAGGCTGAGAGTTTTAGTTTTCTTTGTCCCACGACCAAACACGAGCAAAGCGATGGTTTGGGAGATTTATGATATATGTGCACACGACTCCCGAAAAATTATCCGGTAATGGCCGTTACCAAAACCCTTCTACCGAAATCTCTTCAAAAAATTTAACGATTTTTGTGTAGAGTCATTTAAGTATAATAATGATACAAAACACATATAAACCTATTTAAATATGTTACCAAGTTTTTGAAAGGTTACCGCAATATCTTAAAACTAATTCATCTGATCGGATTATACATGAATAGACAGATTAATTGGGCCTTAAATCGAAATATAAACTCTCCAAGCCTATTTTAATCAAAATTAAGACCGGCCGACGAAACGCCGATAAGGCGGTGCGACAGAAAGTAGAACTATTAAGTCGTGCACATTTCACAAAAAAGCGTGCACATTTCACCAGTCTATCACATTGTCTAATTGCCGAAGGTTTCTGTAATTAACATTGAAGTACTAAAAAGAAATCGTTTTTTTTGCCGATTCTACTGTACTCTAACATTTTGGATACTTATAATGAATACTTTGGTATTTCAACTGATGTCTAAAGCAGTGAAAGTAAAGGAAATGGTGATGATACTTTTCTAACGGTTCTTTTTTTTTTAACGATTTATAACGATACAATATATAATTAACGTATAGGTATGTACTGAAAAGTAATTGTTTCTTTTTGCCGGTTCTACCAGACTCTGACATTTTGGATACTTATAATGAGTACTGTGGTATTCCAACTGATGTTCAAGGCAGTGAAAGTAAGGGAAATGACGATGATATTTTTCTAACAATTATAAGACTATTACAATATTTAATTGTAAGAATAATCATTCGATTTTACAAGATCGAAGTGTATAGTGACCGATGGTGTGCAATATGTTTCTGTTATTTTTTTTCTAAAGTATTTGTTGATGGTACTACGGCTGTGCCCAATTTTGTGGTACTGCCAAGCAGTTTTTAATATATGTATGTGTATGTATGTATATTACACAGCAGTTTGCCATTTTACTTCTAATATTGCATTGCTCCTATTGCAGGGAGAGATATAAACATATCATCTTTTCCTTTCATTATTGCTGTTTGTTGTACATGATGACACCCAGTACATTACAGCTACCATTGTAGTTATCCTATTGCTCTGCCATTTGACTGCTAATATTGCATTTCTCAACCAGCAGTACCCTTTCTTTTTCCATTATCACTTTGGTCGTGGGCTGTATGACTGGGGTATTTTTAGTATCATTTATGTTTAATTTAAGAAAAATGTTTAACATTCTGGACTAAAAATAATGTTGCACATTATACTCCTGTACACCTTTACCTTTTAGTCTAATAGTTTGATACATGTACAGTAGAAGGTTAAATATGTTACGTTGAAGTGTGTTGGTTAAGTTTAGGTTAAGTGTTGTGGTATCATTGGATATTGCCTGATGAGAGGTTCAGTTTTACCATTAACATAGTTTTGCAACTTTTTTGTCAACAGCAGTTGACTGCTTTTGATCTTTCCTGCTGCCTGTGGCTTCGATCTCAGCAGGATCGGTACACAACTAAGCAGGAATTCTCAGTTATTACAGTGGACCCCCGCCATATGACACTAATTCATTCCGGTGTTTGCATCATAAGATGAAAATGTCATATAATGTCATATATAAGAACCCATAAGGGTTTTTATGGGTTCCTATATCCTAGAGGGATAGATATAGGAACCCATAAAAATCATCTAATGCAGACACTCCCTGGTAAAAAACATCAAATGTTTATATATGTACTGTACATACTAAAAATTAATAATAAAATAATATAATATCCATAGTATCTATAGTTAACTTATAGTTAACCTAGTAACTCTAGTTTCGCTGCCATGGTAGTAATTTTCTTGCTTCTTCCTTTACTGTCGTTATCAATCTTAGGACTCATGGCTAACGAATTAAAGTTAGCCGTGGGTCCTAAGATAACTTTCATTACACAATGAACTTGAGTAACTTAAGCTAGTCTAAATCTTTACTATAATAAGAGTCATTATTATAACCTAAAGTCAACGTTAGGAAAAAAGGTTGCGTCATGATCTCTCACACAATCATGATCTTCAAACATGGTAGATGAAGCGTGAAGCATGCTAGTTTAACCAATCGGCATTAAAGATTGGCAGTTGTAATAATTATGTGTGCAATTATTTCATGGTATGGCTAGTCAACTGTGCGGTGTAGTGGATAGACACATCTGTCTGCAGAATGGTGGTTCCAAGTTCAATTCCAGTACGAAGCAGTTTTTCCATTCCTAAAACTTTATCGCTATGACTGAACATGCAGGCGACAAACACTGAAATGTATCTATAAATATTTTTTAATGTTTGAATGTGTGTCGTTCCAGCTATAGCTATTAAAATCTTGGAATTAAAATCCCACATTTTGATGGATTTGAACTGGCGATGAATGCATCCGCAAATTTCTTTTCCAAGCGCTCTACCACTGAGCTACAACAACATATTGAGCAAGATGTTATCATATACCGTAGAACTTATGCACCCGCTAATTATTTTAGCATTGCGCTTACGCGTTACGATGCCCCTGTTAAAAAATATTTTTCATAAGGTTCGATTACTATATCTGGGGTCAAGGCCGATTCTTCTCTCTCGGACAATTATATATCTCCATAGGAAAAGCCTCGACATTCTCTCACCATTCAGTTACACAAAAACAGTACGATGTCTCATTTTTACATTTGTACCGATATCAAGAGGTACCAGTATTGTCGTGATACTGATCATTTTTATGGATAGCTTCTGGTGGAGCATTAACCTTTGTTTATGCACACACACTTCTATGCAAGAATTGTTATTATTAGTTCAACATATTCAGGAGTTTTATTTAGTTTTCTTCGTTCGTATTAATGGTATCATCACTGAATTATCTTTTAATGTGATCGTAGCAAAACAGACTTAATTCAGCTATTACTCGCTAATACTTTCACACTTACATCTAAACCCTTTTATAGTGGCTTTGTTTTTTTTATTTATATGACCTGCACAAAAAAATTTCCTCATGATATGAAGCTTGAAAATTACAGTTGTTTGACAAAGTTTGAAAACCTTTACAGTTGTTTTTATTTTCTTTTTAATTATTTCAACTACGCAAAACACTTTTCTCACGATATGTAGTTTGAAAGTTAGAATGGCAAATGTTGGTATATGTTAAATACAAATCAATGTTCTGTGCAAAGATTTTTTTATTACCTGGGCAACGCCGGGTAGTACAGCTAGTAAATATATATATATATATACTGTAAAACTTTTAATTGAACGTCACCTCTATTTGACCGCTACTACAAGAAAAGGGTTGAAAAATAGAGCGCCACCCTCTATTTGAACGCCACCTCCATTTGACCGCCACTTTGACTATCTTTGATCCTTATGAACCCGTAATATCAAGTGATCAGTAGAAAATTGTCCACAAAATCTAATAATAATGAATCGTTTACATTAATAACAATCAATTCTCTCGTGGTCTAACTCCAAAACTTTTCGCTCTTTTTCTCATCAAAACTTTTAAAGCAACACCATAGAAATAATCAATTACGGTCTCAGGCTAATACTAAGGCTCAGGCTAATAATTCTTTGTTTATCGTGGTCTTGATACTTCGAAGTACACGTACCTATATAAAAACGGTTTAAATTTACATTGGTAGATAAACTTTAAAAGCAACACCATAAAAATAATATCTGTCTCGGGCTAATAGTAGTTCCTTGTTTAACGCGGTCCTAATTTCGCGTACTTTTTACTAATTTTGGTTTCGCTCATGCCCTATCAAGCATTTACGAAACACGAAGAATGCTGAACTGAGAGAGAGAGTGAGCATTGTATCTCTTTTAGACGTTTTGGGAGGAGCAAATAGTCTATCATGATACTTCATGATTCCGATGCATTCAGCAAACTGGCCAGCAAATTTGAATTGCAAGAGAAATTTTTGTTGATGGCATTCGGTGAAAAAATTGTCATAATGACAGTATAAAAAAACCGTAAAACAGTCGCGCCATAACTGGTGATGCATGGTACTTTAATATTCCCTCAATAAACATGAAATAACATTAATTATGAATAAACAAAAATATGAATTACTTGAAAGACTATTTTATTGTTTTGAGTTCTGGTCATAGTCAGTAGGATTATGACTTGATTAATATGCTTCCAGATTGTCGATGATGTCGTGTCTAACCGCCCTCCAATAGGAACCACTGTGGCAGCTCGAAATCTCACGGAAAACCTATGGTATAGAGGTGAGTTCTAGCTCATTCTCTTGAAAGCTGTTATCAGTTATTCCTAGCAATCTGTATAGATCTGTAAGTGGTGAACTATAGCAGGGGTAAGGGGCTAAGGCTAAAGAACAGCGAGAATTCAGGCTATCATGATCTAAATTGTCTACAAGATAGTTTGAAGTCCAAAAAAGCTCTTGCAGCTGGTCAAAGATCACTCAGACAAGTTGAGGATAAGGAAATAAGCGAAAAACTTTGTGGTTTCCATCTGGTTTCTTTTTTGCAGTAGCACTGACTGTCAGCAAGCATGAGTGCTCAGGTCATCACGTATATCTCTGGGTTGACTTTCTTATCTATCTATCTTCTTTATATTTATATATCTCAAAGTATGTATGTGTGTCCCTCCAGCTATTGCCATTATTAGAATAACTGTAGCTGGACGACGCTGATGCAACATCATGGCGTACCTTCATTAGAAGCTTAGCGCTTATTAACTAGCTTACTGGAATTTCCCATTGGCAATGTGCCTGGCTAATAGCAAGTGGTGGGCAACTCTCATTACTTCTCATTGTTTATAAATTGATTTTTAATACTATTTTCCATTGGCAATGTGCCAGGCTAATAGCAAGTGGTAGGCAACTCTCATCTGTTCTCATTTTTTACAAGCTGATTTTTAACACCATTTTCCATCGGAAATGTGCTAGGCTAATAGCAAGTGGAAGGTGTAATGTACCAATGTTTTGTATTCTTTGGTTATTCATGATCATCACACCTGTATGTCAGCTGATGCAACACATGTGAATCAACAGTTTTTACAAGCTAGTGCAGAAATGTTTCTTTGTTATGCTTTTGATGTGGCAATCCATATTATTGTTTCTCTGATTGTGTGTCGTCTGATTCATTGCTGACTTGTTTGTGACAAAACCTTTCAGTGAAATAAGTTAGTCTAGATTAGCACAGCAGACCGTCATAAACCTCCCTGTGCATCTCTAATGATGAATAATGTATAAGTGAGTAGGCCTACATTATTTTGGCGACGAAGGAAAAAGTTTCTACGCTAGACTGAAAAATATAGCAGCAACAGGTGCAGCCACAGCGTCAGCGGTTCCATTGTTTGGTGGGATGGTGGAGACGTATTTGGAAAAATTGGACACTCATTATGCGTTTCATGGAACCAAACCGGACAAGAAAAAACATGTGCTTATCATGGGACTGTCAGAAGAGCAGTATGAAACGCTAGCCTGCCTAACTGCACCAAGGAAGCTAAAAGAAGTTGATGCAAAGGATTTGATCGAGCTTCTGCGAAGGCATTTTGGAACAACAACGAACAAGATGATGGAGCGGGTGAAATTTGGGAGGTGAAAAGAAGTCCATCATAGTCAGTTTCAGAGTTTGTGCTAAAACTAGTCTCAAGCTCAAACGGGGGAGTTTCAGGCTAATTTGGAAGAGAATCTGCTAGAACAGTTCCGGATAGGCGTCAACAGTAAGACAGTTCAGGACAGGATTTCAGCAATGCCAGCTGACAGACAAGCAAACCTTTTCCGAAGTGGTAGCCATAGCTCAACAAGTGGAGATTGAGGAGAAATTAGACTCGATGAGTGTCACCACCCCACCCGCAGCTGATGTCTCAGCTGTAAGGAAGCAAAGGAGGCATGGTAAGAAATCATCTACTACTAGTTCTACTGTTAAGAAGAGAGCAGGTTTCTGGTGTATGAGCGAGAAACATCTTAGCAGCAGTGCAGATTGTTCAGCCCTGGCCGTTACTGTAATACATGCCGCAAAAAAGGACACTTTGCGGGATCTAAATTCTGTAAAGGAAAACTCAAAAAGTTTACTACCGTGTCCGCAGTAAACAACTCCGACTCAAGCGATAGCGACATGTATGCCATCCAGCATGTTAGAAGTAAGATGCCTAGATGCTACGTCAACATTATGGGTGAGAGAATTCCATTCATTCTTGATACTGGAGCCTGCAGCAATATTATTGGTGTTGAAACTTATAATAAGCTGAAGTCCAAGCATAGCATCTCACTGCAAGCTGTCACTGATGATGACAATCTTTTTGGCTATGGCAGCAAGAGAAAGTTAGATTTGCGTGGATCATTCAGTGCTAATGTTCAATGTGGTCATAAAACAGCACATGCTATTTTCAATGTTTACAATGGTGTGGCTAAATTCTTGTTATCACATGAAACAGCTATTAGTCTGTTTTTAGTGTCATATAGTGATCATGCTTTGTGTAACATTTTGCCTGACAATTTTGGTGACATAATTAAAAGTTTTCCGACAGTTTTCCAAGGCTTGGGTAAGCTGGTAGGATATCAGGTCAAATTCCACATAGACCCTACAGTAGAGCCAGGAGCTCAACCTCTTAGGAGAACTCCTTTTAGAGTCAGGGAAGGGCCACGTAGGAAGTTAGATGCTATGGTGGGTGACGATGTCATGGAGAAGGTTGTGGGTGGCCTGTCCTGGTGGAGCAGTCTCCTGGTGTGTCTACTTAAAGACAATGGTGACATTAAGATAACGGCTGACATGCGAAGGGTAAATAAGGCAAATACGCATGAACGCTACCCCATTCCTACAATCAAGGAAATGCTTGCTAATTTAGAGGGAGGGAAGGTTTTCTGTCGTGTAGATATGAATCAGGGTTTTAATCAGGTAGAATTGAAGGAGGAATCAAGGGATGTTACCACTTTCTCTACTCTATTTGGCCCATATCATTACAAGCGTTTGACAATGGGAGTCAATGCTAACCCAGAATGTTTTCAGTATATTATCCAGCAGGTTTTGTCAAGTCTAGAGGGTGTACAAAACATGGCTGATGATATCTTCTTACAAGCTAGTTCGGTAGAGGAACATGATATGAGGTTGAAGGCTTTGCTTGAGCGACTCAGATACATTGGTATAACCTTGAACGCTAAGAAGTACCAATTCCGTTGTAGCAAGGTTAAGTTTCTAGGTTTTATTGTCTCAGATACAGGTATCTCAGCAGATCCTGAGAAAGTAGAAGCGGTAGTTAATTTCAAAGCCCCACAGAATGCAACTGAGTGTAGAAGTTTCATGGGTCTGGTGTTTCTGGGTCTTTGTGGGCCGCTTTCTCCCTGATCTTGCAATTGTGTCAGAGCCTATGCAGAGATTGATGCATAAGAATGTCGTGTTTCAATGGGCAAGTGAGCAAAGAAAAGTGTTTGATAAGATCAAACACTTGATGAGCAACGCGGAGACACTGGCGCATTATGATCCTAATGCTAAGACGAAATTAATTGCTGATGCATCTCCATTTGCTTTAGGGGCAGTGCTTGTACAGACACAGCATGGGGTTAACCAGGTGATTGCTTACGGTCATAGATCACTTTCGGATGTCGAAGCGTTACAGCCAAACTGAGCGTGAGGCACTCTCATTGGTGTGGGCGTGTGAACATGTCAGGCTATATTTGTTGGGCTCAGAGTTTGAGCTGATGAGTGATCACAAGGCTCTGCAGTTTATTCTCAACAATCCTTGTTCTAAGCCAGTGCCTAGGATAGAGCGATGGGCATTGAGATTGCAGTCATTTAGGTTCAATGTGATATATCAGAGCGGCAAATCAAATATTGCAGATCTATTGTCTAGGATGGTGAATTGGGTTGGTGATTCTCCATTTATTAGCAATGTTACAAGTGAGAGTTATATGAAATACACAGCTCATGATTCTGCTCCGAGAGCTATGACATGGGAGGCAATAGTTGACCAGTCTAATCAGTGTGAGGAAATCAGCTCTTGAAACAGGCCATTTATAGCAATGATTTTGGGAGTTGTCCTTCTTCGTTCAAGAGTGTGTCTATTGAGCTTAGTGAAGTTCATGGTGTTGTACTGAGAGGTCAGAAGATTGTTATACCTAGAAGTTTGAGAGATAAGGCTGTGGAACTCGCTCATGAAGGTCATCAGGGTATTGTGAAAACCAAGCAGAGGCTACGAACCAAAGTGTGGTGGCCAGGTATTGATAAAATCGCAGAGAGCTATTGTAGGAAATGCATTGAGTGTATGACGGTATCTCAGCCAGATCCACCTCAGCAGGTGACAATGACAAAGTTTCCGGATAAACCATGGTCATACTTGAGTGCTGACGTTTCAGTTCCTTTACCCTATGGTAGGTCAATTAAGGTTCTTGTCGATTACTACTCTCGATATTTTGAATGTGCATTTCTAGGCTCTACCAAGTCTGCAAAGATCATTGAGTTTATAGACACCGTATCTGCTAGGTTCAAGTACCCTGAGACTCTGAGAATGGATAATGGTTCTCAGTTTATATCAGCAGAGTTCCAGGATTATTTACAGTCTTGTAACATAAAGTGGATACAAACTACCCCATTGTGACCTCAGGTAAATGGAGAGGTAGAAAGGGTAGATTGTACAATTCTCAAATCCTTTGAACTTGCACATGGTAAAAAGGGAAATTTAGGCAAGGCTTTGAGGGATTTTCTCATGGCATATAAATCAACACCGCACAGCAGCACAGGTGTGACACCATTTAGCCTTCTGTTTGGTGGTCGTGAAATGAGAACTAAACTTCTTGGTTTGTGTTGTGAAACTGATCCAACTGTGTTTGAGAAAGCAGCTGATTTTGATGCAAAAGCTAAGCATGTAGGCAAATGAAATGTAGATAAGCGTTTATCCAGTAAGAATATTGAGATCGGAGATCAGGTTTTGATGAGGAAAGAGAACAGGGGAAAGCTAGATCGTAATTTTGAATCAAACCCCAAAACAGTTGTGGCTAAAGAAGGGTCTGAAATAATTGTTAGGGATGAAAGTGGGAAACAAACATGTAGAAACTCCACTTTTGTCAAAGTTTTGCCTGACGCAGTCCAACTGGGCCCTGGTAACCAGCGTACCTTACGGGGGGCCAACAGAGCTGACTGTTCTATTTCACTGGCTCCTAACCATGACTCTACCCGACCGCGTCACCCACCAGAGAGATATGGGGATATTAGGGTACATTAAACAGATTACAGTAGGATCTTGTGGAATTTGAATCGGAAATCTTGTTAGCCCTAGAATACTTTATAGCTAGTCTCATTTTATTCTGATTAAATATATTTTACTCTGTGTGTTACAAAATAGCTTTGTTCAATTGATTTTTTTTTCAAATAATCACTTACATAAATGTAGCTGTCTGATTTATGTCACAACAGGACTTAATGCCTGTAAAATTGGTAAGGGATGTAATGTACCAATGTCTGTATTATTTGATTCTTCATGATCATCAAACCGGTATGTCAGCTGATGCAACACATTATGTGAATCAACAGTTTTTACAAGCTAGTGCAAAAATGTTTCTTTTTTATGCCTTCAATGTGGCAACCCATAATATTGTTTCTCTGATTGTGTGTCGTCTGATTCATTGCTGGCTTGTTTGTGACAAGATCTTTGAGTTAAATAAATTAGTTTAGCACAGCAAACAGTCAGGCAGCTCCCTGTGCACTTCTAATGATAGTTAGCATATAAATGAATACATTAAAGTAGGCAACTCTCATCACTTCTCATTGTTTATAATCTGATTTTTAATACCCTGGCAACACCGGGAGGCACAGCTAGTGCTATAATAAAAGTTGTCAGCTTTTGTCTCAATACTATTAGACTACGTCGAGTCTGATGTACATGTGTTGGGTATATACATGCGTTGGTTATATACATGCGTTGGTTATATACATGCGTTGGTTATATACATGCGTTGGTTATATACATGCGTTGGTTATATACATGCGTTGGTTATATACATGCGTTGGTTCTATACATGTGTTGGTTCTATACATGTTTTGGTTATATACATGTGTTGGTTGTATACATGTGTTGGTTATATACATGTGTTGGTTATATACATGTGTTGGTTATATACATGTGTTGGTTATATACATGTGTTGGTTATATACATGTGTTGGTTATATACATGTGTTGGTTATATACATGTGTTAGTTATATACACGTGTTGGTTATATACACGTGTTGGTTATATACACGCGTTGGTTATATAAATGGGTTGGTTATATACATGGGTTGGTTATATACACGTGTTGGTTATATACACGTGTTGGTTATATAAATGGGTTGGTTATATACATGGGTTGATTATATACATGTGTTGGTTTAGCATACTTAACATTATTGCTAAGTTACCGGCACACGAGGAGAATAGACTCGGTGGAAAAGCATTAGCTCAATAGTCAATATACAAACATACAATGCGGAAAGTATCTACCATAACGGCAGCAATTAAAAATAAAATATTGTTGATATGTTTTGCTCATCAGTTTCTCTGCGCCTTTCCAGTGCAACCGTTTTATGACTGTTTATTTTTTGTAACAGGATGAGAAGGAACTGTGTGAATAGGACTTGAAGTTGTTAATATCTCTTAGTTTAATTGGGTACCTGCTTATGTATAACTGTTACTTTCACCGCTGTCCTTTGAAAAATGTATGATATGCTGCTTTTGAAAGAAATTGTCAATTTTTAGCGGAATTTTTAAAAAAGTTTGGTGGTAGAAGAACATTTCAATCAATGCTCATTAAAACTGTGATTAATTATTGATGACAGAACTTCTGAAGATGAATAATCAGTCCTCAGCCCAAGTCTCTGATTACAGCAAATGCTCAGTTTTTTGTGAGGATTTTTGTAGCTCTCATTTCCGTCACCATTCCACGACACTCCGTGTTCTCCAATCAGTCTCACTTTGCAGTTCTCACCAAATTTGAGGTCAAGGTTGCACCTATGCCAATATTTATTCATAAATTTGTGATAGATTATTCACCTTATCATTGATTGACTAATATCAACTCAAAATCCTTTGCAACTTAGAAAATTTATTCTGAAACGGAGCTTTACATTTTCCGACCGTAGAAATGGATTTTGCGTTCTGCTCTTCATTCTTGAGGTCTGTAATGCTGGATACGTAAGCTGAAGATAGATAGGTGTGAACCAACCTTGAGGAATACATGTAGCTCCAAGTCTGACAGTTAGTTTGTACTGTTTGATACATTGCTGGCTGGTGCTGAGAGGAATTGTTAGGCTATGCGATTGTGCTTGTAGGTAAAATTAGTGCATACAGTGATGAGAATGAACCAGCCGTAGATATCTACTATGTTGATTACGGAGACAGTGGCTGGTTACCCCTAGAGAACTGCAATTTGCAGCTTTTAAGGTGAGACAAATCCTTGCATGGTCTTCTACAAAGTCCACACTTTTTTGAAATGGCGTAAGTAAACATAAAAAGGCTCTAGTGTTTACGTTAATAAACATTTCTAAGCTTTAAAAAAGTTGGGCGTGCACTGTTTCTTAAATTTGAATTTTAGTTCATTAGTGATATAGTTTCAAAGTCCATTGTGTTAATATAGATTAAAAAATGTTTGTCACGTGTCATTTAGTCAGGGATGCGAGTGTGCCTGCATGTGTATTGTAGGAATCTGGTCCTTCGATTGACTTTCTAAAAAAAACTGTTTGCTTTTTTGTGTAAACAATTTCACAAAGCATTGAAATGGAGTAGCTGGTACCTCTATGTGCATCATTAAGACATGCTAGAGCATCATCTATCGTAATAATTTATTGCTTTAATTCAACAAATAAGCAAGGCTCTGAAACTTTTACCAGCGGCATTTTTCATTTCTTATATTTGTATACTTCATGGAAATATGTTTCCAAACATTGTCTTAAAGCAATGAGTTTGTATCTATTTTGGGTGCTTTTAAAATGGCAGAGGCTTAAAGATAAGAATCCGTTTTATAGTTAAATGGCAGCGTGTTAAATAACAACATGTTAATTGGTGGTATGTTAAATGGTGGCATGTTAAACGGTGGCATGTGGAATGACAACACGTTAAATGTTGGCATATTAAATGGTGGCATGTTTAATGGTGGCATATTTAATGGTGGCATGTTACATGTTGTCATTTACAATTTTTATTGAACTTTTAGCAATGGCTGTGACTGATTTTATTGGCAGATTCTGTTAATGCTGCCCGTAGTTTTTGCATTTTTGTTCTACTTCTATTGCTCCCCTCTTCAGCATGATTATTGCTATTATATCATTATTTTATGAGTAAATATGAAATATTACTAATTTCAGTTAAAGGTTGACTTGCAACAAAATTCGCCTTGCAGTTATTTGGTATCAAAAGATTCACTATGTTTTATTCTGCTGTGTTGTAGGTGCAAAATATGTGGAAATGTGATTACAAGCTCTTAAAAGCTAAAAACGGACAGTTAATCGCCGCCATCACGAGACTGCTATAGATTAGAATCTCTTTCCAAAACGGCTCAAATGGGGCGTAGTTGTACAAGATGGCTTCCGTTTACACTTTCACGCAACCTCATTCATCGAAATATTTTCACAAATATACTTCACGCATTCAATAAAACCATGTTTATTGTTCTTACGCGTCTATTCATCATCATTGTAATGCTGTCATTTTGAGCACTGATATTTCAAAACCCGCAGTAAAAATTCATTTAATATTTTAACCTTAGCTCGAAGGAGTACATATCATCCTCTGATAAACATGACAAGCATGTTGGTCACCTTTGATATGCAAAAAATGCTGCAGAAATTATTCGCGCTGTTTGGCAGGAAGTATGGGCCACATGATCAGATTACGACTAGTCGATTAGACCATGCCGAAACAACACTGTAAAGTAGCGAGTATCTATACTTGATACGGGCACTTCGGTAAAACCCGAAGTGTTTGTCATAAACTAGTGCTACGAGAAGTTTTATATTGAGCCTTTTATTGGCCTTTCAATTTACGTGAGAAAATCACGTGACAAAAAATAACTAAATGTAATGACTTGACTATGTCAGAGAAATAAACTGATTTCAATCTACGGCGGTTTCGTGATGGCGACGATTAACTGTTCGTTTTTGAGCTTTTAAGAGCTTGTTATCACATTTCCACATATTTTGCACCTACAACACAGCAGAGTAAGACATGGTGAATCTTTTGATACCAAATAACTGTAATGTGAACTTTGTTGCAAGTCAACCTTTAAATAATATATAATTATTCAATTATTTCTTGAAGAATGCTATTTTTAATATGAATTGAATCTATCCGTAGACCTCGACTTAGTCATCCAGTTAGCTAGTATCGAAATATCATAATTACATGTGTAACTTTGCGAAAAGCTTGACTGTAATTCGCAGTTTAATAATATATTTTCACGGGTAAATGATTGCTGTTATTTTAGAAATAGTTACTATAGTCATGATGCTCTATTGGGAATAGAAACTGGTAGCTTATGTTCAACTTCACCTTGTTATAAAAGTATTTGGAACTTGTATTTGGAACTAAGTTTAGTCTGATTTAAAAGGAAAGAATCTAAAGAAAATCTGTGCAATTGTGGATCTGCTCTGTTGGGTCTTATCGCCTCAAAAAGACTTTTTGAAGCCACAAAATAAATATGCGGTGCCACTCAGAATGAAATGAATAAATGTCTATGTTATTTTTAGTTAAGAATATAGAAGATCAGCGTTTGTTTCGCATCCCAAGGCAAAAATTGGCTTAGATTTGTCTCATATCCTCATTCTTCATATTCTGAGGTATAACTGTACAGTGCACCCTCGGGATACGATATAACTGTACAGTGCACCCTCCGGATACGGTATACTTGTACAGTGCACCCTCAGGATACGGTATAACTGTCCAGTCCACCCTCGGGATACGATTACTCTGATATACGATTTTTTCATTTTACGAAATCAAACATTTTTTTTCACCTCACCATACAAATCTTATTTCACCATACGAATTCAACTAAATTTTTGCCTGAGTTTAAATTTGGCCGTCGGTGTGCTTATTGCGTACATCAAAGTAACAAAGACACCAAATGCTGTTTGCCGAAAATATTTTCATAATGCCTGAAAGAGACACGATGACCTGACCATGTTTTTTCAGTTCAGCAGTTCTCATGTGTGAAACAGTAAAATTTTCCCTTTAAAACTAGTAACAAAGTTGGAGTTGCAATCCCTTCAAACAGAAGGTCAGACAATTTTCCTTACCCTGCTAACCAAAATTCATTTTGCAAAAACCTCATCATTCGGGATTTCTTGCCGAATTAGTTTGAAAAAGGTTTCAAACCGGCTCGCTAAAAGTTATAGGGAAAGCCAAGACAGAAACTGATAAGTAATAAAATTTTAGTGATAAAAAGTTAAAATTCAGTAAAATAGTTAGAAATATATACTAAAACTTAGCTATCTTAACTACATAGCTTCAAGTGAGTGTGTTTAGTAAGCTAAACTTATTTGAGGAGAGTTCGAAGTTTATGTTATACATACGTCGGTCTTGAGGGTAAGTACTTCCTACAGTACGTACTGCACATAGTAAATTGTAATGTTACATTTTAATGCATATCATAACCAATAAATACACTAAAGTTACTATAGGTAACTATAGTTACTAAGGTTAACATACCATTTTGTTACTAAGTTTTAATATGTACAGTACTTGTTTGAACTTTTGACGATTTTTACCAGGGCATGTTTGCAATATATAATTACTATGGTTTCTATACCCCTACATACGATTCTTTCACCGTGGAATGACAACCCTGGAAAAGATCAAAATCGTATCCATAGGTGTAACTGTATTTATAAAGACTTCAGGCCATTGTTTTTGATGTATCTATGTACTTTATGCTACAGCTTCCTACCCAACTCACGTACCTCGATAAAGCAACGACTACTGTAGATCAAAAACTGTCAAGGATGCGCGATTGGAATTCAAACACCTCATGTCTACCTCAATTGCACCCGAACACAAAAAATTTAAAAGCATTCTTTATCCATTAAAAGTGATGTGTGGCAATTAAAACCATAACATTTTCAACTTGCGACAAAAGTTCTTGTTTTGTAGCAAGTGGACATCGTAGCTAGTAGCTATCGTAGCTCACCAAAATTTAAACTTGATGAATTCTAACTAGCGCTGAGCCCGGTGATGCCGGGGATTTCTTTAATTTTCAATCTGACAACCCACAGATGGATGTTTAAGAGGCTGATTCTCAGAAACCAGACGGAAATTTGAAACAAAGTATTCTAGCGATTTGGCAGAAGGTTTGGAGCATATTTGTGTAAAGTTTGAATGAAATTGACCAAAATACATAGAAATGCGTAGCATTTACAAAAAATACCGCACACAAACACCGCACACACTCCACACACCACTACACACACCATACACACCACACACACACACCACGCGCACACACCACGCACACGAAACACCACCCACACGAACACAATGACAAAGTGGGACTTGTTAACATAGAAACTGTCCTTCCATACCAAGGTCATAGACTACTAAAAATGAAGATGCAACTGTTTAGCTATCAGCTTCTAAGATCAAAGTATACTTGAATCAATTCTTGAAAGACAAATATCCCTCAGTCAATCTCAACCAAAGCAGAAAATGAGACTAAGCTATAATTATATACAACTAGCTGTGCCTCCCGGCGTTGCCCGGGTATTAAAAATCACCTTATAAACAATGAGAAGTGATGAGATTTGCCTACCACTTGCTGGCAGGCAACTCTCCAGCAAATGGCAGGCCATTGCCAAGTGGCCTGGCACATTGCCAATGGAAAATTCCACTAAGCTAGTTAATAAGCGCTAGGTTTCTAAGGCCGGTACGTCATGACATTGCGTCAGCATTGTTGTCTAGCTACGCTATTCTAATAATAGCTATAGCTGGACATACCAAAAACAGACATACTTTAACCCTCTGAGGCCCCTTGTTGCACTGGTGCAACATAACTTTCAAAACTAAATAGAGCAACTACAAATGCTTTATAACCAAATATTATTCTCAAGTGGCTTCTTACATATCTTTATGTAAACCCAAACCCAAAATTGTTAGGATTTCATGATCGTGATGTCACCACATAACTCTAAAACATTCCGTGGAATTGAAAGTTGACCACATGTGAAGAAAGCAACTTTTTAGGCATGGCTTTCTAGCTCTTTGAGGTAAGTTGGAATAACAAATTTTCTGTTTTGGGTACTATGTTGACCGTACTTTTACACACATAAAATGTTTTGGAAAAATAAATTTTGTTTTTCTATTTATATGAGCTCAAAATTTTTTGTGCAGGAGTGCAACATTGGGCTCTACATTGCTAAGCTGCAAACCAAGGGATTAGTATGGGACATTTTAATTAGCCATTGTTAGGGCTAATGCTCTTCATTCTAGTTGTTGTGCATAATACTTAGTGTTGTAAAGATGGTAGTAGAGGTACACTGACTACCATAATTGAAGTACATGTAATATTACCAGGTTACCTTCACTGCTACTACCAGTACTTCTGCTATGATTGTAGTCATGCACTACCAAAGTAAATTGGTATTTCAAAATGATACAACACTATGGAATTGGTTCACTTGATATAGCATGATAGTTAGGTGTGTAGGCTTTCTGTTGGGCTATTTTAGGTGTTTTATGAATGATATTGCAAAATAGATTGCCTTAGTTTGTAGATACAAAATTCATTCAAAGTCATAAGGAGCAGAGTTGATGAAACGAGTTTGCTAGACGAGCTCTGGAAAATGTGATCATGAATAGATGCCTTATAGAATGAATGTCTGTAAATAGAACCCAAAGAATGTCACTCTATAGATGAAATGATGAGTCAATACACTGGAAAGATTCGCCCTTGCCGACAATACATAAAGCGTAAGCCACATCCATGGCGCTTCAATATTTAGGGTCGAACAGGAGTCAGTGGCATTTTGCATGACTTTGAAGTATACTAGGATGGTGATGGCAAGCGGTTGGAGTTGGGCTAAAATGCTGATATTGTATTCAAGCTCACATCTACTCTATAAGAGAACTGGAGGTACAAAATTTATGGAAACAACATGTTTATCGGTCTTCCCTTCATCCCTGAGCTAAATAAATATAGGATGTTTTATACAGGTACTTTTTGAACCAACAGGGTTCTTGAATGCAAGCTCAAAAATGAAAAATTCTTCAAACGAGAGGGCAGATGTTCCTATGACAACTATGTGGATGAGGTCAACAATGTGGTTGCTGTCAGATGGTGTGACAACAAAGCTGTCACCTTTTTCTGCTCATTGACTAGTGTACAGCCCCTTGTTCAAGCCAAACAGTGGGACAAGCCATCAAAAGAGCATTTTTTCTACAACACGTCTGCTATAATACAATCATATAAAAATATGACAGGGAGTGATTTATAGGATTCAATTTTAGCAAAGTTTTGTTTGGCTATGAAGAGTCGGTGATGGTATTTCTACTTGTATTGGGGTTTTTAGTGGTAGCAGTAATCAATACTTGGAATATCTACAGGCGAGATAGTCGCCTTCTCAAGCTACCAAAAAGTGAAATACTAAAAAGAAGAAAATTTTAAGCTGAGGTTGCTGACAATCTCATCCATGTCAATGCTGCTGCTAAACAAGGATGACCATCTGCAGCAGGTGATGCCACTCTATGACCTACAACAGCTGGAAAAAATAGAAGTTCGAAATTCAAAAAAACGCGAAGTTCCCTATTACATTTTTGCTCATTGTCCAGTAAAGGTTCCAAGGAGAGGTCAAGAAAACAAATACTACCAATTGTCAAAAATGGGAAATAGTTTCTGCTTTCTTGATGAAAAAAATTATTTACGTGCGTATCATTGCAAGCGAATGGAGAGCTAGAGTTACATTGAAACAGTTGATATTGCTCCAGTATTTAGTCCATCTGTACCAAACAGTGATGTAAACTGATATGCTTGTGATCTATGTATATAGTATATATATATATGTAAATATATATATCTGTATATATTTATTTATATATATATTTATACATATGTATAAATATTTATATATGCTATATATATTTATATATGTATGTATATATATATAAATATATATATACATGTGTATGTATATGTACATGTATATATATAAATATATATACATGTGTATGTACATGTATATGTATGTATATTGTATATATGTACATATAGGTATACTTTATAAATATGTATATGTAGATATGTAGATTTAACATTTATTCATTCAAAATAAAGATATTTTACTGGCTCAAATACTTCATAACATTATTGCCTGTTGTGGTAATTTATATAGCATTGAAGCCCAATGTTGCGTGAGTGCAACATTTAATATCTCAGGTCAAGGTAATAGTAGAAAATAGAAAAATTAGAAAAACACTCATACATGTATCTGGAGGCTATCCAAGAAGTTTGAAATTTTTTAGAGCAAAACTTCTGTGTGTGGGCCTCAGAGGGTTAAGAAATACAGTCAAACATGGATAACTTGCCCACAGATAGCTCGAACACATGGTTAATTCGAACGGTTTCTTTGGTCCGTTCCCACGTAATGATAAATTGCTATAGATAACTCGAACTCAACACTGTTAACTCGAACTATGCAAATAGTTCAAGTTCCTTTGCAAATAAAATCAGTTTCAGAGCTTCACATATTCTAGGCAAATGCATTTCTTCTAAAATATTGTTACCAGCTGCTTTTAGAACACTTCTGTAGCTTTGGATTTTGGAATAGGACGAGTATGTGAAGTAGTACGCTAGTAATTTTATAAAATTGAATGTGCCACTAGTGGCATCATTTGTTAGTTAATAGTCTCATTTTGTTCTACAACCACCAGCCATCTTAGCATAAATGGCTGGCGTAATTAAGACTTTGTGGTCTATCCCACGTAAGGTTCCATAAATTCGAACTGTTTTTCCCAACGGCTACCGAAACGGTTGTTATTGCTTTAGAAAATCACTTTATTCCAAGCCATAGAGGTAAGTAAACCTCAACTTTTCGTAATTCATAAGCGTCGTTATTACCACCATCGCCAAAATATTTTTGTCAACGACTTTTCTAAAGGTTTGGTGAAATTTGATTTATAACAAACATCCGCTTAACGATCGCCCTTCGGAAGCAAGGTAAAGTGAGGTAATCTTTGCATAAACTTCAAGAAAAATCGGCAAAATTGATCGTGGGTAAAACGCTCAAAAGAAAAAGATGTCTTTTCTTTTGAGCATTTCAACAACGATCAAGTTTTGCCAATGTCAATCTAAAAAACGTCCTGGCAATAACATGACCTCAAACAACAAACCAATCTCAAGTGATAAAAAAATCTCTATACTTTTTGATAAAAACGTTTTAAACTTTACATTAGAAGCATTTAATTTGAAACAAGCCATTTGTGCTTTTGATTTATATTATAGTTTGTATATGTACATGTATCTACTAATAAATAAGTAAATACATGGACTTGTGACAGTGCTCTGATAACTTGAACGCTCTGATAATTCGAACACTTTCGCTCGGTCCCGTGAAGTTCGAGTTATCCATGTTTGACTATATATATAGATTATTTGGAATTGTTTTCCACAACTAGAGAAAGAAGACAACTACCGAGTTGGTTAGTAAAACATTGTACAAACAAATATTAGCTGTCACCTAACTTATGTAGCATTCTTTACTGGTAAAATCCTTTGTGGATAGGGGGTCTTTAGTTGAAAGAACCTGCTGTTGGTTTGACTCCATATTTTATTCTATTTTTTTATTTATCCATAGACAATACGCTTCCTATTTGATACTTTGTAGGCCAGACTTCTATAGCTTACGAGCTCAGGCTATAGAGTGCTACACTGATATGGTACTCCTACCAGGTAAGACTTGGGTTCCTCAAAGCTCTGTTACAACTCTTAGTTCAGCTTTTGTTGTTATTCTTGGCTTTACATCCACACTTCATGTTGACCCAGGGCTGTTTCATCTTGAGGTTTCTTTTACTCGTTTTTATGTATACTGTCTAATTGTCAAAGAATTGGTTGATCATTATGCAATTTTTTTACAAATGGATTTTTGTGAGCTTCGTGAGGCCATGTAGCAGCCTCACCAAATATATGGAGCTGATTAGTTCGGTGGTTGTAGTTATATATGATTCGCTATCTGTACTGTCATGTTTTTGCAGGTTTGTAAGTTTTTACGCTTTGTATTACAAGATGGTTGACTTTACTTAATTTTCTTAAATTTTTTGGACCTTTTTTATGATGCAGAAGTATTTGTGTTGTTCTTTCATGGTTTATATTGGTACATATAGTCATGCAACTAATTTTTTAAAATCATAGGATACCGTCATTTAAAAACAGTAGTTTTTATAAAAAGGTGTTTTACTTCAATAAGGCTGCAGTGAAGGTCATTTTGTTATAACCTTTACAAATTCAGTTGTTTCAAAGTTTTAATTCCATCCTTAATTTGGCTTAAAATTATGTGTGTTTCATATAAATCTGACTGCAAAAACTTTTGTTATGAAAATAGAATAATTAATTTGATAATGTATTTTTTGATAATGTATTTTTGTATTATTTTTATTATGTTCTACTGATAGCTTTCAACTATGTTACATATTGCGTAGTCCATGGTGGTCAAACCACATTTTATTTAAAATTTTGCAAATATTTGTGTTCGTACATAAAAAGTTTTTTTTTAATCGAAGCACATTTCATCTGTAGCATGTATTTCACTCGCTGTGTTTCTACAGCAGAAATGATTCTGTCTAAAGGCTCACACCTTCATGTGTTGCTGGTGCTGCATATAGGTTGTCCAGAGACATTCACTGATGAGCAGTGCGATACATTTGAGCGACTCACTCACACCGGTAGTTGGAAAAGAGTTGTGGGTGCTGCCGTTGGCTGGAAGGCCCGGGAAGATGGTGTGGAGCTGCCGGTTGTCAAGCTTGTTGACACCAACACTGAAGTGGTGCGTCTCTTTTACAGTTTATTACTGGCATCGTCTGAGAGTTGTCTTTCAGATCTCGTACAACCAAATTAGCTGTGCTATCCGGCGTTGCCCGGGTATTAAAAATTAGCTTATAAACAATGGGAAGTGGTGAGAGTTGCCTGCCACTTGTTATTAGCCTGGCACATTGCCAATGGATAATTTGAGTAAATTTACTAATAAAAGCTACTGCTTCTGATGGTGTTACGCCATCACTTTGCGTCGTGACGGAGAGCGGTAGCGTATTTGCTCCCATGTAGCGACATATATCGCCTAATAAATTCATCAAGCTCATGTGGCTGAATTGGTAAGGCATTGGACTGGCGCAGTGGAGGGTCCAAGGTCAAATCTTCTGCGATACCGATTCTTTATTTCAAGATTTTAATAGCTATAGCTGGAACTACACACATGCAAACAAAGTTTGAGAAATATATATAGATTAGTATTCATACTGTGATGTAATTAAATATTTGGTAACACCTAATATTTGATGATAGCGCTTATAAGTTGTCATAACTTTTTGAACCACAAGGTTTACGAAAAATTGTTTCGATATCAAATTAATCAGCATAAAATTTTACATTTGCCGATGCCATAAAAGCGGAAAAATGTGTTGAAGAATTACCTTGGACATTTTTTTGATTATCTTGAGTAGCGAGTTGAGCGTGTTCCGAGTCAGACGAGTTTTGACTAAAAAAGATAGACACTAGATAATCATCTATTGACGTTCATTGATCTACAATGTGTGAAACCTCCGTATCTGTTATACATGTACGTCCGACACAGCGGGTTATTGCGAAGACAAGCTTGCAATAAAAACTAAATTTTTCGCAAAACGAAACTGATTTCAGCGTGATCTGTAAACATGTATTCTATTGGCTCATCACAGGCAGATGATTGTTTCCTTTCATTTATGTACATACATGATGGGCTAATTACTCACTAATCAGAAAAGGTTAAATACTGGTTAATTACTAAGACTGCACCACGCGGCTCTTGGCCGTATGCCAATGCTGAGTCGAGACGCACTGCATGGCTCATGGTACACAATTAGTAATTTGTTTTTACAATCGTTCATTAAGCTACACGGATCTCTCAGAGTGACTACTCATGACGCGCTCTTCAGGGGTGTTCACACGAGAGCCGAAACGAACTAAACAACACAAAATGACGTCGGTGTCAGTTGTAAACTGTTTGCCAAAGACAGTTCTGGGTGAAACGAACCATTTTGGTCCTGCTCGTAATTTCGTGGCCGAATCCCTGCTTTTATTGGCTGGTTAAAATTCTAGCGAGCACGCGTCACATTTTTCCTTATGTGTGTGAGCAAAGTTAAAAAAAATGGGACAATCTTTTTATTTCGTTAATTGACAACGAAGCAATTTACGACAAGGCTCACCCGGACTACATCAAAAAAGATGGTATCATTTACAATACAGTCATACTTCGACTTACGAGCTTAATGCGTTCCGAGACTGAGCTCGTATGTCAATTTACTCGCATGTTGGTGCAATTTATTTATATATAGAACAATTAAATATACATTGATTGGTTTCCATACTCTAAAAAATTCAAATAAAACACTCAAAACAAGATATTGTAACAGGAAGAACGTATTGGTTATTGTCCTAACTTAGCACATGCTTTCAAAAAACAACAAATAAAAAATAATGCAAAGAAATGTGATTAATTAAAATGTAAAATTAAATACCTACAATAGCAGCTAATGCTAGAATTTGCCAGAGAGGGAGATATAAGTTATCCTTCATTACAACAGTTGACTCTGATAAATTTAGATTTAATCAAAGTCTTAAAAGAAAACCTTAGAAGCAAACCTAAAAGCAAACTTTCATTTTTAACCTAACGTAATTGAAATTTCTTCGGCGTTCATAGTTTTAAGTTGCTCGCTGGTTAGCTAATTTTCCCTTTGTTTCGCTTTCACGACTAGCCGGCCGTTTTAAGATAAACCTATCTAAGGACGTTTGTTTTTGTCGCCCTTTCAACATGTTGCGATTAGGGCGCACGCAGGTGTCGTCACAAAGGGTTAATGCACGACCACTAGCCAACTTGCCCGAATGTCTATTTTTATTGTTTTGATAGATAGCACCGGCCTTTTCACATAGCATCGTTTCAGTTACGCTGTTACCGGCCAATTGTTTATCGTTTATCCAATGCTTGAGCAGCCCCTCCATCAGCGGTCGTGAAGATCGCTGCGCCGTTAGTTAGAAACTATGGTTAGTCCTTTTGCGAACTAAATGCCCTGAATATAATCCTGTTTGATCATTGTGGATATATTTCGGTCACATTGCTGAGCTAGCTCAATCACGCATACACATTTTGCATATTTTTCAATAATTTTCCGTTTAATATCAATTGTTATCATTTGCTTTTTCTTTGCATTATCTTTCATTTTACTGGCAAACTTTCGGTCTACGCACAGTACTTTAAATTCACATACTTCAGCACTGAATGCAGAGTGATGCTGTTCTCATAAAACACCTCCGGCATACTTGGCAACTGACTCACGTGCTCGCATCTCAAACATGGCTCGTATGTTAGTGCTAAAACTTGCTTAAAAGCTGGCTCGTATCTCAAGTTTCTCGTACGTTGGAGCACTCGTAAGTTGAAGTATTAGTGTACTTGATCCTTCATTTCGAATGAAATGAGAGCGCAAAACTATATGGAATTCGTTGGTAAATAAGTAAAATAATTAAAAGACGTCATCTATTGCCAGATGACAATATACTGTAAAAGGATTTTGCCGGCCTTTACTCAGGCGCGATGTAGCTTGTGATTGTGTTGCATAAATGTATGATGTTGCATAAATGTAAGAGAATGATTGTGGTTTTCTTTCGTGTAGAATAGAAGTAGATATGTAGAAGTAATATGTCATACTCATCCTGATGAAGAATCGTTGACTGATTTATTTATGTAAAACCACAGTACTATGATAAAGACTGTTTTTGTTTGTTATGTACTCAGCATAGAAAAACATTCATATGTTAACAAAAAATATAATTTTGTTGATGGGAAGGGTTGGCAAAATCTTTGTATCGAGTGATTTGTTTTGCGCAGCTGAGCGATCTTCTGATAAATCTGCTGCGTAATTATAATTAATAATTGATCCTCAAAGTTTTTTTGTTTAGAATAGAAGTATTTAACTCAAATACATAAAAACTACCAATGAAACAGTGTCCTGTCTTCATGCGTATTGTTTCTAGGGAGTGAAGTGTCTTCGGATGCCGTGTGACATGTGGCTTAGCCGAACCGAAACAACCTCCGAACCAAACCTAAGTCGGTTCGGCCATCGTGTGACCACGGCTTTCGTGTAGCTTCAGCTATAAATACTGTATACTGTGTATTACTCACTCAGTTAAAACTGTCTAAGATTTCTGTTATGTCCACATAATTCCTTACATTTTCAATCTCACAGCATAGCCTTGTGTTGCTCATTCAGTGAAACGTGTCTAGATTCTAGAAGATGTTTGAGTGTCCTGTCTGGTTCGACAAAAAACCTTTAATGGTTTATATTCTCAAGCTTTTATAGCTCCTTCATAAACTTTCCTTTTATAAGAGCTGTGTACACCCGAAGTCATGGTTGGATATTGGAGAAAAAATATTGCAACGCACCGTATTCAACCTCTCGAGATTCAACATACCTCTATGACACTAACACCGCTATGACACTAACACCGCTACGACTCTGCTCTCGGAAGTCTAGTACTGCCTTTAATTACTCCTTATATAAACATGTCTAGTGAAAAATATTTCTGGTGAAAATGAGAGATTTTGTATGCGCAGTTTCTTACTGTTTAAAAACGTTTGATAAAAATTAAATAAAAATCCTACTGATACAATTATTTCTACTAGTACCCTGGCAGTTTAGTATACTGTGAGAGATCGGTAGGCATGCCGATAAGTCTTCGAGATGAGTATATGCACTATTATTCTAAATCCTGGAAGGTGAATGTTTGGTGCAGGTGATAATGTGATGACTAGCAAGTATGAAAGTCCAGGGTTCAAATCCCATATGATGCAATCTTTTTCCCCAACCTCAACCATGGCTTCGGACAGTCATGGCTCTTACTATAGTAAAGGCTAGGTGAATTCTTGGGTAATATAAGTCTTTGCACAGAAAATTATTTTTATTTAACATATAATGACAGTTATCATTCTAACTTTCAAACTTCATATCATGAGAAAAGTGTTTTATGCAATTTTAATAAATTAAGAGAAAAAATAAAACGACTGTACAGGTTTTCAAACATCGTCAAACAACGGTAACTTCAAACTCCATATCATGAGAAAAATGTTTGGTGCAGGCCAAATAAATTAAGAAACAAAATAAAACAACTATAAAAGTGTTGAAATGTGAAATAATTAGCCAGTAATAGCTAAATTAAGTCTGGTTTGCTACGATTACAATAAAATATGATTTGGTAATGATACAATTAAATATGAATTGAGAAAACAAAATAAAAATCCTGAATATGTCGAATTAATAATAACATATCGTGCATAGAAGTGTGTGTGCGTGCGTGCGTGTAAAAAAGGTTCCAGCAACGGATATCCATCAAAACTTTGATTGCGACGATAGTGGTACCTCTCGATACCGATACATGAGTAAAAATGAGATATCGGACCGTCTTTGTCTGGTACTTTGTCTGACCAAACGGAAAGATAATGTAGAAGCTATTCATACTCGAGATAATACAGTTGTCCTGGGGAAAAGTATTAACCTTTACCGATTTAGCAATGGAACCTTACAAAAAACCAGAAATAGAAGTGTACATTTGAAATTGAAACGGCATGTGTAATAATTACAAACCAAAAAAATATGTAATGGTAACAAAAAATAGTTTTTAAACAATTTCAAAAAATAAAAAGTGCACAGTTAGCGTGAGCTTATGGTATATGATAAAAGCGATAGAATGCTAAAGACAGTATAGCTCAGTGGTTAAATGCGTGGTTTGATACTTGTGGTTGCAATCTCCGCGAGTTAAAATGTAAATGTGAGTTCAAATCCAGCACACAGCGAACTTTTTATTCCAAGGTTTTAATACTATAACTTAAGTACAAAAAATTGAGTTTTAGTTATCATCTATTCATAGGACATCGTTATAAGAGATGAGATGATGAAAGCCATGCAAACAGATAAAGTGAAAGAAAACGTCAACTCGGCTCATATACAAGATCTCTCAGACTCCAATCAAGCCACCTTCTCCGTGCCCAGTTCTTTCGGACAACAGGCCAACCATATTTCAAGCGAGACGAAAGACCCTGACATCAGGGTAGACGAATCTCAGTTTTCTTGCATTTCTGAGTCAGTCATAGAAGATCGGTTTAGCAAAGAGGATGATTGGGATTGATGTTATAGAGTTTAAGTTCAGTGGCTATGCCATAATCACACTGCGGTGCTACCAGCTCAATGTACATATGCTTAGAC
This sequence comes from Watersipora subatra, assembly GCF_963576615.1. NCBI lineage: Eukaryota > Metazoa > Bryozoa > Gymnolaemata > Cheilostomatida > Watersiporidae > Watersipora > Watersipora subatra. The sequence continues at coordinate 46,590,064 of NC_088712.1, read as the reverse complement.
TAATTCTATGTATTTCTCCTTCCAACATACAATCTGTGAAGTTAGTCTGTGGTATGCAAAGGTCATATCAAGGGTCAAATTGGATCAGCTTTAACGAGCTGACTAATATTTACATCAGCACCAAGATTTTATTGTTTGGCCTTTTGTAGAGAGTTTGTTTATGACTTATCCTCTTTATTGATGAGATAACTCACATCAAAATATGCATTTGCCATTCACGGTACCCTCATAATTCTTTTTATCAGTTCTTTTAAACCGGAAACCCTGTAGAGGGTGAAGATCAAAAATGGAAAAGTCTATAATGCTATAGAGAAATGCTATCTGCTGTTTATGGACATTCACCTTATAAGTGCGTCACTTGTATAGCTGTAGGATTCATTCATCAATAAATCTTTGTGTGTTCTTGTTGACCATGATATGAATGGTTGCCAATAAACTCCTCAGCTTGCAAACTGTTTCAAGGTGTGTAAATGAGGAATTCAGTGATGCCAAAGTACCCATTGCTGCTGATACATAGATTCATTGCTGCCAATAGCTGTCAATAGCAGTCCTTAACTGTCAATAGCAGTCTAGCTTTGTCTGGGAAAGATCAAACATACAAAATAATATTGTTTGTTTACCTGTGCAGTTCACGATGTTTAGTGAGGGCAGGTCGCTGTTCTACCAAATGCCATGCTTCTGCATGGATGTTAAATAGAATAGGTGAGACAAGACATCTTTGCCGGACTCCTTTTCCAATAATGGCTGGCTCTTTATTTCCCCTCCTAGTTCTTACCGAGGCTGTCAGTCTCTGGTAAAGCACTGCTACGAGGTATCAATCTCTCCAGTTTATTCCAATCCGTTTCAATACCGCCATCAATTTAGTTCAGTTGACTTGATCAAAGGCTTTTCAAAGGGTCTAAGGTTATGTCTATGATTATGTCTATGGTTGAGTCTATGATTATGTCTATGGTTGAGTCTATGATTCATGAAATACTAATCTGTCTTCCTAAGTTTAGATATTTATGAACTTCATAGGCATTTACTGACTTTCAATGCATCGTGGTTAAAATCATTATATATCAGTATATATACTACGGAAGTAAGTGGTTATCTATAAGATAATTACTTACATGTATGTATGTACATGTATGTAAAGCTGCTCAACACAAGGTGTGGAAGTAAATATAAACTTAGTTATTAAAGAACAGCATGAACATAGATTTGAGATAATGTCAGTTTCAGTTTACTGTTAGGTGGAGGGTGATGGTCACTTAGTGAGTGAACAAGTGAGTGAGTGCGTGTGTGAGTGAGTGCGTGTGTGAGTGAGTGCATGGGTGAGTGGGGGTGGGTGGGGGCGGTGTGTGTGCAGGTGTAATAACTTAAATGAAATTAGTTTAGTAAGCTAAGTTCATTTAAGTTCATGTTATGTTACATAGCGTCAAAAAAGTCTCGTGTACCTAACGTGTTGCTGTCAAGTTGCTGTCTCGATAGTAAGAACTTTATACAGTACTGTACGTAGTAATGAATACGTTACATTTTATTGTAGATCATAAGCACTTAATAGGTGAATATAGTTACCAAGGTTACTATACTATTTTATTACTAATTGCCAATGTGTACAGTACGCATATAAAGTGTTGATGTTTTACTGGGGGTTTGCATTAGATAATTGCTATAGGTTCCTATGACCCTTCATACAAAATGTTTGCCTTACGATCCTACCACCAGAACAAATTAATGGCTTATGGCGGGGATCCATTGTACAGTAAATGGAGTGTGTACAACGAGTCTGATAGATTGTGTATATTTGTTATGAATAGAAAAACAATTAGTTTAATGTAAAACTTTCATTGCTGAAGATAAGAAATCTTTTTGCTTCTTCTATTTTTTATCTTCATTGCTAGGATTTTCAATCAGAGTTGTCATTAGAGAATGTTATGTTAGCAACTATTTTTAATGTTTAGGTCAGTTGGTATCTAGGGGATATCACATAAATTAACAGTCAACTTGAAACTTCAGATTTATACTGAAAATGTCTGATGCATAAAGTGACCAAATTTGTAATCTTATGTAAACGAGGAGGGTAAATAAAATGAAGCAAAACTGATGAGTTTACTCGGGCTTTGGATATGATGAGAAGACAACTCTCCGAATTATTTTAGGGCCAGGCTTTACAGGGTTAAACTATTCTCCTCATTCCACAGAAATTTTTATTATCAGTTTTATAGTCAAATAGAAGATCTTTTTGTTCTACTGATTAGTTATTCGATTAAATGCTGCTATTTCCAGTTAAAAAATCGTTCTATTTAATATTTCAATGATTGAACTTTTTCAATTTATTTGTGTGTAAAATCATTTTAAAAACCTATGTGTACATATGGGCAAAGATGTGTAGATATTGATATGCATGCGCAGGTAAATTGCAGTGCCTAAGCTGGAGTGCAATCATAGACATTGGTGTCCATTGCATAAGATGTTACGCAGCAAAATAATTTCATGAGAATGTATCTATAAACATCACGTGATGCAGTATATAATAGAATGCTTTGCACTGGAAATGGCAGCATTTGAATAACGAAACAGCGGAGCAGAAAATCTATAAAACTAAATCCAAAAATAAAACTGATTTTTTTCCTCACATACACTAAAAGTTTTATTTTACTCTCTATAGCAATTTTGTTTGAACTTTTAAAATTGCTAGGACTTTTGGCGTAGAACTTTACTGATGATGCAGTTACTAGACATTTCTTTATTACATTGACAAATACCAGCACCAACAGTGTGAAGTCTAAAAACATAAAATTACTATGCTAAGTACTAAATATAAGCAGCAATATTATGTAACTAGTAATTGGTTATAATAAGTGATCAAGCCAAGACATTACACAGGCATTCTTTTAGCAAATTTCATCAATCAAGTGGTTGATACGTGTGAAAGCATTCATGGCAAAGCACAGTTCAATGATCACTAGTAAGAAATAGACAGAAGAAATAAAATACACATACCTTTTGCCTTTTTTCTAGCACTTTGTCAAAAATACTTGATGAATACAACAGTGTATAAAAATCTTAAATGAGGTTTGTAAAAACATATCAGTTTCTTTAATGGCTAGCAAAACCAGACTAAATAGGGTGAGTGCAGGTAAAATATATATATATATATAGGATATATATATATATATATATATACAAAAAAAAGATATTTATTTAGTTGTTACTCTTCTATTGGTCCCACCAGACTTGGAACCATACTCCAATGACAGTATAAGCTACCCGGAAGAAACGCGACAATACCGAGGTCAGCAACAATAAAACGCAAGGTCAGCAAAACAGTTTTAGTGTAAACAACAGGAAACTAGTTTGACCACCACATATGTGTGTTTTATTGCTGAGATGACCGTGCAAACAGATGAAATCATTTCGTTGTCAAGCAAATGTTTCAATGAGCGAGTGAGTCAATGAGCGAGTGAGTCAATGAGCGAGTGAGTCAATGAGCGAGTGAGTCAATGAGCGAGTGAGTCAATGAGCGAGTGAGTCAATGAGCGAGTGAGTCAATGAGCGAGTGAGTCAATGAGCGAGTGAGTCAATGAGCGAGTGAGTCAATGAGCGAGTGAGTCAATGAGCGAGTGAGTCAATGAGCGAGTGAGTCAATGAGCAGCATACGGCTACAATTGTCTTAAAAGTATACAAATCTTTACACTCTCATTACCAGATAGTGCCTCTCTAATTATTGGTTTTTAGATATAACAAAGTACTGATGCTAAATTCTTGTGCCTATTTTAGGTGTCGTATCATCAGAACTTTTCTGCACAAGTTTTGAAGGTTTTACTGTGTTCAGAATTGTTTCGGAACACAGTTAAATTCAATTCAAATTCAGTTCAGGTAAACTCAATTCATATAAATTCAATTCAGGTAAAATCAATTCAGTTAAATTCAATCAGTTAAATTCAAATCAGTTAAATTCAAATTCAATTCAGATAAATTCAATTCAGATAAATTCAATTCCGGAAACCACAATTGGGAAACCAATCGTGATTGTCTGAATTGGTTATCACAGTTCACCGCAATCTGGTGTAATATAGTTACCCCAATCTAAACGGAATATGTCATTCTGTTTTCTGTTTGCTTTTGTTTGGCGTACTGTTTGCACATCAATTTAAACCAACTTGTACTACCCAGAGGGATCGCTATATTATATTCATGGAGATATTGACAGTTGGGAATAAGGTAATTTCTCTTAACTATTGAACGACACAAAATTTATTACATTAAGCCTGGGATTTTCTCACAAGTATCCTGCCATCAAAAAGGGGAGTTTTTGTTTATAAAACAAACTATTTAATTTCTTGCACTTCAATTTACAAAACGCTTGATTGAAAAATATTTTAAAAGAAGCTCACAGTTTTCTGTTGAGCACTCATAGTAATATCCCTTAGTTTTAATATTTCACTGCTGAGTAATTTAGTTTTGAGCACTGCCTCTAAGCTAGCTTATGAATACAAGTACATGTACTTATTATATTATTAACAGTGAAAAACAAGACATTTTTAAAGCTTCATTTCATTTAAATGATTGCAAAGTGCAGTTCTCTTTGTACAGGCTTGTATATACTTGCACATCAGCACCAATTGTTGTCAAACAGCTATATTTAAGAAAATTTGCACTTGATGCTTGTTACTGGATGTCTGTAAACATTCAGCTACTATAAACAGTATTATGTTTGTGCAATGGTCTTTGGTAGCCATCAACTCAATTGGGAGTTATCATCCCTGAGTATAAGCTAATTTTGATTCGGTAAACGCCTATATAATGTAAACCTCCATTTACGTAAACCCCACTTGACATAAAAATTTTATGTAGATTTTCTGCATCGTATTACATAAGAAGTTCTCTATAAAGTGAAGAGCCAAATCGATGCAACTTCTCGAATTCGATTTGAATGGTGAGAGTCTCATAGTTAGCCTTATCCTTATAAGTATCGCTTTCTCTCTTGCCAGACTTGGAAGAGAAAACGAATCTTTTATCCAAAGCGCTAACACTGATTGGATGAATGAGCAGACAGACACCAGGCTTATTCTAGAAAAGATTTTGTTGTTACTTTCCTTTAAGAATAGGCAATATTTTTTCATTTTGCAGCATGGACCTTGCTGTTGGGAGAAAAGATGAAAGATTCAAATCAAATTGACATTGAAGTTGTGTGCTCCCCTTAACGTAAAGTTTGTGTAATCAAGGGCTCTAAGCCAAGTGCAAGTGACATGGAAAAAAGAGAAAAGTTGTCAATACAAATCAATAGCACCAGTTATGTACAGTCATTATATTATGAAGCTAAATTTAGATTTTTCCTTTTTGAACAGTCATGATGCTGAGTTGAGGAAGATCTTGGAACAAATTGGGCTATTTATTGTTACTTTTTATCCTTACTGTTTGTGTAACATAACATCTTCTTGGAACGAATTATGTACCTCGTAGGCTAGATCTGCTGTACATGTAGCTACTGTTGTATAAACCATAATTGGGAGTTGTCATTTCTTTATATTTTCATTTACTATCTAACATCTTTGGCTTACGATTTTTTTTGGGGTTTTTAAGGCTCAAATGCTAATGATGTCAACTAGCAATATGTCATCTTTTTAGGCACTAAAACCTTTATGTTCATACAATAGTCATTGGCATTTTACAAATGTTTATCAATTTACTGTATTTAGCCATTGAAGTTACAATTACCGTTTTATTTCACTGCAACAGGTAGTACAGCTAGTATTTAACTGTTGATTAGACAGCAGATTGTTGCTGGTGAGTCTACTGAAAGAAATATTAATCTACAAAAAGTAAATGTGCAAGACAAACTACCAGAAAAAATTACCAGAGAGTAAATCTACTAGAAGAGTTCCGCTAAATAGCAAATCTGCTAAAGAAAATGTAGGTCTACTAAGTCGCCAATTTACTAGAAGAAATGTATCAGCTCGTAAATATACTAGAAGAAATGTACCAGCTCGTAAATATACTAGAAGAAATGTACTAGCTCGTAAATCTACTAAAAGAAATGTACACACTAGATAACTAATCAACTAGAAGAAATGCATAAATAAACAAGATTTGTGGCAAAAATGGTTTGAGGGGTAACACAAAAATGTCTAGCACCAATATAATCAATTATTGCCACATCTTATTTAAAATATCATAAAAACCTTAAGCAAAACAAAGAAGGATTACCAAGAGCCATTTTATTGTTGAGACATGCTCGCATGAATTGGGTCATCCTCACAGACTAAAACCGGAACTCTTTTGCAGTTGTCAAAGTTTGTCTCCGTTAGCCTATCTACTTGATTATTGTTGTGAGTTGGTGTACACCTCCAAGTCGGATGTTTAGAAGCCTTGGACATGTTCTGCTCTATCATGAAGTCCATGCCGGGTAAACAAAACTCTGTCTCAGGATCATCTTTGCAGGTTATGGTACCATAATAACAAGCATCTTGGTTTGTCTGTAACGTTTGAGAGTGGTATCTGTTCTCAGCCTGCATATACATGTACATACCTATTCAGTCCATTTAGTTAAGGCTTTGTTATTAGACAGAAAGAATCTCAATTAACTGTTTTTGGAATTTTTCAAGTTTGCCAAATATGTTTAAATTCTAGTAAAATAGACTACAAGTAAAAGTTCATTAATGTATTTCGTTTCTCTAACATGAGCAGTATCCTTTTTGCCAAAGACAATCGTCAATCTATATCCGTTTTTATATCTATAAGTACTAGTACGCCTCGCAGTCCTGTGCAAGGTGAGAAATCGGTACGTGCGGGTGTCAGCAAGGCGGGTGAGTGGTATAGTGAATAGAGTGGTGGACTGTAACCTGGAGTATCCGAGTTCAACTCCTTTGCATGGCAAATTTTTTTTAATGCTCTTAGCGTGGCTTCAAACAGACGGTCACGGCTCTAATTATAGTAAAGATTATAAAATGGCCCATTTGAAATAAGAGGTAAAGGAATTTAACAAAATGAAATGTTATGCAAGACAACATATACGAAATATAAATAAAATATAATTGAAAAATAATTGAAATATAATTAGGCCTATAACATAATTGGAAAATAATTAAAATATAATTGAAATATAATTAAAATATCATTGAAGTTCAATTGGAATATCATTAAAATATAATTGAAATATAAATAAAATGTAATTAAAATATAATTAAAATATAATTGGAAGATAATTATAGTAGCCTAAAGATTATAAAATGGCCCATTTGAAATAAGAGGTAAAGGAATTTAACAAAATGAAATGTTATGCAAGACAACATGTATGAAATATAAATAAAATACGATTAAAATATAATTAAAATATAATTGGAAGATAAGTATACTAGCCTAAAGATTATAAAATGGCCCATTTGAAATAAGAGGTAAAGGAATTTAACAAAATGAAATGTCATGCAAGACAACATATTCGAAATATAAATAAAATATAATTGAAAAATAATTGAAATATAATTAGGCCTATAACATAATTGGAAAATAAATAAAATATAATTGAAATATAATTAAAATATCATTGAAGTATAATTGGAATATCATTAAAATATAATTGAAATATAAATAAAATATAATTGAAATATAATTAAAATATAATTGGAAGATCAATAAAATATAATTAAAGTATAATTGGAAGATAAATAAAATATAAATGAAATATAATTGAAATATAAATGAAACTTAATTAATATATAAATGAAATATAAATGGAACTAATACTAAAGTAACATAGCATCTCAAAGTTCCATGTTGCCACTTTCCTTTTTTTCGCGAGCTGTCGATAAGCTTTATTACGTAAACAAACACTTGACAGCTCACTTAAAGACCTATAGTATCTTGGTCTGCTGTGTGTTTGATGTTTAGTAAAAAAGTTCATTTTTTTTTCAAGCAACAACTGCTTGGCTTCAAGGAACAGTAAAGTGATTAGTGAGTTACTACCTTGCAGTAGGAATAGTTTTCAGTACAGTTTGACGTTGACAATGACATTAATCTGCTCCAATGTTTTCCTTGTTTGTCAAAATAATTATATTTTGGAGCCAAGATTCTTGGTAGAATACAATGCAGTCTGTTTAATCCGTTTAAGAGCACACAAAAGAATGATACATACCATTCCATAGAGTATTTAGTCTATTATCTAGAAGTACTTAAAAAAAAACAAATGGGAAAGCCTAAAATATATATGATAATTAAATCAATACAGTAAAAATCAGCAAAGTGAAGTTTTCAATTTTATTTTGGCTCAATAATAGAATGTTAAGAAAAATATTGTGTAGCTTATAGTTTGAATTATCTATAACATAATTAATAGTTAATAATTAGTATATATATTTATTATCTTTACATGGTTTTTGCTTTCCCAGCTTGTTCATTTTCGCTTTCTAAACTGTCATGTTTTAAAAAATTTTAGGCGTATATAATTAATTACATTGCACGTCAAAATATATATTCATTCAAATTTTACTTCTTTTGTTGAAAAAAAAAATTCTGAGATGATCTAAAGTCTAGGATTGACTGTTACAGTAGTAAGATTTTAAAGCCTTTTGTTCTAGTTTTTCTGTCAAACTACTATGGTTAGGTTAGTTAAGTAAAGAACTTACCATTGATAGCATGCTTGTATGGTAGCATCTTGAAACTGCGAACATAGATACTACCAACAGCAAAGTGAGAGCAACTCCTACACATATTCTATATTTCTGAAGAGATCTTTTGCAGTCTGTTAGCTCCTGTTCTATATCCCCTTTCTTTAATTCTCTAGACATCTTGAACAAGCTAGTAAAATATACTAGTAACTCTGATGCAGATAACGATGTTGATGAATGAAAATTCTGATCTGACAATAAAAAGGAGAGACGTGTGGCTGTCAATACTCCGTGTTTAAATGATGCCTTGGTGTTTAAGTTAGCAGTTATATTGGGTACGATAAGGAATCTAACAGGAAGTAAATGTATTTACAATGTTTCAGAGGCCTCTCAACTTATAAATAGATATTAATGAGTCAAACAGACAAAGAAGACATCACGCAAACTGTATTGCAACATCGGTATAGCTCAGCAACCAAGCCTAGCTCAAAATTTTTCTCAAAAGTTATGCGTTTTTTTGTCAATCTCAAAAATGCATCAAGACAACATTGAAGTTGACAGGATTCTCATAACCAGAAGATAAAAAGGGCTATCAAAGCTTAGTAGTACTAAAGAAATAGAAGATGCATCGTATTCCGTGTTTGTTTTTGCTCAGGTGCATCTAGTCGCATCAGGTGCAAATCAAACTGCATTCCTTGCGTGGAAAAGTCATCAAAACAAGTTGATGTAAAAACCACAGCACGGTGGATGACGTCTAAGGAATAAACAACAAACAGATGCTATATTTAATGAGAAAAACACGCTGCATTGGTTGCGGTAAAATCTAGCAATATAATATATTATTAGATTTCACTACACAAATTCACATATTATTTAATTTGATTCACCAGATGATGGTATCAGACAGTTATGTTACACTGTTAGGTTAAATAAACAAATAATATGACTTACTTAACATCATATTAATTTTTAAATAAAAAGTTACTAACATGACAAATACTCGGTGATAGAAATGATTGCGGTGTTAAGCTGATGGATAAGACAACCATTAAAACACTACAGCGAATCACTATTGATTGATTGATCAATTGATTACTAGATTGGATGAAGAATCGATGAGTTGCAGCAAAGCGTGACAACAACTGCTATTGGTTGATTTGTTTTACCAAAGTACAGTAGAATTTTTACTTACGCAATTAATTTGTTTTAGAAGTTGATCCGTAAGCATAAAATTTTGTAAGTAGAAACCCATTTGATCCTATAATCCATTTCAAGTTCCCAAAAAACTTTAACACAATATAATATATTATAACATTATTATATGATTGTTATTTACGTAACATAATATAATATACCAGCCAGTAACATATCTTCGTTTCATTCATTATTCCCTTTTTTGTCTCATTGTCTAATTTTTTTGAATGGCTAATGTGGATAAATGTCATATCTGAACAAATGTTCAAACAAATGAAGAAGAACGATATTTGCCTAGAATCTCCCAAGAAAACAAACTGGCTTACTGCTTACCAAAAGCTACAAATGTGGAAGTTGTTTTTTTGCACACCAAAAGATGAACAAGTAAGCCAGCCTTGACTTGTGTTTTCTGGTATAGCAACACATTGAACCAAATAATTTTATTACAGGCTGAGTTTTTACTGGCTCTCAGTTTTAAGCTACGGCAGAGCTGATGTAATAATTGGCTGAGATAAATTCTTGGTTTTTCACCTTTCATGTTATGGTCTCCTTTAAACATACAGTACTACGAGTAACGAGGAAGTCCTGTATTTTAGTGATGCCTGTCACAGATCTGGAGCGATAATTGCTTTTCAATTTCCTTTCCTGGAGTCTATTTGCTTTTCTTTCGAAACACTAGGAATGGGCTGTTTATGACATGCGTAACCACAATTGCATAAAAGTAGTTGTTTTAACCATTGGCCAATCTCGGAGCAGCGCAATAAGGAAATATGAGCCGATGCTTCTGTCATGATTCAATACATATCTAACACTTGTTCAATGCCAACTTTGTATTGAAGCATGACACGGTCACCAGCTCAGATTTCCTTTTTTAATCTCAGTCTATTACTCATGACTGAGTCATGAGTCAAATTCTTTTTAGATATCTTTTTAGCCAAATGGTTGAGGCTTGTACACAGCTATGCACATCTGATGCAATCAACACAATTCTAGACTGTAGCATGGCTACTCCTTCTATAGCAGGTCTCTCATTCAAGTAGTAGTAGTGGTCTAGTGGTCTAGCAAACTGACCTGCAAACAGCAGGATGGGGGTTCAATTCTCGAAACAGACCACTAATAGTAACATTAATGACTACTCTTTCAATGTCTCTAGTTTACTTGCTGTTAAATGTGTTGCCTGTAACACATTTGTGACACACATAATGTAACAGAAACACTATTATATATTACATTTCAGAAACACCCAGAAACAATACCTATGCCCTCGTATAGGGCAAAAATGGCTAGCTGCTGCGATATGGGCAACTCCAAACACTATCCATGCTGACCAAATTTTTCCAACTTACAACTTTATTTTCCCATTTACAGTAAAGGGGTGGTTCGAAGAAAGTTCAGAGGTTGTAAAATTGCAGATAGCCGGCGGGTAGCTGCAATATCAGTTTTGTAGTCATTTCCAGTGTGGCTTTTAGTTTTATCTGTGACACGAGCTCAATACTGATTCCAGACCAGGAGGCTATGGTTGTTGGACAATCCCTCATCTGTTCCACACATCTAACATTTTTTCAAACAGATTGTTACGTCTGCCTCATCCATTCAGCTTTTCCGGAGGTGTAAACAATGACACCGGAGAAAATGATCACTTTTGGCAGTGTTTTTTTGTTTGAGGATGGCCACAGTCGGTAGTCTATTCCATTAGCTACATGTATACATGCTAGAATCATTATGAAATGGGTTGTCTCATAGTCTGTCACCTGAAATAAACTATCATTTTGATTAGCAGAAAGATGAAAAATGCTGTGGCTTCATATAATTTTAGAAACATGGCTTTGTTCTGACTTCCTTTTATTCATTATTTCATTTTTTTATTATTGTTTAATTTTTTGAATGGCTAATGAGGATAAAGCTCATATCTATCTACATTTTCATCGACTAATAAATCACCTTGTGATGGAAACATTCTTTCCAAAATCTTCATATTGTAGAGATTTTAGCTTGGCAAATAACGAGTCTAATCCGACAGCCTGCCTTTGTCAGAGTTTTGGAAAACAGCATTTCATGAATATGAATTAAAGGAGGAAGTTCTAGATGTGATTCACAAAGATCAGGAGCTTATAACATGGATAAGCAATAGCCATACTCGATGACACGCACTGACAGGTAACTTGTGTTCTGTGTCTTTCAAAGCAATTTCAAAGCAGAAGATTTTGGTTACTGATTTACTTGATTCAACCAAGTCCTAATTCCATTCAGTAAAGTCACCAAATCGAGTCACTTAATTCTAACCAATCACATCACAGAATCATTGAATATATTGTTTTATACCAAACTTGCTCGCTTCTGTATTTGTGTTCAAGTCTTCCAGATCCTGCATAAAATAAGCCTAGAATATTTCTACTTATCTTGCCACGCATACGCCAAACATCATTTTCTATTCCGTAACATCAACATATTACATCCACCATTGTATGTTTCAGTTTATGAACTTTCTGTTACTAGAACCTTCAATTCACTATCCCGACTCTTTCGCAATACTATTAGATTACCAACTTTTAAAACACTTCTGTTCAATTCACTCAATAGTTCCACATTTCTGTCTTTTCATGTTTTTCCTTTTGTTGGAATGCAATGGAAAACATCAATTTGTTAATGATTACACTTACATAGAAAAAGTTATAAGTGTATACAAGTCATATGCTGCGTTTATCAGCCTCAGAATAATTTAGGACTTTAATTCAAATCAAATCGAGATGTGGTATTTTAGCCTCAGAACCAAAAAAGTGAAGCGCTTTGGCTATGTTGTCGATTACTCATTTACTGATAACAAAATGTTGAAACAGGAAAAACTGCTCAATGTGAGAGTAGGCAGCGATTGAGCTATATAATTATTGACAGCTGTTGCTGCTTCAGATGAGGGAATAAGGAACTGTTTCCTTATTTTCGTCGAAGAGTACACAGGTCTCTTTCAAGGTTCAACATATGGGGTGTTGATTGATTGCCTGATTCATTTTCCATCTGCTGAGTTTACTTCTAATGACGCAAATAAAACGTTTATTTGGTTGGTGTGCTCACCATGTTTCCATGATGCGGTTTCACACAAAATATGAAAATAAAAGGCTGTAAGCGGTGTGGACACATGCATTAGATTGCATCTGGTAGACATACATTTGATTGCATAGATGCAACTTGTCCGGCCACGAATTGCAATGGACACACAAATCGCATCTACTTTTATATGTTAAATCCACATTTTTGCGTAATTCATGAGATGGAAACACTGAAAATCCACAAGTCAAGCAAGTTTGGTTATTCGCAAATTTTAACCGATTGTTTCACGCTTGCAAATGGTGGAAGTGTTTCATGCGAATGATGCGCGAGCAAATGCTTTTCAGACTATTCCATTTTGAAGGTTTCTCAAGTGCCTGTGTTAATCCACCACATGCAAATGTCTGTTAAAGCTCTTATCATAATACGATAAGAGCTTTAAGTGGTTAAAGCACATAAATTATATAATTTTTTTATTATATAGCTCAATACATCAGTCTTGGCTTTCGAATTCGCCTTTATTCAATACGCAAAGAATAATAGAACTATGAAAAACGGGGTGTCAAGAGTATGTCCCGCAATAAAAAACCACTTGGTTGCAGTTCCCACAATGTGATGTCATAATTATTATTGAGCCTTAGGTAGTCGATCCCTTTCGATGCCATTGAGGCTGCGCTTTTCTGTGACAATCGGTGCTGTTAAACCCAGAGAGGCTAATAATAAACTAGGATTCTAGATCATCAACAATGTCCGGGATCGTGCTAACGCCCGACCAATACAAACACATGTTCTGGGTTAATTAATTATGCTTCAATAAATATACTGTCGTTGATAAAGGTAATGAAATCACACCAATTAAATTGTGACCTGCAGTTGCGTGGCCCTAGGACTACATGTCAATTGAACTTTCGTGAGATCACGCAATGCTTGAAATTAATCAGTCTCAGTGGTGCCCCTCAACATCACAATAAAAAGACAGGGCTAGTGCATAACATCATCAGGAAAACATAGTATGGTGCTTGGAATCTGAGTTATTTATCATAGAAATAATCTGTACATGGAGAGCTAGTGACACTGATTCCTTTGTCATCTTCATTGGTTCTCCGGAGTTGTCCTATCTTCGCCTGACACTAGCGTCATTATCGTAGTTGATAAATATAAGCGGTAAGCAATAAAATAAGCGGTAAGAGCACACAACACCGAATATGAAAATTGTGACGTCACAATTTTTGAGCCTATACCATTGAACATTTCTGTGGTAAAGCTCTGGGGAAATCCTATAAACACCAATCAATGTCTGTCTCACCATGTCAAACAATGGCTCATTCGAAAAACCAAGACTGATGTATTGAAATATATGATAAAAAAATTATGTAATTTATGTGCTTTAATATGATATTATGGTAACTAAACATATGGCACAGTTCTAAATCCACCTCATCTGGGTACGTGGAAACATACTAGATGTGGATCAGCGAGACAGAAAGTGGCCTGTCAACGCCAGTTCTTTGACTGATGAACTATTCATAGAATCACAATTCCCTGACACTCCTAAAAAGCTCTTACTATAGAAGGAGGCAACAAATGGCAGCAAACAACATCAGTTTTCTCCTACAAAATGTTTGATTGCGCCGATTATCTTCGGTTATATTTCAGCCATACGTCAAGTCAGCGAAGATTAACTACAAAAATTTCTAGTTATAATTTAACAACTATTTTTTGAAAAAAATCTTTCGCGATGAAAAATATCTATAGTAACATGTTTCTATCGCAAAATGACAGGAAGAAAATCGTATACGGAACTAAATCATTCACAAATAAAGCACTTTATCGACAGCCAGTTTGTAGGCTGTCATCATAGGCAGCCGCCTAAAGGAATGCGTGTTTTATTATCTAGTAGACTAACATGAGTAGCAACAGGAGCAGCTGTATGTAGTTCAGTCGTTAGAGTGCTGAATTGTGATCAGGAGGTTAGTGGTTGAGTCATACGAAGACTATTGATGGCGCTGCTAAGGGCAGCCATATGTCCAAACGATATGAGTCCAAAGTCCGCAGACCTAGTTAAAAAGGTCAGGTGGCTTTCTTATAGAGCTGACAGACTGTAATCAAACTGCTGAGTTTTTTACATAGTAGGCTAATGTTTGTACTTAATTACCACAGATAGCTGTGCTGTTTCATATACGGTACTAGGTGAGTGCCCAGAATTGCACGCGTAACACAAAGGTTTTTGCAGAGAAAGATTATTTTAATCAACATATGCAACATTTACCTTTAACTTTTCAATGAAGTTGTTTGTTTATTTCTGTGGGTGCGAAAAGCTTAAGTTTATACTATATATACATGTATTAAAGCATTTGGGAGAGTTTGGGCACATCTTTCTTCTAGTAGTTCAAGGGTGGAACTGAAAAGTAAAGCATGCATATTTTGACCAATTGCCATTAAAGATTGGCAGATGTAATAAGTATGTGCACAATTATTCTATAGTATGGCAAGGTAGCTGCTTGGCGTAGTGGTTAATGAGCCTGTCTGTCTGTCTGTCCTGCCTGTCCGCACTCGGCAGTTGCGGAGTTCAATTCCAGTAGTTTGTAGTTTCTACTGAGTTTAAGATTATAAGAGTGTAGACAATGCCTTCATAGCTAATTAGCCGTGCAGGCGGAAATGCCACGCCTCCAATTAATAACATATTACTGAGACATTCATTTTCACCTTCCAAAAAACTACTTCAAAAAGTAGCTAGGGTTACTTATCTACAACAATTCTACATTTCCAGTCTTTACTTTGTTGGTGATTCCCATATATTAAAAGTTTTCGTTTCCTAATGTTTAAAAAAAACTCCAAAATTGTATATGAAGTAATTGGTGAAATCTGTTTTTTGAATAATAAATAACTTTTTAAGAATTATTAGAATTTAAACATTTTGTTAGTTTAGACCAATATAAAAGTCCTCCAGTCAATATCTATTTTTTAGCGCTGGTTCTAAGCTTCAAAAAGTGTTAGAAAAGTTCAGCTTAATGCAAGTGTATGCAAATTTTTTCAACGTACCCTGCTACCGGAGGTGAGGCTTTATATAAAACGGTGTTTACATAATTGTCTATACTCTTCTATGTTCTACTCAGGTTTTCTATAAAAATACAAAAACCACCAAAATCGGTTTTTGTGATTTTTTTCTTCTTATAGCTAAAAGTGGTTTTCATTCGTATCACTTTATTGCTGTAGCTGGACATACAGACAACATACAAGCATTGAGAATTATATAGACGGGTTGTTTTTAAAAGAAGGCATTGGGATTCATTCTTAAAAATGGTTTATTCAAGGTGAAAACTTGTTCTCAAAACACTCAAATTACGACTGTTGATATTATACATAAAATGAAAGTCTGACAGAGTTGAACTGAATGAAATATTTTGAAAGTAGAAATGCAAACTAAAACTATGACAGCCAGGTGTAATGAATGAATAAAACAATAATGATGATATCTAAAGACATCATTAATCCACACAATGGTTAAAGCAGTCTACACACTAAAATGTTATAATAAAATCAATTATACTAAAATACTTCCGACTGTTTACAACCGTTCCTATGGAAACGCTCAATCCCTCAATTCCCAGCTTAAACAGTCACATGCAAAAATATGCATACTTCTGTTGGACCATTTGCTACTTGCTACACACGGGCCCAAACTATCATTCTCATCAAGACTTAGCTCAATACATTGTTCCATGTGTCCACAGCACATGTATGAACATGGCATGATGTGAAGCCTCGTAGGCAAACAGATCTTCTACACGAAATACATGACATCACACGCGGCAGTGTGCACAGCCAGCAGAGCGTTCAGCTGTCTCAAGCGATCTTCAATTCGAAAATTTAGAGAATTGCTACAAAATTGCAAACAGTTTTCAGGCATGCGTCGTTCTCATTTACTTGAGCAAGGAATGCTAAAGATCAATGAACTTAAGTTACTATAACATCAAGAATTCATAACTTTAACACTTTCCTTATTTTACAACTATGTTATTATATTTATATATATAATATATAATATATATACAGTGCATATCTTTGATCTAGCCTGAGATCTTGTGAGACTATCCCTAATATTTATTTATTATAAAAGGTAACTAAAAAGTAATTTTAATTTCAAGTTATCTGCACGAAAAAGTAAGAGCGATTTTAAAACTATTGTAAATATTTTATTTGTTGCAATTATTTCTTTCTTTATATGCTAGTACAAACTCTCAGGACATTTTAATGGCTAAAAAAAACAACTCCTAAATTGTAATTCAATAAGTGTGTTTTTGTGTTAGTCACTTGTTATACGGCTGTATTAATTTCATTAATAAGCAGAATATGAAACGTCACATTAAATGTTAAATAAATGTTATAATAACCTTTAAAATTTAAAGATTTTTTACCCGGCTTAACAGCCAGGAAATTAAGTCACATACATTCCTCAGCATGTGGAGTCATGACATCAATTGGTCATTGTTTATTTTGTATACCGGTATAATATTATTTATTTTTTGCATTTTGAAAAAAATCCATAGTAATCCAAACTATCCGCTGAATCAGAGAAGTGTACTTAATAATCTCAGGTTCTCCTGCGTAACAAGCACATGATCTGTTTATCCCCCCAAAATAAGACATACTCAAAAGAAATTGTAAAGTTTTTTTTCCAGTTTATGAAGTTTTCTAACAATGGCAACACTTATACTTAATTAAGTGAGTGAGCGCAATCATTTCAATACTGTCAATAAATATTCTATTATATGTGTGGATAAGGAAATGATATAAATTTTACCTTTACCTTTATTTTGGCATAATTATAGCTTGGTGATTGCAAACATAGCTGGTTTATTAGCTTTAACTCCACTATTTCTGAGCTGACTAGATACTTGAAATAAAACTACTTTTCTATAAGCTGTAGACCGAATGCTATATTTGTGTTATTTTCTTCTTTGTGGAAGTTGACTAGACTTTACAACTTGTTAAAAAAATAAAAGCCGGCTTCTCACTAAAATAAAAACAAATTCAATTGCAAAATAGAATGATATTTTCCTGTAACTATTTTATATAGCACAGTGCTAGTCTTGACAATGATTGCGCGATTTGACCAGTTAAAATAAAATGCAGTCAGATTCGACCAGTTAAAATAACATGCATTCAGATTCGACCAATTAGAATAACATGCAGTATAATTCGACCAATTAGAATCACATGCAGTCAGATTCGACCAATTAGAATAACATGCAGTCAGATTTGACTAATCATAGGAAAGAATGGATGTCTAACCACCAAAAATTATTGAAAGCTTTTATTTAGGAATTGCCAGGCAATCGCAAAAATTCATGTTTAGCAAACTGTCCTTTGCCTTATTTAAAAAATAAAATTTACAGCATTTTTTAGTTTTAGCATAAGCAACTCAATTTTTAACTTGAAAAAATTTTAATAAGTTACTTAGGTTTATGATTTTTTTTTAAACTTAGTGTATTTTTTCTACTTGAAACAGATTTAAGTCTTTTTTGTTAGTGTTTTTTGCTAAGCAATGCTGAAGAGTATGTATAAAATACTTTTTATTGAAAGAGTTGCATCATTTATATACATAGCTTTCTGCTTATAAAAATAAAAAGCAGATTTCAAACAACTTAGGTTGACCTTACCTTTGTAGCTCCCTCTCAGCTAGAAGCACTCTACCTCTGTCACTAACAAGGATGGCATAATAAACTGGAGCGGGTAGAGACACAGATCTCGTGCATCGTATGTAAGTAAAACAGAGCTGGTAGGTTATCTTGTAGATTTCATCAGCTGACAAGTTGCTGTCATTCCAGAGAACTGTGTAGTGTGTTGGCTTTATGGTGTCCTGTGTAATGCACACATCACTTTAGTTTCAGAATTTCAGCAAATATGTTTTTTGCAGTCAAGTGAACATGAAAGGTATGCTAAAAAAACAATTTTAAAATGGCGTTCTATTATAGACATACTGCAGTATTGTATGTTGTATTTACAACATACAATAGTACATACTGTAGTATTATTGCATTTAGATCTTCAGTGGTTAGAGGCAGACTAAAAGAATTGTAGTGTTGCTCGTAGTTTATTTTTATTAACCCAGAATAACCCCCAATTTCAAGGACAAACATAACACGTAATGCAAACATGTGTAAAGAAAGACAACACCTAATATGCAAGCCTAGCTACACTACACATACGATCTGTATACACTTTTATAGGGCAGTCAATTAATTTATTAAAAAAATGTTTTACACATGGTGCCATAAAAATGTAAATAGAACGAAAACAAAACAAAAGGTGTTGCCATGTGCGGTCCTTAAAGCAAAAACCAAAAATTTATACAAGAGTTGAAACTACTAAGCGGTGCATACAGTTATTTAGCTGTAAGAAAGTCTAGTCTAAAATAAGGCTAGTCTTTTGACAAACTATTAAATGATTTAACAATATAATTTTTGTGTGCATCTTTTAAAATCTATGAAAACTTGCAAAAACAAACAAGTACACATACTTCAAGTTTATCACATAACATAGAACTTTAAGGAGAAAGTGAAATGGGAAAGGCTCACAATTGTAAGTTTAGGCCTGTCAGGTATTATTTGAGCAAGCTGCTTGAATCACTATGTCACAGCCATTTAGAAAGATCATCAAGATGCTGTTTAGATAATTTGTCAGCTTTGTTAAATAATCGACTTTGCTTGTCAAAATGTTTGATATTTGTCATGGAGCAATAAAGACACTTATATTATTTGGCCAAGTTTTTATTCACCAAGAAGGTTGAGTAATTATAACCCAATACAACTGGTGTTCTTGCATCAAACAAAACTGTTGGTCTGTACTATGTTGCTAGCGCTTGCAATTGTTGCTTAGCTTTTTTAACCTAACTTCCTTGTTTACCAATGGTTAAACACTTTAAAATAGACGTCATAAAACAGATCCTATGCAGAAATATTTAGTTGAGCCTAAATTGCTAGCTGCTCACATAAATTCTTAAAAGTTGGAGTTGTCTTCTTTAGTATACAAAATGTACATGTAACTCCAACATAAAATAGGCATAACTTTGTAACAGCTTTTTTTTCAAAACTGAACATACTAGGTTTTTATTTTATATGCATGAACTCATAAAAGAATACCATGTAAAACACTACCCCGGCTGCCGTCAGTTTCCTATCATGGTTAATTTTACTTTTAAACGCACTATTATAGATGGGTAATTAGTAGGTTTTCATTGCACGAAAGTATGACATAGATTCATTCTTGTGGCTGAAATAAAGTTGTTTGTTACTTTAAAAACTTTTAGCTGTTATTAACTATAAAACACGATACTGTTAGTAAAAACGTGATGTAACAAAGCAATATTTCGATAACTTTCTAAAAGAATTTAATAAGCATAAAGTTTCTATTTATACTTCAAACAGAAATAGCTAGAAATAAAACCGAGTCAGCAGTTTGATAATCAAATTTTATCTTTACACTCTTTCCGCACCAGTATAATTCATTGCATGAATAAATAATGCAACTGCAACGAATAATAGTGCACATCCTACTTATTACACCTGCCAATTATCACAATTTTATTGTTATTTACTTATTACAATCTTCAGTGTTGACTCACACTTCAGCACATTTAAAAATGAACTTATACAACTTTTTGGGGGATTTTATCAGAAAGTGTCAGTAATTTTCTATCAATTGCGATTGTTTTTGATGTTTGAGGTGATCTGACTGCCGGGTTGTTTCAAGATTAAAATCGACACAACTTGATCGCAGTTAAAACGGACAGAAGAAAGTTAAGTGCAAAATGAAATTACTATTCGTTATCGCCGCTGCAGTTGATATAAACTATTACGTTCAAGTTGCAGTCCCACGAGTCGCCATTCTGTTGGTCTTTTTTGCTGAAATGCAACTATAAAAGTAATAATCTCACTCTCGTTTGGTTTGGGTTTTTTAACCGCAATCAAGTTTTATCGATTTTAATCTTAAAACATCCTGGCAGTCAGATCACCTCAAACATAAAAAACAATCACAAATGATAGAAAAATACCGATACTTTCTGATAACATCTACAAAAACTTGTGTAAGTTCATCTTTAAAGAGTATGGCGCAATTTTATTGTCTAAGTTATCACTTAAGTTATCATAATGGCTTTTACTATAATAAGATTAACTAGCTGATGTTAGTCAAATTCATCGAGTAAAAAACTTGGCCAATTAAAAATAAATTTGTCTTGCAAAAACATTTTTTTATTACCCGTGCAAATCGAGCATTAAACTAGTATATTTATAAATATCTACTTCTTACAAGTTCAATAATAATTTAGTTTTAATAAATTCCATAATCTTATCATATCATGAACATACCATAGTTGCGGATTGGCTGCAGAGAAAGAAGTCAAAGTAGCTCTGGTGAGAAATATCTCTGTCAATAACAGTTCCTGTGGGAGGACAACTCCTTGTTGACCATCCTTCGGCTTGTGAAGTGAAAACTCTGGTTCCGTGTTTCTTCTGGACTGAGATAAAGGTGATGGCTGGCTGATACTGCTTCTCCAATTCTGTGCATGCTTTTCTGATAGCACAGAGTTCAGTCTGCAGAACCTGCATATATTCACTATTTCCATCAAAAACAGCTTATTAGCTGTAAATTCATAAATGAATGCTTTAAAATTTGGTTTCATAAAAATGCCATAAGTAATCCAAAATTCTTTGCATATTGACATGATAGCACGTGCAAAAATCTAGGCCTGCATGTTCATTCTAAAAAATTTATCAACTCATGCATCATTGCTTTTATCTAGCTGGACAGTTTCAAGCTGTTTATTTATTATAAGGCTATACTAAAAATTAATAAAGATATATAAGTTTTACACTTAAAAAGTTACATAGTAAATGTCTATGCAAATGGATCATGAATTTTTAGGATTCTTTGGAGCACGGAAATGTGATTGTGATGGCTTATATATAAAAAGTATACAAGCAGATTGCTTTAACATATAGCATTAACATGCTCGTCGGAAGAAAAACGGAATAACTAAAATAGTCATTTCTACAAGCAGCCATTTTATGTTAAAATCTTATATTTATATGTATGTATATATTTATATATATTTATATTTATATATATATATATTTATATATATTTATATATATATATATGTATATATATATTTATATATATATTTATATATATATATTTACTAGCTGTGCCACCCGGCGTTGCCCGTGTAATAGAAGAGCATTTGGACAGAAAATTGATTTGTATTTAACATATAACAACATTTGCCATTCTAACTTTCAAACTACATATCATGAGAAAAGTTTTTTGTCTTATAAACAATGAGAAGTAGTGAGAGTTGCTCGCTATTAGCCAGTTTAATAATGTGAGCGAACAGCTTCTCGTGATGTTATGCTATGACCCGCGTCATACGTAAAGCAGTTAGGTTTTGCTCTGATATAATGATTTATATTGGCAGGCTAGCAATTCGACTTCCATAGTCTGGTAGGTAAGGCTTCAGACTGGTGAACGGCTTGGTCCGAGATCGAATCTTCTTCGGTACGGAATATATATTCCAAGATTTTAAGATCTATAGCCGGATTTCCGACGACGACATACTTTGAGAAATATATATATATTTATATATGTGTGTATGTGTATGTATATGCATGTATATACATGTATAAGTAGATATATGTGTATATATATACGTACACATATATATACACATTTATAAGTAGATTTATGTATACATACACATATTGACCTTAGTTGCGAATTGGCTGCAGAAAAAGAAGTGAAGAGAAAATGATTTCGTGGATAACAGGATGCACAGCAATAAAAACCAACTCTTAGATAGAAAATTATCAGGTTGTAAAAGACCAACAGATAAAGCTTGCTTTTCTGTAGCGCATTCTTATTTCTTACAATGATACGATTGCTTATAATTCTTATGCAATTGTTAAAAGACAGCTCTCAATGAAATCAGCTGACATAGAGGTAACCATATAATGCATGACATAGGGTAAAAGAATTCCTCATGCCACCTTCACAAGCTCCACACCTCAACTCCGAGAGACATAATGCCTTATGTTTCAAGTTTAGAGTAACGTATTTGCGTCTACTTGGAAATTGTGCAAAACAAGCATTAAAAAAGTGCAAATTGACTCTGGGTTTCTAAATCCCTTGCTTTGCCTTTTATAGGCAAGCAGACTTCGCCTCTCTTTGTAGATTTGTGCCAAGCCAAATCAATCAAAGCTGGTCTAAGCCGGTTCGGTCTGTCTCGGTGTGAGTTTGTCTCTGCCCATCACACTAGCATAGGATTAGATTGTTCCACAACCTTTCAGTTCGCACACAACACATAGTAAAGTTATCTATACACTTTCATTGAACAGTTCATTATCATTTTTATAGAAAAAATTTGTTTACATATTGTACTGACAAAAATAAATAAATCAATAAGTTAATCAGTGCCATGAAGTGTTATAAACACAAAAACAAAAATTCATACAAAAAGATCTCAAACTGTTGTATAGAAGTATGAGCAAATCCAGATAGTGTAATGGAGAAAGGACTAAACACCGGATACATAAGAAATATTACTGTAAAAATGATACCTAATACATTAAAAGACCAGCAATAAAGACAATCATCATATACTCATCTGCAATCAGTTATGGAGCCTCGTTCTCCATCAACAGCTAATACTCTTCTACTTCCCTATCACAACTACCGAGCCTCTATATATAAGAACTACCATGACTCCCGTTTGACTGTCAAAACTCGCAGCCGTACGGACCGAGCAAGCAAGACCATTCGAGTAAGAGTGTAACTTTTATTGGCTATTTAACCTGTCGTCAATATTATTGTTTAGAATTTTGTTAGTTGTGTATTTTAATTGTTTGACTTAGAGAATAAAGAAGTAACTTTTACTGGTAAATATCAGTACTGCTCACAATAACTTAGCATCTTCAATTGTACCTGAACCAGTAATAATCGAATTAGTTCCTCACGACAAAGTTAAAGTACGCAAACTGAACGTAGTCAGAATAGCATGGAATGACAAAGCAAATTCAACACTGGTGTTGTGTGTGGATTCGAATTAGTTATGCATAACATATTTTTTCCATGTCCACTCATGACAAAACTACTAAGTTTAAATATACATCTCATCGCTTTTGACAAAAGATTAAAAGAATTAGCAATATAATTGTTGAGTGTATCTTTTGGAAAAGTACAAAATAAAGTCATCACGTCATGGATATCTGGTACTTGATAATTAAAACATATCAGTGATATTTGGAAGAGTTAAATCGTGCAGTATTTTTAATCTAACAATGTTAGTAAAATATTTGTTTTATAGTTATATAAAAGTTATATAAAAAGTTATAATAGTTAAACAAAGTAATTATGTTTTACCAATATTATATTTATGTTATGGTAGTTGTAACATTGTAGCAGACTTTGGAATCTATAGCTTTTATTTTGCCGATATGAAAAGCTTGTAGCTACACCTGTTTGATACATGTCATGTAAAACAGCAGCCATCTTGTTTTTAATACTGTATTGAACATGCCGTAATGTCGTAAACATTTGCTATACCTTTTAGAACAATTTCTGATCAACAATTTTATACTTACTTATGCTAGCGGACCATACTAGTTACTTACCAAAAGAAATTTGTCTGGTGTAACTCCTTCCCTGTAGAAGAAGAGCCTGATAGGTTTGCAGCCAGTGTCTCTGTAAAACTGGAGTAGCAGTTCCTTCACCATGTCCTTAAGCTCTCCTATAGTGTCACTGTTACGGTGCTGGGCTCTCAAAGCTGCTCGGTATCGTGATGGGTGGTCATCCATACTAGCCACAACCTTACCACAAGGTGACAAAACTAGCTATGTTTTGGTGTTTACAATGTTGCTGAATTAGAAAGTTTTAAAATTATTAAAGTATTTAAAAAAGTGTTTTATTTTAATTAGACAAGTAATAAATTTAAAAATAATTTCATACAACCTAGCATTATTTTCGGTTTTTAAATTGACTAATATTTTATTCTTCGATTTTTTCTCGCTAAATTCATTAATTTCAACTTGTCTTGTTAGACGTGTCACGTCTCTCAGTGAGCAAGCAATTAAGGCTTAAAAACAGAAAAACAACGTATGCTTTATATGAAACACTTTGCTCTAGATATGCCTCACTAGCCAAAAGTCCAAAGTTGCATGGGTGTTAAAAAACAGCTTATAAACAGTAGCAGGTAAGGTAGTTGCCTGCCACTTGTCATTAGCCTTGCACATTGCCAATGGCTAATTTGAGTATGCTACTATCTGTATTGCTAAACTTACTAATAAGAGCTGCGAGAGCAAGCTTTGGTGACGTTTAGTAACACAAAGTACTAGGCGTATTTTAAGATATAGCGGCTCATATTGCCTAATGAGTCAGTTGCATCCCACAAAGCTTAATTGGTTAGATTATTAACACGGTGGACAGGAGGTTCCGAGATGGAATCCAGCACAACCCGGATCTTTCATTCTTAGATCTTAATAGTTACTAGCTGGAAAGGCTGAACGAAAGACTTTGAGATTCACATATATATACCATATATATATATACCATATATATATATATACCATATATATATATATATACCATATATATATATATACCATATATATATATATACCATATATATATATATATACCATATATATATATATATACCATATATATATATATATACCATATATATATATATACCATATATATATATATATATACCATATATATATATACCATATATATATATACCATATATATATATACCATATATATATATACCATATATATATATACCATATATATATATACCATATATATATATACCATATATATATATACCATATATATATATACCATATATATATATACACCATATATATATACCATATATATATATACCATATATATATACCATATATACACCATATATATACCATATATATACCATATATATATATATACCATATATACATATACCATATATACCATATATATATCATATATACCATATATATACCATATATACCATATATATATACCATATATATATATATACCATATATATATATACCATATATATATATACCATATATATATATACCATATATATATATATATACCATATATATATATACCATATATATATACCATATATATATATACCATATATATATACCATATATATATACCATATATATATACCATATATATACCATATATATACCATATATATATACACCATATATATATACCATATATATATATACCATATATATATATATCATATATATACATATATACCCTGGTTTGCAGCAATCTCTGATTTCTCTATAAAGTTTGTGTTTTCAAGTGTTTTCATTGGTCATGTTTTTATTGTGTCATTTAAGTAGGAATTTTGTATGTAGCCAGTAGCCATATACAGTTAAAAGAAAATTTGTTACCATACATATTAAAGTTCGACTGATGAAATACATGTATATGGTTTTGATCGTAGCTCTACTACACGATACGTGGATACACAACTCCCATCATACCATGGTCTTTAGTCAAATGATTACAGTAGGAGACTTACCCCTACTACAGTAGGTTTACCTTCTTCTCCTCTCGAGGGATACTGCATGAACGCTCCAAAGAATATGATTGGTTCCCTGAAAATCCATAACATCTTCAATCAAGTTTCACAGTTAAGGAAATTTAATTCTACACAATTAAATCCTGCCTCAAGTTTCAATAAAAGTAAATCATAGATTTTCATTTTTTAAACACCCAAACGTGGTGGAGAAATGATAGCTTGTAAAAATACAGGCAACGCACTCTAATATTTAATATTAACGGGCGCACATCAGATGTAATACAGGCAGGACAACCTCTGGAGGACAAACAAACTGGGAGGACACACTCATAATCCAGCGACAATGTTGTCTGTCACACAATTAGAAGTTTTTTCAATAATTTACGGGATAAAATTACACGTTGTCTCAAGAGATGGCATCGCATAATATTGTATCATATTATATAGCGTTCTAGTATATTTCAATAATTCATATACATTATATGTTTATATAATTTTTATGAGCAATATGAACTTATAAATGTGATGCTTGGTTACTAAATACTAAGCCAATAGAAGTACTTGAAACTTGTGAACAAAGAATACAAGCTTATCCAGCCAAAAATGACAATACTCTGGGTACAGCAGGTTAGATGCAATTCTACTCAGCGAGTGTTTTACAGACGTCACCAACACTACCTAATCTCTCTATTTTTCTACCTATTTCTGCTCTATATTTTCCCACTTTTTTTATCTGGGAAAACTTAGCTTTCAAAAATATAGCACTAGAAATTGTTTTTTTGTACTTCCAACCACCATAACAAATTATCCACGGGCAATGTCAATTTCGAGAAAATGTTTTTGATTATCTCCAAAATAAATTTTTACATCGGACTGCAATCGCTTTTGCAAGTTAAATTTTTTTTAGACAAAAGTGAGGAGAGTAAAGTTGAGAATTAAAAAAAAATTTTTTGAACGTGATAAAGTATAAAATATAAAAAGAATCAATGTAAATAAGCAGAAGAACAAAAAATAAATAAAAATAAGAATAGGTATAAATAAAAAAAACAATAAGAATTTATGTATCTCTGTCATCACTTCTGCTTTAGCCATGTTTTCTATCAATTATACTTTTACTCATTCAGCAGCCAGAATTAAGTAACAATAGAAATATTTTATATATCATAATATCGGCAGCATTTTCACAACGCTTCCAAATGTTTTAAGCTTTGGAATGACTTGAACAAGTTCAAGTATGTTCTTATAGTAATAATTCTTCCATCATTTGAAAATTTCAACTTATTAGGTGAATCACCAAAAGAATTAAATTTTCAAGCAAAGCTTCGACTGTATATTGTTAGCTAAACTTATACAGAGGTCAGACGAGGTGAGACTGCCAAACAAGCCGATTAGTAAATAATTACCTGAATATAAATGGTCGTCCGTTCGGGTCGAGTATGCTGTTGGTTCCACCGAGCTTGATGTTGATCTTGAGACAGAGGTTGGTGACAACCTGTGGCGTCACCTTAATCACGTTCCTATACTGTATACATTGTGTAGCTACCCCAAGGCATACGTCTCCAAGTCTTTTAATATCGGCTGCAAGACATCCACACCTAACTTGTTATCGCCTTCTGTATACACTGCAGCTGTGTGAATAAAGGTGCACAGCACCTTTATTCATAGTTTTCACAAAACGAACTTCTTGTTGTTGTAATATTCTCAGAGTAGTGTATTTTACTGATTCATGAAACTAGCATTTTAGTATTTTCTCTATATTATACATTTAATAAACGTAATAATATAATAATAAATGTAAACAAAATAGTAGTTAATAGATTTTATCAGAAAGTATCGACCTTTTTCTATCATTTCCGATTGTTTTTTATGCTTGAAGAGATTTGACTGCCAGGATGTTTCAAGATTAAAATCGACAAAACTTGATCACGGTTAAAACGCTGTAAGATATTTTATGCTAATAGACCGACTAACTTTGGATTATTTACTGTAAATTTGGGTGTTTTATTTTAAAAATGTAAATTGTTTTTATCTCTCATTCAGTGCTCAAATTATTTCAACCTCATTTGTCATTCTAAAGTGAACATATAGTGGAGCGAATTACAGTGCACTAACCTCATTATAGTAGACCTATAGTACGGTAGACTTATTATGCAGTAGACTTACATTCCAACAGAATTACTGTATGATAGAATTGTAGCGCTAAAGGCTTACGGTATAGTAAACTAGTAGTTCAGTAAATAGATCTACAGTATGATAGATGTACAGTAAAAAGAACTTACAGTGCGGTAAACTTACAGAACAGTACTCGTACAGTACGGTAGACTTACAGTGCGGTAGACTCAGCAGACCTAAAGTATAAAGAACTTATAGTACAACAGACTTGTATGACAATGTACGACTTGTACTGGTAAGAATAGTACAATGATAGTATTATGGTGCGATAGATGTATGGTATGGTAGACTTAGAGCACTATGACATTATGGTACCACATATTTACAGTCTGCATTATTATTATTTACTGTATATTTACGGTTTTCATATGGTATGTCATACTTACAGTACGACATACCCACAGTACGACATACCCACAGTACGACAGGCCCACATTACGACATACCCACAGTACGACAGGCCCACAGTACGACAGACCCACAGTACGACAGACCCACCGTACGACAGACCCACCGTACAACAGACCCATAGTACGACAGACCCACAGTACAACAGACCCATAGTACGACAGACCCATAGTATGACAGACCCACAGTACGACAGGCCCACAGTACGACAGACCCACCGTATGACAGGCCCACAGTACGACAGGCCCTCAGTACGACATACCCACAGTACGACAGGCCCACAGTACGACAGACCCACAGTACAACAGACCCATAGTACGACAGACCCATAGTACGACAGACCCACAGTACGACAGACCCACAGTACGACAGACCCACCGTACGACAGACCCACCGTATGACAGACCCACCGTATGACAGACCCACAGTACGACAGGCCCACAGTATGACAGGCCCACAGTACGACAGACCCACAGTACGACAGAATTACAGTACGACAGATCCACAGTACGACAGGCCCACAGTACGACAGACCCACCGTACGACAGACCCACCGTACGACAGACTTACAGTACAGTGATGGTTGCTTTCCACCGAGGACTGCGAGTATAAGTTGCACTCTGGTCTTTTTCAAGTTTTCAAAAACACTTTCGAGTTGAGCTGGTTCGGCGTAAAGGTTTGGCATTGGTTCAGGAGAGATGTATGTGCCCATTTCTGCTGACTTTTTTGACAGAGACTTTATAAAGTGCCTACAAGAGGGATTTAACCATAGCAGCATGTACATGTATGTCTATTAGATGAAAAAGACATTAAACTTTTAGATAAATGCTGTTTTAGTTATTGTAAATTCCATTGATGACGTGGAATTATATCAATAGTAGAATTCATTTTTGTAATAAATATGGAAGGCAGCTTAAACAAAGTTTTACGATTGTCCGATAGAAGTAAATGGTGAGTTCGTTATTTATGACGCAGTTTTTTGCCAAGGAGATAGTCTGCTCCATAAGCATAGCGACAATAATTTGCAACTGTCCTTGTCCTGTGCTACGACTCCAGCGCAAAGATGCTGAACGAGTACCAATTATTTTACAACAAGATTATAATTTGTCTGCCTCTTTTAAAACCGTCTTAAAATAGTTACTAACTTTAGCACAATCACACCTTTGAAAATTAAATACAGAGAAACTAAAGTCAGCTAGAAAAAAATGGCATATTCGGAAAATAAGGAAGAATAAAATTTAGCTCGCATTCTCAGTAGCATTTTAACTTGTTAGTGACAAGTAAATAATTTAAAGTTTTGATAGAGAGGTTTGGGCAGCTCATTTTAGTTTCTCAATTCTGCTAGCAAAAAGGCTTTAATTCTGTTGGAAAACATGCCCGCTTTTTTTAGATGGCCAATGAGGCTCAAAGAGATCTTTTCTAAGTGACATCACCATGAGCCCATGCATGATAGAGAGGCTAAAACTGTGTGTTGAAAACCACATGCATACAGATGCTGGCTTTTTATAAAACTATAAACATCAGCTAGAGTTGAGGTTGGAGCGGTGTAGTTCTCAACCCATACCTGAGATTCTTTTTGTGAACTGTGGTATTAGGAGCGAAGCAGACGAGCGCCCAGTGACTGACACTCATCCCTCTGATGAACATCTTGTCCTTCATATCCCAGACACCTTTTAAAGGCTTAGTCGGTACCTTTTCCTGAAACAGCACGACGAGCTACACATGCAGGTAAGTTGCACTTTTAGTAGAGTTAATAATTTGACACATGCTAAAGATATTTTGTACATTGCAAAAATTTAATTTATTTAAATTAACCTCCATGCTCTACAAAGCTAAAATAAGTTTTGAGCCAAAATCTCATCTTTTGTGTAAATTGATATAAACCATTGCAATAGCTTTCTTTATGCACAAATGTTGATTTTAGTTTTACCAACAGCTATGAGTCAAATTCACTTTTTTATGCTCCGGGAGGCAGCATCAGAATAGCTGGTGAATGGGGCAGAAAATTAAGCTGCCAAATTCTTATTATCATATAGGCAGAATAATCGATATTTGCTCTTCTTGTGGCCGCAGAAGACCCCAATAGCACATCACTGAGACTAAACATTAGATGATGGCCATAAAAAAGGAGTGAAAAGCCAAATTGTCCTCTCCTCAAAGAGAGCTGATAACTACAACCATCCCACAAAAAAGGACAACTTGGCCTAAATTTTCTTATTCTCGCAAGGCCCACCAGTAAAAAATAAATCATGAGAAGAAAAAGGGTGGAAAGTCAAGATTTGTCCTCTCTCCTCAGAAAGAACTAATAACTCTAACCATCCTGCAAAAGACGACAACTTGGCTTAGATTTTTTATTCTCACAAGGCCCATTACCTAAAAAGTAAATCATGACAACAAAAAGAGTGGAAAGTCAAGATTTGTCCTCTTTTCTCAAAAAGAGCTTATAACTACAGCTATCCTACAAAGGAGGAAAGATTAGCCTTGGAATTGCTTGTTTGTGCAGGTTCATTACCTAGCAAGTGAATGTAGGGTTTAAACATCCTGAAATATTTAAAAAGCTTTCCACTATATGGCTGATAGTCAGAACTATTGAACGCCTGGTGTCCGGTATTCCTCCTTTCTCACCTACCTCTCCGTTTCTGTATAGGATCATTGGTGCATGCAACACTTGGCCAGGTACAACAGTCATGCTGGTGTCAACAGACAAGCCTGATTCATACAGATGAGGGTCTTTAGGTAAATTAAGATCTTTAATCTACAGGAGAGCAGTAATACTTTCAACATCATTTGCTACGTTCCAGTAGACAATGATGTGCCTAAGATTTGGTCATGCGAAAGCGAATTGATAAAAACAATAAATTTTTGAAATAAATTATTAGTGAGCTTGTGGCCAAACCATAAACAAAAACTATTGGTGTTAATATCAAAATAGTAATAGAGCTTTGGTAATTAAGTGAAAAAATTGTTATATTAAACGTATGAATTGGTTTTAATATTTTTGGTGCAATATAATTTTCATTTTTCCAATTGATTAGAACTTTCTTAAAACACGCCTGCATAATTCTGTAGGGTGCTTTGATGATACTAGCAGCAAACTAGTTTCTACAAACCTTATTAAATAAATTATAGTATTTCAATCAACTAATCTCTGACATAACTCAGCCTAATGGGCTTACTAGCTCCTGTCTGGTCAGGAAGTAATGTAGACTACAAGGTTGTCGCTGAAAGATGTGCATGAAGCTTCTGGTCTGAATGTGCACAAAAAATTTTTAAAAATGGTTGCGTTTTTATATAACGAGTCTCAAAATAAAAGGCAAAATTTTATTATCAATCATTTTCAATGCTAACTTTTATGGGTTGGTTCATTTTAAAACACTTTTTGTACTGACATTAAACACATGTAGCACTTGAAATAAAAATATAGATTATTTTAACTAAACTTTTTTGCACTCGGAGAATCAATAGCAGCAAAAGAGTGTTAAAATTTATTCAAATAAACTTGATGTTATGAGATTATTGGAAGAAAATCCGGTTCACAAAGAGAGTTGACAATAAATAGATATCAAATGCAGCAGCTATAGCACTCATTTAACAGCAGCCTATATTATATGACAAACTGTTTATAGGTTAAAATGAAGGATTCTATTAGCCTTAGCTCTATGATTTACCCATAACGCAGTTAAGATAGCACTCAGTAACTTAAATATGTTTTAATATAAGGATAAGTTTCTCACCAGCTCGCAAATTTTATTCTCTCGTTCTAGGCCTCTATAGATACTCTTTTGAATGAATGCCGGGCCCTCGGGGTCAGCGTTATTTGTCAGAGATCGTTGACCTCCAGCAATTTCACAGACCTTACAAAAATCAATGCATAAACAATTTTGCTTGTAGACATGACTTTGGCACAAGATTGAAGGAAACAAGAGATAAGAATTCTGACAAACATTTAGTAGTAGATTCTTTGTTTTTTGGCATCAGCTAAAACCGGCTGTAGATTTGCCCTTGTCTGTTTGCTCATTGTCCGATAGAATACTGAATTACTGATGCATTTTGGTTGATTACTGGTACTTCATGTGAAGGTATATTGCTAAAAATGAACCATGATTTTGCTCTTATAATTTAGTAGCTAGCTAAAAATGGAAAAATTTTAAATTGCTGTTTTTATAATATTCAAATAAGTTTGATGAAAACAACACACAAATAGAACTAGTAGTAAATTATTCTTTCCGACTAATAATAAAAAATCTTTTTAAAATTACAAATAATTAACTGCACGCAAAAGATTTGAATTCTTTAGAAAATTATTATATTAGCTATAAAAATGGTTTTTGCGTCGAGTGTAGACAACTCTCCTGTGTAGACATCCTGTGTGAACATACGCGCGCATGGTCCTCTTTCACTTACAAAATCATGACGGTTCTTGGTTGCTTTCAACAGTAGTCTGCCCATGGCCTTTTATAGGGTGTTTTCATTGAGGCACCATCTCTAGCTAACTGGCTGTTGGTTGACAAAAGAGCTTCTCTGTCTTTTGTCAGGTTTTATTTTTAGCCCTGCAGGGTTGCCAGCCACCCACTTCATCCACACTGGAGTACAGATGATGAGATACCTGTTTAGTTGCCGACGACTTGGCACAGGAGAAATTGCGACTTCCTAACATCACCAATGGTCGTTATGTGGCTCGAGCAACTGACCTATTGCTCACAAGCCAGCGTCCTAACCACTCAACTAAGCATTACGCTCTCTTAAACAGTCTGGTTTGCTTGCTCAAACCTCATATGTAGAATCAATGTAATATGAATACATTGTTTACTGTCTTCCAATAACTCTTAGATAAATATGGCAGTAGAGAGCGAAAGTAGGTTTGAATTGCTACAAACACTGTTCAAGGACAAAATAGACACATTCAGCTGGGTGCCAGTGTGAGCAAACTGTTCACCTGTATCTTGTTTACGTATTGCAAACTAGCAAAGACTATACAATGAAAAGACAAACCTCAATGGGCAAGAACCGTCTTGAAGTACTGTCTCCAATTATTATACAAGGAAGCATTGGGTATTCTAGCTTTACGCTATATTTTTCTTCAAAGTACTTTGTCACAGGACAATCAACATAACCTCCTTGTTGTAAAAGCATCGGAAACCTGCAAAGTTCATCGCACATAATTTTACAAGCCCGTCTCGTTGCAGGCACCACAAGTCACATACTAGACTAAATAGTCAAATCCCAAATGTTTTTATAATTTTTAAAATATACTCTGCAAAAAGCTCGGGAAGATTTTTCTCCGTCTGCTCTTCCTATCTACCTAGTTCAACTCAACCTCCCCATTATTCATGCTCAATACCTTGATTATGAGAGTAAAATAATGCTCAGAATTATAGAAGTATCAACCCTTCCCCCTACCTTTCTACCATAAAGCAAACTCACGATTCTCTAGAGGCTGGTCGCCTACCGATGACACGTATTACATGTTTTTGCTTTTTCGACAGATGCCTTCCTTCAATTCTTAAACCTTTTAGCTCGTTCTCCAGTCTGACTCTGTTAGAACCCGAAAGTGGACGGTTGTAGTCGATGCTTCCTAGTAGCTGTAATAATCGGGGTATATGACACACATTAGGCCACATGTTAACATGTGTATAATATTAGTGCATTTGGACCAGTCAGTGTGATTACGGTGGTGTTCATCCTGTCTATATATATTCATTATTTGTATATATTTTATATATAAAAATATTGTATATATAAATTGTATATTTACATGTATATTGTATATATATAAATTGTACATATAAATATATTGTATATATAATTTGTATATCTACATGATTGTATATTGTATATATATAAATACATCGCTAATATAAACATATTGTTTATATAAATTGTATAGGTCTACCAATATTGTATATATAAATATATTGCATATATAAAACATAATTACTGTATATATAAGTTGTATATCTATTATTTATAGGATATATATTTAGTATACACGTATATGTATTGTGCTTATATGTATATATTGTGTATTTACATGTATATTGTATCTGTATATTGCATATATCGATTGTATACATTTTGTATATATATACAATTTGAACGCAATATATATTGTAGGTATACAATATATATACTGTGTATGCATATTGCATATATATTGTATAATTATATACATATACATTTTTATATAAAGTTTCTTGTATATATACGTATATATTTTATATGTACGATATGTATAGATATTAAAATATACAATATATATTGTATATGTATAAAAATATGTATATGTATAATATATATGTATATTGTACATGTGTTTACATTGTATATATATTGTATATATAAATTGTATATATTTGTTATATAGATAGTACAATGTATATATCTTGTATATATATATCTAGTATATACATATTTAGTATACATAGATATATATTGTGCTTATATGTTTATATTGTGTATATACTGTATATTGTATATAACAATTGTGTATATATACAATTTCTATACAATATATATTGTATGTATACAATATATTATGCCTGTATATTGTACATATATTGTATATATACTTATATATTTTATGCAAATAATATATTGTATATATTCGCGTACATACATTTTTATATTTAATGTATCGTATATATATTATATTCAATACAAATATATATTTACATATACAATATATATTGCATACGTTTATACAATATATATTGCATATGTATATTGTATATATATGCAATATATATTGTATATATATCCAATATATCGCTTCTGTATATAACTTCTTTCTACATCTTTTCCAAATATAACCTAATTCCTATATTAACGATCTATCTATCTCTTTTAGTCTCAGGGTGTCTGAGCTGTTTCAAGTCATCCTATCTATACTTATTATATCAGACCTCGAGGACCAGGGTAATCAGGGGCTGCTTCTTGTAAAAGACAGCATCGCGGATATCTAAGTTGAACATCATCCTCCACTGGCAAGGTACCACTTCTTGACGAAACCCCTTCCAAACTTCCTTCCCACCCCCAAGCACAATTTCATCCATCTTTGTCGGTGGGTAGTAAAAAGATCGACCAATTGGCTTGTATCTATAAAACAGTAATGATCAAAAGGTTTTGTATTAGAAACGTTTCTCCTATTTCATTTATGTTCATATGTGAATCTTACGTGATTTCTTCTGCTAACCTTTTAGTACTTCTTGACATTTCATTTATGTTCATATGTGAATCTTACGTGATTTCTTCTGCTAACCTTTTAGTACTTCTTGACATTTCGTTTAGTTTACGCGGCTTAGCAACTGATAAACAGATTATTTTGACAATATGGCATCTCCGAGCTCACTGGTTTTTTGGTT
Source organism: Watersipora subatra (assembly GCF_963576615.1). Lineage (NCBI taxonomy): Eukaryota > Metazoa > Bryozoa > Gymnolaemata > Cheilostomatida > Watersiporidae > Watersipora > Watersipora subatra. The sequence goes on along the minus strand of NC_088712.1, from coordinate 46,553,672 downwards.
TTATATTACGCAAATCTAACCAACTTGTTAAAATGTTGAAATCCAGTGTTCTATATCTTATCATTTTTAAATTTTCAGCATCACTTATTCTTGTTCAATACTTTAAGCTATTGAACTATGAACCTTAAAGTTTGATACACTGCCAGGTGATAAGTTGAACTGTCCTATTTGAACAGCTAACAAACGGGTTTACACTTTTAAACTTCCAAAGCTGTATTTGACAGCACTGGTACTTTTGCTACGCAATATAAGCCAAATATAAGCCAATATAAGCAAAATAGTCTTACGCGTTTATCAAGGAATAGCTAAAAAAATGTGTAGCTCTGATCAACTCTAAAGAATACTCTGTGAAATAGCGAGGACAAGTGCAGGATCCATGCATTAAGTTCCAAGAGCCCGAATGGCTAGATAAAGCTAATGTTTTTTCTTCATTTTTATTTTGTAAGCTATCTCTCTCAACTGGACTTAAAAGCATAAGAAGCCACACCTGGATTGTCATCGATCTCAGAAACCAGTATGTGACTAAAGCTGCATGCCTCATGTGATAGTTGACATGAAGGCCTGCTACTTACTAAAGTGAAATTAATATATAAATATATATATAAATATATATATATAAATATAAATATATATATAAATATATATAAATGAATATATATAAATAAATATATATATAAATATATATATAAATGAATATATATATAAATAAATATATATAAATAAATATATATATGAATAAGTATATATATATATTTATATATATAGTTTAATATAAATATTAAACTCACAATTTAAAGTGAAATATAGACTATTTTGCCTAGATATTAATGCCAACTTGTGAGTGATGTGTCAAAAATTCATCAAATAAAATAAAAATTAACTGTGAAGTGAGGCTTAGCTCAATTATAACAAGCTTGTGGTAATAATGCAGTGGTAATTAAACAAGAGCATAATACTAAGAAATCTACTATATCCTACACAAACATTCTACATGTAACAGGGTTATATTTGCAATGCATTGATTTTATGTAGCTACTGCTTTTCCTAACAGCTATTAAAACCAGTTTGATATCAAGCCCTCTGAAAGCATATAACTGAAATATATTTTACCATACTATTGCATAGTTCATTATAATAATATATACAAGTATCTGTGATAATACTATCGACACGATAAAGAGACTGACACTCAATTTCAACCTGCAGCTATATAGTTAAAGGCAGTTCAGAATCAGGTATGAGGAAATAAAGCATTGAATAGTTGCAATAAGCCAACTGCCCGGCATTGCACAGGTATTTAAACTCAGCTTATAAACACTGACAGGTAATGTAGTTGCCTGCCACTTGTCATTAGCCTGGCGCATTGCCAATGACTGATTTGAGTAAGCTACTAGCTGTATTGCTTAACTTACTAATAAGAGCAGTGAGAGCAAGCTTTAGTGACATGTTGTAATGCAGATTGTTATGCGTATTTTAACCGACAATGACTCATATCACCTAATGAATTCATTTCATCTCGCGTAGCCGAGTTGATTAGGCTATCTAGTGAAAGGGAGGTTCCGGGATCAAATCCAGCACAAAGCGGGTCTCTCATTCTTAGATTTTAATAGCTATTGCTAGACACACCAAACGACGGACTTTGAGATTTATAGACAAACAGTTTGTAAACTTTGATAGAATTTGTTATTAAATTTACAGAAAGTTATTACCAATACTAGTCAATTCCCACCATTTTAGACAAGCAAAAGCAACAGCTAGAACGATTTTCAACCTGAAAACAGTGAGTTTAAACTTAGGTTCCAGTATCTGACATACGCAGAATGTCAACTTCATAGACCAGCCGATCTGTACCCTAATTGCACTGCTTGCCGATGCACCAACAATGACTAGAGATATTACTTTCACACCAGACTTTAGGAGTTGCTGCTCTTTCCGATTTTCAAAAAGGCCAGTGCTTGAGTCATTTTCACATAATGCCCGCAAGATTAGCCTATAGTGATGACGGAATCAAACAGATCGCAGACTGCCTGATTTACAGCCATATCGTTTACACCGGACACTTTTAAAGTGAGTGAGGAAACAAAATTGGTCAAGAATGTGAGCCAAAATTAAAATTTGTTGGTATTACTACTGAATTTTTAAAACAGTAAATGTTAGCGGTTCTATTTTTATTGGGGCAGTGTTGAGTAAGCTATTCTGGTGACAGAGATCAGCAGGTTATCGAAGTGACAGGGGTCAGCAGGTTATCGAAGTGACAGGGGTCAGCAGGTTATCGAAGTGACAGGGGTCAGCAGGTTATCGAAGTGACAGAGATCAGCAGATTTTCGAAGTGATAGAGATCAGCAGATTTTCAAAGTGATAGAGATCAGCAGGTTATTGAAGTGATAGAGATCAGCAGGTTATTGAAGTGACAAAGGTATGGGGATCTTATCCTACACTCATGTTAAGCAGATGTCCATCACACCTGATCATTAAAAATCAGATAGAAATGTAAAACTGATGCTTGTTTACAAATAAACTATAAATTAAATTCTGTATAGATTAAATTAAATAGTCTGCTGAATAAAGATATTATCAATGCTATTAAGCTTTTCTAGTTGAATTTTTAGCTTATTAGCCCTCTATGGTTTTTTTAATTCACCGATGCATTTGTGGCGGAAAATGCTTTCAAGTATTTAGTCCAAAACAAAGTGTGATGGAAAAAAGGTAAAAGTATTGTTCTAATAATTTAGTAAGTGATATTTTGAATTTTACTGCAAAAAATTCTACTAAAATTTTAAGTTATAAATTCATAAATTTAAGTTATAAATTTGCTTCAATTAAAACAATTTCAAGAAACTCAACTGAAAGATGCATTAATCAATATTTAACATACTATTTGAAAATTAACTATACATAATTAAAAAATGTCAATTACAAAATCAAAAAATTTAAAAAAATTAAAAAAGTATAAAAATAATTGAAAGTGATTATTTCCAAAATCCTAAAAGATATTTATGACGAATAGACAGAAGCTGCAATTCTGTAATACTAGATACTCTTCGATGACAAGTAAAACTTTACCAAACTAATATAGAAGTCTGAAGTTAGGGCAAACACCTTACCTCCTTGTACTGAGTTGCCTCATCACCACATCTAATGCCCTGGTCATGTCTTCAGAAATCACTTGCATATATGGGGAAGTTACGACCAGTTGGGTTTCCCATTCAAGTGTCACATAGAAGCTAAACTTAGTAGATGGTAGGATAACTTTAAAATCGACCTGCGGCAGAAAATAAAACTGTCTGCTAAAGTTTTTAGCATTTAGCTAAACATAAGGAACGTATTTTATTCCAAACTTTGATGTTCATATAAAAGTTTGAAAAAGAGGAATTATCTCCTCTCGTTGAGCATTGTGTGAATCCAGTCTTTTGTTAACCAACCAGAGTCAGATACGCGCTTGTGTTTTTTATTACTATTTATTATTGTTATATTATTATAATAATATTATTGCTGTTATGTTATTATAATTTATTCAGAAGTTAAAATAAAACTCAAGAAGTATTGTCATTTATAAACAAAATAACAAGATAATGCTTGAAAATTTTAAAATAAAGCTTAAATAATGCTTCTAAAATCCTTAGATAGCAATTAATAATATATGATTTATCTAAATAAAACTATTTAGAAAAATGCAAGTTTGTCTTAAAATATTTGCATACATTCCGTATTACGTTTTTTTGCTATTCACAAACAACTGCAATGTAAAAAACAAGCAGAAAATGTAATATGTAAAATCAAAAACTGCATTTTTTGTAATTGTGTTGATATATTTTGCTAAAATGATGTATTAATAAATTTTTTGATTAAAATCCATTCAAACAGCAACTACGTATTTTTTAACATTATAAACACTTGAAACATAAATTTTTATCCAAGTTTCTGACATCATGTACTGTAGGAATGCATGCAGTAATAAACCTGTAAGGATTCTATGAAAAAACAAGCAGGTAAAAGCTACAACTTTATTACATAAAATAATTTTTAATAAGAGGGTTTCAGAATGTCAGAACACCAACAGCATTTAATTTAAAATATCTATACTGAAGCATAGCTTTACAATCTTAGACATCAGTACTGAAGGCATGTTCCTCCATGTGCCGGTGAGTTGGCCATATCATTGCTCAAACACAGTTGGATCAGCCATGATAAGCTTCAACATGCAGGTTTAAAAACCTTCAGTTAAGGATAATATGAATAGAATGATTGGTAACTTAAAGCTTAAAATAAGTGGTCTGTTTTATACATGAAAAGGATCTCAGGCTATACTGAACTATAGCTTTGACAAAATTATTTTGCAATGACTAGCAAACGCTTGGAGAGGCATCTTGTATTGATTTTGATGAAAGTACAGCAAAAGTTAGTAGCATAATATTGTACATAAATGACGTAAAGTGGACAAATTGTGAAGTTTAGATTGAACATGTCTCGCGTCAGTTTGTGAAAGTAAAGCAAACATTACTAGCAAAGTCTTGCTCAAAAAATGTTAATTTTTTAAGAATGTAATTTAAGAATTAAAGAATGTTAATTCTTATTTAGAATATTGTTATTATAATATTATAATATATATTATTATATATTGTTATTATTAGAATATTCTTATTTATTATTGTTATAATACATTGTGAATTTATTTGATAACCATATATTATATACTACATAATTCTGATTGTGTCCTGATTTCAAGTATGTAAACATAGGAGCTGTAAAATTATGTTTTTAAATGATTATGTAAAACAAACTCTGAACATTTCATATTTCTAATGGTTGAAGACAACTATTTGTACAAGTAAAATCACACCACATACATCTTTATTTGCTTGTTTCGTATATAGCAATGACTATAAGACTAGATTTTGGAAAAAATATATATACTTATTTTAGAAACAATTTATCAAAATAAATCTGAACATATATAATCAAATCAATTTTATTACATTAGTTTGAAGAACCACATCTAATCTGATTTAAGTGCATCTTACATAACGTATCTGGTGACATATAACTTATGTTTGTTTTTTAGTAACGAATATAGGAACAACAAAGTGTAAATAAGTTGGAGAAATTTTGTTCAAAGAACAAAGGGGTTTGGTTTATATCCAGCCACTATAATAATATAATATATTCACTAATATGTGTAAAACATGTAAATTTTATTGAGTTTGGCAGAACTTTTAGTTAAAAAAATTTCTCAATTGCATAAAGTGTAGCAACAGTAATGAAATCGCTAAAACAAATTCTTTTAAACTTCGAACAGGTAATTGCGAATAAGTAAAGCTAAAGCCTTTTGTTAACCATAGAGCTATAACATTGCAGTTATAACTATGAAATATGGTTTTGATAAATGATAAGGTTTACTAACCACTCCTCTTCCTATCGGCAGCGCATGCCTGCAATATAAGCTGTCTCTCCCATCGTACATCGGTATACCATCAGAGAAGATTTCCTTACGACTCATTATCAAGGCATCAAACACTTTCCTGCCAGTAAAGAGTGGAGGCAGTAAAACTAAACAGGACTTCCATAAATGAATGTTTATATGCTAGATTTAGTATATGATTAGCATTAATTAAATATACATAATTACTAATTAATTATAGTATAACTATTTAATTATAGATTTTACTTCATTATTTAATTACAGGATTGAATTGTATTAATAAAAAGTAGTTTTTATATATTTAAAAAGTTTGCTTAAAATATAATAATATTTTATAATTGTAAATGTATAGTAATATAATAATAATTGTAATACAACTGCACTATTAAAGTCGAAAATAATTCCTCACAGATTAAATGGAAATTGACATTAATAAATCGCACTTTATCATTGTGTCTGCGAGTCTTTGTAAACACTGTATTGCCACATTTGTTTGCCGATTTCATCCAAACGTCACACGCACAGGCTCCGTGCCTTCCACCAGGTTGCTGAATATATTAAGTTTTAAAACTCTCCTGGTTCCTGAGAGCCAGTATCTCAAACATCAGTCTGCAGGCTTTCTGACGAGAATTAAGAAAACCTGGCTATCATCGGGCTTGCTATTCGCTTCACATAAAGTATTACAAATAATTTTCAAGTTGATGTTTGAATTTTTTGGACTCTTCACACATAAGAACTCAAAGATTGAAGTCCAAGTCAAGCTTGAAGTTGATTTGTCTTGGAGAACCTGTTGAGGCTGCTTGCATGTTAGTTTAAATATCTTTGTAATAATACTTTCCTAATTTGTTCCTCATTCCAAAAACCTCTGATAATGCCTAATAAGTACACAATATTATGCAACAATAAAATAAATACATTATAAAAAAGTGTAAAATTCTAAACTCTTAAGCAAAATAAGCAATAAAAAGGGTTTTTATCATCGTTTAACCTTAAAGACCAGCAATACGAATGTGTAGCCTTGGAGACGCAGAGGGCAGGCATAGCAGGCAAAATTGGTGACAGAGACACATGGCATGATTTATTCTGCCAAACCTTACACCGAGTTAACTTGTTTTTTGTTATTCGTGGTATATTTCTAGTTTTATTCCTACGAGTTCAAACCCCATACGATGTAATATTTTTTCCAACTTACAACCGTGGCTTTAGACAGATGGAGAGACACGGCTCTTATTATAGTAAAGATGTTCACCAGCTTCTACTGTTCACTCTGTTAAGACAATAATCTTTTCGATATCACTAGTAAGTTAAAAGACCAGAAAAGAAAGATGCGAACTTTATTAGTGGTTCAGTGCACTACCGGCAGAGCAATGAACGAGTTGTGGTTTAGCAGTTAGTGCACTGGCATGCAATCAGTAGATCAGTGGTTCAAATCACAGAAGGACTATTAGTGGTGTTACAAAGGACATTTAGCAACAATTGCTTCTGTGCCAAACTCCATGCACAGATGGTCACAATATATTTAGTTCCAAAATAAATCTGGTTCAGAATAAAGGGCCATACATGCAGCAGAGAGGGAATAAATCTTGATAATAAAATTGAATTTGCGAGAACTAACACGATTATCCTATAGATAAGCAAAAGTGCCAGAGAAGATACTTCTGTCTGCTGCCAACTTCATTTTAATATGTACGACGTGATTGTTTGCTAAACACTCTTTACTAACTGCTTCCATTTGTATAAAATTATTTGCATATATTGCAAATAATTACAATAAATTGAAATCAAATATATTTTACAAAACAAAATAATAACTAGTTTGCCATACAACCCGATAAATTGTCGTTATCCGGTTGTATGGCAAAATATTTGTCTCGTTTTTTTACACTAAAAATTTTATGTAGAGTCAAACTTTAAATTAAAATGCCGAGTCGGTCTCGCCCAACCTTAGGGTTACACTGAACTGTTTTACAAAAAAAAGTATTTGCTTTGAGTTCAATACGGCTGTAATTTTCTAAAAATTAAATATTGCCAGGACAATATTCACGTATCAGCATTAAAAGTTGAATATTTTCTATGAAACAAAAGATGAAAATTTGAGCCCACTTGCTTCACCCTCCCCATACTGGTTTCAGGTTCATTTATTAATTGTGCGAGTTTAAATCCTGTGCGATGCAATCTTTTTTCAACCTTCAACTGTGGCTTCAGACAAATGAATAGACACAGCTGTTATTACAGTAAAGTCTGCGAAGACTTTGTATGTTTTCGTGTTTTCAAAAGATATGGCATTATTCGAGTCATTTCATTGTAATTTTCCAAGTTCTACTTTGTTTAAACAATGCAAGAGCAATGAAAAAAGCCGATTAAATATTAATAAAAAACTTTATCATTATCAAAACTTGCATCACGTTAAATGTTACCTCATCTCTGCTATTCATGAAACAAAAATGCCAATGTCTCATTTGCATCCTAGCTCCTGCCAACTATGATCAGTTATTGCACACCTACCTGTTCATGCTTGGCGGACAGGAAGGCCGGACTTTTACAGAATATCGATGAAAGTAGGTGTCTGCAGGAATATTTATTTTAAAGTAGTTTGTGCGGAGCATGACTTTTCTTCCTTCTTCTCCATAGTTGGGCCTTCTCGCAAGCATCCATCTAGTTTCAGGATCTGGCGGTGAATTGCCCGATTCAACTTCTTGTTCACAGACAGGCACTTCATCTTTGCTTTTTGTTTCAGGAGGCATATCTTTTTTTACAGCTGCAACATAATAGTTAAATAGGTCAAAATAGTTAAATAGGTAAGTTAAATAGGTCAAATGGGTAAGTTAAATAGGTCAAAATAGTTAAATAGGTCAGTTAAATAGGTGAAAATGGGAGAAGGACAGAGCAAATTCTGCAGAGATTCAATTTTTATAAAAGTTTGAATTGCAGCTTTAAACTGAAATTTACATCACTTTGCAAATCTGCCAATCATATTTAAACTCACAGTAGACATTGTCCGCTCAGCTTTTATAAGGTTGACATAAAATATATCGGCGTTATATTTTATGTGAAAACCTTTTAGCCTGAATTGTCAAGGTTTAATATCAGCTATGAAGTCTACAAAAATTCCGGCATCTAAAGGGTTCTGAAAAATTTCATGTTTTTTGAAAAAGAAATGGAAATTTAAGGCATTTTTGTGAATAATCTTTGTACTTTAAATTTACTTTTACAATGTGATCATGGGATGAAATGTATCATATATTATAATTGGCAGCAGAAAGTCTACACAGTATCAGGTAGGTATAGGGTGGCTTTAACATATACAATAGACTGCAGGGGATGGAAAGCTCTGAGTACATGTCACACACCACACCACTGGGAATGGAATGGAGAATCTTTCTGAAGCGATTTAGGTATTATCTAACCGTTAGTTTACACTCGTATGAGCCAACCAAATTTGGCTCATTTTATGTAAAAAGGAAGCTATGTGTTTGTTTGTTACTATTGTAGGTCAGTAATGTAGATGCCTAAAAGCCTTTATCTGTTTGTAACTAAGATTAAAATATTGGGCTTTCAGAAGGCAAAAGATTTAGTAAAAATAATACTTTTACTTTGCTAGAATAAAAAAGTTTAAAGTTATGGGCAAAACTTTTGAAATATGTACTGGTTATAATTACCTGATGCAGCATGACCTTGCTGATAACTACCGTACATATTGGCACATGGTTTAACCAAACGCCAAATTGTTTAACCAAACATTTCTACAACCACTTTCCATGTCTGTAATAACCTACATGCTTTTTCTATTCCAGCAGCTCAAATACAGCTGAACATGTTACAGAAACGCTCAAGACTTTTATAGCTGTTAAATAATAAAGCTCAACAAAAATAGCTTCATGTAGGTGGTGCAGCCCTTTGACATTCAAAGGTGGGTGGTGTAGCCCTTTGACATTCAAAGGTGGGTGGTGTAGCCCTTTGACATTCAAAGGTGGGTGGTGCAGCCCTTTGACATTCAAAGGTAGGTGGTGCAGCCCTTTTACATTCATAGAGCAATTCTCACCAGATAAGAATTTTTTACATGTAGATGATAGCTTTCACAAAAATCTGCCCTCTGATATGTCATATAGCAATTGTAATTTGTTCAAGGAATTAGTAAGCGATAAAAAGTTTGTATAGCCAGAGATTCTACAATGGTCATTTGAGTTAGCATCTATTGAATAGTACTTAATATATTTAAATATGTAAAATATTTAAATCCAGTTTAGGTTCCTTCTGAGGTAGACTCTATTTCTGGCCAGCTATTTAATGGTGCGATTTAGTATTGTGAGAACTGTGGCTATACGACAACATACCTATGAATACGTTGAAACTTTTGTTTTCTGATCCAGCTAAGAGAGTCCATAATTACTATATTATGCTAGCCTAGTCTTTCTATTTGTGTTTTGGCATGGTTGAATAGGTTTAAGGCTTCATTTACCAGCTTTGAACCAATTAAAAACTATATCCATGAAGACTCTTCTGTTATCAAAACTGATATCTACACAAAAATGACACTGAAAAGATCAAAAGAAGTGTAAGGCGTGAAAGCATGTTTATTATTTTTTATGCAAACTAAGTCATACAACTTCAGCCAGACGAAAACGTTCAAATAGAAAAAACTGATCATGCACTATATCTGATGCCGTCATTTCACTGGACAACAATAAGAAAATGAACAAACATTATAATTCCAACAAAAAGAAACACGCAAAATGGTGGACTTATTGAACCAGTAGAATCACTGCTGATGTTGTAGAAAACATACATACTACTCTTCGATACAACAGGTATATCTGCACCGGTGTAGCAAACAGATAGTAATTGACAACTATTTTGACATATCGTTGATAGATCTTAAGAAATACTGTATTTTCAAATAATTCCTCAAGTACTTACATATTTTCAAATATTTGCTACTGCTAGCGCTCATGTTATCTGCAAAAATATGTTTCGCTCTCTCACGCAGTACTTGTTCAAATTCATATCACAGTATCTCTGTACAAGACTTACCTTGTCTCCTAGTTCAGTATGCACCCAAGTGGCCAACCATATTTGAACAGATGATGATGACAACTGAATTACAAAGTTGATAATTGAGGCTGTAGGAGGCTATATGAGTAGTTAGCTTGCTTCCTTTCAATCTTACAATGAACTTGCTATATGTGATTAACTACTTATACCATTATATCCTTTAATTGAGTGCATCTAGCTTGCAGTTTATCCTTTTGTTAGATGTGGGAATACCAGCCAAGTTGTCAAATAAAACAGTTTCTGTATAGACTTCATAGCTTTGGCACTTGTCATACAATTTACTGTATTGCCTTTAAGCCAGGATTGGAGTGAAAGTGGCAAGAGTGATGTCGTAGACCGATTGTTTAACAATTCCTTTCCAATTCGGGCATTGAAACAGAATGCTTCCATTATACCGATGCTGTCATCGGTAGTTGAAAATAGCTCCTTGAACATTCCAAAAAGACCGGCAATAAATCCGGAACCTCATTCTTGCTTGACACTTTCTTCTTTTTTCATAAGCGTTTCAACATATCCTATTTGGCTTTAGCGTCCAAAATAGATTTACCTCTACTAGTTGTTTTAGTAGAATTGGCTACTAATTGTTGTGTTGAACTATTTCATTAATTACTAAACAAGCTGTCATTGTTCGTTTTTACCTTTTTTCATTCTCCTATACATGAACTTCTCAATGAATCTTTATCCGCCATCATGCAAGTGGCAAATGGCAGACTGCTCACCTAATCGCACAAAGATCTCTTTATTCCAACAAAGCGTAAACATTACGCACAAACTGTGATTTTCAACAAAAATAATATGTCTTCTTTACACCTTTTTGGCAGCAATCCAAATTCTAAGTAAACAGGTGTGACAGAGCATTACATCAACTAATGAAAGCCTAAGCATACCTATCTTTTTGGTTTCTACGTTTTTGACTACTGAAGTTGCTCCGATCTCAGTCTGTAACTGATGAAGTTATTCTTGCAATCACTTTAGACTATATCTAGGGACCATATTTTGTCTTCTTGGTTACCTGGAGGTATAGTAAGATAAAAAGACTCCACAATACAGTCGACCGTTGCATCTTCGAACTTCACTTTCCCAAACTTTCAATTGTCCGGAAAACGCCTGAGGTTCGGAAGATTGTCCAATGCAGCCGAGTCTGTTCGACGAATGCCAACTTTGACCAATAGCTGGCTATCGTGACAGACCCCGCAAGTACATGAGTTTTCCGCGAGAGCGTTGCACTGATTTTCGTTGTCATTATTACTGTTATTAATATTATAATGTACCCTATTGTAGGTATAACCATATTCCACTCTCCCATGTATACTATATAGGCATATTGTACCATATTGCAGTCTAGGAGTATGTGTGCGAGACAATGTAGCTGTTTAATGTACTGTACTCAAATTTCCATATCCAGACTTTTTCAATGTCTGTACATGGCCCAGTTTGTAGAAGTTCAAACAAACAAAAGATGTCTGTGAGTTTTATGACAATGTGAGTCTCTGGTAGTCTACCTAGGGCGAACTCTGTGAAACAAGTTTTTGTAAGAATATCTACAAGCACCAGAACTATACACTAAATCAGGCCTTTATTCCCTGGTTGCAAGTTGGGGTGGCAAATGTTAGGCGACTAGTTATGAACACCTGGGGGTTGGGGTGTAAGCCCCCAATGGGTCGGGGCAGCGCCTCGAAGGTTTGGACCTTTTAAGCATTAACAACCCTCAGAGTATGCACGAATGCAATCAATTGTTAGCATCAAAATTTTCCTATTGTTTATGGTTCATAGTAGGCAAAACATTTTCTTTATTCAACGAATGATAATAAAATTAAGATATAAAACTCATAACACTAGATTCCTGTAAGGGACATTGACAGAACAAGAGCTATTACTTTTTTATGGTCAATACGTCCATGGCAGAAATCTTTTACAACTGGTTCTGTATCTATTTCAACATCTTTAGAAAAGTGTAATATTAAAAGTTTATTTAGACGGGCCAGCCCCATAGTGCTCCTCATCGAGGTTTTGATTTGGTTGTTATGATAAGGAAAATGCAAGTTCGGGGGTCTTCTTCACACACCCACTATAAGCAATAAAGTTCAGTCTCCGAGTCTTAACAAAGTTTCACAAGATCACTTATTTGGCGAGATCACAACGGAGACAATATAGAACTAGTTGCTAGTAAATTAGTTGTTGGAAATTCCAAGCATAGAGCTTAGACTGCAATTCTTAGTACATAGCCGCCAAAAATCACTAAAAAGTTGGGGCGGCTCAGCCGGCCAGTCGCCCAGCCGCCTCAAGGAATACGGGCCTCCACTAAACAGCCACATTTCAAAATATCAACCTAACCAGCACCTTTCTGACGTCTGAGCACTTTTTAGATATACATGCCAATAACATGAACAATGAAATGTATTTATAATGTGCTCAGAAACTCTAAGTACTTAGTTGAATAATTGTGACAAACTTTTTCGGCAGTTTACTTGTAGAGGTGGGTGATTTAAATTTTCTACTTTTCAATAGTAGCGCTTTTATGTAAACATTCTTGAATTGTAAGTGTTAAATATACTACTACCCTTAGTACTGTGACTAATACTACTGCTACTAGTGCTATTACTGCTGTTATGAGTAATTTTTACTTCTTAGTTCTTTAAAATGGGTTTTCATATTTTTTAATTCAAATCTCCACTCTTTCATGTCACCAGTATTAATTTGTTGCCTCCGATGTGCAGTCCTACACTTGTGAGCTTTAATCCAGTGATGAGCTGTTCGCATACATATATCAAGACTGAAAAATTGGCAACACACAATACATGTTTGCACATATCAGAGTGAATGTGTGTCTGATTTGACATAAAATCGCATGAAAACTCTACAAGGTTATGACCCTTATCCTGCCAAGAATTGATGCTAATTTTTATGTCATTTTTACACTTTCCACACCTCGTAGACTTGACCTTGACTTGATACATGTGTTGTATTTGGGTAGTATACGCGCATACGGAATTGAATGCCCAAAAACATCAAAGCAAGCCAAGATGAAGTCTACAAAGTATAGACACCAAATAAAATTATATAGGAATTTAAAGTGATTACCGGTGGGATATATGTATACGGTACATATATTTATACTTGCTTCAGGATATATATGTACAGTACATATATTTATACTTGCTTCAGGATATATATCTTATATATATTTCTCAATGTATGTCGTCCGTGTGTCGTATCTCTGTCTGCATTCCGGCTATAGCTATTATTAGAATAACTGCAGCTGGACAACAATGCTGACACAATGTCATAGAGTACCGTGATTAGAAGCCTAGCAGCTTACTGCAATTTTCGATTGACTATGTGCCAGGCTAATAGCTTGGAAGTTACATTTATTTCAACTACACGAAATACTTCTCTCATAATATGTAGTTCGAAAGTTAGAATGGTAAATGTTGTTTTATATTAAATACAAACCAATTTTCTGTCCAGACTTTTTTATTACACGGGCAACGCCGGGTGGTACAGCTAGTGTATATATATATATATACAGTACATATATTTATACTTGATTTCTTTCATGTTGGCTGCTATTTATGATACTAACTAGTTAAAAAAGTTACTCCTTTTGTAGATTTTGCCCTTCTGGTTTGTGATATGAAATTTCAGAGCTGCCCTATAACTAATGCAGAATTCCAATACTTCAACTGCGTTACACAACACAGGGCTCTACCTTTGACATGAGCTCTTAGATGGAAATAGGTTCTTCATGAACTCTCGTTCCTTCAGTAACCCATGATCTTGCCATTCAGTTGTAAGGAGTGGTCACACAGCCATCAAACCAAAAATTCTAGTATGGAAAACGTCAGTTGGAACAAGCAGTTAAAGCAACACTCATAATAAACTTGGTTCTATCAGACTTGACTGACGAAACTTGATTGGATCATAAATTATTAGCCAATGTAATATTTTACATCACTTATGCATAAGCAGGTGATTCAATTGTAATATTTATGTTAGAACAAATGAAATTGCGTGATAGATTTTTTCTTTTTTTGTTGTTTTATGATTTTTGCATGGCATAACTTGGAAAACATTTGTTTGAAATGAAATTATTGCCAATAAAACAATATATATAAAATTAATATCTCTTTAGCTACTTTCTTATAAATATAGATATATATAGAAGAAGGAAAAAAGCTAGAGAAAAGAAATATTAACTCTCTTAAACCCACAAGTATAAATCCCAGTGCTAAAATTTTTTTTCTTGCATTATTTCATTTTATACCATGCACTGAACACATATATATATAAAAATTTCACCATCATAGCAAACTGGATTTATTTTTGAAAATGTTGCAGATACGCAACATTGGGCATAAAGCAGCATAGCAGTATATGGCATTGGGCATAATATCTGTTCAAACTTTTATTGCTCAAATTACAAAAATGATAGTACTAAACAGAAAGATAATAAATGAATGATGCAGCAGACAAATATTTATGGTTTCATGAAATTGTAGAAGCACTAAAAAAATGTTTTTTATGAATATCACTAAAACTATTTATGAAAGTCCATGAAGCAATTTCGGCTTTCATTGAAACACAATCTCACATCACATTTGGTGCATATGGTGTTTGTGAAATTTGTCTCACAAAGTTGACATCTGCCTCTTTTATCAATTTTTGATGGCCAATGAGCTAAACCATCTTTTCGTACATCATCTGGTAGAGCATGACGTCTCTTTTTCTGTGATTGCGCAGGTGATGCTGGACTGGAACTTGCACTCAAGAGACGTCCTCTCTTTGGCTGACTGTTGACTTTTATTAGTGTTGAGGCAAGATATGACTGAAAAAAGACATCAACCTGTATAGAAATCACAAACTTTGTGTAGCACAAATTGCTAGACGTTGTTGATTTTCTATGTAGCTTCTACAATACCTGAAACCGACGACGACTTAGCATCTCCTTTTTGGGTAGTTTCAACAACTGAAAATCTTTTCTGTAGACATTCCAACTATTTATTAAGGCCACCATCATGAAATGCCAGAAGAGATAAAGGTACCATCTGCGTGATCGCATCTTGAACCTGAATGATGCCAGAAACGAATCCAGAAGGTCTACTCCACCCATTTCTTTGTTATAATCTCCAAATACTGATGTCATGGAAATCTTGACATATGACTGTTTTGTTTATCCCATCTCTCTGCTTCTAAAACTGGGTGGGCACCTGTGAGAGATGACAGCATTGTTACTGATTTGTTGTCTTCCCATTTCACCGCAGCAATTTGAAAGTTTTCTTCAACGCTGTAATCCAGTGCACCACGACCTTTTGTTTTCAGTTCTTTGTCTTCAAAATGTGGACAGCCAGCTAGTCTGTTTTTTCTAACCGTTCCGGTGTAGAACATACCTCTTTCCTTTAGCTTCTTCAGTAGTGGAATGCTGGTAAAAAAATTATCTGCGTAAACCTTGTAGTTGGCATTGACAGGAAGTGATGTCAGCTTCAAAACAACATCCGTGCCTTGACCACGCTCTGTCCGAACTCCGGTGCCACCTTGATATACATCAAAGTCATATAGAAATCCGTTAGGATCGGTGCATGCCCAGATTTTGAATCCCCAAGGATGTGGTTTACCTTTCAGATATATCCGAATTTTGCTCGTTTTGCCACGGAACTGGCACATCATCTCATCAATGCAGACAAATTCTGTAGGTGTTAGTTTTAGACAACATTCTTTCATTTGATAAAGAAAAGGTCGTAGCTTCCACAATTTATCTTTCTTGTCATCCTCAGTCACTGCAAGGTTGTTGACAAAATGCAAGGTGGCTAGTATTTCTTGAAACCGATTTCTGCTCATCACACCCGCTACAGGAGGATAAAACGTTTCCGTTTCCCAATATAGTTGGACAGAATTCATCTTCACTAGACCCATATAA
Organism: Watersipora subatra; assembly: GCF_963576615.1. Taxonomy (NCBI): domain Eukaryota; kingdom Metazoa; phylum Bryozoa; class Gymnolaemata; order Cheilostomatida; family Watersiporidae; genus Watersipora; species Watersipora subatra. Next base: position 46,537,287 of record NC_088712.1, on the reverse strand, counting down.
AAGTACATTCCAATTACCTGTTCAAGTTCTTTGTTGCTAATGTTGATTGGTTTTCCACACTTTTGTGTGCTGTATAGATTGGTATTGCTCACAATATTGTTGAACATGCTGCCTGGAGTAAACCGTCGAAAATATTCGTAGGGTGTGTCGATTTTTGCGCTTACAGGGGGCTGTGGTGTAGCACCTAGAAAAACTGAATCAGGTGATGTAAATTTTCTTTTTCGCCATCTTGGGTTGCAGCTTGATGTTGAAGTTGTGGCAAAGTTTACTAAAGGTATGTCATATTCGTCATCCTCAGTTTCCATCTGTGGTTCCTAGAATGAGATACAAGCATTGTTCAATAGAAGTAATGACATATTTTGGTAGAATTATTGCCACAGGGGTATACAACTGCAGAATAACAGATTCTCAATAAGGAAATAGAATGTGAACACCCTGTGTTTCTTGTTTGTACAGCTTGAGATTTGCGATGTCTCACTTCAATTTGAGGTGTCTCGTAGTCTTCATCCTCATCACTGTCATCATTATCTTCTAATTCATCTTCACTCTGCTCGCAGTTTATCCTGTTGATCAAGTCTTCAGCTAATATATGTAGAGACATGGCCCCATAAAGCTAAAAAATGGAACAATGAGTGAAAAATCCAAAATTTATGGTTGTTTTATATCAAGTTTTTAGACATGTCAGTAGTCTCTTTTGATTCATGAAATTGATTTTGAAATTGTAAAGAAGAAAGTTTCTTACAAAAATTAAATATTAATAATTAATTTCTATATATGGTTATTATAATTATTATTCTTTCTACTGAAATTTTGATGTAAAACAAATTGACTCTATACATACCCTAAATTTACTATACATGGGTCTATCCATAAATAAATGGATTTTTTGGTAAAATTTCAAAACGGTTATTTCATTAAAATAATGCTTCACATATGAAGTATGCATACTAAACCCTAAGATGGAAAATAATTGTGGGGGTAGTGCTCCTCTATCATGCTTTAATAGTTTGCTAAAGTTAGTGTATACGCATAAAATACTTTATAGTCATAATGGTAAGATAGAGATGCTTGAACACGGTATACATATTACTCTGAACACAACTATCTAATTGTAATGGATTTCACAATGGCTTTGCTGCCCGTTAATGCATAAATTGGTATTGTGTGCATTGATCTATTGCTGTGGGGCTCTTTTATAAGTTGCCATGTTTTGAGTAACAATGGTGACTGGAAACATCAATTAGTTTCTGCTACACTTGTATTAGTTCAAAATTAGTAGTAATTTGTTTTCAACGCTAACTTCATGCGCTGTACCTTTAACTAATTTCAGTTTTGCTCAAAGTTGCACATATTTCGGAAATCTGCGTCACCGCTGTTACACTGTCACCATTGTTACACCCCTCAACTCATATAATTAGAGGATTAATTTGAGTGAATTTCACATTTAACAGTAATTTGTGGTGTTGTTGATGTTCTCATGTATGAGTTACTCATTATATTGTAAATTTAACCCATTGCGGGAAGTTAACAAGCTTCTTCTAGCAAGTTAGCAAAAGGTTGCTACGTTACAAATGTATTACTAAGACTTGCGACTCCGATACTGAAAATGGTTCAAAATTTAATCAAATCTACTTATGGGAGTAACTTGTAACAAGTGCTTTAAACAGAATACTGTTAGGTGGAAAGTCTGCTGGTCATTTCTGCTTTCAACATGGGTAAGACAACATCAGCAGAGCGGATGCGTAAATATCGTAACAAAATACGCCAATGTTCAAAACAATAGACTCAATATTTGACTGCCCAAGCTAGTCAGAATCAAAAGAGTAGAACAAAAAGAAGAGCTCAACTTACAGAAGATCAATTGAAGGAAACCCGAGAAAAAGCAAAAATTAAGAGTTTAGCAATACAGAGATCGGGAAAACACTTTTGAAAGTAAAATTACCAGGTATGTACATTCATTTTTTTTTTCAAAAAACCTAATGCTTTACTACATCTGCGTACATTATGGATGTTTTAAGTTAATATTTCAAGTATTTTGTAAAAAAAAATGTTATTAAAGTTTAAATTCATTTTTTGTAGCAACCACTTCCCAATTTGGCAACCCACAATCTGAAGATAAGGCTGTAAAAAGATTGATCGAGCACTTCTAAACAGCTCAAGCAAAGGTGGCCAGACCGTCCATAAACTAGCAATGACAATGGCATTAGAGATGAGAAAAGATAAAATAAAACAAAGAAATAGAAAAATAAAAGTAAGCCATTGAAAAGTTTTAACTTTTACTTTTGATCCTGATGACCATGCAATTAGCGATCCAGAAAGTGAGTGCAATTCCGAACCCATAAACAACTAGCAAGCACATTGAAAGAAGGTGATTTGGTGCTAACATTGCTGCCTGGAAAAAAAACTTTTAGGCATTATGTAGGAATGGTAAAAAGTGTAGATGCCCTCGAAACTGAAGATTTTTTTTTAAAAGAGTTAAGCCAAAAGGGACTTTTGTTGTTAATACAAAAATATAGCATGGGTAGAATTTCATCACAAGTCACTGTCTTGTTCTACTCTCTCTAAAAGTACTGTTTTACAGAAGATTTAGAGCGTGCAGAATAATCTAAAACATTTTGCTAGTACATTCTCACAATTACATGATCAATATTCATTTTTTCATCTTACATTATTTAAGCTTAATCATGTTTGTCAAGTATTATTACTATTATATTATTATACTTCATACTTTGAAACCAATAAAAAACATTTCAAGTTAAGGCTTGTCTATATATATTGTAATCATTAGCTTTAATACCATTATTGAGCTCATTGCAGTGAACTTAAATACTGTTAAGTTTACAGAATATAAGAAGCGTAACGATGGTGACAATTGGATGTAACAGCGGTGACATGTTTGCAAGCATGTAGTTCACCACTACCATCTAATATCTGTATAAATTTTAGTGCATATGTCAGCAAGCTTCTTTCAAATAAGACAAATAAGTTTTTATAATTGTGCTTCCCACCAAATCAGAGAGTTTTCAGGATAAGCAACTAGCTCTTCAAAATGCATATTTTTTCTGATGTAACGCGAGTGACACACTAACTAAAATATTTCTCCGTGAAAATTAACTTTAGTGTGACATATTATACATCATTCGAAAGAGCTTGTTGAGCTCTATAAGAATATCTGATTTAAAATCATCTTAAATGCTATACCAATATTTTAAAAATAAATTTCTGCTCTAATTGTAACAATGGTGATTATGGATAGACCCATATACACAAAAGTATTACCAAAAATTATATTATATTATCATCACTACTTTTATTTATTATGATTAGTACTATTCATCATTATAAGTTTTATGTACAATTATCTTACTATTTTACTAAAATGTATATTTAGTTGCTATGCCAATCATATGCACAAATGCACTATGCTGGTGAAATTCCATCATCATGTGCTGCTGTCAAGGGAGAAATTTTAAGTAATTTAATAATTTATTGTATTTATTTAAAGTTATTATAATAATGAATATAAAAAGTAAGTTAATAATAATAATTTGATAGTTAAATAATAATATGAAATGTATCGTTTTTGTGAGTTTCCTTTGAGTGAAATACTACAATGGTTCTATGGTTTTATGGTTCTATGTGTAATGGTTAGCCTCTGGACCTTGAGTTCAATTTCTCCCAAGACAAATTTTGACCGCAGACAAAGTGGCACTTCTGCCCCAGAAAATCAGACCGTTGCTATAAAGCAAAATTAAAATACCAACTCAATCAATGGAGATGGGCACTACTATAGTTATCCTTGCAATTTGTTTTGACAGTAAGGCGTTGCTGTATCAATGAGCCCAAGTATCAAGTATTATTGAGATTATGAGGCCTACTATCTCTTGTAGGCAACTCTCTGCAGGTAATTATCTTATAATTGACAATAACACGCCAGTGGTTTGTTTCTATGTGTCTGCAAACTCTATTTTTCTCCAAAGGTCAAAATAACAATTATTCTGTCAAGGCTTACTAGCTCAAGCAAAAATAACAATATGCTTAGCCCTATTTGTTATGGCCTTACTAGGTTAAATGAGTACGTATCTGTTAGGCGTGTAGTAGTAGCTCTTACTGTAAACAGGGGCGGCTGAGTTAACTTTCTTCTCTCAGGGCTTTATGGCTTCCTGGCTTGCCACCTCTTTTTGGGTGAATCGTGTTTGTTGAGTCTATCCTCGGCGAGCTGGTTGCTGCTGGCTCCTTGGCTATCTTGGGCTTATGTTAATCCTCCTATCTTGGCTCTTCCTTGCGGCGCCCCTTTATCGTCTGGCTCGCTGCCAGCTTCTCCTGCTCTTCCCTTGATTTTGCCCCTCTTTTATACTTGTCCTTGAGCCATTGTCGAATGTCATTGGTTGGTTGTGTTTTACTTGTGGTCTTTGCGTAAGCTTTTGTTTAATTTATATTTCAGATTCCTTGCGGTGAGCTAAAATTCCTTACTGTGGTTGGGATTCCATGACGACAAGCGAATGAGAAGTGAAAAATATTCTAAGTCCGGTAACAAATTGTACAAAACTGGCCATAACTCAAAAACTAACAATGGCAGCATTATAAAATTAATTTTACAGTAATCCTCGTTCTAAGACGCTATTAGCTAGCTAATTTATATGAAGCAAGAGAAACTATTATAATATTATGCCATTCTTTGTACAACCATTTCGTCGATATTTTCTCATAAAATACAATATCTGAGTTAATGAATAATTATGCTATATTTTTCTACTGCTCTACAATACAACATTTTCTAGACTATAATGATGTTATAAGCTATAACTAAATATACTAAATAAAGTGTTGTAAATGATTCTTTCACTGATGGCTGGTTGCTGATCTGGTGCACGCCAGCTGCTTCTTCGCTCCAACAAGTCATTAATGTGGCTGGCTCCTGTAATATTGGCGATATACCTCCATTTTTGCCTGATACTCTGTAGAGTTGTTTGCTTCGCTGAATATCCATTAATAATTGTTGTAACTAGTTAGTCTCTTTCATATTAAGTGGTGTTGATCAATAATAATCGTGATTTAGTAACAATTTTATGCTGTTTTTCATTCATTAAGCTTTTCATTATAATGGTCAGACAACTCCCAATCGAAATGATGTCCCATATATTCACATTGCATCAGCTATGATAGTTGGACAACTCCCATGCTTGATATTTCCAGCAGCATAGCAATTGCCATATATTTCATGTCTGCTTATTGATGCATCACAGTGCTTGCTGCAATGTTTTGCAGCAGTTGTGGTATTAGGTGATCCCACAATTTATTATTTCTTTTGACTTTTGGTCATCTATTGCTTCAAACCCTGACACTGCTAATAGCCCAATGTAGCACCGGTGCAACATGAAAATGAGGTGATATAATCTGTACTTCTGGTATAAAATATCTCTAAAACTACAATATTCATTTGTTTGATAGGTCTATTTCACAAATAGCACAAAATATATATGATTACCTACCTTTTTATGGTGAAAATTCACTCAGAGAAAAACCCTTTTTTCCTCAGTCTTTCAACATGTCACAGTTGCTTTTCAAAATGGCGGATATTGGTCACATGACTGTAGTGTCCAATCATAATTCACATAAACTGTGTAGCACATGGACAGCATTGGGCTTTCATGCCAGCAAAGCAAATGGATTACCAAATAGCAAAGAGCAGTAGTGGTTCAAAGTACATGTAGCATATATGCTACAATGGGTTTAAAAGGGTTAACTTTTGAGTTTAGTTCTGACCTGTAGGGCCACCTCTTACAAACTTTAGTTGAGGTGAAATATATTCAGTTTGGACGATGCAGTTCAGTGTCCAGATAACCAGTCTTCATACAATTTTTGCGGATAGGATATTAGCTTTCATGTTGGAATTTTGAGCAATAATCACAGCACTGATAACAACTATCAAACAGACAAAAGAGTATTTATAAAAGTAGTGCTAATCCATCTTGCTATGTCTGACCTAGGTATCAGTTCTGTCTATGGATAGAGCCAAGGTAATTGCAGAATCTGACAATTTCTTTGCAGTCCATTGTTAGTTCTCATACATGTATGTGGAGTTGGGAGACTAAACTCTTCATTAGAATGTATATGTAAACAGAAAGACAGCACTCTGTCCTCTGATCAATAGCATTGATACAGATTTCTGACAGCAGAAGGGAATATTATTTTTACAGAAATCTATATTAAGACTTGTCCACTACCAATCACGTATTCCCGCTCACCACACTTCACAAAGCCTTTAAACATGTTGCTGGGTCCCAAATTGGCTCGGTTCAGCATTTGTTACAGGTTTCAAAATCCTTCGCAAACTATGCCCAAAATATTTCTATTCATCCTTACGCACACATGACAAACATTATTTTCTATTTCGTGACACAAACATACTACATCCACCATCATATGTTTCAGTTTATGAGGTCTCTGATACTGCAACCTTCAATTCACTATCGCAACCATCCGCAATACTATTAGATTATCAACTTTTAAAACTTATTTGTTCAACTCACTCAGTAATTACTACTTTCTGTCTTCTCATTTTTTTGGCATGTATTGAAAAACACCATTTTGTTGACGATGACTGATGTCAATAAAAACTTCTACATACATACATGAAGACAAAACTGTACAATTTATTGAAGTCTATATCATCAACTTTAGTACCTTAGTACCTCATATCATAGAATGGAATTGAAACAGTTTCATACATTTTGAACAATACTACTCATAGTAGACTTACAAAAACCAAAAGAGCACAAAACTTACAACTTTTGGGTAATGAAACCATTTAATTTCATTTTTGCTTCGTACTTCGTATAATACCTTCGCCTTCTACATAACACTATTACCCCAAGCCTAGTCCACGAACCACGAATGTGCATGATCTTCTTTCCAGGATGATACAATAATTCAGATGCTGCCAGCCAGAAAAACAGATGGGACAGCTACAAATAATGAAACATTTAGTTACTTACCCATAAATTAGTCACTAGCCCATGCAGGACGCATTATAGAATTTTTTTGGTCAAGCTTTTAAATAAAAAATTAAAAAGTATTATTTGGTCCTAAGCCAACATACAACTAAAACTGTTTTTATAACAAAAAGTATTTTTTGCCTCGGCAATCGGACAAAAACATTCGACAAATCTAAATTCATCCACTTAGTGGCAGTTTAAAGAGAATGACATTTCCACAGCAGAAGATTTTACAAATATTTGGTCTAGGGGTTCGCAAGGTTTTCAGCTGTTCTCAATTTTTTCACTTTATAATTCCAATACAAGTTGTACATAAAATGATTTTTTCGGAGTTGAATGTTGAAAAGTGAAAGATGTGATAGTTGAGGTGATTCTATGCTAGCAAAATACAAGAATGAATAAGCCACAATCTCTAACAATTTATCAATTTATATACCACATTTTCCAGACTATTAGCCGCTACTTTTTACAGGTTTTGAGCCATGCGGCTTATTTAGAGACTGCAGCTATTCTGTGGTTTCTTCGTTCACCGCTAGAGGCGCACTAACCGGAATTAGAATCAAAACTAAAGAAAAGCTAAGCCAAGAAGCAGACGTTGTTTTTATTTAGCTCGCAAATAGAACACGGAGGACGAATTACTAACTATTAATTATTTTCAAATTCTTGCCCCATCATTATAGAACCCAAACAAAGAAGTTTGTCTGAAGCAAGTTTTAAGCTGAAGGCCATCCATCGATTTTGCTATCCAGGAAAAAAAACGCACGGCTGCACGCAAGCTAACAGCATGGAGATCCTAACGGCTAATCCTAACAGCGTGGAGTGCTGTGAAAAAATCCACCATCACCAACGTGTTTAGAAAGGCCGGACTGCTTCGTAAGAACTCGTAAAAAAAACTCAATTTCAGCTGTAATTCCGGTAGGTACAACAAAGTATTTGCAGCCACTTGACATCAGTGTGAACAGGGCATTTAAAGCAGCACTCCGGGTTGAGTGAGAAACTTAGATGAAGAGCCGGGAGAAGTCTTTACAAAAACCGGCCACATGGGAAAAGCTTTCCTTTCTGATGTCTGTCAGTGGATCCTAACAGCGTGGAGTGCTGCGAAAGAATCCACCATCACCAACGGGTTTAGAAAAGCAGGACTGCTTTGTAAGAGTGCCACACCTTCAAAGCCAATTTTGCCGGAGGAAGATAGTGACACCGGGAACGAGGCAGATGTGGACAAATGTGATGAAGCGCTGACGATATTGTTCAACTCCAACACTGAAGAAGACGACATGAGTTTCAGCGAAGATGATTAATGTGAATCGGGAGAAATGAAGTTAAGTAAATACTGGTTATTTTCTATTGCTTCTGTTCCGTTTTAACCAGCAAAGTTGCTGTCGTGTTAAAAAGCACTGTTATGAGTTCTGGGGCCTATACAAAAGGTGCGACCTATGTACTGTTTTATTATTGTTTTTTTTAAATAGAGCAGATGCGGCTTATATAGGGGAAAAGTCTAATAGTCTGGAAAATACGGTGTATAAATCTCAAAGTTTGTCATCATCTGTCTCTATCTGTCTGTCCAGCTATTAGCTATTAAAATCTTTGATAGAAAAGCTCGCTCTGTGCTGGATTTGAACTCACAAAAATTGCAACCGCAAGATTCTAAACCCGCAACTAACCACAAACCTACAGAGTTCTTACAATTCCATTGCTCTTACCATATACCGAATACCTTTTCCCGATTGCACACGCTAAATGACGTATTAATGGATGCATTGCGCCCACAGGTTACGATGCCCCAGTTATAAAATATTTTCGCCTAACTCTATGAAACACTATGCTTTTTTGTGTTTGTCATACTAGGGTGAATTTCTTTTCACTATATCAACAAAACGATATATTTTCCTTACGATATCAACAGAAATTTATCTCATAATTAAAATTTAGCAAATGTTGTACTGATAACGACTAAATAACAAAAACGTTGATATGCTATTCGCTGAAATACCTCCCACAACGTCCTAAAGAGATATACATTGCTCAATTATATAAGGTATATAGATATATACCTTATAAGTTAGTCATAAATTATTATAAGGCACTGTTAATAATGCATGAGTTTAGGTTAGGTAGAATCACTGCTTCACTCAAAGGGAAGATTCGGGATGATAAGAATTCAAGACTGCATGCATTATAAACTTTTGCTACTGATCAGAAATATATAGATATCACCAAAACTGCTTGTTATCACTCTCAGTGTTGAAACAGTTAGTGTGGCAACGTGAAGTCTCGACACTAAATCTTTCACGATATCATAGATGATTTTGTGCAAGTAGAGTTACCATTAAATTTGTAACAACCTTTGCTTATCATAGAAAAATAAGGTTCAATTCTTGCTAAGTTCTTTGCCTTCGCTGCCTGAAGGTCATCTCGCTCTGCTTATTAACTATTGCCATTGTTCACATGATGCTAATCTGGAATTGTCTGCTTGTTGAGTTACCATATACAATGTATTAAGTTTTTCAATGGACATTCGCATGATGCTGATCATGTGCTTTGTTGACAAAAAGGGAATTATACTCCAGAGGCCGTAAGTGGCACATTCCTGTCTCACTTGGCAGCAGACTTTCGAAATAGGAACAACTGAAGTGTGGAAAATGTTTACATTGGAATAGCTTGCGTGGCATTTTATTGCGCCTCATTCACAAGTGCCGGGTTTGTGGTAGCCTGTTTTGACAAACTGTTGTTTTTGGGGAGTTGTCCCCCGTCGAGCGGGCAAGCAACACAACAGCTTGTCACAAGACGTACTGCACCTGATGCATCAGCTGCACTTATAGGGAGTTGTTCTCTTCCGTCTATGCGGCTTAGTTGCGATGTTATGTCGGTCGCTCCATTGGTAATCATAATGGATTTCGCGCAAAAATTTATGTAGAAAATAATAAGATTACAACGTTTAACCAGCGACCAGTCTCTGCGGTAAACTTTAATAGAACTTGAGAACTTAGGCAACAACAGCGACTAAACATGTCGTTATTTGTGCGCTCAGTCATCAGTTTAATTTCTATTTTTGTATCAGTCAGTTTTATTTGTTATTATGGATTTTATTTTCAATTTATTTTATTCTTAAGTTTTACTAAAGTTTACAACAGAGTTTTAAACAACCAACAATCTTTGATTAAACGTTGTAATTTTATTTTTTCTACATAAATTTTTGCGCGAAATCAGTTATGATTACCAATGGAGCGACCGATATAACATCGCAACTAAGCCGCATAGACGGAAGAGAACAACTCCCTATAAGTGCAGCTGATGCATCAGGTGCAGTACGTCTTGTGACAAGCTGTTGTGTTGCTCGCCCGCGCGACGGGGGACAACTCCGCAAAAACAAAAGTTTGTCAAGACAGGCTAGGTTTGTGGGTAAATGCGGGTTTATGCTGTTTCCATATTGTTACCGAGTTGCGGGTTCACCGCATCCCAGAAACATATTGCAAGAGTTAGGGCGATGAGTGCATTATTTAAGCAGCCTGGGAGATCTCATACCGGATTAGGTTTTTGCATTAGCAAGAATTACGTAAGTGTTACGAAAAAAATTCAAACACAATTTCTTTCGCGACCAACCAAAAATAAATCTGTTTATATTAAGCTCACCTCATGAGGGTCATGTCGTATCTGTACTTTTATGAAAGAGAGTAGCAAAGGTCAAATAGCCTGTGTGCCCTGCCTGTTGTTGCGGAGGAATGGCACTTTTAAATGTAACTGCTTGCTCCGACTGACACAGTAACCCCAAGGCGTTATCATCGGCATAGGAAAGTGGCTCGATGTCTCCCATGTCTGGAGTGGCCATCTTCAGAGACCTCACCTGAATGCAGATCAATTAAGAAATCTATCACATTCTCCAAGCTGGCAGAGAAACCGAGAAATACTTTGAAATACTGTTCCACTGGCAGCTGTACTTTTTTTAACATACTTAGCTTGAACTACAATTGAGTTGTATTAGCAAGTTCTCACATACCTAAACATTCATTCACATATGCATTATAACATCTGTCTATGTATGGTATACTTTGAAACAATCCTTTCAGCAGAGACGATTGCCACAGTCCTGAGACTATGTCGTTATACAATATGTTCCTTTATCGTCACCCGAACTACTACTACCATCACTTTTCTCTACTACCATCACTTTGTATTCAAAGTCTTCAGTGTTTACACCACAATTATCATCTGAATTATTGTCATATGGATCAGTTAAAAAATTATTGACCTCTGCGGGATCAAAGGAAGTTTTCAATTTTAATTTAGAACGTTGAGTTGCGCACTGACTTCTTTCTCCTCTATTTATTTTTAGTAGGTATCGCATTACCTCATTTCTTTAGCTTATAGCCTATCGCAATGCACCCTCAAATAATCAGCTCATAGATAAATACATTGCTGACAATATTTAGGACTAAATAACATTGATATCCTTTTCCTGTGTTATTAAACGACAGCTTTATTAACTTCTGCCAAAAATGCCACAAATATCGTTTGCCTATGGAAATCATAAAATACCTTTATGCCGGTTCCCCAAGTAAAAGAGTTCATCAGTCAGTTTTCTTCCTAAACAAGTCATTTGAACAATGCCTTTGCTTGCCATTATAGTAAGTATAGATAAACCAAATTTAGCTATTTCACATTGTAATTGATGTTAAGTGAAATTGTTTGCAGCTAATATGCATTGAACTGGGCACTATATTGGTTACTAAAGCAAATGTTCCCCAATATTGGCCACGACAACCAGGCTGATAGTCTATTCATTATAAACATCTCACTGCATAGAGTTAACTAGAGTTGAAGTGCTCACAAATAGACAGCTACCTCAAAGTTTCTTATCAGGCACTCCATGGTAGTAATCTCTTGAAAATCCAACTTAGACATCTCAACACAGGTCTTTTGCACCTGTTCAATGCATGGAGAGAATGAGCAGAGGCGTCCACCTGCATAAAATAAAGAAAAATAGACATTACAAAGTTAACGCAGCTTACAAATCAGTGAAAATGAAGGCAGTTTGGTACTATTTACACATAAAGACAATGATGTAATACTAAAAAGTTGCCCATGAATTATTAATTCATTAATTATTATTACCACTACCTCTTCTAATAATTAGGTTTTACAAACTAGAATGGCCATATTTATAACTGAAAATGTGTATTCGGCTGTTAACAGTTAACCAATGTATAACCTTCATATATTACTAGCCCAGAGCATTGGACTTTCTGCAAAAAATAATCTAGAGTACATTTAACAAGTAAGAGTTTAAGAGCAGATTAACCAATCAAATAAAGAGTTTATGAAGAGATTAACCAATTAAATAAAGAGTTTATGAAGAGCGCAACCAACCAAATAAAGAGTTTATGAACACAAAAACCAATCAAATAAAGAGTTTATGAACACAATAACCAATCAAATAAAGAGTTTATGAACACCAAAACCAATCAAATAAAGAGTTTATGAAGAGAGTAATCAATCAAATAAAAAGTTTATGTAGAGCGCAACCAATCAAATAAAGAGTTTATGAAGAGCGCAACCAATCAAATAAAGAGTTTATGAACACAATAACCAATCAAATAAAGAGTTTATGAACACAAAAACCAATCAAATAAAAGAGTTTATGAAGAGAGTAACCAATCAAATAAAGAGTTTATGAAGAGAGTAACCAATCAAATAAAGAGTTTATGAAGAGCGCAACCAATCAAATACAGAGTTTATGAACACAAAAACCAATCAAATAAAGAGTTTATGAACACAAAAACCAATCAAATAAAGAGTTGATGAAGGGAGTAACCAATCAAATAAAGAGTTGATGAAGGGAGTAGCCAATCAAATAAAGAGTTTATGAACACAATAACCAATCAAATAAAGAGTTGATGAAGGGAGTAACCAATCAAATAAAAAGTTTATGAACCGAATAGCAAATCAAATAGACTTGATGAACAGAATAGCCGATCATATAAAGAGTTTTTGAACCATTAAAAGTTTTGTATAAACATTTTAGGCTATAACTGAACACTTGCCTAATACCAAGTTGTTTAGTGTATGCTAAAAATGTTTTACTGGATTCGTTTGAGGTTCATCGATAGAGTAATGAGATATGTTGGTAACATATTGCTGTAAGTGACATTTAGAGGATAACTTCAAATTTATGGATATATGGGAAAGTAAACGAATGTGTATAATAATAGACATTCTTCCAGATTTTGCCATGTGTACCTTCTTCCGGCAGCTTATGCATAGATAACCTATAAGTACCTTTAGACCATTCAATGGATCTATACATAAACTAACAACTACCTTCAGGTTTGAGGGCATCTCTGGCATGAGCTACAGCTTGCTGAGGATTGGGCAGGTCCAAAAAGACTGCATCTGCTTTGTCATTCAGATCAAACCCTCTCTCAATGACATCCCTGTGTGTTACAGTCACATTGTCAGCAAAGCCTGCCAAATCAGAAAATTATGTCTAAAGCGTAAAATGATTTTCTATAGTGAGCATGTTGAAGGGCAATGGAACTAAATTCACCTGGTTTCAACACTCCAAAGATCAACCCTTAAAACATTATTTCATGCGGAAAAAACCTTTCATCTTTCAAAATATAAAAACTTTGAATATTTTAATTTCTATCAGCCATATTCCAATTGTATTCAAGACCACACACTATAAATGCAATCGAGGCATTGGTAGATTGGTTTAATAAAATATAATACTTGTATAATACTCATTTCAAGCATTTTTAAATGTAGGCAAGTAATCGGAACTCACTGGCTAAACATAGTCTTGACAAGGAAGCAAGGCTATGATAACAACACGTATAGTGAGCGATAGAAATAGACAGATTGGTTATCAATGGCGAACTTTAAAAATGTATGTTTCTTTGGTACACTATGGAATAGGAAATTTAGTTTGCATTTTATCAGTCATGACAGTGCATAAATTTATTAGCAAGTACTTCAAAAGAATACCAATTCTCGTACAGGTCTGGTTGAACAATGTTCAGGTGAAACAATATGCTAACATCATGTTGATAAATAAAGTATTTTATGGATAATCATAAAATTTTAGTTCAATTAAAGCATCAGTGATTTTGTAACTGGTTGAAATGCTGATACGCATTTGGTCATTGCTTGAAAAATAACTATGATCTCAACCATTCATTGGGTGACCTAGATAAAGAATGACCTCAACCATCCATTGGGTGACCTAGATAAAGAATGACCTCAACCATCCATTAGGTGACCTAAATAAAGAATAATCTTAACTATCCATTAGGTGACCTAGATAAAGAATGACCTCAACCATCCATTGGGTGACCTAGATAAAGAACTGAGTGCTATACTGTAGTTTATAAAATGTTAGTTTGAGTTCCCAAATGTTTCAGCCAATCCCAATATATTTTAGGAATAAGGATAGTAAGCTCAAGGTGAGTACAGAACATGTCAATGGTCCATTTGCATGAGCACTGACAATGTTCAGTGAACCTAGCCCAAGATTTCACACTTAATGGCAGACTATTCACACACGACTGGAATATTTTACTTTTCAGAGATGCAGGTATGATTATGCAGGTATGGTAAGGCATGATTATTTATGCATGTTCATCTATCAAATGCATATCTACATTTTAACTAGTTACTAACTAGTCAAAATTAAACTAGTTAAAAGCCAAAACTAATGCTTCGCATGACCGGAGATTTGATGTTTCCACATATGAGACAACTTTAAAACATGGTGTTAACAAATTGTTTTACATGAATATGGTCCAGCAAGACCTTTAAAGGTTGACTTGCAACAAAATTTATATTACAGTTATTTGGTATCAAAAAATTCACCATGTCTTAGTCTGCTGTGTTGTAGGTGCAAAATATGTGGAAATGTGATTACAAGGTCTTAAAAGCTCAAAAACTAACAGTTAGTCGCCGCCATCACGAAACTGCCGTAGATTAAAATCTCTTTCCAAAATGGCTCAAATGGGACGTAATTGAACAAGATAGCTTCTGTTTACACGTTCATGCAACCTCATTCGTCGAAATATTTTCACAAATATACTTCACGCATTCAGTAAAACCATGTCTATTGTCCTTACGCGTCCATTTCATCATCATTGTAATGCTGTCATTTTGAGCACTGGTATCTTAAAATCTACCATAAAATTTGTTGAATTTTCTTAACCTTAGCTCGAAGGAGTGCATATCATTCTCTGATAAACATGACGAGCCTGTTGGTCACCTGTGATAGTCGAAAAATGGGTGCAAAAGTTTTTTGCGCTGTTTAGCAGGAAGTATGGGTCACATGATCAGATTACGACTAGACCATTAGACCAAGCCGAAACAAAACTGTAAAGTAGCCAGCATCTATATTTGATACGGGCTCTTCGGTAAAACTCGAAGTGTTTGCCATAAACTAGTGCTATGAGAAGTTTTATATCGAGCCTTTTATTGGCCTTTCAATTTACGTGAGAACATCACGTGTCAAAGCAATAACCAAAGGGATTGACAATGCCGGAGAAATAAATTGATTCCAGTCTAGTGCGGTTTCGTGATGTCTGCGATTAACTGTTCATTTTTGAACTTTTAGGAGCTTGTAATCACGTTTCCAGATATTTTGCACCTACAACACAGCAGAGTAAGACATGGTGAATCTTTTCATATCAAATAACTGTAATGTGAATTTTGTTGCAAGTCAACCTTTAAAGGAAAATAGAGTAGTTGTCTGCCCTCAGCAGTAATGCAAAAAGAATAGCTTATGTTGCTAGTAAACTAAGAGCTGAAATCTAGAGATTCTACATACAAGACTGTCTAACAACATGGTGTTAACAGTTTGCTTGACCCAAACCACAGGACCTGTAAACATATACTTGAAGAATAAAATCGTAGTGAATAGGTCCTTGGAGAACCTTAAGACAGACATATTTGCAATGGAGAACCTTTAATACAGACATATTTGCCGTGAGAACAAGGCATAACCCGGATCTAATTACAAGTTCATTGTTATCACATCTGATTTTGGGAATAATGAATAATTAATTGCCTTTAATTACTTTTAACAAAACTCATTTACCGGCAATTAAAATGCATTCATTTAATGTATTTTATTACTTGCCGCTGTATATCGTTATGAGCTATTATATCAGTAAAATATTGTAAAAATTCAAGTCATCAAAGGTTAATATCACTTGAATGTTGGTTTTTCTAGCTTATTTAAATATTACAAAAACAGTTGTACATGAAGAATTATTCCATATTTAGCTGCAACAGAAATATGAAAACCAGCCAGTTTTTGACAATTTTCGCTGTGTGCTTCCAGGTGGTATTGCGTAGGTAGCAGTGAAGATTGTCAATTGGCAGTCCCTGAATGCGTCATTTCATTAAATGGTTGGCCAGAAGAGACAAACACGAAAATATGGCTTTGGTTGTACAAGAAATACAACTTTGTGCAGTAAGAAATAAAACAAACCATGATCTGTGAACTCCTCCTTAGCAACCAGTGCCCTCTGCTCATGAAACTCATATGTGTAAAGATGTCCGTCAGGTATTACGGTGCGAATGATAGCATGAGAAAGACTTCCACTTCCTGTGCCTGTTAAAGAGTCATCAAATATTCTAGAACTGTTATGAGAATGTTGTTTTTCCAAGATCATTCTGTCAAGTCTCTCAGTACCATAACAGCCAAAAGGAACATCCTATGTGTGTAAATTTCAGTGGGGTGTAAAATAAACTGAACCCCTAAAGAATAGAGAAAGTATGATATTATTATGCTTTATTATTTATCTTGAGGTGTTGACTGATGTTCTAAAAAAAGAATCAAGGAGATTGACCAATCAGAAGCTGAGAGATAACCGGCCAAACACAGGTCTATCAAAAGGCAAGTGTTTTGGTAATCCTCATATTAGCATCAATATATGACGTATGAAATCGACTTGTGTGCCATTGGTCAATTAAGCCGACTCATGCGCTCTCCTATAACAATTAAAGCGTTTTTAATTGGTTTAATCCCTGGAAGTATAGAACAATCAAATTGGGCCTAACAATCATTGCTCTGAGAATTCTGAACCAGTCCCTCTGACGTGTAGATTAGTTTTAGCATGAAATAATTACACGCATCTATTATTTCGCAATATTTCGCTATCTTGCTAGTTCAGCTCAGTTTTGTTGTTCACCCACTTAGCTTCCCTATTCAGACTCATCTTTAGCGCTGTTCAGATTTTTTTTATCTATAGCTAATAAATGGAATCAATTAAATCAATCATCAATCTCGGTTATCTTTTGGAATTTTCTACAAATTATATTAATTACATCATTTATTCTATACAGTTATATTCTTATTTTGTATAATGTGCATTATGATTATTATATTAGTCATAAAAAATAATTTAATTTAATCATAAAAATAATCATAGATAAGATAATAGATAAATAGAAGAATCGAATCAAATCAAAAGTTATCGTTTTCTTTTCTTACAGCAAGAGCAGCACACTCAAGTTACTCTTTTTAAAATTATGGCTGTAGTGAACTTACAGTCTGTTAATAGTGATGATAATCATGCAAATCAACTGAATGCTGCAGTAGGTACACAGTAGAAAGATGATGAATGAACAAAAATTCACATTCCCATTTCTTATTCTAAACAAACTGCAAATCACGGATATTGAATAATATAGACTATACACGCCCCGTTCTTTGAACAGAGGAACTTCGGAGCATATCCGTGGAAAGGGAGTTAAAATTTGAGGCACAATAGTCAAAATCTGCTCTTCTGCTTTGAAAAATCATGGCAAGGTGTTGTGGGCAACTGCCTTTACCACACAATGTTTGCTTGGTTTTCCTGAAAAACCAGAGCTAGCCTGTAAATTCTTTACTATCGTGAGAAGCGTTTCAAATCTCGTAGCCTAAAACAATCAGTATATGTAACGGCGGTAAGGGTGCGCAACTCCGGCACATGTCCAATAAGTCGATAATATTTCCTCGGATTCGTTATTAGGTAGACCTGTGTTTGGCTGGCTATATCTCAGCTTCTGGTTGGTCAATCTCCTTGATTCTTTTTTAAGAACATCAGTCAACACCTCAAGATAAATAATAAAGCATAATAATATTATGCTTTCTCTATTCCTTAATTGGAAAACTAAAATTCCCATTTACAACATTGTTACTCATTATGAATTTAGTCAATAACTATAAATTATATATTAAATTACTCCTCATTTTGTTCTGAGTTAAAATACGTAAACTTGACAACTGAAAAATTAAGTTTTTGAATGATTATGCATCCTAAATTCTGAACATTTCATTTCCTACACATGTATATGACTTGAAATAGACAAATAAAATGAACGTGGTCTATCATGTAACCCAGTAAATGAGGTGATCTTATTTCTTAAAGTTTGACTTGCACCAAAATTCCCATTACAGTTATTTGGTATCAAAAGGTTCACCATGTTTTACTCTGCTGTGTTGTAGGTGCAAAATATGTGGAAATGTGATTACAAGCTTTTAAAAGCTCCAAAACGAACAGTTAATTGCAGCCATCACGTAAACGTCGTAGGCTGGAATCCCTTTCCGAAATGGCTCAAATGGGACGTAGTTGAACACAATGAGTTTCTGTTTACACTTTCATGCAACCTCATACGTCGAAATCGTTTCACAAATATACTTCACGCATCTACGGCAGATTATATAATCTACGGCAGTTTCAAAATGGCGGCGATTAACTGTTCGTTTTTGAGCTTTTAAGAGCTTGTAATCACGTGTTCACATATTTTGCACCTACAACACAGCAGAGTGAGACATGGTGAATCTTTTAATACCAAATAACTGTAATGCAAATTTTGTTGCAAGTCAACCTTTAAACATTCTGTAACAAGCTACGAGCAATTTTAAATTGTTGATCTACCTTGCATAAAAGACTGAGATTATTTTAAAGGCTGAATTTAGATAATAATGAGATTTAAGACATCCATCTCTAGGTATCATTCTAAATTGAGCTAAACATCCCTAATTTCTGTTCCTAAAAAGCTAGGCTACGTCACATATTTATGGGCGAAGCTTGTTGTGCCAATTGTGTTGTTTTTGAGACAGATATTGAAACGCTTTAAAAAAGCCTTCATGGCTTTGAAAGTTAATGGACCAATATTTATTTTGAGTGTAAAATCGGAATCAGCATGTCTGTTTTACCTAGAAAAAAAACAATAAAAGTTGTACGTGGAAGTTATGGTTTAAAGCACATCTGAATGAACTTGCAACAAAGATTCTCACAGATAATGGACATTAGCAATCAGTAATTGCAAGTACCTTGGCATAAAAATGGTATACCATTTGTATGTATGGTATACATACAAATGTTATGTATTCTATTTATACATATTTCTCAAAGCATGTTGCCGTCGTATGTGGATCTGTCTGCGTTCCGGTTATAGATCTAGCTATAGCGCACGCTGATTATTTTACCAATGCGGATACGCGTTATGATGCCCCTGTTACGAAATATTTTTCATAAGGTTCAATTACTATATCTGGGGTCTAGGCCAATTCTTCTCACGTGGACAATTATATCGTTTCCTCGACACTGAGAAAAAATTTGTGATTGCCAATGTACACTGAGAGACTCTTTTTGATTAGCGTGTTGTCAAAGAGGCTTTTTTGCAATTAACCATAACATCAATTGACGCGCGATTGTAATCTCATTCCGTTACTTGGCGATTGTGCGCGAGACGTCAAATGAGCTCTTTCATAAGCAGCTCATTGGGCAGGAGATTTTCCCGCGCATAACGTTGCTGGTAATGATGTAGCCTGTCAAAAACAAAAATCTATCCGGCTAGCCATTTATCGATAGGCTTTTACAGATACATACCGATCATATCAAACCAGCCGCGAATAACTAGCTGTCACCGAAAATGACTGGTTTTTCCGGATACCAGGAATACCTCAGTGTTGGTAAGAGTGGATAACTCCTTACCGGCCCAACACTATTACACGCTCTGATTTTCCCCCCATTGTCTGGTGTGACATTGTCCTAGTAGCAAAAGTAAAAAATAGTTTGTGGTTCATGTAACTGCAATCTATTCTAAGCAACCTTGCCACAGAATAATGTCAAACATACTTTTCACAAAAAGAATATGACCGCCTTTTGGTAACTGTTGGGTGAGTTTCAGATATCCTGTCATCGCTGCACCATTCAAAGGTACCTGATTTGTATTTTTTACCTTGATTTGATTTCTTGCGGTGTTGGTTAGTCTCTCAGATTCCTTTGATATTAAACTCTACATTTGCAGATGTTACATTACTCATGACACAGGTATGATTGACTTATCGACGTCTATCATGAGACAAAATTTGGCCAAAATCTTTGTCATATTCTCAACAGGAGCACTTAGTTCAACCCATTCCTGCAATCACATTTAACTTTGCTACGAGACATCTTTACGGAGTTGCAACTAGACCTTTTAAATGTCCAATAGACAAACATTATCACCTTGTTTTTTCATTCTCCCAGCTTTTTCTGGCGCATTGCTAAATCATCACCAGGATTGTTATGTACATGTGGGCTGAGTTCACGATTATAGTCCACAACAAGCCCTACCTTCTTTCCTTCGTTATGCTAAAATACTGTCATAGGTTAGCTTATTCCATTTATTTTTCCATGTAATTGCTCATGCGGTTTCAGCGAGCTATCATGAATCCATCTTGATTTCACTACGGTATTGTTCCTTACAAACATTCTTTACGACATTTTCCGAACATAAAATTCTTATTAGTCTTTTGAAGCTTTCATTTGACTGCTCACCTTTTGCTACAAAAACTAAGTGTGAAGCCTTCAATTAATAATTAATCATTAATTATTACATCTCCTACCTACCAAATTCTTTCCCGTTTCAACAACTGTTCAAGATAAATAGTTAAAGGTTATTTGGACTACTTGAAAGACTAACGAGTTTATGCATTCCACCTATTCCAAAAATCCGGCAATGCAGTACCATGCTCTCACAATGCTCCACTTTTACATTTATGTTCACCTCATTGTTTCCCTGTGTAGAAATACGATTTATCATTTTTAAAGTCTATTTCGACCAGTATCTATACTGGTTGAAATGCTTTTCATGCATTTGGTGGTACATGCTTTTTACATGAACAGTTGTATAAATATACTGGTCGAAATAGAACTTGTATATAGACTAGCTGTACTACTCAGCGTTGCCGGGTAATAAAAAAGTCTTTGGACAAAAAATTTATTTGTATTAAACATATAACAACATTTGCCATTCTAACTTTCAAACTACACAGTACATGTATATTGTGAGAAAAGTGTTTTGTGTAATTGAAATGAATTGAGAGGAAATAAAAACAACTGTGAAGGTTTTTAAACTTTGTTAAACTACTGTAACTTTCAAACTTCATATTATGAAGAAAATGCTTTGTGCAGGTCAAACAATTTAAAAAAACAACTATAAAGGGTTTAAATGTAAATGTGAAATAATTAGCAAGTAATAGCTAAATTAATTCTATTTGCTATGATTACAATCAAAGATGATTTGGTAATGATACAATAATTATTAATACGAACTGAGAAAACAAATAAAAATCTTGAATATGTTGAAGTAATAATAACAATTCTTGCATAGAAGTGTGTGTGTATGTGTGTGTATAAAAAAGGTTACTGCTCCAGCAGAAGTTATTCATCAAAACTTTGAATACGACGTTACTGGTACCTCTTGATATTGGTATAAATGTAAAAATGAAATATCGTACTGTCTTTGTCTGACCGAACAAAGAGAAAATGCCAAGGCTCTTCTTACGGAGATAAGTGATAGGTGAAAATTGGCCTTGACCGCGGATATAGCAACTGAACCTTACAAAAAAACAAAAATAGAAATTCACGAAAACATGACAAAGCATCGTGCTTCATAGAGTTAATAGGATTCATAGAGTTTTAAATAATACGCCATTTAATGTGTGCATACGCTACACGGTATAATATACCGTATAGCGTATGCATATGGGTAAACCATGTCTGTTAGTTATATTAATGTCTTTAAAAAAGAAAATGTGGATAATATATTATCATAGCTTGAGTTAGCTCTAGGTTATACACCAATAGAGGAATTAATTTATACACAATTATTTTTCTCGTAAAATCACATGTATCTTCTTGCTTTTGCTAGAGAACGACCAAAAAGTGACACTTTTTCATTTTTTAGTATTTTACTTTAAGACGGAGGCTAGATTTTCAGGCAGCTACAAATATCACTGTTGATTACCTTAAATTTTTGACTGCGCTATGTGAGCTTTGAGATTTTCTGCTGAAGATATGCTTTACCATGTTAAATAGTTTAGATCAGGGGTTCCCAACCTTACTTAGCCTAAGTACCCCTTGGGAGTCGTATGGCAAAAAATATACCCCCACAGTTCAATCAAGGAAACCAGAGTTCAATCAAGGGTATTATTGGTTTAACTTCATTAATATTGCATGTGTGCATTAATAAAATGTGTCATTTAAACAGGTAAAGAAATGTGGTATGGTATGAAATTGCTATTTATTAAAATAATAACTATGCAGTACAACTTTTATACATCGCAGTGTGTCATTACTTTCCCACTTTATTTTGGCGAGTCTAATGGGAAGGCTGTGCCTGCTTTGCATCAGTGAGCTGTTTGATGTTCGGTTCAGTAACAGATAATGAAACTCTGAGGTCGTCATCAACATTTAATCGTGAGCGATATTTATTTCTCATGTACCAAAATGAGGAAAAAACCCTTGCTCACACTTATAACTACTAGGACACATGAGCAACACTTTTAAAGCTACCTCTGAAAGTTTGGTTAGGATGTTATCAATGAGAACCAGAACTTGCTAAGAACGCAATCTGCAAATCTATCATGTGCACCAGAGTCATTGAGAAGGTCAATCAACTCTTCTTGCATGTCACTAACAACATCAGCTACAGTTAACTTAAATGGGTTTCTAGCCAAATTACAATCTGTGTCATTCAAGTCAGGAAAATATTGTTGAAACTCACAAGCCAGCCGAGAGAGGTGGTCTGCAACCAGATCTTTCATGAATAAAATTGAATCGTGTGAAGGCAATATTTCCGACAAGCTATCAAACATATCAAATGAGCCAGCATTGACTTTTTCTCTTCAGATCTCTAGCTTCATGACAAATGCTCCAAGCTTGTCTGTAAAATTGATTATAGTGGTAGAGTTCCCTTGAAGTGATGTGTTGACAGTGTTTAATCTTAGGAAGATATCTCTCAGATACGCAGCTTGCTATTTTCATTCGGAAGTCCTTAACTTCTCACTGAATCTTGCAGCTTTGTCAGAAGTCGGTGTAGCAAAGAAAGCTGCAATCTCATCAATCAGTCCCACAAATCGATTCAGGACATTGCCTTTAGAAAACCATCTCATTTTTATGTAGAAAAGGAGGTTTTCATGATCTGCATTGAAATCTTGACTTAATTAACAAAACAACCTTGTATTTAGGGCTGATGCTTTTATATAATTGACGATTGAAACTACATTTGAGAGCACAGAATTCAAATTTGATGGAAGAGACTTTGCTGCCAATGCATACCTGTGGAACATACAATGGAGGTATTTTGTTGAGCCATTGGCTTGCAATAATTTTTAATGGAACCCAGACCTGCAACCTATCATTGCTGGTGCTCCACCTGTGGTGCAAGCACATACATTTTTCCAGGAAAGCCCTGTATGCTGAAGAAAAAAGGACTCAACTTCGAAGACATTCTCTCATCTTGTTTTCTGCTGCAGTGAATGATTGAATAGGAACTCGTCTTTAAAGTTTTCACCATGAACATATCTTGCAAATACCAGGAGCTGTGAGCAGCTTGACACATTAGTAGATTAATCAAGCTGAATGGCAAACTGGCCGTATAGCGTGGCCTTTATCTGTGCCAGAACCGTATTTTATATATAATCAGCCAAAGTTGCTGATTCTCCAGTGAACAGTGTTGTTTGATAGGGAAATTGTATTTAGTTTGGCTTCAGCAATATATCCAATAATACAACGAATTATATTCTTACAACAGGGTAATATTAATCTCGCCTTAATTGTACGTGGCTTTTTTTCTTATGCTACCATGAGAGCCACTAGATAGGAAGCATGTGTCGCTGTCTTGGGTTCCTGAGCAAAGTGGCCTGACTCATCCAAACAGGCCTTTTTAGCGTTTTGTTTGTCACTGAAAATATGCAATATCCTTTTTGGCCTTGTCAGCATGTCTTGTTTCTAGATGGCGTTTAAGAAAGCTTGGCTTCATACTAGATTCAGAAAGGACTTTCAGACACAAAACACACTGTGTCAATTGCTTCCCTTGTCTTTCAATCACTGTGAAACCATATTTAATGTGCTCGGTGTGATACGAACATTTCGGTGTTGGCATTGTGTTGTATAGTCAAATCTAAAAATTGAAAATGGATCTAAAAATTTATTTACTAATCTTCAATTTTAATACAAAAACTGCTAGTAAATATTGTGAGTTGGGTTCAATAGAATGTACCAACATTACCACTAGTAAAAGGCCAGAGCTGTTAGTAAACCCACCGATCACCAGGAACCTTAAGAGTAAACTACCAGCCTACCACTTGAGGGTTGTAACTTGATACGCAGCTTGACTTATGTCATGACACAAAGATCTACCCGCAGAGGTCTACTTACAATCACAATAAGCATTGTACCATACATGCCTAAGGTTGTTTGAATGGCAAAACTAATTAGCTTTAAAATGATACCAATAATAGCTCTATAGCAGTGGTTTTAGCAAAGTTATTAAAAGCCAAACAAACCAAAAATTTATTAAGTTTTTAACTTTTATTGTATCCCCTAGATATCTAAAATGTACCCCCGGGGGTATTTGTACCCCAGGTTGGGAACCCCTGCGGTATATGATAGTGGCTTTGATCAATAAGCCTTGTATAGCTCAGGGGTAAAGTGCGTGGATTTAAAACTTGCGATTGCGATCTTCGTGAGTTCAGATCCATCATTGTCCCGAATTTTAAATTCAAAGATATTAATAGCTATGGCTGGACATACCCACAGAATCACACACAAACTTTGAGAAATATATATATAGATTCGTGGAGAGTTAGGTGAAAATTAAAGAAAGAAGAGGTGTAAGATAGCTTGCATTACACTGACATGAGTGTGGATGCTAGTAAGGTTGCTGGACCAGCAACCCATTATGGAGAATGTATATTTTTTTATTCGGTCGATGTGTCCAGCAATGGGATTTTGGACAGAAATGGTTATGAGAAAGATAGCCGAGTTTGAGAGAGAAAGAGGAAGTACAGAAGAAGAGAGCTACAGAGTTTGAGAATGCAGAACCATCTTGGGGACTAAAGGCCGTCGGCCAAGATCCAGAAAAGGATGCTGAAAGTAGACTTGCACCCTGTCAGAGGCAGGTTGGAATAAGTATATTTGAACCAACTTTAATGTTGAGGTCTGTAGTGTCATCTCCTATGGAGCGAGATACAACCCAGTAGGTACATTCCAACAGAATGGCTGCCACAGCCGTTTCCCCTAGTGAGACTGATGAAAAGAAGGAGACACCAGCTGTAGTTGAGTTACTATTTACCAAACCACTAGGCTCAGAACTAGTCAGTAGTGATGGTCATACCAATGGCAGTGGTGACAGTGTTGGTGGTTACAGTGGCAATATTGGTTGTGAAGACAGTGATGGTTGGGGGTGATAGTTCTTCTGGCACCGCCAAATAAAATTAACTTTCAATTTTACAAGTAAGAATGTAAAGAACCAAAGGGCATGTTGTATGATCGAATTTGTGGGCCCATACTACATAGACGTCTGAAGTGAAATGAAGTCAAGAAATTAACTAGTAAATTCAGTTTATTAGCAAGTGCAGAAGGAGACAGGTGTTTCTTTTATAGGTTTTCCACAATTCGGTTTCCTTTAAGGATCAACTTTACACCTATGGTTTTTGCATGAATGATTTTTTAAGCTCAATGCTTCTAGTTTCTTCTCAAAAATGCATGTATTTTAACAGGTTAGATCAACTACACGAATCCCGAAATAAACAAATGGGACAATCCTACATCCTAATGACACTTACCGCTTTCGACCACTATTTTTCCTGGTTTTAGGTCTAATTGGAGGATAACGACGCTGATATCTGTAGAGTACAAAATTTGTGTTCGGTGAGATAAGGTTACAGTCCATAGCTCTGGAGTAGGTTTTAATGCATATATATAACCGTTGGCACATTCTATACGACTACCGAAAGGCTTATCTAAAATATCATCATGACGGAGGCATCCCCATCGCGTTTGGTGTGTTTTTCCTTTGGATACTGTTAGTTTTTGCATATTTTGTTGTCCTAAGTGCAATATCACCAAATCACCGTCTTCAATAACATCTTTGTCGTTGACAAAACTCATTTTGTTCGTTACATTAAGTACAAAACCATGTGCTATTTCCGCCGACGAAACTTTCTTTTAGCGCCGGAAGCCCTTACTTTCGTTTTGTTCGCCAGTACACCCACTGCTAAAAGCGAGTTTCCGTATGAAGTTATTTCCTAACATGTTGTTTTCGCGTCAGCTCGGTATACCATAACGCAAAAGCTTCGTCAGAAAGAAATGCATCGCCAACTCCCATAGTACTACATCTATATCTACTAGTACTATACTGCAGTACCACTAGTGCTACACATAGTACTATATCCACACCGAAAGCTAAAGCTGATTCTTTCAATACTTTTTTTGAATCAGTTTTTACAGTTGATGATGGAACCCAATGTCATAGCTTCAATACTGAAAAGATCTCTGATAAAACATTAATTGACATTGATAGCTTAGGAGTCCTACAGTTGCTCAATAACTTGGACACCACCAAGTCCTGTGGACCTGACAATGTGACAGGCATCATGCTAAAAACATTTGCTTCAGTGGTGTATAATAGCCTTTCTTCAATCTTTGCATACTCTCTGGCAATAGCAAAACTACCTTCGATTTGGAAACTTGGTAGAGTCCAACCTATACACAAAAAGGGAGACAAACAAATACCAAACAATTATAGACCTATTTCCCTCACTAGCATAGTGTGCAAGCTTTTAGAACACATAGTTTCTTCATATTTGCATAAGATTTTTAAGGAGGGTAACATTTTTGTAGACAGTCAACATGGTTTTCGACCTCATAGGTCTTGCGAGACTCAATTAGCTCCTACGGTTGGACACCTTTCACACCTATATGAACAAAAACAAACAACTGATGTTATAATATTAGACTTTTCTAAAGCATTTGACACGGTTAATCATCGAAAACTGATCTTTAAACTATCACATATTGGTATTAACAATGTCTTGCTTTCCTGGATATCTGACTTTCTTAGCGATCGACATCAATTTGTTGAAATCGAGGGTCAGAGGTCTAACACAAAACTAGTCAGTTCAGGTGTGCCACAGGGCTCAGTTTTGGGCCCTTTGCTTTTTCTGATATATATCAATGATTTACCATCTTGTCTTCAATCACAGTGTCGTCTTTTTGCCGATGATGCAATACTGTATATCACGAGTGACAAATTAACGCTTTTAAAACAAGACCTTTTTGCATTAGAGGCTTGGGCTTCTAAGTGGCAAATGAAATTTAATGTTGACAAGTGCACATTCTTACAAATTGGTAAAAACATTAATAGCCACCCTGGATATACTTTCTGTGGACAAAATCTGAATAAAGTGTCTTCTTTTCCTTATCTCGGATTACAACTACAAGCAGATCTAAAATGGAATGAACACATAGACAAAATAACAACTAAGTCTACACAGAAGTTGGCAATGATCAGAAGGGTGCTAAAATCTGCAGACACCCCTACAAAAAAGATTGCCTATTTTTCTTTAGTAAGGCTAACAGTAGAATATGCCTCACAAATCTGGGATCCCTATCAAAATAAACATGTCAAACAGCTTGAAAAGTTGCAAAATAAAGCACTACGATTTATTTTTAACATTAAGGGCCAGATAACTTTTACAAAATTACGAAAAGATACAAGTGTTGAGTCCTTACAGGAGAGAAGAAGAGAGGGTAAGCATAAACTGTTTGTAAGATGTGCTGCCGAGGGCATAGAACCACCATTCAAATGCGAAAACATAGGATACAATACCCGCCAAAAATCAAACACCTTTACTCCATATATAAGAACTAATGTATTCTATCAGTCCTTTTGGCCCCGTACACTAAGAGAGTTAAAGTCCTGATAAGATGAATCCTTAGGACAGAATAAAATAAATGTATGTAAAAATATATATGTATATATATAAATAAAAAAACACAATATAATTTTTAAAAAAATTCTTATTTTGAAACCACTTATTAGTGTAAACACACTGTGTTCCCATGCCCCTTACGCACCTGCTGTGTGGTCTAAATGGGAAAATATAATAATAATAATAGTACTGTTATCGGTATTCTAAAATGCAAATCATGTAACAAACTTTGCCAAGTCCAGAAACTTGTTTCAAATTAAAACAATTATCTATTAACTTAAAAAGGGCTTGTAGTACAACAAATGACATTCAATACTCACAATATTTCTGGCCATGTTAAGTTGAATTTCATTCTTGGATTGGTTTCTTTTTGTTCTTGGGAAGAAATATACTCTCTGTAATGTTATTTGCTTTAATATTTTAGGTCAAGTGAATTAATTGAAAAATTTAGCACAAGCCATGACAGTTTGTTAGGATTTAGCAAGCCCGGTGGATAGTTCTTATAAAATAATGAAGTAAGGTTTGCTCTTCCTCAATTTTATCAAGCAATACCAACCTGTTAATACAGTTCGCTAGTGATGAGGCAAACCTGCAGTAGCTATCAAAGAACTAAGAGAATCATAAACATTTGAGAATATAAGTGAAGGTAAGGTAATAAAGTTGGTTTAAGAAAAAGTGAAGTAAAACTGGTGTAAATATATTTCATGCCATTGAAGTTGATGTGAAGAATAATGAAACAACTCAAGCTGAAGAGTACAATGCAGACTTCAGTAACTCAAGCTAAAGAGTACAATGCAGACTCCAGTAACACAAGCTAAAGAGTACAATGCAGACTTTAGTAACACAAGGTAAAGAGTACAATGCAGACTTCAGTAACACAAGCTAAAGAGTACAATGCAGACTTCAGTAACACAAGGTAAAGAATACAATGCAGACTCCAGTAACACAAGCTAAAGAGTACAATGTAGACTTCAGTAACACAAGGTAAAGAGTACAATGCAGACTTCAGTAACACAAGCTAAAGAGTACAATGCAGACTTCAGTAACACAAGCTAAAGAGTACAATGCAGACTCCAGTAACACAAGCTAAAGAGTACAATGCAGACTTCAGTAACACAAGCTAAAGAGTACAATGCAGACTCCAGTAACACAAGCTAAAGAGTACAATGCAGACTTCAGTAACACAAGCTAAAGAGTACAATGCAGACTTCAGTAACTCAAGCTAAAGAGTACAATGCAGACTTCAGTAACACAAGCTAAAGAGTACAATGCAGACTTCAGTAACACAAGCTAAAGAGTACAATGCAGACTTCAGTAACACAAGCTAAAGAGTACAATGCAGACTTCACTAACACAAGTGATATCATTAAAAGTTCATAGAATCATTAATAAAAGACAAGACTTAATCTCGTCCTCTTTTTCAACCACAATCCATCAGTGAGCCACTACTTCAAGCGTGCAATCAAAATTAGTAAGTCTGCAAAGAAATACAGATACTTAATACACGGTTGTTCAAGTTGAGCAGTATTTTTAGCTTCGAAGTTATTGTAATCTCTATCATAAAGGCGATAAGCAAAATAGATTTTTTTCAGTCAGTTGTGGTTTGTTGTTCATAGATACATGTAAATAAATACATAAATAGATAGATCAATAGATAGATAGATATATAGACAGATAGATATATAGATACATAGATAGGTATATAGATAGATATATAAATAGGTATATAGATAGATATATAGATAGGTATATAGATAGATATATAGATAGATATATAGATAGATATATAGATAGATATATAGATAGATATATAGATAGATATATAGATGGATAGATATATAGATAGATATATAGATATATAGATATATAGATAGGTATATAGATAGATAGATATATAGATAGGTATATAGATAGATGTAAACTTTATTATCACCTGTTAACGTCGCTTAGAAAAAATTAGACTGTGAGACAAAAACAAATAATAGTGAAGTAAAGTGTATTGAAAGAGATTACTTTTCACTCTTTTTACTTAACGCTGTTCTATAATGTAAACAGGCAAGGTGTTGATGTTTAGTATGAGATGTAGGAGCTTTTTCGGGAATGTAATAAATGGACAGACAGATTGATGCAAAAGTTTAGTTTTTTGTCTAAACAAGCGTCTCTAGAGTTATATTATTGTGCCTTACTTATTTCTTATTTGGGGAGACTTAAATGTACATGTATATCAATGAGTTATAAAACCATTGAAAAAAGATTTATTGAAAGTAGCGTGTCAAGTGCCAGCTACCAGGCCTCACTAGCAATCTCAATACATAGCTTTATGCATTTTTTAACTTTGTATTTATGCGTAACTATGGTTACTCTCTGTCATAAGATATGATTGAATGCCAGCTGTATATTAATGTGACTTGGGCTCAAGTCAACCAGCTTTGACTGTTTAAACCAGTATGCATAATCATAGCTTGCCATGCAGAATATTTTGAATATTTTTGTTCATTTGAAACTTGTTTTCCTGACCTTAAACAGGGACTTAGAAATACATAGACGCATATACTGCTAGTCTCTAAGTTTTTTATATAGGAAAAAAGGCAGCAAAGCGTTATTTACCTATGATGTTTCTAGGAAAAATGTACAATACAAGTATTGTACTTGTATACAAGTATACACTTACAAATATACAAAAGTATTGTACTTGTATACAAGTATACACGCACAAATATACAAGTGTATTTGTACCTTTTAAAAAGATCCCATTAGGATTGCTAATACCATTGTTGTTTGTCGCATAAAATTTTGTGAGCTTTTAAGAAAATCACATCAGTAGGTTGTTCATATTAGACAAAAATATTTCCTGTATGTATTATTGTTATTAATGCTATAATTGTGAATGTGGGAATCTGAGCACTATGTACATTTGCGCATTCAACTGTTTGTACACTTCTATCTTCTTGCTTTTATTTTTAGTTTAATAGAATATTCAGGTTGTCTTAATATTGTAAGATGAAATCACTTTGTCCTAGTTAGGATTTTTTACAAGTGCTTCATAAAAGCGGTTGAAATGATGACACACTTCTTGTTCAATTAATTGGGTTTGATTACAAAAACTTAAAAATGAAACAAATAAATGGTACGATGAGTAGACTGCAAACTACGGAAGTTAAATAAGCTTGCTAATTTAAAAGTTAATTACAAAATAATGTTTGTCGTCCACATAGGTGTTGAAGAATGACACATGGTTAAAGATCTAAAAGGAAACAATCGTATAGTTATTAAAATACAAATAGTTTAAAAATAGTGAGTCAATATTAGCACTAAACAACTAAACAAAGCAATAATAATAAAGCTATTGCACTTTTCGTTTTCTTTCGGCTTGCTTTGCAAACATTACTTGTAGTAAAATATTGGGTTTTAGCTATTCTTTTTTGCTGTTTCTGTTGCTTTTTTGCTGTTCATTTAATTATTTTATTAAATAATATAAATTAAATTATACATTAAACAATATAGACATATAAATTGTTGAATTTGTATTAAATAATATATATAAATATATGCTCATAGATACATGTACATTTTTCTTTTATATATATATATATATATATATATATATATATATATATATATATATATATATATATATATATACATATATATATATATATATATAACATAATATACTTTTAAACCATTTAATGAACAAAAAATATTTTGTTAATGATGACTTATGTTGCTAAATTTTGGTAGTATGTATATATAATATATATATTATATAGTATTTATATTTAGTTATGCATAATATATGTATATATTAAAAACCAAGTCTGGTTGTTATAGAGTAATTAACATCTGATTTTATCAAATGTTTTGCTATCAAATCAAACTCAGGTATGACTCTTTTACAAAAGATGTTAATCTAGAACATATGTTTTGTAAGCGTATTGATTAGTTATTTTGTAATCTAATAAATTCAAATAAACAAAGCCTCTTTTTGAGTAAGGATGATTAATAATTGAAGCCTTCTTGATCTATGCACAAAATTTGTCCTACCGTTTACAATGTTATGAAAGTTAATAGTAAAACATGATTTTAATTATAATAGTGATGTCTTTGCTATGATGAACTTTGCTTCATGGTTTAAAAACTTGAAACAGTGTAGTCTGCTTCTGTGGTTCAGCAATGAACATATCTTTGAAACAGAAAGACACCACAAGTTGCTAAAAGGAATCTACAAAAGTCTTACTGTATTGACGACAGTAAACCTTTTGATAATAAAATATATACACAGTTCAGCAATTTTTTAGATATTTAAAATTTAAAAAAAATTAAAATTAAAATTTAAAATTAGCTCATAAGATGATGTTTTGAATGATTGCAAGGTCGAATCAAAATATTAAATGATAACCCTAGTTAAGTTTTTATATATGCAGCTATTGTTCCTATTTTTATGTAAGCTTTCTAAAATGCACAAAACAGTTTAACATTAAGCAAGACATTAGTTTGTCAAAAGGCAACTGTTTATTGTTTAATGCTAGTAGATAATGCGATTGTATTATTTTCACTCTAATATTTTCACTGGACGTTAATTGAGCATTATAACAGGGGATGCAACTCATAATAGGCCGAACTAGTTTCGTCGAATATGTTACAGGGGCGGACCAAATTTCGTTAAACGAAACTCTTTGTAACAGCTCATTTCCTTGGAAAGCATCCGAGGAATCGGGTCGTGGTTTTTTTATTTTTGTTCGATTATACTTATTATTGTTACTGCAAGTCATGTTTAGCTTCATGAAGACAAAGAAAACACCAGAGGTGTACGCCTCTGTGTTAGATGGACTCAAATCTTTATATAAAAAGAGTCTGTTGCCTTTGGAGGAAATGTACAGCTTCCATGACTTCCACTCTCCAAAGTTAGGCGATGCTGACTTTGATAACAAACCTATGGTAATGCTTATTGGACAATATTCTACTGGTAAAACAACGTTCATAAAATATCTCTTAGAAAAAGAATTTCCGGGATGTAGAATTGGACCTGAACCGACTACCGATAGATTTATCATTATAATGAACGGCGAGCAAGATTCTGTGATACCAGGTGAGTGTTTTGCTATTAAGTTGACTGGCAGTTAAAGTTTGTTTATATTTGATAAACATTGCATTTTTCGTTTTTCTGTATGTATTCTTATTAAATCTGACTAGTAAAAATGGTTGCGCTTGACCGAGGTCGATCACACATAGAACAGTTCCTTATAATTTCCAAATACCTGGCGCTCAGTTGTACGTTTTCTATTAAATAGTCAACAAACAAATATTAAATAGGTCGTACAATTTTAATTCACGTCACTAGTGTTCTGGTTACGATTTTGTTTGCATCCATTTAGTTTTAATTCCTCAAAAGAATCATATGAAGAATTTCTTTCCCTTTAAAAGTTTTGTTTCCTTCAAGCCTACAAAATAGGTGGCAATAGGGAACAACAAAGGTTGAAGTGAAGTTTTATCTGTTATGCTACCAACGCCATCCACAAAATTCATTGAAAAAGTTTTTTTAAAGGGAAGTCGTTTTGGCACTTAATTTCTAAGAACTGTAGGACCTACATATATAGAAACGATGAATTCATATATCAAAGTTTATTTATGAAACAACTCATTGTTGAGCTGATAATGTAGGATGATAGCTCAAATATCAGCAATTGGTAACGTCGGGTACATTTATATAGACCTTTGCTTCTATGTATATATTCATAGTCTCATTTATAAACTATGCATATAGTTACAACTCAAGTAGCTTAGTTGTAACTATATGCAATGAACTCGTGAACATTGAATAATTATTGGTGTTTATGCAAACCATTCTTGTAGCCTTGGTGTTATTTCAACCTATGACCATTTGGTGTAACTGTTGTTTTCATCTGTCAGTGTATTTTGATCTCTTCTCTCCATGAGACATTTTTCTCCATTTTTCCTTTCTCCTTGCAGACTTTTGTTGCTATTTATTTAGATTCATGTATAAATGAAGATTTACCATATATGATAGCAAATTTTTTTTTTGATCATATGCTAATATGGAGAGAAAATTTAAAAGTATTAATTTTTGTTGTATTTCATAGATATTGCTTTAGCAGTTGTAACTGATGACACGGTTTTGACTAAGGAGCTATTGTTGGTTTTGCAGTCACTGTTTTGTGTAGTACATAGCCTAGTTATTATTCTATATAAATATATATTCCTTTTACTAGGAAATGCTCTTGTTGTCGACCCAAAAACACCATTCAAGCCTCTATCCAAGTTTGGTAATGCATTTCTCAACCGATTTCAAAGCTCAACTACCAAGTCCCCTGTGCTTGAGACCGTCACTCTTATTGACACTCCAGGCATTCTGGCCGGAGAAAAACAAAGAATAGACAGGGGCTATGACTTCACAGAGGTAAGTTTGTAACATTTATCTTGTCAGTTTTCGCAGACGAAGGTGTTTTACTGTCTATCTTGTGAAGAAATCCCTTATCATGGTAGGTAAAGATATTTTGGTGAACTATCAATTGACCTCTTTTTGAGGATCAGAGCTCATAAGCCACACGCATAGCTGATTGGTATATTTATGAATAATGCCTTGTCTTCTTTAACGGTGTGTCACTGTCATAGAAAATACTGCTGCCAGTTATATCTCTGTTTATCGACCAAAAAGGATTTGCAAGCAGATATAATCACAGCATCATAATATCTCTGAGGAGTAATTGTTTTCATTCAAAAAGTTGGTTATATTTTTTTTGTTGAACTTTTTTGTCATTGATCTTTTTACAAAATTTTTGGCAGTTGTAGGCATGAGAAATTTTGTTAATCAATTGAACCCATAATGCCCAATTAATTGGGAGTTGTCGGACTTTTTTTATATATTCGTTGCCATAATTGTCCCATAGTTAAGTCTTTTGAAACTTCCAGTAGAAGCCTGGGCTCAGGTTGTAGGCAACATTACTTGTATATAATATTCCAATGCATCGATTAAAATTGTAAAGAGTTTGTTCTTTTTTATTTCGGCTATCGGCTCTCAAACGGTTGACCCCAGTCTGCGGTCTCTATCCTTCGACTTATACTCAGGCTGCTAGAACAATTATTGAAGCTCTTCTCAGGTCAACTATCCACTGCCTGAGGAAACGTTCGTTCGGGCGGCTGGTAACATCTGGTAGATGAATTTAGCCCTAACGTGTTTTACAGGATATTGCTCATTTGAATAGCTGTCATGGTGGTACTCAATAAGGTCATCAGCCTGTCAGCGGGCGTTAGATTTGACAACCTTGTGGGCATCAGATTGAGGGCAGCCACAGTCGCTGTCTGTGTTCAATGTTTCACTGACTGCCGCTCGCGGAGAGGCCAGAATCGAATAGCCGCGTGTTACCAGTCTAGATGCTCGTTTAACATATTTCATTATATTATTTATTTATACCCAATAATCAATACGGGTGCACTTACCAGTTAAGTGCTTAAGCTAGGCTAATCTTATGTTTAGAGGTCAATGTCTTTACAGTCTGCTACTTGCAATGCGAGGAGCTGATGACTAACTCTACATAGGTTTTATATTTTAGCAATCGCATGTTACCCATGAGCCTAATAGGCTATATCTCAACCACTTATAAACAAGAAATTTGTTACCATCTATTCGGCAAAAGCCAAGCTCAGGTGTCAACTCACCTGCTACTAAATGTCAATAATTTGTTAGATCTCATAATTACGGAGCGTAGGTTTCTATTAAAGTTGTCAAAATCGTATCGAATTTGTGAAATGTTTGGGTGTTTTTTAGGTATACGCTATCGGTCTGTGAAAAGCAGGGACTTACAAATTTTAGTTGCCTCTTTTGTAAACCTATCAATTGTAGATGTCTGATGGAGTATCTACTGTCAACTATAGATGTCTATGACGAATAAAATATCAACTGTCAGTTATAGATGTCTATGGCTGATGAAATATTTACTGTCAGCTATAGATGTCTATGGCTAATGGAATATCTTCCGTCAGTTAAAGATGTCTATGGCTGATGAAATATTTACTGTCAGTTATAGATATCTATGACTAATGGAATATTTACTGTCAGCTATATAGATGTCTATGGCTGATGGAATATCTACTTTCAGTTATATCTATCTATGGCTAATGGAATATCTACTGTCAGTTATGGATGTCTATGACTAATGAAATAAATGCTAAGAGAACTAACGTTGTTAATCTTTAACTCATGAGATTATCTTTGTTTTTAATAAGTGCATGTAGTCCTTTTTTTGTTGGTACACTTTTATTCTATTCTGAAGGAGCTGAAGGAATTTTTGGTAGGAGTCTTCTTGTTATAGATCTACAAACACGTTGTCATGAGCCAACTTTGGTTTATATTTGAAGTTTCTGTTATAAATCTTTAATGTTACCCTATTACGTACATTATTAAATCTTTAATGTTACCCTATTACGGACATTATTTGCAAGTTCTGTGGAAACTCCCAGGGTTTTTGTTACAAAAAAGTTGGATGTGAAAATCAGTGTTTTTAGTTATATATTATAAACTTTAGCTGCCATCTGATAGAAATTATCAGATAGTAGTGCACACAGACCATTGTCCGCGGATACCCTGTTATTGAATTAGAAAAAATGGTAATTTTAGCCATAGCTAAAGGGTAATAATGAAAATTTGTTATTTGACTGAATAAAAGGCTGATATTGTTCGCATAGGGATTGTAAGTACATGCAAAGGCTAGTTATATTCATTCTAGTTTATAACTTTGTACTAGCTTATCTGATTGGATAAATCGGTTTCAAGACTGTCATACATCACTCATTAATTATTTCCATTCCTTGTACTTAACATTTACTGAGGAGAAACTTGTAAGTTCA
Organism: Watersipora subatra; assembly: GCF_963576615.1. Lineage (NCBI taxonomy): Eukaryota > Metazoa > Bryozoa > Gymnolaemata > Cheilostomatida > Watersiporidae > Watersipora > Watersipora subatra. The sequence goes on along the minus strand of NC_088712.1, from coordinate 46,500,186 downwards.
ATGAGAAACATTCAACTAGTGATAATGAACTTGATTATCAAAGTGTTCAAATTATGAGATTATCGTTTATTCATTTCTCGTTTAAAATAAGTTATCTTTAGCCAGTCTGTGATAGTTTTGCTAATAAATGTATTCAGTTGCATGCAGAAAATCTCAGCGATAATTCTATGTTTGAATCCTGAGGTTTTTAACTCTATGATCAGCCTATATCCATGAAAGTGTTAGTACTGTTATCAGTATTTGTCAGTAGTAGGAGTGAACAAAGCATAGTTTGGCTCGGATTGATGATTTTAACTGTTTGTGTTCAATTATAGGTGCTGGAGTGGTTTGCTGAGCGGGTGGATAGAATCCTTCTGCTGTTTGACGCTCACAAACTTGATATCAGCGATGAATTTCGAAGAGCCATAGAGTCGGTAAAGACGTATGAAGACAAAATACGGATCATCCTGAACAAGGCTGATATGATCAACGCTCAGCAGCTCATGAGAGTCTATGGGGCTCTCATGTGGTCTCTCGGTATGTCTGTTTAGCCTGGGCTCTCACGTAGTCTCTCGGTATGTTTGTTTAGCCTGGGCTCTCATGTGGTCTCTCGGTATGTCTGTTTAGCCTGGGCTCTCATGTGGTCTCTTGGTATGTCTGTTTAGCCTGGGCTCTAATGTAGTCTTTCGGTATGTCTGTTTAGCCTGGGCTCTCATGTAGTCTCTCGGTATGTCTGTTTGCCCTGGGCTCTGATGTAGTCTCTCGGTATGTCTGTTTAGCCTGGGCTCTGATGCAGTCTCTCGGTATGTCTGTTTAGCCTGGGCTCTCATGTAGTCTCTCGGTATGTCTGTTTAGCCTGGGCTTTCATGTAGTCTCTCGATAGGTTTCCATAGTCTACTCTTATTTCAAACAGCCTGTTTTCATGCCCTTGTAGAAGTTGTCTTTCTGAAGAATTTTCAGCTAGCTATTTTCATCTTGTCACAAAAGATCACATGTAACCAAACTTCCTCTTAGAGATGTTTATTATATCAAAGCCGCATCTAGTTCATGGGTTGTACATTTGCTGAGAAAATGCTTAGCTATTTTCACTTTCATGTGACTCTCGAATGTGTGCTGTTAGCTGTCATGCTGTCCCTGGCTTCATGCCTTTAGCTCTAGATATGTCTGTCTAGTCTGGGATCTCGCATACTTTAGTTTGCTGTTCTCATGTGATCTATAGATAGCCTACATGTCTTGAGTCTGTATTTTCTTAGGATCTCTAGGTATGTGTCTTCAGCCTCAGATCTCTTGTGGTTCATGGGCATGTGCCTTTAGTCTATATCATCATGTAATCTCTTAGTTTTCTTTAGTTGGAGCCCTATGTTTTTTGGAAGAGTATAATTCATATTGGAAAAATTTCATTTCTTGTTACAACGGTAAAATATTGAGAATAGTAACTTTATGATCTTACGATTAGGTTTTACTGAACTATACTTTTCCCTATTATTAGGGAAACTGAAAAATTTGCACACCTTCAGTAAAATCCAATTTCAAGATCTTAAAGTTACTATTCATCGGCTCACACAAACCAACTCTCAATATTTTACCATTGTAGCAGGAAACAAACTTTTTCTGATATGAACTATTAAGTATAATACTCTTCCATGTTTTCCTTGTTATTTACATACATGTCTGTCTAGCCCTAGCTCACATGTTGGCCTGAGTAAACATATAATGTTCATAGCTTTCTATGAATTCGTTGTAATCCACCAACTCAATCTAACTAAAAGTAGATTTAAAAGACCGTGTAGGTGCAGGGAGCTAGCGTTTGGTGTTTAGTTCATAAATTTGTATGTGCCAGAAACCCTTCTATATTCACTTGGTTAGGTTTGTAAACATTCATATTACATACAGTCTGCACATGTACTGTAGTGTTATTTCATAGTATTCATGCTGGCTAGGGAATACAGTCTGCGCATGTACTGTAGTGTTATTTCATAGTATTCATGCTGGCTAGGAAATCAAAATATTACTACAAAGGTATTCAGTTAATCATTAGCATTCATCATGCGCTGTTATTTTAAATGGTTTTATCCATTGTCTAGAGGATTCCATGCATTGATGGAATATCAAATTTCTTCATGATTGGCACTGTATTAGATGCACAAAAATGGTAAACACTTGCGTACAAATTTTGTCCTTTCTTTTTCTTTAGCTTCTGGTTTGTTCGAAAGGTGTTGGTTTTAAAGTTTTTTCATTGCATTAATTTCAATCTATTTCTTACAGAGTGGCTTGATTTTCACTTTAGAATGTACAGACTAGGCTAATAATGATATATTGTCAAGGGCAAATATCAAACATTCCAATTCGTTCTGCGTCTGAAGCAATATGACTCATACAATGTTTCTCTGGTTTGTGCGGGCCTTTAGCCCTAAAAAAGGGGCAGAACCAGCAAAGTTCATACATTTTATGTAAATGGTAATAGGGGCGCCCAACCTCTTTTTAATATAGAGTAATTTACTTATGAAATGATATACAGTTGTGTGGCATTTTTGAGGAACTGCTGGTTAATGGCAAATGAACTACAATTGTTGTTTGTAGGCACCATACAATGAGATAATTAAAACTCTCTATAATAGGGGCTATGTTATATATATATATATATATATATGTATGTATTACTAGCGGAATTCCGGCGTTTCACAAGTATTAGAAACAGCTTATAAAACAATGGCAGGTAATGTAGTGGCCTGCCAATTGCCATTAGCCTGGCACAGCGCCAATGGCTAATTTGAGTTCACTAGTCATCAATGGCTCTTACTAATAAGAGCCGTGAGACCAACCATAAACTTATGCTGCGTCGTAAGGGGAAGCAGTAGTAGTAGTATTTTCACCTACATAGCGACATGTATTGCCCAATGAATCCATCAATCTCGCGTAGCTTAATTGGTAAGATATTTGCCTGGCAAACGGAACGTTTTGAAATTAAATCTTTCGCCATATGGACTTTTCATTCCAATATTTTAATAGCTATAGCTGGACAAACCGAAGTACACACGCACAGACTTTGAGATTTATATAAATAGATTAAGTAGATTCCTAGCCTTTTTTCCTACATCTATTGTAGATGTAAGATAATACTTTGATGAAACTAAACATAAACATGCACCATGAACATCTTTCCCGTCCTATATTTTCTCTAAATTTTCTAGAGTTTCTCTTTTAAATACTATTAAATTCCCATGTTATTATTTTAATTATTTTCACACGACCTGATTTGCTTTTGTCAGCATACAAAAATCACTATTAGTATAATTTCTCTTTTTCGTTGCATTGAAATGGTTTAGTTTTTCGATGTTTCTCTATGTCACTCGTAAGTAGTAGTAGTAGTTATTAGGCAGCCCTAAAATTGCCTATCCGGCAGCACTTGGGACAAAGGACAGATCGAAGATGGTGTATCTGAATTTGGTCTTCTCCCACAAATAAAAACTGCAAACATTTTATTGTACAGTTTGTTAAGTTACAAGAACTAAGCCTGGTAATGCTCGGAATTCATTTCCTGTTTAAACAGACAGCTCGCAAATTCTCAGCAACAAGACTAGATTTTGAAACTAAATATTTATAGTTACTGGGCGAAAGTCGCGAAGCGTATGAGTGTAACATTTGAATAAACTTCTCCAAGTAATGTGGAAACGCATAGCTCTTATACAGACTAACACACACCACACATGCTCGCACGAAACGACGAAGTGGAGTTTATTAAAATGGATTACTATATTATTGTGTCACCTCATGCAAATGATTGACCTCCCTACCTTGGAGTAGAAGCCCATTGCCTCTCATATGATAGCTCTCGTTATAAAGAAGTATAAAAAGCTGCTATCTATATTTATCTCAAAGTCGATATTCGGTATATCTAGCTGTAGTAACTTGTTATTGAAATCTAGTAATGAAAAATCCGCTCTGTGCTGGATTTGATCTCGGAACCTCCCGTTCACCAGGTGGCAATCTAATTAAGCTACACGAAATGCAATGGATTCATTTGAGGATGTCAGTTTGTATCAGGATGACTTCAACACAAGTTGGCTGAATTTGTTTTCTTTCGAGGTTTGCCATTTTCAAACTGTCGATGGGAACTAGGACCATCTGTAATCTGTTATTAGTACTTTGGCTGCAACAAATTGCTTAAACTCATCCTAAAAACTGTACTAAAGATTATCCCAGATTAAGACTGTTTAACAACGGTTCATGTGTTACACTTGGATTTTTGTCATACCTGTTTGAGAATGCAAGGTCACCTAGCATAAGTGCACACATAGGCCTACAATTAAGGTTTGGGTGTGCTGTAGGCAGCATAAGGAACGTATGAAAGTGCTGCTACAATTTATTCTTGATACAGAAAGGGGGTGAAATCTTTTAACCAGTCGTTAGCACATCAGCTGCTATTTATAATATTGGTAATATTAATGGTATGTATGACTTCTATTTTGCACTTTTAATGATTTACTTTTTTAAACATGTTGTTAACCTGTTAACAACATTTTAAAAAAGATAAATCACAGACAATCATGACATTAATATCAAACCCTCCTGCTAGAGGCATGATTGTGGTGTTCACCTCTAGCATTATTACCCAATGTGCAATAGCAGTTTCACGCTCTCAATAGTCTTGCCTACTCGCTTGTTCCAGGGAAGATACTGAAGACTCCTGAGGTGTGTCGTGTCTACATCGGTTCGTTCTGGAACCAACCACTGCACTTTGATGAAAACAGGAAATTGTTTGAGCTTGAAGCAGCTGATTTGTTCACCGACCTGCAGAGTTTGCCGAAGCACAACACCCTCCGCAAGCTCAATGACTTCATACGTCGAGCAAGGCTGGCCAAGGTATATTTTGTTTTTCGGTATATATTCTATTTAGGGAGGAAAAATGCTATTGAAATTATATCATGCTAGTACCTTGGCAGTTTAGTTTGCTGTAAGAGATCATTAGGTGCAATAATAATACATACACTGATTACCCAACGCAGCAGGTCGGTTGAGTGGTGCATATGATAGTCTGGCTGCTAAACCGAATGTCGGAGTTCGAATCATGTATGATGCTACCCTTTTTCCAACATCCAACCGTGGCTTAGGGCTGACTGACGGAAGGACACAACTCTTATTATAGTAAAGATTGCATGTCTAAGCCCTGTTCATTTGTATATATGGACTAGCTGTGCTAGCCCGGCGTTGCTCGAGTATCAAAACCAGCTTATAAACAATGAGAGGTAATGAGAATTGCCTGCCACTTGCTATTAGCCTGGCACATTGCCAATGGATAATTTGAGTAAGCTTACTAATAAGATCTACCGCTTCTCATGACGTTACGCCATAACTTTGCTCTTGACGGAAAGCGGTAGCGTATTTGCTCCCATATAGCGACATATATTGCCTAACAACTCTATCAAGCTCGTTTGGCTGAATTAGTCAGGTGTCGGACTGGTGAATGGGAGGTTCCGAGATCAAATCTTCTGCAATACGGATTCTTTATTTCAGGACTTTAATAGCTATAGCTGAAACGACACAGATACATATACACAAAGTTTGAGCAATATATATATAGATTGCACGTCTAAGCCCTGTCCATCAATTAAAATGTTTTTTATGCTTGTCTCTCTATTGGTATGGAGTTGTCTGTCACCTCAAGTGTGCTTCAGCCTTTTTGTGTCAAGGTCAATGGCATGGATTGTAGTATTAAAATTGTTTGCCTTTTTTGCGACTGCATGTTTTTGAAATATTTATGAAAATATTTTATTAGAAGTTCTGATTGTCATGTTCATAAATAGATTTATTTTTTACAATTTTGAGATTGTTATTTCAGTTAACTTCCTTCTACAAACAATACTTTCTTGACAGAGTTGACCTTTTCACATTAGGTCTCATTGGCCCAATTATCCTCGACCTTTGCGGGCATTAAACTAGGCCATGACAATTTGTTTACTAGGGATTATATATAAGCTTGCAGTTATGAGATGCCTTTTGAATCAAACAACTTTATTTATTAGAAACTAACTGTTTTACTAACTGGTCTTAGTAAAACAGCCTCTTTGTATACAATATGTTTCCATGATGCGGAAGATCCGCAAATTTGAACAAATCCGCAAGTTAACCGCATCATGAAAACAGTATAAATCTGCAAGCTAAGGGTGTTTTGCGATTTGCAAAACTTTTTCGAATCGAGTCATGCTTGCAAATAATGGAAACAGCGAATGATGCGCATTTGAATATCACGTCAGCTATTCAATTTTAAACATTTTCAATACTTCCATCGTTTTTTTCTCAATCGAGTTTCACACGTTTGCGTCGCTAACATGTGCGTCACTAATTATTAACTTATCAACTAATTAAATTATTAACTTTTTTCAGTAAGGCGCCGGAGTCAATCCACATCATGTTCATAGAAACACTTAATTCGCATGGTAACACAACTCCAAGTCCGGATTATGTACGTCATGGAAACATTGTGATAAAAAGCATCACAACAAGATAGCTCGATGCCTTCACCAAAAGCATTGAATAATTGGCTAGGTAGCTACATTTGACAACAAATGTCCTTTCTGCAGGTACACGCTTATATCATATCACACCTAAAGAAGGAGATGCCATCCATGTTTGGAAAAGACAGCAAGAAGAAAGAGCTGATAAACAAACTCGGCGAAGTCTACAAGCAGATACAAAGAGAGTATGGTATCAGCCTTGGTGACTTTCCAAACATTGACAAGATGAAAATGTCTCTCGAGGTAGCCTCAGTTTCTTCGCTTTCAAGATATGAGCTTATTGCCCTTGCAGTACGCCCCGTAAATGTTTGTAGAGGGATGACTTAATGAGTTGTCGTTGGTACTAAGGCTACGGTGAAGTATTTACTCTGAGGAAATATTTCAACAGCTTGCCTATTCATCAAAGATGAACTTACATATAATTTTAGTAAACTTTATTAGAAATTATCGGTATTTTTATCATTTGTGATTGGTTTTGGTGTTTGACGGGGTCTGACTGCCAGAATGTTTCTAGATTAAAATCGAGAAAACTTGATCAGGGTTAAAACATTGAGTGTGCGGTTATGATGTCTATAGTTGCAAAGAGCAACAGAATAGAGACACTTAACGCTGCGACGTGAACGCAAAAGCCAATAGCAACTATAGCAACAATAACAACTAGTGACATCATTTTGGAAAGTTTTTTTTTTTTGAGCATTTTAACCACGATCAAGTTGTGTCGATTTTAATGTTGAAACATCTTGGCAGTCAGATTACCTCAAACATCAAAAACAATCGTAAATGATATGAAAATACGGAAAATTTCTGATAAAATCTACTAAAATTTTGTGCAAGATTAACTTTGAAGACTGTTTTAATTAGTCATTTTTATTGGTTGGTTGACAACTAGGTCGTATTAACAAACTAGGTCATATTAATACACTTCAATCAATGAAAGCTTGAGTCGTTACTAGAGGCAGAACCTTTTATGGCATCCTGCTCGTTCGCTCTTGAAGCCTCCGTATCCGGCATATTTGGAGTTGCCTGTCCTATACACTGCTTTCTCGTAGTACCTGTAGAGCAGCTTGTTGCATTGCATAGCTAATTACCCGCTCTCCTTGTTTCAGCGAGTGAAAGTAAGTTTGACTAACAATGCTACTATTTTGCCACATTGGCGAGTGTTACTCCTACATCGCTCCTGACCTTCCAATTGCATGTCATGTGCTTTATAATGCACCATGGATAGTCAACTCTCATCTCCTGCCTTGTCTTCCCCAGCTCACAGTCTGGCTTCTCTGTTGTTTATCTCTCAGCTCAAGTGCGGGAGCAAAGGTCTCCACACTGATGGAGGATGTGCCGGCACACAAAAACCTGAGACCCTGAATATGTGTACCAGATCGCTAGGCAGTCCTTGTGGTCATATCTTGTGGTAGCTTTTTTGGTATAAGCAGAATATCAGCCAAGGCAGCCACAGTGACGCAATAGACTCAAACCTTTTTTAGTATTGTTCGTTTCGCTGTACTGTCTGGCCTTTCAGTAAAGAACAATGTTTGAAACATCAGCCATGAGAGGTGATGAAAATATTAGCTAATTGTATGGAGTCGAGCGGAGTTCAGTGCAGTATTTAGCATACTTCAGTACAATTATAATACAGTATCTCGTAGGTTAGTTATTGGTATTTCTATAAATCCTTTGATGCAGTAATATAGGCAGCTTGTTAGATATCTGCCGCAAATATATAAATGAAGCACTGTTTGTCGCAAACAACACAAATAATAATATAGGTGTTTGTCAAGTTAGTACTTGACCAGTCATTGTACAGAGAAACATTTTTAGGAACTAGTGGTTAAACCCGCAAATGAATAGAACATGTGTAACATTCAATAATAATACAGTATGTATTGTAAGTAAATGTTATTACTAACACTCCAGCGCCTGAGGTGATGTTATGGAAAGAACAGACATCTTAACTGCAGACAAGCATGCTGTAGCTCTGCATGCTCGCTGCTTCGTTACTACGCATCTGCTGCTCTGCTATTTAGTGAGGAGTGCGTCTGCTCTTAGCCCGAGTGTTTACCTTAGTTTGTGCTCCTAGGTACATGATTTCAAGAAGTTCCAGCCTTTAAAGCCGAGGCTAATGGAGAATGTTGATAAGATGCTGGCAGATGAAGTATCACGGTTAATGGCCATGGTGCCGACGGAAGAGACTGAAATGCCTGCTCCCAATGTTCAGGGTGGAGCCTTTGATGGCATGCAAGAGAACCCTTTTAATGTCGGTGCCAATGAAGGTATGTGATCCTCAGGCTATGCTACAAATACTTTTATTTCAAACAGTCCGTTTCCATTCCTCTGTAGAAGTTGTTGCCTCTCTGAAGAATTTATCAGCCGGCTATTTCCATATTCTTGTTAAAGATCACATGTAAATGAACTTCTTCAATGTAGATATGTTTGTCATAGCAAAGGTGCACCTAGCTGGTGGGCTGTGCATCTGCTGAGAACATGTTACACAGTTGTGTCGTTAAGATGTTATCCTGGTATGTTGCAACATGTTATGCTGTTAGCATGTGACACTGTTATGTTGTAGCATGTTATACTCTTACATGTTTTTAACAGATTTCGGCTATTCAGCTCCAGAGAATTAGTGCTGCAGTTTTTTAGTTTTGACCCTTTGAACCCTGTACATCCTTGTCAATGTGTGTCAGTATCCCTGGGCAATTTGTCAAACGAAAGGAAGCTTAGAAGCTTTTTATTGAATAAATTTAAATATGCTCATAATCTAATGATATTTGGTAAAACACTGGTAAAAAGGTCCAACACACAGCAAATGTCACCAAAAAAAATTTTCACAATTTGTCGGGTTAAAACCATAAAAATTTGTACGATTTTAAAAACTTTTAAAAATTTTTGCAGTAGCATAATATCCATCAAGCACACATTCATCACTGTTTTATGACTCAAAATTATCTGCAAACTTATAGTTAGTATCCTATAACTTTTTATCTGCATCTCAATCATCTATGACATACCAACAAACAAGTCGCATCAATTTTTTCGTGATAGCATCCCAGTAAAATTGTAACTATAGCAAATGAAGTTGATAAAGATATTTGAAAATGGAAGTAAAATTTTCGGTCTACCTCCCTGTGCAAGAATTAATTTGATTGGTTTATGCTGTTACTTAGAATCAGCATTTGTAAACAGAGCCATTTCGATGCCGGGATGCGAAATCATTTTCCCAAACAAGTTTACATACGGCAGTAAAATCTTGGCTCCTGATTGGTTTTAGTAATTGAGTTTTAGTAATCAAAACCTACATCATTACATTAGAAATCAATAGTTATAATTAGAAAGGAACACAGAACTCTAAATGACGTAATAAAATTATATAATCAGCATTTGTAAACATGGCCATGTGGATGCCGGGATACTGTCCGTCAGGGTTTCTGACACACGCTGCGCAATGCCGTAATACTAGCCATCAGAGTTCAAAGGGTTAAATCTAAGTTATGGTCGATTAAATTGCCCCAAATATTGCCAATTAAATTTGTTGAATTACACCTTGAAGGGTCTGCTCATAATAAAGCTTTCAAGAATCACAGATTACAAACCTTTGCATGGTTTCGTTTGTAGAGAGGTGTTATGAAGGTCGGATCATTAATGTATGCATAACAGTGCTTCGGGCTTGATGAAATTTGAGTTTTGTCTTTAGCAATGGCTAGCAACTTTGTGTGTCTTGATAGTCCATTGATTAGTAACAGATCAAGGCCCTTTGACTAGCGACTAGCTTATGATAGTACATACAGTAGTCTTACTAGGGGGGCAGGCAATCCAGACCAAGTAGACTATGCGAAGTGGCTTTCTGATTAGTGAATTTCCTACTGCAAAACAAAGCATCTTTAGATGAATGTGTCCTAGATATAATTTTTCAAATTGATTATGGTCATGCTTGGAGCGGATATAATAGAGCTTTTCACAAAACATAGGATTAACAAAAGAAATCTGAAATAATTGGAAGTACTTTCACATTTATAACAGTAAGCGATTTGGGGGGCTTTAACCATACATAAGATTGTAATTGTTGCGTCACATGCATACTTTGTTTTCTCAGTTTGTTTATATTTGAACTCACTCTTTAGGAAGTTGTGTTCACCATTTGCAGCGCATGCCCTTGTCTTTACTCACAGTTGGTTAGATTAACAGATTGTTCTTTTAACAAATATTTCAATATCATCGTCAGTTCATGTCATAAAAATATTTTCATTAGTCAAATGCAGATTTAGTGTGATATTGAAAAGGAAATTTGTGAAACTCCACCATTGCAGCAAAAAAACTTGTGTCAAAAGCTTTTGCTGTGAACCGTCACGATGCACTATATCTATAAACATTCTTAGTATTGAGGACAATGCTTAATGATTGTTTATGTATATTTGCAAGCCACGATGAGGTCATGGATTGTTTGCATGCCTGTTTATTGTAAACAATAATATTACCATGCATGGTTTCATTGCTGGTGTAACTTGAATGAAAAGATTTTTAGGTCAAAGCTTGGCTGTAATTTCTGACAGGCGGCATCTGAAATTTCTCAAAATATAAGTTTCGCGAGTAAAAACTAGCAAGCTGGTATAAGTGAGAGGTCAAACTTAAATATAGAAAAGTCTGTAAACTATTTGAATTATGTTTGAAGTAAGTTGAAGTAAGTTGGAGTAAGTTGCCGGCATATTTCTTTTACTTTACTACTAAGCCTATCTCGTGCTTAGCCTCTACCTCCATTCTCGTCTCTCAAATGTCAAGTAGCCATAGAAACTCTGTTTTCTAGCTGTTACTTTGTTAATTTAGTTTGCACATATAGTTTAAATGTCAAAGTTTGGTTCTTTTTATAGCTTTATATAATGATTTTATTGTCATATATAATTGGAGTATTTATCCTGTCATTTGTGCTCTTGGAATGAATTAAACAATACTATGTATTTTGTCAAAAAAATCGCTCCAACATATGATGTTTTCAACATGTACAAGGCAAGTCTCTATGCATACCTTTATGTTGGTTTTCGTAATCAACAAGTAGATGTTTTTTGTTAAATGCCAAAACAAAAGTTAGAAGACAGAAATCAGTAATTATTGAGTTGTTGAACTAAATTATTAGAATCAATTAGCTTGGTATGTCAAGGTTTGACCGTATCAAATGTTTGGGTAGTATAACTTCCAAATATTTATACATAACCATCTGAGCCAATATACTGAGTGACATCAAATCATTAACTCTGTTCCTCATAGGTGATGATAAGTTTGAAAAGAAAACAATAGCCTTTCATTCATTTAAAGTATATCGTAAGAGCATTGTAATTAGGCTTAGCTACCAAAACTGACTAAAAATTGTTATATCTAAAAATATAAGCCGCAACCGGCAAGCATCTGCTGGCAATCTTATCACCATGCTTTAATATAATGTATGCTTTAGTTTCCATGCCATTGTCCAACTTTAGTTAAAGCTGGTGCACTGGAGCTGTAACACGCTGTGTTTTCCTTTGGGGAATACATATTCTGTTAGAAGCTGCCGGTTGCTAATCAACTTGGCAGCGTATGAATGGTCTCTCCGAGTTGTTGATGCTCGCTTTGCCCGTGTCCTCATTTCTCAGCGACCTTGTAGCCGGGTACTCTTTAGGTTAGGCCAACTGTCCATTCAGTTCAAGGATCTGTTGACAGCTCATTCCTCTATCTAATCTTTTTATCAGGCTTAACTTCTGAATATGTCTGTTATTGATATCTGTTAACAATGGCGGCTATCTGCTATACATTCCTCTCTACTTACCATACCATCTCTCCTGCACCCACATTCCATTACAAACATCTTCTATTGCTCTCATTTCCATTCTTGTCATATACTCCATCTTGTATGCTAGTTGTTCATTCCTCTTTTTAGTCTGATTCCTCTCCTATCTCTCCTTACACCCTCGTCTTATCTTATACTAGTATCCTGGTAGTCTGGTGCATTGTGTGAGGTCATCATGAGTAATAACTATGTGCACAATTATTCCATCATGTAGCAAGGTGTTTGACCGGTGCAGTTGGTAATGTGCCTGGCTGCTAAGCTAAATATCCAAGTTCAATTCTCGTGCAAGGCATTTTTTTTCTAATCTCTCAACATGTCTTCGGGCGAATGAAAACTGCTTTTATTACAGTAATGATTGTAAATTTATTATTATTTTCTCTTTCTGTCCTCACCTTTTGCTCAACTCCTCTTCTTCCTTTTTTAGTTTTGTCTGTAGTTTCACCTACCACCCTCTTCTTTCTGGTGACACACCTGTACATTTGTGTTAGGTTTATTACTAGCATAGTGTGTTGATGATTTAAAGGGATCAACCAAGGTCTCTATGACGACTCTGACTGGATCGTATCAAAAGATAAGGACAGATATGATAAGTCATTTTACGCCCTCGGGCCCAAGGACGGAAAGATTGCTGGTGGTGCTGCTAAAACTGAAATGGTATGTTCATTAGACTGCAATGTCATGAGATCTTGTAGTAAGTGTAGACAACTCTATGTATACACCTAGTACAATTCTCACTAATGTCATTGTTTTATTGTTAGGATTGTCTGTTCCTGGTATTTCAAAGAATTATTCACTGGGTGTAAGTGACTAAGATTGTGTACCTGTGATGATTGCAAGCATTTCCATAATCTATCAGTTAACCCTTTCACTGAAATCCATGTACAAATTTAGCTGTCGGCCTACTGACAGCCATTTAACTGAAAATTGCCAATTTCACTGCTTGCTATATATATAATTGTTTTCAATTTTGAATCCTATCTAGAACATTTTTGTTATATATTTTCTGCCAACATGTTAACAAACAGAGCTATGTAAAAAAAATTCAATGTATCTATACTATGTGCATTGCTAAAGCTATGTGAAGCTACGATCGCTACGAAGCTATAACGATCCTCTACAATGTTCCTTACTCTTACAAAACTATTACTTTCACCCCCATGAGAGTCAGTGCTGTCATTTTCATTAGCTTAGTATTTAATTAATTCTGAATCTGAATTGGCTGTAATGTCATCAGCAAAAGCTATTCAGTTTCTAATACAGGAGGTGCTTGCGGAAGCCATGTTACAAATACAAAGTTCGATCGTCATGAAAAAAAATTTGTTGCCAACTTGGAATTTCCTAATCAAAGATTGTAATTTGCTTCGTGAGTATAGGCTAATTTTGTAGAGAATTATTTGGACAACACTCTTAATGCCTTAAAAATACTAATGATCATTGGTTATGTTGTCACGAATCATTAATATTCAGTTACTTACGCAACCACAGTAAATTTCACAAAATGCATCTACGGCAGTCAATCAGAGAATTTGCAAAAACTTGCGTAGGGCAGTAAACGGGTTAAATTAGTCAATCTGTTTTCTATACATCTCGTAAAGTTGATCTATGGCTTACAGATATGTAGCAATGATATCCTCGTATCATCATCATTTGTCAGACTGTTGAACTCTCTTCTTAAAAAAACCGTTTTCCATATTCACCTGTTTGCTCCTCACAAGTTGCTGTCGTGTTGTCAATCATTGATTCTGTCTAACTTGGAGTATGGTAGCCAAAATTGCATTCATTTTTCATAAATTTCATCTCGGTTATGTGACATTTTACTTATCGCGCTAATACGAAAGTATAAAAAACAAGAACTGAGGCTATTTGTTTCATGTTGACCATGTTGGTTAACCCTCCATAAAACCATACAGCTTTACTTCTGTTAGCTGCTACACTATGTATTACACTTTTCTCATTTGTAAAGCTGCATAATACGTATAATTATGATAATTTGATAAAAGCTTTTGGTTAGTTGATGATTCAAAGCTTTACTTTTGTCTTTATGGCATTTGCATTCACTATTCACAATCCTTCGCTGCGGTTTCATATTGCGGAAAGATTTTTCATTGGATTAAGTAATATTTCTCAAAAGGATATGCCTGCACATTTTCATGTTGTGAGAAAAGGCCATTTGGAACCAATGCTTTTACGTGTTTGACGAATTACGTTCTTGGGCTAAGTGATCTCTGGACACACGCTGCGCTACTGTTAGTCGATGTGCTTATTCATCATTATATGCCTTTGACAATTATTTTGTTTGGATATTTTCGGTCATTTCTTATGTTGCACCGGAATAATAACTTGTGTTTGCTATACATATGTATATATAGGTATATATCGATATATAAACGAAATATCACTTGTAGCATTTGAAATCTTCAGACTATCTGTTATTGTACAGTTAAATAAATCCAGTAGGAGAGTTTCCTTCAAAAGTTGCAGTTTTCATTTTTTTTCTGAGGTTCCTTTGATTAATGTTTGCTAAGAGGTCTGATCTACATAGTTTAGATATAAATGATGAATAGGTAAATGTATATTTGATATAATTGTAAATAATAAATGTGATACTCTGAAAAATGGAATAGCTGTCAAGGAAGAAGAAAAATAGAAAAATGCTCAGTAGAAAAAGATGTGCGAAATAATATCACTAGTTGCTATAGTTGATATCGACTATTGCTTTCAGGCTGCATTGTTAACGTCTCATTGACACTATTATAGGCATCATAATCGCACTTTTACTTGATCTGAGCGTTTTAACAGCGATCACGTTTTGTTGATTTTAATCTTGAAACATCTTGGCAGTCAGACCATCTCAATTATCAAAAACAATCACAAATGATAGAAAAAATACCGATACTTTCTGATAACATATACTAAAATTTTGTTTCAGTTCATCTTCAACAGGTAGTACTTCTGTATTACAGCCTTCAGTGAGTTCTGTTCTCATGTTTGAAGCTTCCTATAATGTATTTGGCTATCAGTGCTATGTTTTATGGGGTAGGTCAAGTCTCGTCTGCCCAACAGCATATTGGCCAAAGTTTGGAAGTTAGCTGATGTTGACCGAGATGGAATGTTGGACTCCGAAGAGTGGGCACTCGCCAACCATCTCATGGGCCTCAAGCTTGAAGGTAATTTCATCTTATTGAATTTTCAGATCGAGATAGTGATTTGAGGTATTGATAGCAGCATTGATAGACACACCAGGGGATTCAATCATTAGGTTTTTAACTTTCTAAAAGCATAAATATACTTGGTGGTTAAAGAATCCAGTAATTTTTCTTTTGGTAGCTACAGTACATGCACTAACAATGCTGTACAAAAAGTGCTATCTTTACCTATCAAGGTGTTTTGTATGTTTAGTTTTTTGGAGTTGTTGACCCCACGATACTATTTTTGGCATGTGGCTTGTCACAAAAATATTCCAGTCATAGTCAGTTAGGATGTTGTTAATTTATGCACTCTTCGAAATGTATATGGTCTATTATAGATAATAACTTAAATTGAAATTTCAAGTCCAACTGTTGATTTGATAAAACTACTACATCATCAGTTAGTTGTCATTCTTACGAGCAAATGTTGGAAACTCATGTCATTCATTCATGTGAGTTTCCCTACATCACAAGAGTACCTGCAGCATAAAGGCCAGTTCAAACTGTATCGCAGTAAGTCAGCATTAACCCCACAGGCGACCACAAGTATCGGCGATTTTTGTGATAACGATGTTCAGTCTATCATAAACCTCTCTGTATTTACATCGGTGATTTGTCCGCAACTAGTGTTTGTATTACACATTGCGGTTGCTGAAACAGTGAAATTTTAGTCTCGCAGTAACTATCATAGAGGGAAATATAGATTAAGCAGCCCGCATAAGCCGATGACCATCACTGAAGCTGTACACATTGCACCGACTGTCGTGGATGCTCGGCAAATTATCAGGAAAGTTTGACAGCTGCAGTATTTTCCAACATATCCGCGTTGCCTTGGCGATGTCATCGGTTGGCTGCAAAGATTCAACCAATAATTGCCGAGTGAATAACGTTTTGCAGCGATACAATGGGAACCAGCCTTTAAGGTCTAATGCTTTGATAATTCCTTTAGCGCTGGTTAATTCAGGGAAGATGAACTCTTACAACATGGCAACACTTTACTGCTGCACGCATTACCTCATCTTCTCTGTGTAATTTGGAGTTGTTTTACCTCTTGCACATGGTCCTGAACTCAGCCTCACCCTTTCTCTTGTTATAGACTCATTTGTATAGACTGTCGTATTGGACTGTACATATTTTACGCAGTTTGCCTGCATGCTGGTACAGAAACCTTGTTATGACATTACTTTTTTACTTGTAAACTCTAATGTAATCATAGTTTTGTAAATCACACATCCAAATATGTCTTATGCCATTTTCAGAAATCCCCATCATTATTCTTCTATTTTTTTAAAGAACAAAATAATTATTTTTTACAATGCGCTGCCCTTTTCATGCTAATGTATTACGTTTAACATAGTTCAATTTTGGTAATGACCTGTTCTGGTTTTTTTGAAGGTCACGAGCTGCCAGCCGAGCTGCCGGTACACTTGATTCCGCCAAGCAAAAGGATACTGCATGATGACTAATCAATTTTACCCAATCAAACTTCAACTTTTACTCTCCATAAAATACATTCTAAGTCACTAAACATTGTACCCACTTGTGTCAGTTCAAGCACGCTCAGTTTCTGGCAAGCTTCATCTATCATCCCTATTTAGTCGTGTATGATACTTGTGTGTACCTATGCCATATTGTCACTTAATTTTCTGTGTAACGAGTATCGAAAAAAGGCATTAAATTTTAACCAGTTTATGTTATTTTGTTCAATGTGTCTTCTCATTTCACCTAGTATTCTATCAAGTAAATCGTTACAGGTTGCTTTACGATATCTTTAATTGTCTTTGTTTCATTCTATGGATACTACTATGGATTATTCTATGGATACTACTATGGATTATTCTATGGATACTACTACTGCGTTACAAAGTTGTTCTACGATGTGTTTGTTAAAGTAAGTGCTAATGTGGCTCGAGTAGGATTTACTTTTGAAAACTTTCATTTCTGCTCAAGCAGCTGCTTCACAATCCTAACATTTTCGTCACACGGTTTAGTCTTGGTGCTTTTGTCATTGGACTTGAACAACTAGTTTCTATTGTCTACCAGGTATGGTTGTAAAACTATTTATATATATCATTTATGAGCAGATTATTATAAGTAAGTCTACTACAATTCTAAATACATTATTATATCAGAATTATTACAAAGTCTCTTCAAGTTCTTGTGAGAACTCATCAAAATCAAGGTCGTCTCATGAGTCGTCAGCGTCAACATGTTCTGCCACTGCATCATGAACAGATGGTTTTGTTGTGGATGGTGACATCATGCACTAAGTGTTAGTGAGTCACTTTTGATTCAAGCATTAAATAATAATGATTTTATTTCTATAAAACCGATACATTTAATTTGAATATTAAACATTGAATTAGATGAAGGCGTATTGAAATACTGCATGCGTTTCTGATAAATTCAGATTCACATACAACTCAAATCTTTTTAATCCAAATGCTGTGTGCATTTTTGTGCATAATTGTGGTGTGCAAAATTATTTCAACCCCTAAACTATGCAACATGTTGTTTTATTTAAGGTTGCTTTGCTGAAAATCTCCAGAACTAAGCAACTCTATATGGCATTGTTATCCAGAACTTTTGACCAGTTCAAATATGCGATTGAAAATTTATATATTTCAGCTCAATTGTTGTCATTTAACCAAAACCTGACATGTCTTGTGTTTTGCAAAAAACAAGTTTACTTTAAGTTTTGTGAATAGAGATTAGTTCAGCTTGTAACTCTTTGTAGTCGCAGAAAAATAAATTTATATTTAATTAGATGCAAAGGGTAAACGTAATGCTTTAAAATAATGTATAGATTTATGCACTTTGAGCTGAGATATCAGAAGATCTTGCTATCAGCCGCAAATGCAGAGGCTGCCATAATTTTGCATACCACCTTTGATAACTACTACTTGTGGATGTAATAAAGAATAACAATCATGAAACCTGATTGGTCAAATCTTACAGCTATTACGGTGAGTACAACTGAAACATTTGTCCACAGAAAAGGTGCTTTCTATTTTATCTACTATTCTAGCGATTACAACAAACAAACTTCTGAGCTACAAAGAATAGAGGTTGGCCTTCTCAGCTTGTCTGCTTCTTCTGCTACCTGATACAATGTCAAACACATGTAATTCAAAATAATATTTATTAAGCAAGAATATATCTGAGAGCACATTACTGATTGCCATAAAATGGCTAGAAGACAACTAGCTATTAATACTATGTTCTAGAAAACTCTGGATATTCAATGAAAATTGGACTTTGGACAAAATAGCACATTAAAGAAATGATGCACAATGGACATAGCTAAAACCATCTCATAGATTGGCATGCTAAAGCTTGAATAAGGCTGATTAGTTGTCATGATTAAAAAAAACTAAATAAATACTGTGTGGTTTGCACAAAACAATATATTATAAAAAATTTTAAACTTAATATATATGTAGAGGAAGGACATGGTCATATGCATACCATGCCAAATGGCCACCATGTCATATGATATGCCATGGTCATGTCAACGCTACACAGGGAGATGATAAAAGAGCACAGATGTGGAGCGATTGTCTCTTGAGATGACGGAGTGAAAGGGACTGACAAATCCAAATCAAATAACGGATATAAAAGAAGATTTAAGAGATACAACAGGTCTTTTTCTTATGCATCTCTTGCCTATCATCTATCTGCTCCTGTAGTTTACACAGTTGTCTCAGGAAGCCTGGATTCGGTGCTATTTCTCTCTTAGCTCTGCAATAGAACCTTACGGATAAATATTACCTTTATTTACATAAATCAATTTTTAAATCCCATTTAAAGCAAATCAGAGCAGGAGATAAAAAGTAGTAAAGTAAATTATGCGTATTGAAAGAAAAAGCATTTTTTGCGTAACGTTGTTCTATGTCAATTGACAAGGTGTTGATGTCTGGTATAAGGTGTACTGAATTTTAGGAAAGTAGGAATGCAATGGATTATGCAATGGATTATGCAATCTGAGTGTCTTAGACAGCAAATATTTAAAAATATATATAGCTCTTCCGCATTAGGGGGTATAGGCACTGGTCGTAACTGTCTGTATCAGGGTAGCATAACTCTAAAGCATAATTTTTTAAAGTGCTCTACTTTTTCTGTATCAGTTTTCGATACAAAGGAATAACAGCTTGGAGCAGGTATTAGCTAATGCTAGTAATGTATCCATGCATACCCTATATGACATAACCCTACAATAATTTACCAACTCACGATGCAAGTTAGTTTAGTGTATTCCTTATTGTAACTTCTGGTTTTTTAATAATAAGAATAACACTGAAGGAGCAGTTGAGAACCATATTCATGGTGCTAAGAATGCCAGCCTCACAAGCTATTGGGAACCATCGGACAACCGAAGCATTAGGCAATTTAGGTAACGGCAGCATTCAAAGCTGTCATCTCAATCACCTGCAACCGCCACACGGCAGCCTTACAGGCTGCCATGTGGCAGTCGTAGGTAATGGCAGCCAACAATGATTTCGAGCACTTTCATATGCCGGGGGGGGGGGGGGGGTATGGGCGACAACAAATCCAAACCCATATCATAGAATTGGGAACGCATCATATGCAAATCACACAATTTCAGGGTTATACCGAACTGGTTGGTATCATGGATATGCAATTGATCGCATAATTACTATATCACTGACCCATGGACAAATCCAAACAAAAAGTTTTAGTATACACCAAATGTTTCTGTTACAATCTCAGTTATTAACTAGTCCAAGCAGCACAAAAACTATGGTGCTTCTTTCAAAATTGTAAAATCAAAATTCAAGTCTCATGAACGGGAAACTCGGTAGTACCATCAGCAAACAGTGTAACTTCCTGTCTGCAATACGACAGCAATGCCCAGGTGATAAAATGTGACCATAGCCAAGCCTCTGAATAACGCAACTCGCAACATATATAAATGAATAATATTAATAATGATTATAATAATAACTGTGGCAGTGACATCACCAGAAGTTGATAGTTTTCAGTGGTCTACAGTGATTAGAGGAATAGAACAAGTCTTTGTACCTGACAAGTTGTGTCGCCTCGGATACTGTCTTGTGCTGTTTGAGCATGAGGTAGGCTATAACAACAGTCGCTGAACGGCTAGCTCCCGCTCTACAGTGCACTAGAATCTTGCCTCCTGCACACAAAGAGACCATGACATTTTATAGTAACTACAAGGCTATCTGATCAAATCACACAAAATGTTGGACTAATCGAGGATGACTCCTGTTTAGTGAAAGTTGCGACCTTTTCCAAATGTTAGCGATGAAAAAAGGCTAGAAATAACATGAAGCGGATGCCATTGACCCCATGTTCAGCAAGGACGAACCAAATCAGTGTTTGGATTGTGATAAAACACATAAAAATAACCAAAATGTACTTCAGTTCAACTTGCTAGAAGCTATACAATCTATCTAAAGTTTGTATTGTAAAGTTCAACCAAAGGAATCTGTAGAAAGTGAAAACATTTACAAACTCTGACGATTTAACTCCGCCCATTTGTATTTTCAGAGGTGTCATCTAACAGTAACCATTGCATGCATAAAATACATTGAGGTAAGTACTACAACCAAAGCGATTACAAAAGTGCCAACTACCTCAAGCACAACAGCTACGAAGAAAAAACCTAGATTAGCCATATAGACACTTTAAGTTAATAAAATGTTAATAATATTTCGTTGCCTGATCGCCATAGAGAAAGTAGATATAGCAACTATCCAAGCAAAGCAAATGTATAAAAAACAAGAGATTCGTGTAACCAATCAGACATACTGTGAGACTAACAACTAACCTGGAGATGATATAGCATGGTGTATAAACTTGGAATAAGCAACTAACCTGGAGATGATATGGCATGGTGTATAAACTTGGAACTAGCAACTAACCTGGAGATGATATGGCATGATGTATAAACTTGGAAGTGGAACTAAAATGAGGTAATAAGTTGAACAATGCTGTATCGTCTGCTTTGACCCCTGTAACATAGGAAATGGAGATATATGATGTAACCCACACACGGTCGACTCATACATGCTTATGACTGGCACGCCCACATCATGCATGAGTAAATTTCGGATCGGTTGCATTTCCTTTGAAACAATGCGTTACCATTGAGGAATGTTTAGCAAGAACAGTTTAAAATATCCAAGGGAAGACAGACCAGCTTAGCTTAAAATAAAAAGTTGTCTGCTCAACGCAAAAAATGCTAAAAAGAATGCAACTCTTGTGTGAGGTTCATACGGAAAGAATTAAAATTACTTATTGAATTTAGGCGGCAACAACAAATAGAAGCACATCTTTCTCCAGTATAATGATACAGTCATACCCCTACCCCCTACAATATGCAAGAAACTCGAGCTGACCTTCTAGCAAGTTTCTTGCTCGAGATACAAGTAATCTTTGAGATACGAGCCGGTTCTCGATGGCCGCTACACTATATGGCCAAGTATGTGAGAGTTCGTTTTCGACAAAAGCATCGCTCAATATTTTTCCTCGAATCAGTTTGATAAAAGCTTTTAAAAATTTGGCTCCAAGTTACATTGAAGGCAAGATAAAAGTGTACAACCAAAACAGATACTAAAAAACAAGACGACAAAATTAAAGTTTAGTAAAAGATTAAAACTTAGCTTTAAGTGTGTGTTTAGTAAGCTAAATTCATTGAAGTTAAATTCAAAGTTTCTATTATGTAGGGTCACAAAAGTTTAGTGAACTGAACGCATTGCTCTCAAGTCTCTTTCACACATGCGGTACTCACCATGTATGTCTCAAAAACTCCATGAAGTGGTGTACATAGTGATTTTACATTTATTGCAGATCATAACAAATAAATAGGTCTTTGTTAATGTATGTACTGAATTATAGCAATTAAAAACGGATTTCCATTGTAATATCCTGTTTAGTTGGTTTTTCATAATATGGTTACGGATTAATTGGTACTTGGTTATTTTATATAGGAAATAGTGCATTGAGGCGCGAGTAAATTGACATACGAAGCTCAGTCCTAGAACGCATTAAGCTCGTATGTCAAGGTATAATCGTACAGTTAAAGCTTAACCAAAGATCATTTCAACACATGAATTGGTCGTCATACTACATCAAAATTTAAGCAAAATGCGTCTTGACATACAAAGTAATTCCCTTCATACGACATCCGATGCTTCTTGAGAAATTGCAGCATGTAATTCAAAAATATTTTTGACTCCAAAAATATGAAACAGTGCTTAGTACCTTCCTTTTTTCGCTTATTGAAAATTATTGAACTAGAGAAAAAGAGTATGGGTGGTAAGAGTCTTGTAATCAGGGAGTGGTAGGAGTCATGTAGTGCAATCAAAACAGCAAATAACAAAAAACATGAGCAAATGTGTTCAGATCGACTTTTTTAAAAATCCCGGAAGCGATCTCATAACTATTGTGAAGGTGAGAGTTAGGTGAAAAAACAGCCCAAAATGAGAGAAAGTGGAGATGTCCATTACAATTAAAGATATATAGGTAAGTTATGTGACTTTAAGTTAGACCAGTGGGCCTCAATCACGACCTCTATATGTTAAACTACACATCAATTTTCCTGTCTTTTACATGACAACAAAAACCAGTTCTTCTTAATGAATGATTTTACTTAGTTTCTTACATATAGTTTAGTTTTTGTATATAGCTTCAAATAAATCAACTTTAATTTTATTGTCATATATATTAACTTGCATAATGCATTAGTCATTAAGCTTGTGGGATGAAGTCAAGAAAATGCATTATTAATTTTCTTATGTAAGAATATTTTTCCAACGTACAGAATGAAATAACTTGGTATCTTGAGATCTAATGACGTAGTGTGGCAGCGAAAGTTTCAAGGATGAAGTGCTTAGTATCGGAGAGTTTTGATAATTTGGTGTTACTATTACTAGGTTAGAAAGTTGAACCATTGCAGCTTATTACATCAGAAGAGCCTTTTTAATCAAAATCACGACATAGATCTGTGGACTTCTCACCCATAAACGTTATGTTAGTCTTTCGGTACATCTCAGCATGGGTGTCGGAGTGAAACTTGTCCTTTCCAACAGCCACATTCAGCACATGCGTGAATTTAAGATTTTCCAACTGTAAGATGTTCACCGCAGCCTGACTAAATATAATAAGAACACATCGTTTATAACAGCTGTAACTTCGGCGAGGGGATAACTCTCAAATGTAAGTCAGCAATGTTCAGATTGGATGCTATGTTAGATTACCAACATGTGCTAGGAGTTAAAAGGAGGATACAATTTTATTTAAATAATCAAACTAGTTAAAAGACGTGAAGGAGAAAATTAGTTAACAACTAGTAGCTGGGATAACCGGATTTGTATCATTTAAACAATATATTTGGTTATTTAGATAATCAAACTAGTTAGAAGACATCAAGGACAAAACTAGTTAACAACTAGTAGCTGGGATAACCGGATTTGTATCATTTAAACAATATATTTGGTTATTTAGATAATCAAACTAGTTAGAAGACATCAAGGACAAAACTAGTTAACAACTAGTAGCTGGGACAACCGGATTTGTATCATTTAAACAATATATTTGGTTATTTAGATAATCAAACTAGTTAGAAGACATCAAGGACAAAACTAGTTAACAACTAGTAGCTGGGATAACCGGATTTGTATCATTTAAACAATATATTTGGTATTAAACTGAAATGTGAAAAATTTTAAATCTGAAAAAGCTGTACAATACAGTTAACCAAAGTTTATATTACAAAAAGTCTAACCAAATGAGTTTGTAGAAAGCAAAAACATTAACAAACTCAGACAACTAAACTCCATCATTTATATTTCCAGCGGTGTCATCTAACAGTAAACATTGTATGCATTAAAAATATTGTGATGAGAACCACAATGACAGCGATGACAGATGTGCCAACTACCTCAACCATCGCAGTTACAGAAAAACCAGAACCTAGATTAGCCATATAGGCGTTTCAAAATTAATGAAATATTAATAATAATTGAACAGCAAGCCGATTCTAAAATGGTATTTATCTTTTTTCGGTCAAGTATCCATCATAGCCATAAGCCCTAGAAGATAGCAATTAAAAGACAATAGCAAGTCGGCTTAACTAACCAATCAGCACAAGCGTACTATAGCTGGTTGGAACATAACCGATAAGCATACCTGTTATCTTCGATTCACACAAACATTAAACATTCCCTTTTGCAACACAGGCTTAGACCCGCATAAAATACAGTATTAAACATGAACAACACCCTTACAGACATTTTGGAGTTATCAGCACAACAAAGCAATTAGCGCAGAAAGTTTAGCATCACCTAAGTATGCATCACCTAAGCTTTGTAATTTTTAAAGAAGAAATGAAAACTAAAAGATCAAATTAATACATTACCCGAGTAAAACACTTTAAAATTTATAATAACAATGCAAAACACCTTACAACACTACAAGCAAACCATGAAAAATGCAAACTAGACAATGATACTCGCGCAAACAAGGCACCCTAGTGATAAATTCGCATGCTCAGCCTGAAATGTAGGAAAATTGAGAGGCGATTGAACACGCAACAACAAGGTTAACAAACAACAAGTGATTTGTTAGCAGTAAATTATGCATTCTCTAACAACATAATAATCAATGAGTGTCATATCAACAGGCATGATAGCCTGTGAGTGACCGATAAACTAACATGATAGCCTGTGAGTGGCAGATAAACTAACATGATAGCCTGTGAGTGACAGATAGACTAACATGATAGCCTGTGAGTGACAGATAGACTAACATGATAGCCTGTGAGTGGCATACCGGTTGTTTGTGAAATGAAGATTTTGATCAGAAGCTTGTGTATGTTACATCGGTGCAATGGCACAAGAGAAATAATAGCTCTCACTATGAGTATGTTAATCCAAAAAGGTTGAAGCTGAAGCTGGATAGAATGAATGATGGTAGTTGAACATCAACTGGCTGAAGACAGGGCTTTATGCAAGGAATGCATGAAGTTAAGAACAGCGTCTTTGGTTAAATGAAACTGCACAATTTACAAATTTTAAACTACATTTATAAACTGTCAAGTTTAGAACTAGTTACTGCATTGACTGCATGTTGAGCCCTCGGCAGAACTAGTAGACTAAACTTGTACAGCATTGCTTATCCGTTATCGGTGAAGCAACCAAATCTACTAGTATTGTCTCGACTAGCTGGTCTTACCCATATTAAACAGCAAAGCAAAAACCAAAAAGTTAAAATACAACCATGCTCGACACATAAAACCAGCAAACCACCATGACTCTGGGCTACAACATGACGGCTGGCCTCAGCCCGAACTAGACATAGTGCTTACGCTGTCTAAACTGAAATATGAGTAAGCATCATGCAAGGCTATAGAGAGTGCACATACCGAGTTGTCTCTCCATGAATCTAATATAATACAGGCCTCCAGTAAATTGAAAGGCAAATCAATAGGTTATTATAGGGACAAATCGATAAGCATATATGGTCCACAACAGTGTTTGTACTGCATGTAAAATGGCTAAAAAAAGTCCACTAGTGGGCGCTTACAGACTAACCAGTGGACACCATTACATGCTCTTACGCAGTATGTAATGTACACTGGACCCATATGAATATACTGAGCCCCATGTATAGTATAACTCAACTGTTAGTAAAATATAAGCCTCATTTAAATGCTATTGAGAGACAAAAGTCAATAGCTAAAAAATATCCTTTCACAGCAGATGCAAGTCAAAGAATTACAATGCATGCGCATCTTGCGAGACAAACTTGATGGCCATGACACAGGTCTGTTGTGAAAACATCCAGTCTTAAGGGTAAATGAATAATCACAAATCACAGATGACATCGGCAAAACTTGACTTAGATAATCTAATCTCATCAGGTAGCCAACGACCATCGAGGAAGCCTAGATGAACTTATCTAAAATTTTAGTTGATGTCATCAGAGAGTAACAGTTTTTGACTTTTGAGGTGGTTTGACTGCCAAGATGTTTCAAAATTAAAATCAATAAAACTTGATCGCAGTTGAAACGCTAAGATAAAGCGAAAATACAATTATGACATCGATAGTTGCGGAGACCAACAGAATAGAGACGAGTAACGCTGCAACGGACACAATAGCCAATATCAACTACAGCAGCGATAACAACTAGTGACATCATTTCGCACTCTTTTTTCTTCTCAGCGTTTTAATTCTGATCATGTTTTGTCAATTGCTATCTTGAAACATCCTGGCAGCCAGATCACGTAAAACATCAAAAACAATTGCAAATGATAGAAAAATGATACTTTTTGATAAAAATCTGCTAGAACTTTCTAAGGGTTCATCGTTAAACTGTACTCCACTAATAACACCTACTGCTCTCCGATGTATACACCGGGGTAGACTTCATCCATTGATCTACTGGGCAGGAATGTTATACCATTTGGGCCTTGTATGATCTTCTCCAAATCTTCAACCGTAATTCTTTTGGTATCTTCCAGCCAAGGTTTAGGATGAGAGGAACCTTTGCGCACATCCATACCTGTTTGATACAACATGGAATAAGTTTCACTCGTGGTAACTGATCTGTTGGTCAAACTTGCCGATCTGCAATTTATATATACTAACCGAATGCCCGGCATTGCTTGGGTATTAAAAACAGCTTATAAACAGTGGTAGGTAATGTAGTTGACTGACGCTTGCCATCAGCCTGGCACATTGTCAATGACTAATTTGAGTAAGCTAGTATAAGTATCCCTATTGCTAAACCTAGTAATAAGAGCCATGAAAGCAGGCTTTAGCAACGTTGTGCTGTAAGGCAGTCCTATGCATATTCTAACCTAGATAACGATTCACATCGCCCATTGAATCTACTGCATCTTGTGTAGCTCAATGGGTTAGGTTATTGCCTGGTGAACGAGAGGTTCCGAGATCAAATATTCTACAATACGAATTCTTCATAGCAACGTGTAGATATTAATTAGCTATAGCTGGAAAGACCAAACGACAGACTTTGAGATTTATATATATGCATATACTAGCTGGATGCCCCGGTGTTGGGTATTAAAAATCAGCCTACAAACAATGAGAGATAATGTAGTTGCCTGCCACTTGCTATTAGCCTGGCACATTTTTAATGGATAATTTCAGAATGCTTACTAATAAGAGCTAACTACTTGCACTCACGATTGAGCACACATAAAATGACGCTACCGCCCTTCATGACGTTGAGTGGTAACGCCCTTCATGACGTTGAGTGGTAACGGAGATTGATAGCGTATTTGCAACCATATAACGACATATATTGCCTAACGAATCCATCAATCTCATGTGGCTTAATTGGTGAGGCATTAGACGGGCGAAAGAGAGAATCCGAGATCAAATTCACTGTGCTACGGATTCTTTATATCCAACATATTAATAGCTATAGCTGGACATACAGACACATACACACAAAATTGAGAAATAGATATATATGTGATATATATACACATGTATATATATATATACTTTTATTGGGAAGACCATAATAATTTTTATACATGATGTTTTACATATAAAAACACAAAAAATAAGTCAATAAAAAGGTATTGCAATGTAGTTTCATAATACAAAAACCAAATTTTATACAAGACTTGAAATTACCAAGTTTAGGTATACATATTATCTAGTTTGAAAAAAAATTAAAGATTTAGCAATACAATTGTTGAGTGCATCTTTTGGTACAAAATTAAATTAAATTATCACGGCATATCACATATACCATCAGTACGATATCTGGTACTTGAGAATTAAGACATATCATTGATGTATGAAAGAATTAAACGATTCAGTATTTTGAATCCAACAATGTCATTACAATAAGTTAACATATTTGGAAGTGGGAAAACATCTAATTTTCCGACTGAAATAAAGGTAACACAAAACAAGGCGGTAATATTTGTAAATTACACACAAGTCAATGAATATAATTACAAGAAATAATAGTTGGTACTTTCTTAGAGTCGACTCTGGTCAATGAATTGTTAAGGTACGGCCACACGTAACGATTGATTTTTCGTTCAGTCTGACCGAAATCACGAAATGAACGAAAAACACAGAATTATTCGGCCGATACTCACAAAATTGTCTGAGCTGTGCATGCACACTGAAATTGTCGACGAGACGCTTTTAATTGGCTAAACAAATCGTTAGCGAGCACGATTCTAGCGGCTTTTGCATTTTATATAGTCCAAGGCACATAAAGCGACATGCAAAAAATACTAACGCTATTTGTCATAGTAAATACGATGTAACGGATTTGATTGCGCTAAAGATGGGCAACTCTTTCTACAACGGAACATTTGCTGCTAAAAAGAAATTGTTATTATTAAAAAAAGAAACAATTTGGAGCCACAGTGTTCAAGCGATAAAGAATCAACAATAGCGCAATCTAGGTAGTTGAATCGTATGTACTATTTCCAATTGCATTGGTACTTTTATTGTGTGTCGTAATAATTTACTGCGGTGCTGTCTGCTAAAGCCTGGTTCCTATATACACCGCAAGCACCGGCGACAGCCCCGCAGGGCTATCAGCGGTGAAATGTGAACCTACACGCCGGTCAACGCAAGAGTTCAGCGCTGTTCAACTTTCGTGAAGAGCCACAGGCAAAACCTTCCCGAAATGCACTGTACAGGTCGCCAGCATTTTCGAAACAACATGGTGAGCGAATATTTCTTATGCAACTATTAGTGATGCGGCTTCATGTGAACAGAAGCTGTGGAGTCTAGCATCGCAAGTGTTTTGCTGCACAAGATTACCGTCGGGGTCTCGCAGCCGATATGAGAACCAGGCTATTTTCGCTAAAAACATTTCGTTTCAAAACTTCGGTGTAGTTCCTTAGAACGATCAATTAAAATGGCTGGCTAGCTATCCATTAAAAATGCACAATATTCCAGGCATCCCCAGGCTTATTGCTAGTCAAGTACTAAATTTGCACAATTTTAAACATTATAGTATTTAAACCAAGCCGTAAAAGCAAAAGGCAATAAATGCAAATTTTATGAATTCAAATTCTAAATTTTGATTGAATAATTAATCAAGAGTTATCAGTAATCTTGATGCTGATGATTTTGACAAAGTCAGCAAATATAAAATAATAAAAACATCTTTAATAGCTACGTTCATTCGAATACCGAAAAAACCTCTAATTGAACGCCATCTCTATTTGAACGTCGCCTCTATTTGACCGCCACTACAAGAGAAGGGTTGAAAAATAGAGCGCCACTTTCTATTTAAATGCCACTGACTATTTTTAATCTTTATGAACCCATAATGTCAAGTGATCCGTAAAATGTAACAAATCGTATTAATAATCTATCATTTGCATTAATAACAATCAATTCTCTCGTTGTCCAACTCTAAAGCTTTTCGCTTTTGTTTCGTTAAAACTTTGAAAGCAACAGCGTAGAAATAATCAATAACTGTCTTGAGCTAATAGTAGTTCCTTGTTTAATGCGGTCTTTTTACTTCGAAGTAGCCTACATATATAAAAAACGGTTTAAGTTTACAATGGTAGATGAACCTTGAAAGCAACGACATAGAAATAATTACTGTCTCAGGCTAATGGTAGCTCCTTGTTTAATGCGGTCTTAATACTTCGAAGAACATGCATATGAAAATGGTTTGCAAGTTTTGGGCCACAGGTTACATTTAGCGAGCAAACTTTTACGCGTTGCATTTGCTAATATCTCCTAGTTCAGCAGTGCAGAAGAAGAGTTAAGGCCAGAAGATATTGTGGAAGGTATTGGAAAACTAGAATATGTTCGTTCCATCGAAAGCAACAATCATATCGCAGCTATTCGAGCAAACGATGGAAATATTTTGGCTTTAAAAACGTTAATTTTGGTTTCTGCATGTAATATAAGTATGGTTCGTTTATGTCACTTGCTCATGAATATATATATTTGTATCATTTGATAGACTATCATTATATAACTTATAAATATGCAGAATTATAGCATGTTATTTAATAGCATCCTTTCGGCTATTTTAACATGGCTTACAACGGATCGATGCTCATAACTCCACTTCCATTGCACATAAAAAGCTAGTTTTGGCTGCAAACTGTAGCAAACATATCAATGAGTGCAATGAGCTTTTATGCAATATTTTTAAATATGGATATAAAATAAAAATATCTCCTCAAATTTAGAATGAAGTAAAAATTGAAAATTCCAACTAATTGCAAAGAAGAACACAAGCTATAATATCATCGCAGGTGTGTGTGTGTGTGTGTGTGTGTGTTTTATTTCACCTTTAAAGATTACACAATTGAATTAATACTCGAGACAAAATATAATTAACCAATGCGTGAAAAAATAACAATAAGTAAGAAATGATGATGGGGCCCATTGCGAAATGGCAAAGCCAGTGGTACGCGAGCCCGAGTCAGCAGCACAAAAACCAGACCGTAACACTCACTCTCCAGACTGGAGATGGTGCCTCAGTTCCACCTTATATTTACCGAGACATTTTATTGATCTTATTGAATTAGGTAGTCGATTCCACAGCGCAGGTGTTGCAAAGTTTGAGGATCGTTGACCGGCTAAAGTTAGATGATTAGGTACGGGAAGAGAAAGTAATTGATGACGAGTATTATAAAATGGTAGTGCTGGATCACATTTTGAGTAAAATAATTTATGGGCTTGAATAAGCAACTTATATTTATGCAATTTATCAATAGTTAAAATATCAGAGGTTTTAAATAAATCGTTTGTTGGAAATCCAAATGGCTTACGGTTAATGATTCTGACAATTTTCTTTTGAAACTGTATTATTTTGCTAAGATGAATTTTGGATGCATTGCCATAAGTTTCTATTGAATAGCATAATTTGGAGTGAATAAGTGTGTAATAAAGCATAATCAGCAATTTTTTTGGAATGAAAGCACTTATGCGGTAAAAGATGCCTGATATAGGCCGTAAATCTAATAAAAGCTTACGAGCGTGGGAAGACCAGTTCAAATTTTTATCAATTGACACTCCAAGAAATTTGACTTCATCAATTGCTTTAATAAAAGTGTTATTAAAAAGAATAGGCTGATCAAATTTAATTTTGCTCTGGTAATTTTTAAAAACAGTAAAACAGGTTTTGTCAAAGTTAATGGTTAATTTGTTCGTTTGACACCAATCAGCTAGTTTTTCAAGATCAGATTGGACTTTAGGTAAATCGTCGTTTAGGTTCTTTGAACTCATAAACAAATTGGTATCATCAGCATACAATATAGGAGTTAGATGAGTTAAACAATCACAAAGATCATTTATGTAAATTAAGAATAAAGTCGGGCCTAGCACCGAGCCCTGAGGTACGCCACAAGTCAAATTGTCAGCGTTAGAAAAAGTATCATTAATTTTTGTTGTTTGGGTTCGGCGGGTTAAATAGCTTTGTATCCATCTGATGGTTAACTCACTAAAATTAAATTGCTCTAGTTTTTTAAATAATATTGCGTGATCGATCGTATCAAAGGCCTTCCTGAAATCTATAAAAATTCCTATAACACATTCACTTCGGTCAAACGATTCTAGAATTTGGTTAGTAAAAGTTGAGATGGCATCAGATGTGCCTCTAGCTCTTCTGAATCCAAATTGGTTTTTATGTAAAAGTGATTTATTTTCTAAATAATCAACAATTTGTTGATTAACAAGTTTTTCCAATATTTTACTAAAGACTGGTAGAATTGAAATTGGACGAAAATTACCGCATTCATTTAAAGAACCCCCTTTGTGCAAAGGTAATATTTTAGCTTTTTTAAGTGCATCAGGTACCTTCCCAGTCTCTAGTGATTTGTTAAAAATCTTACATAAAGGGTAAGCAATACTCTGTGAAACCGATTTCATAAATTTAGCAGTAATTTGATCTAGGCCAGAGGCTTTGTTTGAATTTATTGTATCTACAATTTTTAATAAACCAGTTATATCGATGTATTGGAATTCAAAAGCTTCACCAGCATTATTTTCAAGCCACAATGCTTGATTTTGGATAGGGGGTTGAGGTACTAAGTTTACAAATTTCAAGGCCAGTCTTTTACCAATATTACTAAAAAAGGAATTGAGCTCATTAGCTTTTTCAACATCCGTTATGGCTAGTTCATCAGGATTAAGATAACAAATCAGTTTAGAAGGCTGTTTATGGCTATTTGTCTTTTGTTTTCCTAGAAGCTCATAGTTTACAAGCTGCCAAATCTGCTTTGAGCTGGTGCAGCTATTGAAAGCTTGCGAAAAATAATTATATTTGGAGTCCCTCAAATTCCTGCTAACATCGTTTCTAAGTTTGTTATATTGGCACTTCAATTTTAAATTAAGTGGGTTAGATTGAAGTTTTCTATGAAGACGATATTTCTTTTTAACGCTCAACAAAAGGTTTTCAGTCATCCATGGCTTTAAGAAAGTTTGATTAGATTTAGTGTTTACTGATTTTTGGTATTTACATTTCTGGGAACAATCAGATAATTTGTCAAAAAAAGCGTTATAGAAGTAATCGACATCATTTGAAAAGATTTTGTCCCAATTAGTGTTTTCAAGCATGATTCTTAGACTTTTATAATCAATTACAGGATATGAATTAGTAGTTTTTCGGGAGATGGGTTGATTATTTTTAAATTTGTGAAAAAATGAAAATGTGGGCAAGTGGTCACTAAAGTCTGCGCTTATAGTTCCAGATGTCACTGTCGGACTAACAAAGTTTGTCAAAATGTGATCCAAGCACGTCCATTTGTTTGAGGGCTTAAAATGGTGGGTTGCAATAGTTATAGTGTTATAAAAACAGTAAGTTGCTAACAAGTTGGCATAGTCATCACTTGAATTGTCTAAATAATCAATGTTGATATCACCAGCAATGATGTGATTACTTGCGTGAGAAGAAGAAATGTGGCGTTCAAGATCATCAAGAAATTCAGCAACACCTGCGCTGGGCTGCCGATAAATCACAGTTAGAATAATAGGTGAAGCATAAACACCAAAATGCAGTCCAACAGAATGAGTGTCAGACCCAGCAATGTCCACAGCCGGCAACACCTCCACACCAATGCCATCTCGCACATAGATCCCAGCTCCACCTCCGCGTGTAGCACGTTGCGCACCTGAAAAAGTGTAATTTGAAATTTCAAAAAATTTTGTCTCGTCATCATTCAACCATGTTTCTGTTACACAAATAACATCAAAAGGAACATTACAACATGCCAGAAATTGTTCAAAAAGAAAAAATTTATTTCTAAGGCTCTGGCAGTTCACGTTAAGTATTGAAAGTTTGTCAGCGAAGAAACTCTGGCTGAACAAAAAATCATTAATACAGTATCCATGACAATCTAGATCTAAATCCAATTCAGAATCTGCCATTTTGCCAGGAAGCTCAGTAGTAAAAGTTCAATGGAGTATTTAAAGAAGTTTTAGCGTTTCTAAATCGTCTTCAGAGTTTATAGGGATGGCATCCGAGTCAGGAGTTTTACGCAGATATATTCTTTGATTAGATGTCCACACATATTTATAGTTGTATTCCACTTTAAATTGCCGGGTTTTCCAGAAAAGTGTGCTTTGAGCACGACTCAATACTTCATTGATATAGATCCTTCCTGTTTGTTTGAAACCAAGTGCTGAGAGGGATTGAATGTTTTTTCGATATTGCTGGAAGAACTCATTGCGCTGATTGGTTTGGGTGAACATTATGATGATGCGCTTGCTTTGTCTAATGCGGTATATCTTGTCGATGGTGGTAGGTAATTTATCAGATTTTAAGGAACTTAGCAATTTCTGATAAGCAAGGTTCAGATTTTCCGATTTATCATATGGAATCCCATTTAACTCGACACATTTTGCTCTTTCAGCATACTCTGCTGCTTCAATTCGAGACTCTAAGCCTTCCAGTTTACCGATTTTAGATTCTATTTCTACTATGGATTTGGATAAATCTCTCTGCTTGAGTTGAATGCCCTCATTTTCTTGATGAACGTGATTGAGAGACTTTTCAAAATCGGACTGTTTGCTCTCAATTAAATTGAGACGAAATTCGATATTACCAAGCTTAGTAAGAATTAGGTTTAATTTTTCGTCAATGTCAATAAGCTTTGGACCGGCTTCCTGATCACTATTCTCTGTCGATTTAGCTGCTCCCTTTTTAGGTCCCATATCGGAAAGTGTACTAGGCACTTACCCGATTCGAGGGTGGCTCATAGAGATATCACCACCCTCGCTTCCTCCACTTGCAGTACAGAATATCCAAGAATAATATAATCAGCAATCCAATTGAAGCAGAATGCTAAGTAAAGTAGTTGCTGTGATAAAGTTAGTTATTAACATAAAGCTGTGAGAGAGTGGAAAAAAGCACAACCTCTCTCTACGAAAGCCAACTGCTGAGGTCAATTACAAGCAATAGATATCGACTGGTAAAGTTATTTCTCGGTTTCTCAATGCATACTTATTAGGAGATCTTCAAAAAGTTAGAGGTAAGTTAGCAGATTTATTGCATCCAAAAGGTTTAATATCACTCCACCGGAAAAAGAGAGCAAAATACAGGCGACATTCGCTTCGCCTGTAATAAGGCTAAATTTATTTTCCCTAATACACCGCCAGCCTCTATTTGAACACCGCCTCCAATTGACCACCACTATAGAGGAAGGGTTGAAAAAAGAGCGCCATAGCATTCAATTAGAGGTTTTACAGTAATTATAATCATTAGTTGTCTAGTTTGTGCAGCCTGAAATCTTCAACCTCTATTTACATGAGAATCCTCTAAAAACAGAGTATTGAGAGACACAATTATTCCCAAGTTGGTATCAGAACTGTTCATTTAGGTTCCTGGAGACATTGAAGACATGACTAATAGGTATGGGGCTCTATTAAACCTAACCGGTGAAGGAGTAACTCTATCGAACTTAACCGTTACAAGTGATAGGAAGTTAAGTTAAGTACAAGTTTAAGTTAAGTTTAACTCTGTCAAACTTAACTGTTACAAGTGATAGGAATAACTCTGTCAAACTTACCTGTTACAAGTGATAGGAATAACTCCATCGAACTGAACCGTTACAAGAGATAGGAATAGCTATCAAACTTAACTGGTACAAGAGGTAGAAATAGATCTATCAAACTTAACTGGTACAGGAGGTAGAAATAACTCTATTAAACTTAACTATTAAAAGAGGTAGGAACAGCTCATAGGAAAGAAAATGCAGTGAATGCTTTTACACCAGTCTTAGGTTAATAACATCATAGTAGCTGATTGATTTTGAACAAAGGATACTTGCTACAAGCAAGCAAAGGAGTCCTCTAAACTAGGAAAAACTATGGCTCTGACCTCTCCACCAACTGCGAGTTTAATTAAACATGGCCGCCAATGAATATGAGATGTCTGCACTAATCAGACACAACAAAAAGCTAATAAAAGTGACATCATAATCTCTACTATACTGTTAATGTAGCTGTTGAGATATTGCTTTAGGGCACTTGAAAACCTTGACAATATCTCAAACCCCTACTTCAAAAACAACTCTGCTTGTAGCCCCCTACCCCTTCATGACTCTACCGAGTTTACAACCTTTAACTACTCATTATTCGACTTGAACAATATAAATGATTTATATTATTATTCTTATTTATTACTTATTAAAAAAATCTAGAGCAGTAAAGACACTTTTTATTATTACTTTTTATTATCAATCAAAAGTACAGAAAGAAAAAAAGTAAAAAAAAAAGAAAAGTGTAAATAGTCTACATATGCAAAAGAGACATAAAAGGGGGATGGATTTCATTTAACGACGGAATCGAATAATGATGGAGTCTTCAGATCGTAACCTTCACCATTAAGTGTGGACTAGCTGTATATACATTACAGTAAAGTCAACAACTACAGTCGCTGAGTTGTAGCTGTTTTTCCTAGGGTCTTCCTGCTAAAGTAAGCGTAGAGAATTTGGAAGACCTTTTTCTTGATGGTAATTATTGACAGAGGAGTCTTCTTGAATGGAGTTTTAAATTAGTTAAATGTTGGTGAATGGAGATAACACAATAACCATCCAACGGTCTAAAGTAAAACAGCTTGCACATACTAACCTAGGTATTCTTGGTTTTTTACTTTATTGTGAAACAGATTTTGAAGGATCACGATTCAGAAAGGTTGCAGGAATCTTGATACCGTCACAAACATTTGACCTCGCCCGATGTTTCATGCAGCACCTGTACATGGACTCGAACACCTTTGTGCACCTCGCCTCCTGGTAGCTGTTCGCTGCCATAAAAAGTGACAAGTTAGTTGAAGACAAGGATAATACTGACTCAGGTGCAATTTCAGTGAACCTGTTAAACATCATCTTGTACGCATCAGACCACTGACACTCTGTACACATCAGACCACTACAAGTCTGTACATATCAGACCACCAACACCCTGTACACATCAGACCACCAACACCTGGTATACATCAGACCACCAACACCCTGTACACATCAGACCACCAACACCCTGTACACATCAGACCACCAACACCCTGTACACATCAGACCACCAACACCCTGCACACATCAGACTACTCAAGGTCTGCAAGTTTTGAATCCCCAAGACCCTTTACATATCTAATCAATACAACAGCCTAGACAATACCAACCAATACTTATGACACACGCTGCATTGATATGATTTTCAGCATGCAAGCCATAGCAAAAAATTTCAATATTCGAGGTTATTAATACTCTATGCATATCTTACTGGACCCTCCTTTACAGAGAATTCGATATAACTCTAATCCTATATCATGACTATGAACTCTGCTATTTTAAATATTTGTTGTGCAAATAGTACTATATCCTAGCTATATTTATAAGGCTGACTAAGAAGTATTAATTATATGGTAATGGTATACATTACATTTAGTTATACATACAGGTTGTCATTAACATAACCCAATGACCACTTATGAATATCTTATCTATATTTATAAGACTGAATAAGTAGTGTTAATTATATGGTAATGGTACATCTATTGTTTGATTTTGGTTATACATGTAGGTTGTCATTAGCAAAACCCATAGACGTTTGTCTACCACAAAATAAGCACATTTCCAGCATAAGACAGGTTTGGTATAGTTAACAAAATGGTAGACCTGTGAAAGAAGGTTGTCATGAGATCAATAGCAAAGGTTAGGTTATGCAACAGACAATATGAAACTTGGGGTAGTTCATAGTCTAAATGACTCAAGACAATGCCAAGGGTACAAAAAATCTGTGTAAAAAGGAGGCAGCTGATCAATCACTAAATGGAAATGCTACTGGTGCGGTACAGTCCGAAAGTAAAATAGTAAACGGAACACATCAAATAAAAAATGAGAAGAGAGACATTTCTAATTGGCATATCAAAAATGCCAAACCACAAACCTATTTGTGGCAGAGAAGATATAATGGCTACAGGAACTCGGTCATTGCCAGTGTTGCTACAGATCAACAGTTACAACTGAAACAAAGGATGTCCACCTAATTAATAACTAGGATTAGCTGCTCTATGCAGTGAACCATGGCATTGAGTGATAGAGCTACCGATAAGTGCTATTCACAAATTCTAAATGATAACAGTATCTTCAGCCAACCAATGGCTGTCAAAAGGAAGGTACCAAACCGATGAATGTATCATCAAATCATCAGATATCCATATTAACTTGTATTTCACCATGGAAGAATCAACTTAGTCTGACCTATTGAAGAATCATTGCAAGACAAGAGAGCAACACTTGTAGCAGGTGAAGATCATAAAGCTTATATCAGTTCATTCGAGTTTATGCAATAGAACCTCATACAACAAAGCAAACTATTAATGTGTCTTTAAGAAACATCACTTTTGAAAAAAATGTTTACATGAATTAATATAAAACAATTTAATGAATTAGTAAACAGTGACTGTTTACGGAAACAATCTTTTCTATCATAAGAGCTTGGTCTGTTAGTCTGAAGCCACATTTGGAGGTTAGGAAAAAAGATTGCTTCATATGGGATTCGAACACACTACATTCAGCTTCGCCAACCGGCAGACTACTACTGGGGCAAATAATTCGCCTCCCAGGATGTTGCAATAATAGTGCATATAATTAATTAATACAATCTCTTCCAGCACTCGAAACTGTCAGGGTACCAGTTGTGATGTTAGAATTAAGGATGTTAGAATTGTTATTCATAATTATTTTCTGTGCTTAATTTTCACACCTGACGATCTCTCCCGGCAAACTCGAAACTGTCAGGTTACCAGTCTCCATAAAAGTGAAGAGCAATAACGCCGTAGAGATGAAAGGAGCTCCTGTTGGTCATCCAGAGCAGTTTGAAATAATGCAATTGTTGGGATTTAACCTCAGTGATAGAATTAGCTCCTATGAATGTCCTGAAGCATAATAAGTAATGAGTTCACAATTGGAGGATTGAATCAAAAGCAGTAAAATTAAGTGTGGCTCCCCTGCTTTATTCTCTATTGATTGCATTCACATTTTCATCTGCCACTATATCTATTCCTCTTGCTGCTCCATTTGTTCCCTCTATTGGAGGTTTTTTCAGTGAGCAGCTGAATCAGTTGGAGAAGCCGTGTTGATTGAAGTCAGCTTGAGCAAAATGCTTCTAGTGCGTGAACAAAAACTATCATACACAATGGTAGGATAACTGGCTAAAGATCTGAACCAAGGTCCAGAGTGGTAAAACAGTGCAGAAAAGGTCAACTGAAATGTCTTAGTACCCAAGCATATTGTATATTGAACTGATTGCACCATGAAAGGGTAAAAGACATCCCGGTCATAGATATTCATAGGGCTTGATAGCAAATTGGCTCAATAAACTCTACGAATGGCAACAGCTACATGGAAGCATGTTAAAATCTCCTATGCAAAATATAACATTTTTATATGCATAATAATGTTCATGTAGTCTATTGTAGTGCGCTAACAATCATAATGTGCGATATATACTCTCATATCGCTCAAGGTACGAGTTCATAGTCAATTATGGAGAACATGAAAAATTATTTTAATTGAACAAAAGATGGCAAGCAATTTTCTATCAAAACTGATCGTCAAACTCTCATCAATATCATGTAAAAAGCATGATAGGCAAATATTGACCAATTGTGGGCCACAACATCTGCCCAAGACAGACAAAAGTCACCATATGACATTCCCATAGTGCTGGCACAAATGCATGAATGGTATGACAATTCCAACACTGAAAAACCTAGATAGGCTACACCAAATGATACGGCCTGCTCGCCTTCTACATTTTAGCATCTGAAACATAGCTCAATAATTTTTGATGTGATCAGAAAATGATGATGAAAGTTCTAGGAGTGGGGAGGACAACTGTCTTTTCAGAAAAACAATAATAAGTTTCATGATAAACTATTCCGTCTATATAAAAAAATGTCGCAGAACCTTCACAATATTCAGTAAAACCAAATGCTGTTCTTTGAAAAGCTCACACCAGTACCTATTTTGCTCGGAAATGCATATGTATGAAAAATGGAAAGGAGCAAGCTAATGAACTGGAATTGAAAGAGCGGGAAGGGAAATGGAGAACGAGAATTATTATTGAATCAGTATAATACCAAAAAACACTAACTAAATAAAAAATAACAAAACAAACAAGAAAGGAGACAAAAGTCATAGAAAAAAGATTTCTCAAGCTTGTTTTCTCTGTGTGGTTACTTGTGGGAAAATCTGATCTAGTATTTAAATCCACTCTAACGTCGTGCAAAACTAAAAATCCAACCTTGTAAGCACGTTTGAATTTCACAGGCATGTGCCTGACAAGGATCCTTCATCAAAAGTATTCGAATAAGAAACGTTCGACTGAAACTCTTTGTCGATTAGTAATCAAAAGATTCCTTCACAGGACGGTTAGTCATGAAAATATATAGACTGACGACCTACCAGCTCCTCTTACAACAGACGAAGCGCCGCACCAGGCACGCATTTGTGGCAGAGCCATCGAGTGTACACTCGATGGCTCTGATTTGTGGCTCCTTGTGTCGACGTTTGTTTGCTATTTTTTGTTATTGTTATATTATATTAGTAAATCGTTGTTGAGCAAATTTTGAAAAAGATTATTTTTAAAACATAAAAAAAATATTAAAAAAAATATTCAAAATTGTAAATAACATAGAAATTGCAATTAAATATTTAAGATCAACTTTGTACAAGAAGACAACTCCAAATATGTAAAATCGAGTGCAACTTCTAAAATTTACATGTAGTAAAAAGGTTGTAATTTATAATTTAACGCAGCCACAACTCATGCCTGTTCTACCATAACAAAAAAACAGCTGCTGTAACTTGAAATGTTGTAAAAACTACTTCGATGCAACCAAAAAAATTAGCCTCTTCTAACATATTAATAGTATTACTGAAATTTGAAAAGGTCCAAATTGATTAATCTTCTATGTTAATATTTTTATTATGTATATATTTAATTAATATTTTTATGTTGATGACATAAAAGTAAGCACCTCTATTTAAATAGTATTGCATTACAATGTAATAATAAACGTTAACAAAATGCCTCTAAGCGTCTGTTTAAATATCTTGGCTATTTGGCGCTACAAATTTGTGTATTTCTGGCTGCCATGAGCATATAACTCATAATATGATAAAAATGTATTGTAACTAATACTCATACACACAATGTGTGATATTACTCATACTGACTGATACCCCACCCATCCTCGCAGCCCAATAGACAATGTAATACAGTGTTTCGCATGTTTACATTTTTCATGTTTCATAGTAGTTCTGTTGTACACTTTGTTTTATTGCTCTCAACCTATTTAGCATTCCTTATTCTTGTGTTGCCATGGCGATGGGCTTCACTCTACCATCTTGAGTTACTAATTCAATAAACAGTGACTAGATAGTTAAGCATTTTATACAACTATCAGTAACAATCAAACACTAAACTGCATAACATTACACAATGTATGATTAAAACTAAAATGTGCAAAAATGTATAAAAGTAATAACTTGGTGAGTTCACCAAAATTGGCTGAAATGAATGACAAAAAATAGCATCAATATACGACACTAAGATTATGACAATCAACATGGTACTTGTAATTGTTTATATTACCTTATACCTATATTACCTTATACAACCTTATGATAACGACTAGCTCGTTATCATAAGGTTGTGCTTGCCATCTCAGCTAAAAGGATCTACAGATTCCTATAGCCCTACTGCTTGTGTGCATGGCTAAGCAATGTATACAGAGAAAGATGTGAAAAGTGCGGTGAATTTGAAGCTGTTGAGGACAAGTCAAAAATTCC
Organism: Watersipora subatra; assembly: GCF_963576615.1. Taxonomy (NCBI): domain Eukaryota; kingdom Metazoa; phylum Bryozoa; class Gymnolaemata; order Cheilostomatida; family Watersiporidae; genus Watersipora; species Watersipora subatra. The sequence continues at coordinate 46,458,383 of NC_088712.1, read as the reverse complement.
TTTGAAATAAAGTATAGCTTTATATATGGTTGTTCAAATATAATAAATAGTAAATGTTAGTGCTAGGTAAATCTATATACATGTATTTTGAATAAACCTTACTCAAACATTGTCAGTAATATAATACATGTACGTTCTTTAAATGAAGCAAGTCAAAGCTGTGTGCGTTTTTTAGAACATAGTTGCACAAGCAAAGTTTAGCTGGTTTTGGCTAAACATGTCCAAGTCCAGTGGCAAGCAAACCTCTATGACTGGAACTAAACCCAATCGCAAAAAGCAATTTAAAGTTAAATACCATCCAGGTTGTAGTGCCGGCCTCATTTTTTAACAGATATACAGAACGTTATTTATGTCTGATCTAACGCGGAACACCAAAACAACAAGAATGGGTGTAACCAAGTAAACTTTGTACTTGCTGGAATGTCTTATGAAATTGTTCGAGAACGTCCATCTTTCTAGATTGCACCGTAAGAACATTTGGCTGCACCACATCCTCCCTTCTTTCCTCGAAAGCACTTTTTATCTCACAGTCCTTTTTAATGTTTTTCTTTATTTTGTTTTATATATTTTTGTGCAACGCAAAATATTTATTTGAGGCAATATGAAGCTCTAGTAGTGAGCAAAATCAGGTTTTCAATGTTTCTTCAATATTCTGGAGCTTGGAGGTCGATTGCCTTTATGGTAGTCTTTTTTATTGTTCCTTGATGCTGTGTCATTCACAGACTGGTCTGCTTCAATAGCTTTGTAATCTTCATTTTCTTGAAGAAAGCTAAAATGTTTCCTTGTCCTCCAGACAAGCTTTTTGCCTGTTTTAACCCAGTAGCTTTCTGATGCCTTATTAATTCTTTTGATTCCTTTGCCTTCAAGGTTTACTTTGATCCAATTTAATTGACCTTCATTCAATTTGATCGTCATTCTAGCTCTCCTTGCTTGTCAAAACTCTCCATCTGTCTAATCTTCAAAACTACATCTCTTTTGCTAAACTTTTTGGTACATGTATACACTTTATGGTAGTGTTGAATTGTAAATTCATTTCTCATTTGCCAGCTGAAGAGCAGTTTATTAGGCTTCAATTACTTTTCACTGGTGTAGCTCTGTATGCTAACAAGGCCTCATTCTCATCTCTTCTTTCATAGACCCTTATACTCACCATGCCAAATCCTGACATGTCTTATAGGTCTTCACATGGTTCACCTCATAGCTTTGGACATCAACAATCGAGAATTCATTATGACTAAACCATTTTTCTAGCTGAGTAAATCAGTATTTCCTATTATCTTCTTCAACTCCCCACTCACTTGTTTTGGCCATCCCTCTTTTATAGCTTTCGTTACAATTTTGCTTTCCGTGTCCACTTCTCCCTGTCTTCTAGTTTTTTTTCCAATAATGTACCCTTCTCTGCCAGCAATAGGATTTGTATATGCATTTCCACTCTTTCTATTTTGGCACGCTCTTGTACAGTAGGAGACCGCAATAGCATGTCTGCTATGAACATCTGACTACCTGAGGATAAAATATCCTGTAGCTATATCATATCAGTCTCATCTTGAACGTCTGTACTCTGAGTGAGAGCTCCAAAAGTTTTTTACATCCAAACAATGAAATAAGAGGTTTATGATCTGTTTCGATTTCAAAATGACGACCTAATAAATAAAAATCAAACTTCTGGCACGCCCATGTGACAGCAAGTGCTTCCTTTTCAATTTACTCTTAACCACGTTCTGCATCCATGAGTTTACCGAATGTATAAGATACAGGTTTCTACTGGCCATCTCTTCAATTCTGTAGCAGAGCTGCTCCTTAGGTGTGGCAATTTGCTGTCACTCTATGGCTCCCATTAATATCGAACAAGGTTAGCATGGACGATGAGATAATGAAATCTTTCACCATGCCAAAACTTCCTTATGCATGTCACACATGAGTATGTCACACTGCACCCACTCATTTCCTTTCTTGTCTAATTGTCGTAATGGTGTCTCTGCTTCTGACAGAAATGGGTTAGATTTGTTCAAGTAACTGACCATAGCCAGAAATATCTGTAGCTCTTATCGTCAAGTAGGAGCTGGCAAGTCTCTGATTGCTCTCTCTTTTTCAGGATCTGTTTTAATACTCTTCTGGTCTACGACATGACTAAAAAACTTAACTTCCTGAACTACATATAAAAATTTGTTTCTGTTGCATATAAATCCAGTTTTCTCTAACCTTTATAATACTTCACCTAGTCTTGAATCATGTTTGTCCTTGTTTTTTCCTACATCCCCAATGTCATCCATCATACACACCACACTAGGAAAACCCTCCAAGATCTTGCTCATCTGCCTCTAAAAAAATCAAGAGCTGCTGAGATCCCGAAGGGCATCTTATTATACTGATATTAGCCAAATGGTGTGATAAACGTTGTGAATTCTCGAAAAACTTCTGAAAAATCTACCTGCAAAAACTCCGAGTTGGCATCCATCTTGTTGAAGAATCTGCTCTCTTTTAACGAAACAAGAGTGTCTTCTAAATTTGGTGATGAATAAGTTTTCTCAAAACACTCTTATCCAGTTGGGTTAAATCTACACAAACTTAAACTTTTTTATTCGATTTGAATGCAATCACCATGTCTGAACACCAGGTGGCAGGTTTCTCCACTTTCTCGACAACACTTAGTCTTTCCATCCTCTCTTATTCTTCCTTAGTTGTTTTTCATAAGACAATAGGCAATCTCCTCAGGATGTTTAATCACAATAGAATGGCATTATTCTTGAAATTGATCTTGAATACGTCAGTTAATACACCCCATTTTTAAAATAACTTTGGATGCTTCTTTTCTATTTTCTTACTTATGCTTTTTATTGTATATAATAATCCAAAGTCTCTAATCTCAGGCTTGCCTAAAATGTTATTCATGGCCGTTTCCAGTAGTATAGTAAGCCACTTTTCAATCCGCTTACTAGGAATTTTGTAGAGGATGTTTTCGATATGCTTACTAGGATGTTTACCACTAAAAATGCTTATAATTAAGGATGCTTACCATTAATTCATGGTTTGACTTGTAATTGTGATTCACAGCTTTCCGCTGACCTTAAAGTTACGCGACTATCTCAAAACTGCAGATGTAATTAAATGGTAACGCGTATATTTGACAACAAAAATACCTCAATTAGCTATATCAATTTGAGGTTTACATGTTACAAAAGCCAAAGCGTGTAGGAGTCGTAGCTCCTTCAATAGGAAGGGCAAACACCATTGTTTTATTAGTTCTAATACCATCAATCACTCGGTAAATCTTAATCATTCATTTTATACTCTCATAACCTTCTATAACCGTTTACTCGTTCAACCTCTTTATGATATTTTTTTTAAATTGACGAATACAAAAACCTCATTTAGCTATATCAATTTGAGGTTTACGTTTTACATACAAAAGGAATGCTTACAAATCATTTGGATCATAATCATTACCATGGCTGCAAACGGACAATTTGGATCAGGAGCTACGGCTTCGAACAATCAGGAGAGACGTAACATGAGAGGCGTGCATCATCCGCAACCAAGGCCCGTAAGACATACGAATAACCAGGAACAAACAAACGTGAGACCTGTTCAATGATGTACGTATTACCAGGAACGAACAAACATCAGAAGCGTTCAACGTTCGCAATCAACGCCTGTATGACCTCCAAACATGCGAGGTGTGCCTGTAGGAGTCATAGCTCCTTCAATTCGAATGCCTGTTGGGAGATAGACTCCACTCTACAGAGCTGTTTTGTAAGTATTATATTTACTTATTGATATTTATTCTCATGCTTTTATGTCTATATAGAGTCTAATAATCCCTCTACATACAGAGTTGTCTTCTTTCAGTTATCTTCCACCTAACGGTATATTATATCCAGACCATCCGCAATACGAAATGTACAAAAAAACTCTCGAATATTTATCTAGATGATAGGTAAGTGATATTCTCCTGTTTTTAAACTTATAGGTAAGTGATATTTTTAACAAGATACTCAAATGAGATGTCTGAATGTTGAGTTACATCTAAATTTATTTTTCTCTCAATTACGTTCTACTAGACTTTATTGCTGCAGGACCTTGTTCCAGACAATCAGGTAAGCCTTCTAAATAGATGTTTGAATGATGTCGATGATTAAATCCATATATTTATATATAGTAAAACATATTTAAAGCAAAAATCAAAAGTGTTAAACAAAACCATTAATAGAAACATTAGTTATTCAAAAAGAAACAGATCAAGTCAAAACTGAACTTATTGGTGATAACACAAAAGGGAAATCGATAATCTTTAAAGATTCTGTATTAGCGTTTACTACATCTCGATGTTAGTTTCTGATATAGTTTAATATTATAGCATCATTCGCATACAAATCGTTTTCGTTGTTTAAAATATGTGCTATGTGTTGTAATGTAAATCTTCTTGCTATATGCGTAATAAAAAATATCACGTATTTGATGCAACGATAAAGATCTACAAAAACAGAGCAGTGCTTCCAAACATCTCCAGCTAAGCATTTTGGATAGCAAATAAATACACGTTATACTTCACTCTGATTCGTGCGTAAAGGATTTAAACTTTCTAGGAGTATTCCCGATTGATATGATTCCGATGACAGCTCTAAAGTTTTCTTGCGCTATGGTGATAAACACTAAGCCACATTATCACAGTGGAGAACACTGGGTGGCTGTAGTGAAGACTGAGGAAAAGAAAGGATATTACGTTGATAGCTTTGGTTATCCACCGTTTAATCCACCTGAAATAGGAGATATATTGGAGAACTGTATCGAATGGGAATGCAATGAAGTCAATTTACAATCACCTATCAGTACAGTGTGCGGCGAATACGTGATATTTTTTATTACGCATATAGCAAGAAGATTTACGTTACAACACATAGCACATATTTTAAACAACGAAAAAGATTTGTATGCGAATGATGCTATAATATTCAACTATATCAGAAACTAATATCAAGATGTAGCGAACGCTCATACAAAATCTTTAAAGATTATCAATTTCCCTTTTGTGTTATCACCAATAAGTTCAGTTTTGACTTGATCTGTTTCTTTTTGAATAACTAATGTTTCTATTAATGGTTTTGTTTAACACTTTTGATTTTTGCTTTAAATATGTTTTACTATATATAAATATATGGATTTAATCATCGACATCATTCAAACATCTATTTTTAAGGCTTACCTGATTGTCTGGAACAAGGTCCTGCAGCAATAAAGTCTAGTAGAACGTAATTGAGAGAAAAATAAATTTAGATGTAACTCAACATTCAGACATCTCATTTGAGTATCTTGTTAAAAATATCACTTACCTATGAGTTTAAAAATATGAAAATATCCCTTACCTATCGTCTAGATAAATATTCGAGAGTTTTTTTGTACATTTCGTATTGCGGATGGTCTGGATATAATATACCGTTAGGTGGAAGATCACTGAAAGAAGACAACTCTGCATGTAGAGGGATTACTAGGCTCTATATAGACATAAAAGAATAAGAATAAATATCAATAAGTAACATATAATACTTACAAAACAGCTCTGTAGAGTGGAGTTGATCTCCCAACAGGCATTCGAATTGAAGGAGCTATGACTCCTACAGGCACACCTCGCATGTTTGGAGGTCATACAAGCGTTGATTGCGAATGCTGAACGCTTCTGATGTTTGTTCGTTCCTGGTAATACGTACATCATTGAACAGGTCTCACGTTTGTTTGTTCCTGGTTATTCGTATGTCTTACGGGCTTTGGTTGGGGATGATGTACGCCCCTCATTTTCCGTCTCTCCTGATTGTTCGAAGCCGTAGCTCCTGATCCAGATTGTCCGTTTGCAACTATGGTAATGATTATGATTCAAATGATGTGTAAGCATTCATTTTCTATGTAAAATGTAAACCTCAAATTGATATAGCTAAATGAGGGTTTTTGTATTTGTTAATTGAAAAGGAAACATCATAAAGAGGTTGAATGAGTAAACGGTTATAGAAGGTTATGAGATTATTGAGAGTATGGAATGAATGATTAAGATTTACCGAGTGATTGATGGTATTAGAACTAATGAAACAATGGTGTTTGCCTTTCCTATTGAAGGAGCTATGACTCCTACTCGCTTTGGCTTTTGTAACATGTAAACTTCAAATTGATATAGCTAAAATGAGGTTTTTTTGTTGTCAATTATACGCGTTACCATTTTATTACATCTGCAGTTTTTAGATAGTCGCGTAACTTTAAGGTCAGCGGAAAGCTGTGAACTACAATTACAAGTCAAACCATAAATTAATGGTGAGCATCATTAATTATAAGCATTTTTAGTGGTAAACATCCTAGTAAGCATATCGAAAACATCCTCTACAAAATTCCTAGTAAGCGGATCGAAAAGTGGCGTACTATACCACTTTTTTCCACTTATGCTTTACTTTGAATCTGCTGTTCTCACTGTGATAGTAACAGCACATACGACTTATACTTTATAGCAAAAAGATTTCTATTCATCCCTCTAAACTCTTTTTTAGTAGTGTCAAGTCCAAGCCAAGTCTTTCTGGCTTAATTACTGTCACATAAGTTCTCGTATCAACTACAAACTTTCTTATTTTCCATCCAATTGTCAGTTTTATTTCAAAGTCTGATAGTTTGCTTTTCCTTAATTACAAAAACTCTTCATCTGAGTTGCTCCGTATTTTTGCTACTGTATTAACTTTTCTGGTCTTTATATCCCTTTTGCCAAATACTTGTCGACATTTTTTTGCCAAGTGAGTCGTCTTTCTACAAACATAGCATTTTTACATTTGTCTGTTTTGATTTTTCCTTTTTCCGATTTTCCTCTGCATGCTTTGTAGTTATGTGCAAATCCTTTACATGTCTAACAGCCTCTACCTCTATCTCTTTTTTGAGTGCCACTATGGTCTCTAGAACTGAATATTTTACCATTTGATCTGACTCGATCAATACTCTTTTCCCCTCTAATATCTTTGCATTCTGTTTTGTCCTAAACTACAACGGCACGGAATCTGTTTTAGTTTTTTTGAAAGTGGCTGCTTCAGCCTCTTCATATATATCACACAGTGCTTCTATTTTTTCTAAACTCTATTATTTCTTTACCAAAACCCATTCTGAACTTCGTCCATTAGTTTTGCTTTAATAATAACATGTATGTTAATTTCGTCATCAAGGCCTTTCCATCTGCTTGTGTTTCTACTTCTTTCTACTCTTTCTATAATTTTATTTAGACACTCACCTCTTTTTAGTTCTAAACTCTAAAAATTGTGTTTAGTAGAAAGTGTTTTCTTTACCTGCAAGATGTACTTTAAATAAAAGCTTCTCGAAGTCTCTCATATTGCATTTCTGCCACGTCCATATCCAATGTCTCGAATATGTTCATACTGTATTTACCCATGCTGTGCAGTAAGAGCGCTGCTTCTCTCTGTTAAATGTTAAAGTTGTTCATTTCTGTTTCTTTCGATTTCTTCTTAGAAATAGCCCACTTCTTGTTCTTTTTGCTTCACTCCTGCGCATATGATAGCAATATGAAATCGCTAAACAAACTTCTTCCATCCCGGTAGCTTTGCTCCCAGCTCAATTTTAAATTTTGAGCTGGGAGCAGAGTTACCTGCTATTTCCCTCCTTGATTTCTGAATGGGACAAACATCAATCCTCTCACCCAATAAATATTACTTTTCACAAAATTTTAATTACCCCGTTAAAGTCCTTTCTAAAGTTTTCTTTGTTTGTTTTTCAACTCGTCGAGCTCAAATTTATCTTTCACAAAACTCATGACATCATGAAGTGCAAGCATCGCACTTTGTTACATATAAAAAATGTTACGTACGTCTGATCTAACTCAGAATACAAGAACAATAAGAATGTGCGTAACCAAGTGAACTTTGTGTACTCGCTAGAGTGTCTGCTGAAATAGCCCGAGTGCATTTACCTTTCTAGATCGTTTCGTATTAATGTCCGGCTGCACCACACCGGTCATTACCAATGACGTTCTGGGAGCCAGTGTCATCTAGGGATGGTTACGCCAACAACAGAGCCTATACAAACGCATCGAAAGTTCCAAACAAACATCGGCCGCGCCTACTTTTATTTAGAACTGGCTGCGCTACCCAGCGTTGCCCGAGTATTAAAAATCAGCTTATAAACAATGAGAAGTAATGGGAGTTGCCTAACACTTGCTATTAGCCTGGCAGGGTGCCAATGGAAAATTTTGACTACCAATGACTGGTAATGGTAGTGGTAATGGTCGCTGGTAATGACAATCACTTACTTATGCAATCACCCTGCGTAGTATGCAAAGCCATTGGGTATGTGCTCCCATATAGCGACTTATATCATCAAGCTATCAACTCATTCTCTGTGGCCTATTGAGTAGAGTGTCAGACGGGTAAACGGTAGGGTCTGACATTAAATCTTCTTCGGTACGGATTCTTTAATTCCAAGATTTTAATAGCTATAACCGGAATGCATGCATACGGACATACTTACAGAAGTTTATATATAGACTAGCTGTGCCTCCCAGTGTTGCCCAGGTATTAAAAATCACCTTATAAACAATGAGAAGGGATGAGATTTGCTTATGACTTGCTGGTAGGCAACTATCAAGCAAATGGAAGGCTATTGCCAAGTGGCCAGGAACATTGCCAATGGAAAATTCCACTAAGCTAGTTAAGAAGCTCTAGGTTTCTAATGCCAGTAGGCCATGACATTGCGTCAGCATTGTTGTCCAGCTCCGCTATTCTAATATTAGCTATAGCTGGACATACCAGAAACAGACATACTGTGAGAAACATATATATATAGATTACAATGAACCACTCTTAGCTGTCTTTGTTGATCAGCCAATAAAACTACTTTAGGTAGCCTTAGAGCACTATCAAGTATACCAAAAGAAATCTCAGGTTTTGCTCTAACTCACACTACACTTATAAAAGTGACAACTCCGTATTTACAAGTTTTCTGCCATTTCATAGTAAATAACTCCTATTATCTATGCTAAATGTCTTAGCTAAATTGTGTTTATTTGCAGTTTCACAACTTAAGGACCCCAAACAAACGATTTAATATATTCACAATGATAATTATATTTATAATATCATCACTTGCCAGTTTTTTGCTCTTAGTAGTTATAAAAATTATAAGCAGGCTTGTTTTATGCAAATTAATAGACAAGCACAAATTTATTACGGACAATGATTGTAACTGAAAGTGCAAAAAGCATGTAGTACAACATAAAAATTGAACAACTTTTCAGAATAAAAACTGAATACTAAAAGAGCACAATTATTATACTAAGTAGTATAATACTTTCTAAGGACTTAGAAAATCCTTCATAGTAATGTTACAATAATCATTATTAACTTCGGATAAACAAGTAAAAAAAGCTAAGCTGTACTAGTACTATAGCAAGCTACGCCAGAGTAGTCTTTTGTGTGCAATGGCTGACCTACACATGTTTATAACATGTATACATATTATACTAGCCAACAAGCATGAGTGCAGTAAGAATACAGAAAGCATCAAATTTCAACGCTTAATGAATATTCCTAGCTAGTGTTTGCATGGCCATGCTTTTCCTACCTAGCAGCACTGACTGTGAGGTGGAGGTATGTTTTTTACATAAAATATGAAGTCTAACATTCACCAACTTTCTCCCTGGTTTCTGTAATATAGGATGACAAGTGGGCAGTTCACATGGCATATATCAATATTCTCCATGCATTTAGAAGCTATCAAAGTACCTATATGGTTATTCTTAAGATGAGGTTTAAAGCATCTCACAACTGACTCCCACTTTTTGAATAGAGCAAATGTGTCATCAGAAACTTCACACAAAGCACCTTCTATAAAGTTTTTTAATTTGCAGAAGACCTGACCTACAGCCTGGAATACCAGATGTGTTAAAAAAGCTTGTGCAACAACCTTCACATACTTGCTTCAACTTTAGCAAACTCTGTAGACAATAGCCAGCTAGGTAATATAGTGACTCTTCTTCAGCTCCGTTGATTTCCTCACGCGAAGCCAGAGGTATATCTATGAGCTGAGGCTCTGCAGTTGGTACTTCTATAGTAGATAACAATGATACTCTTGTTCATTTTCTACATAGTTAGGAGTTTTTGTCGGTTTGAGCTATTGTGCCACAGTGATCAGTTTTAGAGCATATTTCAATTCTCCAGCTGTTGGCACAGCGTTTCAGCCTGGTGTAAACTTATCTAACCACGGATAAAATGCTAGTGTTATACATGAAAAAAATCAGAAAATCCTGACAATATTTTTGGTGTATAAAAACACTAAAAAAATGGTTGTTTCGTCTGTGCATAAGTCGTACTCGTATGTCTGATTCAATACTTCAATTTACAACAGAACTTTATAGGGCCACGTAAGTTTGTTGGAAACTCGTGAAAATGTGTAAACTTCCGGTAGCGTAACTTTCCCTAAACGACACTGCTGGGAGCCGGCCGCGAGAGGAAATTAGTGCCCCAAAAACTCTCGTGAGAGAAGTCAAGAAAGCGCGATTGTGCCGCGATATATGACATCTACTATATAAACGGCAATCGTTGTCTGTCTGTCTATCTGTCTATCTATCTGTCTGTCCGCCTTATAGAGCGGTCTTTTCTTTTATCGCCGTACGAATTTCGGTCGTACGAAGCGAACTGAATTAATATGTGTAGTAACGGTAAATAAATTATAGAGCGGTCTTTCTTTTTCCATTCGGTCGAACGAAGCCAACCGAATTAATATGAGTACTAATTATCGCAATATCGTAATTTCGTAATATGGACTATTAGCCGCTACTTTTCTCTGACGATTTGAGCCAAGCGGCTTATATAAAGGTGTGGCGATTCTGTTGTTTTTCTTTCACCGCTCGAGCGCATTAACCGAAATCCCCTGTTAGCACGCTTTTTAAACAGCAAATTTTCTGCCGTGTTAAAAAGCACCTTTCCTGAGTTCTGCGGCCTATACAAAGGTGTCTATACAGCTATACAAATGTACTATTCATTAAATAAAATAAATTAATGAGTAGTTATTTACATGCAATTAATATTTACTGCCAACGCTTACCGAGAAGGTCACGTAAACGTTTGTTTCTTGGAGCCACTAGAAAAACGCATTTCTCACCTACTAAATTTCCACATCAAAAAGGTAAGTGTTTCTTATACGATGTTGTATTGTCTATGAATTGCCACATCTCCACTACTTAATAACGTTGGATTTGCCGCTGTTCGTGATAGTGGGTCATGTTCATTTCCTTCAGCAGCCGAGTTACTAATTTTTTTCCAGCTCTGAGTAGGCCTACTGTAACTTACTATTACAAAACTTTCACGAGTACTCCGAGGGTTGCGATACGCTATTGTGAAAAGAAAGAGAGCAGCTGCTATCGACTTACTGTCACCCTGCATCAGCCATGACCAGCTATACGTCGCCTGCTCAAAAGTAGGCACACGCCGAAAACTGTTTCTTCATACGCCTGACTGAAAAACCAAAAATGTTGTCTATCCGCATGTGTTGCGTTGAACTAAGGGAGAGAGAGAGGGAGAAGGAGAGGGGGGGGAGAGAGAGCGAGGAGGAGAGGGGGGGAGAGAGAGAGGGGGAAGAGGGAGGGAGACGGAGAGAGGGGAAAGAGGGAGAGAAGGAGAGAGAGAGGGAGAGCGAGGAGGAGAGGGGGGGGGGGGGGGGGGAGAGAGAGAGAGGGAGAGAAAGAGGGAGGGAGACGGAGAGAGGGAGATGTAACTGCATAGTTGGCGTTGTTTTACAGTATGAAAGACAACTCTCAATAAACCTCTTGCTGTACAAGAATCTGATCCCGTTGACGGGTAATGCAGCTAGTCGCAACCTAAGCCGTATAGCTTCAGAGTCCTGCATCAAGAACCAGAAACAAAGCTGCTGTTTCCAAACAAACCCGATCGACATACTGATCTCTAATGGAATATTCTTACCTCGTTCTCAACATCTCACTTTTTTGCATTTATTTTTTTACAAAAAAAGTTGTAGTTTCTTGTGGAAAATTTTGTCCTCTTTCAAATGGTGTATGATACAACAATCAACTTTAAATCAACTGCCCATGAGAGTAATATTTGTTGGTTAATGTTGCGGCCTTTCCATTATAACTTATATAAAAATAGAGCTCCCATAAACGCTTCCGCTGGCCACGAAACTCTGTGAAACTATACGGCTCTGATCAAAACAAGGAAGTAGCTTTGTTGATATTAGTTACTCTGTCTTCCAAGCTTCAGTTCATGATTGAGCAGTTGTTTATAGAAAAATGCAATGTCGCTGCAGATTATGTAAATTTTGGGAATTGATCATCTTTTTCTCAACGCCAAGAACAAAAGTTAACTCAGTTTTTGTGTGTACCATTGAATGGAGTGAACTTATACTCCCACTTTGGGTGGTAAGCTATATAAACGCCTCTGGCTTGGCTGATCTAATAAGGACTTATTTACAGTGATGAATAGCACTGCTGCTATAGGCCTACAACCGGTGCAGAATTTTTACATGCCACAACTCAATTACACAACCCCATTTCATCATGTGACTTTTGAAACAGATCAGTTGTAATAGTAAGTAACAACATCAAACCAATAATTCTTGATCAAATCAAGTCAGCTGTGACCTATATAGACAATTCTTGGCGCAAATGCAGGCATCAACCCATCAAGAGGCTCAGTTTTATCATCAAGCTGTATCAATAAATATAAGTAGGACAATTGGCCAGACTGTGTCTTTATATCTTTTTACAAATCCCAAAAGCGTCGTAATCCTCACTATTGCTACAGCATAAATTAGAGTTTGACTAACAATGTTTGGTGTTAACCATTAAAAAGACTCATGTTTGTGCCTAATCCAGGAATCACGTCCGCTTTATGATGTGGCGGATTAGGGGATAAAATATGAGATTAAGTTTGAAAACACTTACAATGTATATCCAGAATGTTCATTGTATTCTTTCAATAAGTTTTAATATATAAAAACCTTATTTGGAAATACTCAGTAAGATGCTATTCAGACTGTACGAGGATGAAGTCTCACACCTAACACACCTAAAATAATAAAACAAAATAATGCAAAGGAGTGAGCTTCCATGTCATATATGGGAGATGCTGGAACATTTTCTGATGTAGTAATGGTATCTTCTTGAGCCACTGGCAACTGATCATCATTCAGTGTGTCCTAAAATTTACTACAATAATAACAAAAGAAAGTGTTACTAACAGAAAGTATCCAAAAATGTTAACTAACAAATGAGACTTGAGATGCACTCACATGCATCTTATCATCAATAATGAAAAGTAATTCCTAGAACTGATCAATAAAATTGATTGAATGATAAAAGATTTAAGGAGATGGTTTTTCAGATTTATAATATTTTACACCTATGTTCAATTCAAACATGTGGATAAAAATACATGGCCTGCTGACATTCTCACAGAGCTTTGGAGGTGTAAACAAGAAACCATTATCATTCATAAGACATCATCATTTATAAATTCTGGTGAGTACAGCTAATTAAAAGCGCAAGTCACAGCCATGGACTATTCTATACCTATAAACATACCGGTATCATTTCTTGGAGTGAGTTTTACCTAAAGAAATGGTTCTTTCCACACAGAATGATAAACTATGTGGGGCAGGATGGTTCTTCTTGGTTTCCTTCCCATAGGCATGTTCAGCAGCCTTCCTACGGAAACCTCCATGTTGGCTCGTTGTTGTGCCGAGTGGCCTTTTTCTTCTGGCCACTGCTGAAGGCTGCACTCCAATTTTAGTCCTGTAATTATTATGATATTTGTTCTTTTTCATGTGAAATATGTTTTGCGTTATGTCTTACACGGTATAAATCTGATGATACCTCGATTAATCACAAAAATTTATCCAGAATATCTGATGAGGAGTGTCTGACACCAGCCAAACTATTAGTCCCAAAACCGCTGGGGGATGGGCCTAATAGTTAGGCATGTATCAAATAGCTATCAATATTGAATACCATGTGAGGCATGCTTGTACGTTAATGTATAACTGACTGACTTGTTACCTACACTATGGTAATACTACACCCTGTCAATTCACCCTAAAATTCACCTCTTTTGCGTAAAACTGTATCCTTCGCCTAAAGACAATGGTGTGTTCAGGAGAGTGATTTTCTGACTCGCTGTACAGGACTTCCACCGTTCGATGAATGTCTCAAAGACCAGACCATACATAGCCGCCTCATAGTAGTTTTCGAGATTATCCGATGTGTCCTTGTAGAATGCATCAATAGCTGCTTGCCTTAACAAAAACTCAATAATATGTACATAATGTGCATATTATAAACAGTAATATCTCCCATATGTTATGTAATCTTGTCTTTTAACTACTGAATCATCATTGTTCACACAGAGTATGTACTTCGGCATGAATTATAAAATGTACAATCATTTGAGAAGCAGAAATCATTACTGAATAAACTGAGCAGGAGAGTAAACACACCACTGAAGTAATGAAGCAAGAAGCAGAAGGTGGTAAGTTTGTTGAACAGAGAACATAGGACAAGGAGCTTCTGACGTGATTTTATCAAATCAATCACCACAGTGGCAAATAATAACCATCAGGTATGTTATGCCAAGATGATTGCGGACATGTTATAACAGACATGTGTGACAAAATAGCTTATAAATGAAAAACATGTATAAATATGATGATCATGTGCCTTGTCTCGTGGCCTACCATTTCTGGCGCTGTAGTTCAGAAACCTTTGGTATCACATCCACTTCTGAATAACTGTTCTCGCTAGAATGATAAAAACAAAACAATTGTTCACAAAATGTAACATATCAAGCCACCTAACGAATTTTAGTGTTTGAGTAATCAAACCCACATATGACCAAACTTTATATTGTATAACACAAGCAGGTTCTAGTTAAAAAAGATTATTTATACTTTTGTACTGCAAGTGGTTCGAATGAATTCTTGGTCTCAAAAAATTCCAATCTTTAGTAATAGTAAGCTTTATAGCTGACTTTTGTTAGTCATACATGACCACTCCATTTTACGAAGCGTTGATGGTTAATACTTGGCCAGTACCTTTTAACAATCTCTTCATATTCAAGATGTTCTTCTACTTCTTCTGTATTAATCGTTTTATTATCTATAAAAGTATTGTGGTGGAGCGGCTCCAACCAGCCTTTCTGTGCTTTCTGACCTGTAAAATAGTTTAAGATGTTTTATGAGAGTTCACTGTGAATAGTCAAACTTTACATCTAACAAAGCTAAGCAAACTAGTTGACTTCTTATCATTTTAAACAGTAATTAGTCCTATGGTATTACCTGTTGAAAGCCAAAACAAATCCTCCCTTTGGTGCTGGAGTGGCTTATAGGGGTGTTCATTTGTTCCACGTTCAAATGCACTCTCCATCACAGCCCACAGGTGCTTACAGAGGTTTCCTGTGTTGCCATAAGTGCAGCTACACAAACCCAGGTTAGCTTGGACGAGTCTCTTGGTCTTCCCTATGACAACCTCATACTGGTCACCCACCTTCTGCAAAGACCAAGTAAGTTATTTATACATAAAAAAAACTGTAAGGTCATTATTGCAGCAGAACTTACTATACTTGAGGACCAGATCAAACAGCAAGCTGTTTGATTTGGTCTAATCCCATGGTGATGGCATCTTCACTTTCACTTGTGGTCAGAAATGCACCTGCAATAAAATCACAATAATTATGTTTAGTTTTGGGTTTTTCGATGTTCTAGCATTTTAAAACCTTCATGGCTTTTTGCAACTATATCATGCACTGTCTTGAACAACAACATCAAATCAGGTTGTTATTAGTGAATGAAGAATTACATTGTATTTAAATTTTATTCATAGCTAAAGGGACAACAACTCCTCCATGGCAGTGGGTTAGACAACTCCTCTATGGCAATGGGTTAGACAACTCCTCCATAGCAATGGGTTAGAAGTAGAAAGAGGCGGGTCTGGTGACCGTCCATTCCACCACTGGCATCTAAAAACACTATCTCTGCAGACTCTCTGCAACAGATTATGTGCCATGCATGTTATTTTCACTGCCAGTTTGAACATAAAGGCGCATTTAAATGATAAATAACAATAAATGACACTGAATGGCAATTAATAGAGGAATATAATCAGTGGTTGGGGTCACTAAATCCTATATCCTATCCTATCTAGTAAGTGCATGCTGTACATAGACTATACCTATGTAGAGCCACAGTAATGTTTAGAAGCTGACCTTAAATTGTGTGAGTGCTCCATCAGTGGAGTTATCAGAGAAACAACCATTTGGCCGCTCTCTGTTAGACCTGTCAAAAACTTGACATCCTCATTCTCCAATTTTGTTTGTAGAGCCTCTCTCATCTCTGCGGTTGTCTTTTGAAATTCACCATATTTGATTTTTTTCAGTTAGTTATAAAGTCTAAAAAGCAAAACATGAGAATTGCTAGCAATTTGAATGGTTACCAAATAATTTGTGGGTCAGACAATGTACGCAGAGCGTATAAACAATGTTCAACTGGCCTTTCCTTCATACAAATTATATACCTTGAGCAAAACTTGGATGATGGGATGATTGACCTGTCCGCAAGTTTGACAACATTCTCTTCAACAGTCATTTTCAAATGACTTAAAGCTGAGATCGGAGAATGTCCATCAACAAAAAGCTGTTCTAGTGCTCTAGTGGTTTTTTCAGAGACACGATTCTTTCCATATGAAGCAGCAGAAGCTGTTTGGTGGTTGTGGGCCAAATTGAGCTTAACCACTGCTTCACTAGATCCCCTTGAAACAGAAAATATTTATCTCTATTAACTAATCTGATGAATTCAGTCCAACAGTCGCTTAACAAGTTACAAAATTCTTTTAGAAGCATAGAATCAGGGGTAACAATGTTTTATTTAATTGTTATGTTACCGATTGATTTTGATAACCGATTTTGGTTTGAAATACAGGCATTACCTCAAAATGTATAAATCCTAAAGCAATTGAAAAGAGAGACTCGTTATATTCTAACTTACATGTTTCCTTTTGGCTTTAAATTTATTGTGAGCGTGGCTGGACATCCAGTGTTTTTTATGTTGGAATATTTTCGCTTCCTCTTCTGCTTATTTTTGCAGCTATGCTTGTTTTGATACTGTGTTTGATGCTGACAAACAGCTCTAAGCTGAAAAAGGTAAGTAATATATTAGATCCACAGAGTACAAACATGACAGTGTATACTATGCGTACACCAATCCAATGCCCTTGAGGTTCTTCTTTCACAACTGTATAGTGTGTCGGACTCGGGTCTTGTGCCCGTCTTGTGTCTTTCAAGTGTGGTGAGGTTAGAAAACAATTGAATCTGTTCTTGAGTCACAACCAGCGCTTCTGGTTATACTTTGTAGGCTGGTGATAAACCTGGTTTAACAACACTAGAGTATTTCCATTCCTATTATACATGTGCTAACTTACACGAAACATGAGTCTTTCTGTAGGCTTCCTGATTTCCTTTGTGCGCCAACTGTTGTTTGCCTGAAACGAGGCCTTCCAAGCCAAAATATCGATTTTGATTTCAGTCCCTTCACAGAGAAGACAAAGGTCATCTTGGAGGTTATTCGGACCATCTCGTGCTTTAGAAGGTGGTAGGCAAAACCTTCAGGTAGGATATTCTAAGAACAAAAAGTATCATCAAATACCTTCATCGGTGAACACATCACAATCATACTCAGACCATGATTGATAGCAAAGATACACTATATAGTTGCTTGATCATTACTAGTTTGACCAATGTAGTGAGTAGCTGGCAGCAAATGCCCACCAACCTCCCACAAAATAATGTAATGGAGCAAATGAAATGCATGGATTTTGGGGGATTATGACAAACAAGGTGTCATATTAAAGCGAAGTAAGTTCTAAAAGGTGAGCTCATTTATGAGGCGCTGCATGTAATTTGGACAGAGTAGGCTTGACTTAAAAGACTGATTCATAATATAATATGCTTGGCAGGCATATGATATTTATTCTATAAAGCAATTGTATGAGAAAAGGTTTTCCTTGGCTTGTCTTTGGTATGAGCAAGCAAAATCAAGTTCAGTATTCAGTTAGATAACACAAAGTGCAAGTAGAGTAAGTTGTTTGTGATTGATTTTGTTACAATGTAGTTATATACAAAATTAAAAATCAAATGATTATATCTCTGCTTTACTCTTCCTCTGACTTAACTGAAGATCAAAGAACTGACAAACAAACCACACAGGACAGTCTCTTGAGTCTTGTTTTCAGTTCATGTCATGCCTTACTTTACAAATGCTGTCCCATTCTGATACTCCTCGTTACCTCGTTACCTCGTAGAATACATCATACTGGACCACCTAGGGGTGTAAGGGGTATGCCTCATATGATAAATTAGGTTTTGCTTATTTTAATTCAGTTTTCTGAGTAGTTAATATAATATTAATGTTTGTTTGGTGTCAGTACAGGTAGAGTTAACCTGTTATATGTTGGCTCGTTCCTTTGAGCTCCCGCACTGTCCGTGGTAGGAAGCTATTGTGGTATGTATTTTTATTTGTCCCACTTCTTGGAGACTTATCTGTAGTATTATTGCTACAGATACTTATCTGTAGTATTATTGCGTTTGGCTAAAGGTAGAATTGTAGAGTTGCGGTTTTATTCGTAGTTTATTGCGTTAACTTGCGCCCAGAATGATCACCGATGTCAAGGTCAAAAACTACGTAACATTACATAAGCAAGGAAAGACAACTCTTAGAGTATAGCCAGCCTAGTTCCACTACAAGTTAACCTGTTATATGTTGGCTCGTTCCTTTGAGCTCCCGCACTGTCCGTGGTAGGAAGCTATTGTGGTATGTATTTTTATTTGTCCCACTTCTTGGAGACTGGCATGCTGGTTTTTCACAATGATATGTGTGGCCAGTGCTCATGGTATGATAGGTGTCTGATTCAAGCTTGCTGAAAGAATCTTTTCTCCAAGATGGAGAAGATGCAAGTTTAGTGTGCGAGTTTAGAATGCTTTAGATCGCTATAACGGGCGTACTTGGCTGGCGGGTAAACCCAACAACCCATTATTCCTACCTCCCGCGAGCGTTCTCATTTAGGGTGCTAATTTCCTCTTGCGAGCCGGCCAGCCGTTTACAAAACAAACGTTTTAAACGATTAGGAAACGGGCTAACAATGATTACTGGACTTAATGGACTTACTTCTACTGTACAGTACTTCGCAAGACAGAATGATCTACTGGTCGAACTCTATGTGATGTCATCGGTATTCGCACTAATGTCTATGCTGAGGTCATCAATTCACCGAATCTTATTGGGCATTGTCGCTCTTTTTCCTCGTCCATTGCAATACGTGCATACTTCGTTTCATCGAAAAAGGTGGGTATTTGCACCGAACTATTTACTTACAGATTGGCATAGTAGGATGTTGGTATGTAATGAACAGATGTTCTCCACAAAATGATAATGAAAAGATAAGACCCATTAGTTGTTCGTGCGTTGAGTACGAAAACCCTACAAGCCTATTTGATCAAGGGGTTGGTTAGTTGTGTTTTTACATACAGGTAAAATATACTCTTTTTAACTTACAACTGAATATTACCATTTTATGTGAGTCGATACTCTGCTGTAATTATAAGTGATTTATAAAATCATTTTGCATGTCATTCCTTTATCAGGTGTTCTAAAAATCTGTTCTACATCCACATTTTGGAAATGTATATCATTTTGCCTTTATTATAATAGTTAACTAAAGAAGCAGAAAGAATAGTACTCTCTATCAGCGATGAATTAAAATTTTGTTTTACGAAAGTTTGTCCTACCTAATAAAGTTTTAATTTACTGTCATTCATTGTCACTAATCGTCTAACTAAGAATACATGTAGTCACTAACTTCATAGTCACTGCGAGTTCATAGTCACTAATTACATTTGACGAGGTGGAACACTCTTTGTCCCCGTTGGTCTAGGAAGAGTTTGTTTGCCATTTCATTTGTTTGTCAGAAAACAGAAAGATCCAAATTAGGTCTTTTTACTGGCGCATCATAATAAATTAACAACTAAATATGTCCATTTGCATAACTTTTAGTGATTTTGCGAAACCGTATTTAGTTTTTGTTGTAGTTGTGTTCCCAAGAATTTAAGCACTCGCAATGCGGTCTCGAGGAAAAAATTTATTGCCTAATCTAAATTTAATATGTGGCAAATAATCTCTTGTATTTTAAAGCAGAATTAACGAGATATGGTTTATTTTGATGACAGTAAGGCTTCAAGGGCTGATTTTTGATTCTGTAAGTTCAACCAATGGGTGGATAACTTCTGATATGCCGAAGAGATTGTTTTAGTAATACTGTTTTTTGATAATGTAGTGCTTTTGTCATCAAGCCTACTGTTGTAAACTTTTTTACTTTGGCATTGATGTATTAAAATAGAATACCTGATGAAAGTTCAAGCTAAAAGTTTTATAATTGTTATGTAATGTGAAGTTATTCCGACATTTTTGCTATGATGTTATTCTTTGCTATGTTCCTGTGAGTAAATCAACTGCTGGATTTCTGGGTTTTGCCTTTTAGAACAGTCATGATTAGGACTTTCACATTGCTTTGCTGTTCAGAGTTGTATTGATTGTGAACCAAACTGCACATGTTTTTAACATTAATTAACAAAACTCTATTCCGGCGTGCAATAGTCTGTTAGGTAACACTTGTAACGTTTGAAACCTCCAAGAATGTCATTAGAGTTATACGCTCATGGCTATAGTACAAGAAGGTTTAATATAATATAATGAAAATATTAAACAATATCATATTCCAGCAACTTTCTAACAAGCAGCTACAATATTTACATTTTAGGCTTTTGTTTTCTAGCTGTTTTCTATTCACTACTTCGCTTAAACGTTAGTCATCAGAAATACATAGACATTGAGGAAACTCTGGCATTAATACATTTATTCCTAGTCTAATATCAGTTTATTCTCTTTATCTTTTGTAGCACTAATTTTATAATTAAAGGCAATGCAGATTATATGGTTTTATCATTGCCTCAACAATCTCATGTATTATTAGAGCTTTTGAAAACTTAACATCGTAAGATGAAAGCAGTAAAAAAGTTACTCGCAAAAACACTCAATTTCGGCATGGTGATTTTTGTGGCATTCAAATTTCGACAGTTTTGTCCTTGCGCTGTTCTTGCATTACCTTGCATAGCAGACGGGATGTAAAATCTATAGCTGGATGTTTGCTCAGCTCAAAACTATTCAAAGATAATTATATATCTAGCTGGTGATTTATCTGTGGTTCTCAAGAATAAGTTTGATGCAAGTCATTGTGTTGCCCCGAAAAGATTCTGTCCTTATCAAGTGCTAAACTTGTCTGTGACATTTACTTCGTTTGTCTATTTACTTCTGGATACATTTATAGATGGAGATTATTAACATTGGTGCTCAAAGATTTAAAGTTTAACATTTTGAGGGAAAATGCGATGACAAGTTATTAATTTAGTTCAAATTTGGTTGAGTGAGTACCAAATAAAATTGTTCAAATGCTAACAACGCAAGCAGATTTGTCCATGTATTTCACCGTTAGCGCAAGCTGTTCTATATTCCAACACAAGGTCTCAATGCTGTAGTCAAGGACAAATAAAGGCAAGATTAGAGGGAAGATGGAAAGCGATTTGTATAGCGCTGCACTGTATGTAACATAATATACCTTGGCAATGGATCAATATGCACTCTTCTCATATGGAAATTTTCCATATGCGAAGGGAATTTTTCTTATGGAAAATTTCCATCAGAAGTTTTATTGATCGATCTTCCTTATTCAAGTGTACTTACAGTTTTGTTTGCTCTATTCTATTTTGCCTAGCTGTTTAACTAACGAAACCATATATATATATTACATATGTATCTGTATAGTCAGATTTTTTGGTTTGGCACATCTGGCATTGATGCACAAACTCTTATAATATAAGTTTTCTCTGGTTTTCTCCGAGTCATTTAAACTTTATGACACTTAGTCAAAGCCTGAGCTAGCTCCATTTGTTTGCATGTAGTTGTTTGTTTCAGAAGTCAGTAGTTGTCCCCCCGTGGTCTGCAAGCCTCGATAGCGTGGACCAAGATGGCGAGGGACGTGTGGCTTTGTCTATGGAACTATTCCAGTCATAGACGTAGTCCGTAATGTTAGCAAACTAGTTGTCAATTACTTGCTAATATCTCCCTGTCTATTGCGTACAGCTACGCCAACTGAAACATTTCTATTCAGATATGTAATTGCTTGTACCAAATGTAATTTTACTCATTGATAGCTAATGCTCTGATCACTAAAATCTTTTGCTTAGAACTTTTCATTTCTATGGAAATTACGTATGCTACTTCACATGCAGTCTCTCGAGCCCAAATTGTTGCAGAATAATTTGGTTTCACTCTGTAAAAGCTATAGGTTTAACAAAAACATTTGGTATGCATTTGCATTTTCAACACGCTAGCAACTATCTTGGCTGTCTTCCAGCTCTGCATTATTAAGCTGTATCGCTCGTTATTGATCTATTCTATGCTACTCATATAAAAATAGACCCATGTTTACACAAGCCATACCTTGCTTGCGCACTATTACATAGATGTGGCTAGTTATAGCCATTGCCTAGCCATTCAAAATCATTCAGAAATGTTTTGTCTATGGATCATCACGTCATTCGTCTTTGAAAAACTAGCTGTGGATAATGTATTAGTTCTTTTATATTAAAGCTTTGAGTCCAGTGCGCATAATCTTATTGGTTAACTTTGTTCATTTGCAGTCAGCCCTGTCGCTGCCAATACTCTGCTGTCACCCGCCAGTCCTGTGTAGCGGTTCTGCTAATAGATGGACTTTTCTGTGGACTTCATAGCTGGCTGTATAGGAGGTAAGCCACTTCATTACCTGCGACTTGTTCTCTGTGAATGCTTGAACAAGGGTTTCCATGTGCCAAACTCTCAGCACTCCAGTTTTTATTTCGGTATAAAACCAGTGATTGCTCTCAAGTTATCTGTTTATTTCTAGCGAGACCTCAAGGACATTATGCTAAAAATAACCTGTCGAAAATTCAGACATCATGTCTTTTGGGTAGAGCGAAACAATTTCCAAAAATCACCAGACGATTTAATATTGCAAATAGATAATTCACAATATTATTAATTTGTAAAAAAAACTTTTTAATACTGGTTTTTGTTAATACCTTTTTGGATATTTTAACATAAAAAGAAACTGTTTTGTATTCATGATAATTAGAAATATTTATTTCATGAATGCCTGCGTGTGAGGAAGGCCATGGAATAAGCTTATTATAAGGCTAGAAGGTCCGTGCATTTTAGTTTCAGTATCGCTCATTCTGAAAATCATCAGGTGTGAGATAAATCACCATTACATGATTATATCGTTTATACGATTGACGATATCTCTTTGAAGGGTGGCGATTTTCAAATTGTTTATTTTAAAAATCGCCCACACAATCAAATCGCCATATTGAGAAGCTCTGCTTTTGGGTGTTCGCTGCAACTTTGGCGTCCGTTGTTGTTGTTATTGTCTTACTCGTGTTACTAGAACCAACTCGGGGAAAGACAGATGCACTGAGAGATATTATTGTTGCAAGGAATGCTCGTAGTTATTTCATCATCTCACGTGGCTTGTTTACAGATTACAAGAAATTAGCTCTTGCTACACAAAATTTTCAGCATTAGTTGCATCCTGGAGAACAACTAGCTGACTGCCCTCGTCTCCTATATAAAGCGTAGTTCACACATTATCAGCATGCACCTGCGATATTCTCATCAGACTATAGCGTTGCGATGGGGACCTGCATTTTGTGTGCCATCGATAGCTGCCAACCACCAGCGCAAGAGTTGAGCTCTGTTCAACATTGGCAAGGAGTCATTAAAAACCTTCCCAAAATGCATTGTACCGATGATGGTCGGCACTTATTTTGGACCAGTTTGCAATTGAGTGTGACTGCTGATGTGGGAATGACACATATAAACTTCCAGCTTCTACCAATAACATATTTTCTTTCCTAAGGAGCTTTTAATATCTTAATGGTGCTTTCACACACAGTCATTTTTGTCTACAAGTTGTCAACAGTCAATTGTCAACAGCCTACAAGTTGTTCACAAGTTGATAATGAACATTGTCAACAGGGCATCCTTAGCGTCTTCTCTTTAAAAAAAAAAGCTGCATAAAAGCCATGGCCTTTCTATGCAATAATTCACTTGCAACCGCAAACAGTATTTGCTTGCTGTTAACATTCTTATGTTGTTGTTTTAAACCGACATGAGCAAAGTTGAATCATACAAACAGAATCCATAACAGCTCTGCAAAACAACTTTTTTTCCCAGACTGTTTCATAGACAACTTGTCTTGTAGACAACTGGCCTACTAGATAGCTTGTCCACTTGACCACATATCTACAAGACGAGTTGTCTTGTAGGTATATAAAACAACTCATCTTGTATACTAGACAACTGTTAACAAAACAAATGGCTTGTAAACAGAAGCAGGGAGGCAAGGCTAATTTGCAATCATATATTATGTAGGGGCTGCTGGAGTTCTTGTCGGACACCCATTTGACACAGTGAAGGTAGGTTGGCAGTTCCTTCCTATGCTCTCTTTCTGAATATGGTCATTCACTTAACTGGTGTCCATGTAAAATACTTGCTCCGTGATACAATGATATTATAGCAGGTATGTTGCTCTGCATGCATGCATGCGTGCAGGGCTCAGTTAGGTTGTGACGTCATGGAACATTTAATACAAGTGAATGCATTCGCATAGAAACTTACTATTACCCTTTGTTTGTCAGGTCATACCTTTACACTTCAATAGGTTCATGTATTTGCACAGAAATTATAGGCTTTAGCCATTGCATTGTATTTATCTGAATTTATACAAAGATTTTGTAGAATGCTAAAGCAAGCATTGCTTGCAGTGACATTTTCTGCCAATATATCCAGGTGTGGTTAAGCCAAAGTTAATTTACGAAATAGCTGATTGAGTTGTTTCTGTTGGTTGTTTTTATTGGTTATGTTTCTCTTTTATTAATACTATTACCTGATTACCTGGGGGGGGTTATGGTGTTTACATTAAGGGCTGAAAATAGTAACTGAGGCTATGTTTTGGTCCTTGGAAAATTTCTATTGGGGAAAACACGCGAGGGACAAATCCCTAGCTTGATCAGGTAAATTCCTAGGTTTACTTCTCGCATTGGCCAGAAAAGATTCATTGTGGGCAATAAACTTTAAAATGAATTAATCTTAACCGGTCATGATTTGCTCAAACAAAATAGTCATAAGGTAATATTAACAAATAAAAGGGCTAGTAAATACTAACATCAGTCGATATAGGTTTAATTAAGGTGGATTACTTCCTCGTCGCAGATGGATTACTGGCAATAATTCCAAGTACATTCTGACTGCCAACATTTTTCATAAATGATTTATGGCTACAAAAATAGTATAACTTACCGATATTTTACTGTGTAGAAAAGCTTCAGTTTTCTTCTATTGACATCAAGTCAGGGTTATTATCGTATCTTCTCTAGAGCTTTGGTTAGCATCGTTGACCATGGAGTTATCTACTCTCACTTGTAGGTGCGGCTGCAAGGCTCATCTGGTGTTGTGTACAAGGGAACTGTCGGGTGCTTCAAGGAAGTTGTCAGAAAAGAGAGCTTTAGAGGGCTGTATAAAGGTAATGTTTGAGAATTTGTCATTATCCAATCAACTAGGCCGTCTGTGCTTTTTCATTCTTTGAATTATAAAATATTATTGAAAGACAATACTTGCATTGCAGGCGTTTCTTCTCCTCTCTATTCACTAGCAGCGATCAACGCTGTCGTGTTTGGGGTGCAGGGCAATGTACTGAGGCGCATGAAAGATCGGGATGCATTGAGCTCTCATGCCGCTGCTGGGGCTGCCGCAGGTGACCTACATTTTGCATAATATATAGGTCATTGTTTTCAAGCTATGGAAAAATTATCAAAAGTTGTTCTTTGTTGTCTTTGATGAGCAGCGGATGATCTCTCTATGGGACATTCTATGAATTTTATCCCTATTGTGATAGGTTTCATCCAGTGTGCCATCTGCAGTCCCATGGAATTGGCAAAGATAAAGTTGCAATCCCAAGGTGAAGGTCTGAGAGCTGGCACAAGGGGACAATATACTGGTTCCATGGACTGTCTTAGGAAGATACACAGACTGGAAGGACTGAGGGGTCTGTGTCGAGGTAGGCGCAGTAATGGAGTAAACAGTTATACGGAGGCGTGTCAGATGAAAGTGTCTCATATATCAGGCTTTACAGTTGTTGATCTTGAGATTAACTCAAGCAGTTGTCAGAGTGAGACCAGTTCTCCATTTCGAAATGGGAACAAATCTTTCCCATATAACCAAAGCTCTAGAGTTATAATATCTTTCCTTGTGATTATGTTTCGAAATGGGAACAAATCGTTCCCATTTTGAAATGTTACATCGTTGTTAGTTGGGAAGGAAGAGGAATGTTGTTACAGAATTAGGATAATAATAAAGTCTATGGAACCAAATAGTTACTATTTTTATAAATTAAAAATAATAAAATATCGTACATGTGACTGAAAGTCCTCGTCACATCTTATAACTGTTTCCATGACCCGGTTAATCCACAGGTTTATGGCATCCGCAAGGTGGAAAGGTCAAAAATCCGTGAGTCAAGTGAGTTTGGTTATTTGCAAATTTTTATCGAATGTTTCATGTATATGCGAAATGGCACTTGCAAATTTCACGCATGCCATTCCATTTTACTTCAGTAGTTCTTATTTCGATTTGATGAGACAATAGCGCACTGTTATGACCTCTGGCGTAGAATTCCTTATCTTTTTTAAAGGTTGACTTGCAACAAAATTCACATTACAGTTATTTGGTATCAAAAGATTCACCATGTCTTACTCTGTTGTGTTGTAAATGCCAAATATGTGGAAATGTGATTACAAGCTCTTAAAAGCTCAAAAACGAAAAGCTGCCGTAGATTGGAATCTCTTTATTGGAATCTCTTTATTGCGATGACGTAACCACGAAATTTGGTTATCGTCTTGTCACGTATGTTCTCACGTGAATTGAAAGGCCAATACAAAGCTCGATATAACACTTATCGTAGTACTAGTTTATGACAAACACTTCGGGTTTTACCGAAGATCCCATATCAAATATAGATGCTCGCTACTTTACAGTTTTGTTACGGCATTATTCAATCGTCAATTCGTAATCTGATCATGTGACTCAATACTTCGCAAATAATTTCTGCAGCACTTTTCGATTATCACAAGTGACCAACAGGCTCGTCACGATTATCAGACAATGATATGTACTCCTTCGAGCTAAGGTTAAAAAGTTTAACGATTTTTTACGGTAATTTAAAAGATATCAGTGCTAAAAGTGGCAGCATTACGATGACGATAAAACAGACGCGTAAGAACAATAGACATAGTTTTATTGATGCGTAAAGTATATTTGTGGAAATATTTTGACGAATAAGGTTGCAAGAAAGTGTAAACAGAAACCATCTCTCACAACTACATCACATTTGAGCCGTTTTGGAAAGGGAATCCAAACTACGGCGGTTTCGTGTGGCTGCGATTTTCTATTCATTTTTGAGATTTTAAGAGCTTGTAATCACATTTCCACATATTTTGCACCTACAACACAACAGAGTAAGACATGGTGCATCTTTTCATACCAAATAACGGTAATGTGAATTTTATTGCAAGTCAACCTTTAACAAAATGCCCCCATTAATCCGCAACATGCGAATATCTATTGAAACACTTAACACACAACTCCTAATTCACATCAAGCGGGCAATGAAAACATGGTGCATGTTTATCAAGGTTAGAATTCTGATTAATAATGGATCTCAATGACAGCTGCATGTGATTCCTTTCCATCATGGGTCAGCACAGCTTGTATGTGTCTGGATGTTTCATCTCTGATGGTTTGATATGCAGGTATGAATGCTACAATACTGAGAGAGGTTCCAGCCTTCGGAGCATATTTTTTAACATACGAGTGGATATGCAGGAAACTTACCCTTCAGGTAACAAATACTACAAAATATTGTGCCATTGCTCAGTCGTTCCGAGCTGCTTGTCTAATCGTTCTGTTTTTATCAGCTCTACTTTTACCATTTTTACGCTTGGTTTAGTCTGTGAATCATGAATTACATAGATTGCTCACAAATTTTATAGGTTCTCAGTCATCTTTTCCGTTTACGTTTCTCTGAACTGTTTCTTTCCTTGAACTAAGAAATGTCCAACGATATATACATCTAGTTTTGAAGTTTTAAAACTCAAAAACCATCATTTGTAAAAATATTACACTTGATAGCAAAGTGTTTACTGTTTTGTAGCCTAAGCTTTCTGCCTATTAGAGATCCTAAATTATTTCTAGAGGTTCTCATGACACTGATTGCAGATTACAGTATATGTTACAAATTAGTAACATGTAATCTCTTTAAGCTTTTAATATCTTTTCTTGTGATTATGTTTTGATGCTTGAATCAAGCCCAAACCCGTCATCATATTTCTTGTAAACCTTGTCAGGTGTTGTCATCTTGCCTGATGTGCATTTCAGGGTCAGCAATGCTCAACAGGTGTTATGCTGTTTGCCGGCGGCATGGCTGGTATCGCCGCTTGGGTCGTAACATACCCTGTTGACGTCATCAAGACGAGAATACAGAATGACGGGGAGTTGCGCAACCGTTAGTATTTAATCTTGTCTCTCACCATTCTTAGCATATCTTTTATTAACCGTTATACACACCTGCGGTGCTACGTATTGTTATCCAATTGTAGAACTTGGGCTATACGTTGACTTCAAAAGCAAATTGGGGCATTTTATCATAATGTTGTTCAAATCAAAGCTATCTAACTCAGACTTCGTGGCTACATTCAGGGATGAATCTTGTCGATATTTTTTCAAAGCTTTCAGTGGAATAATCTGTTGGTGACATTTATCAAGTATTTTGTTAGTTAGTGAAACTGCGTGTTAAAAATCATTTTAAAAGGTCCTATCCTGTTGGCACTGTCGAACTTTCGCACACAAGGAAATTCATTAGGGGATTTGATGTTTAGGGTGAGAAAATAAGAATACATAAGAATACAGTCTTGTTTTATTCAACGCATCTTTTGTGCTATGCTGTAGGAAAGTTTGTATATAAGTACACTGGGTACGTTGACTGTGTGAGGAAGTCTATAACGAGTGAAGGCTATAAGGTGCTAAGTAAAGGTCTCACTCCGACCCTTCTTAGGGCCTTCCCTACAAACGCTGC
The DNA here is from genome assembly GCF_963576615.1 of Watersipora subatra. Lineage (NCBI taxonomy): Eukaryota > Metazoa > Bryozoa > Gymnolaemata > Cheilostomatida > Watersiporidae > Watersipora > Watersipora subatra. The sequence goes on along the minus strand of NC_088712.1, from coordinate 46,429,078 downwards.
AACATTCACAGTGAGTTTCATATTCTCCTTGCATATCAGACAGATACGAGCTTTACTAATGGGTGCGTTTTGATATGCGCAATATAGGCTGATGCAGTCAAACCTTTACATGCAAGATCTGTTGCGGCACCTAAAACTGTTGTATGCTGCAGCGCAAATCTATATATATATTTCTCAAAGTATGTCTGTCGTATGAGTGTAGGTTTTCCGGCTATAGCTATTATTAGAACAGCTGAGCTGGACAACAATGCAGACTCAAAGTCATTGAAAGCCTCACCTTATTAACTAGTTTAGTGGAATTTTCCATTGGCAATATGCCAGGCTACTCGCTTGAAAGGTACAGTTATTTGACAAAGTTTTAAAACCTTTACAGTTGTTTTTATTTTTCTCTTAATTTATTTCAACTACACGACACACTTCTCTCATGATATGTAGTTTGAAAGTTAAAATGGCAAATGTTGTTGTATGTTAAATACAAATCAATTTTCTGTCCTAAGACTCTTCTATTACACGGGCAACGCCGGGTGGCACAGCTAGTATTCTCATCTAAATGAACTGAAACTCGTTAAATTGGTTTAATTCGTTTCGTAGATCTCAAATCTATGACTACTTATGATAAAAACTAGTTAATAACACTAGAGCTTCACGATATAGCAATTTAATTGTTGGCTGGGGATTTTTAGGGTAGATGATTTGAAAATCGCCATAATTTAAAGGGATATCGTCAATTGCATAAATGATATAATCATGTAACGTCGATTTATCTCACACCTGACGATTTTTAGAGTGGGCGATATTGGAACCAAAATGCGCGGGCCTTTTAGTCTTATAATAAGCTCCATTCCATGGCCCTCCACACACACGGTCATTCATGAAATAAATGCTTCTAATTATCATGAACACAAACAGTTTCATTTTATGTTAAAATATTTAAAAAAGTATTAACAAAAAATGACAAGTTTTTTTACATATTAATAATATGGTGAATTATCTATTTGCAACATCACATCGTCTGGTGGTGTATGGAAATTGTGAAGCTCCTAATAACGCATAACATTAAAGCAAACCTATTATCTGCAAATATGTAAAAAACTAAACCAAATAAAAAGCTAAAATAATAGTTTATTATTATATTATCTTAAAGTTTAATTTTATCTTCCTTTCTACTTATTAAAGTGTAACATTTCTAAATGCTTCGAACATCAATATGCGTAATGATATTACATTGGATGTAGAGCAGAATATTTGCTCAAATTGTCCATGTTGGAGGTAAGTAGAGGTGTGACTATAGTCATGTCGTTCACAGATGTATTTTTTATGAATGCATATTGCTAAAAGGTTCGTTCAGTCTTCTAGAAAACCCTTAATAGTAATATGAGCACTTTGAGTATGGTCAGGTCTAACCATACGGTTGTATTGGTTAGTAGGAGAATCTACTAGCACCCTCTCCCAATTGCTCACCTAAGAGCTTATAGGAGGGATATTGATAGGGTTGCAAGGTGGCTTAATTGTTCAATCGCTCAGGCTGGGTAAACTTATACAGGACTGCTTCATGTTATAGACATTGCCAGTGAAAGAACTGTTAAACTCTATCGGCCTGAGCTGATGTTTCATAGCTTATTTCTCTTTCTCACTTTTAGCCATCTTGCCCAAATTTTGCGTAATCTACACTTTTAACGCTATCCATATACCCTTGCTAAAGAATTGACTGTTGATTTACATCCAAGAAGTTTTTGCTTAAAAGGAATAATATCACCTTTTTATTTGATTGATCATCTTGCCTCCTGACTTTCCTAAAACGCAAACCTGTTAGACCTACTGTGCTATGAATCATAATATTATTTAGTGTGACATTTCAGTTCTGTAACTGCGTTTCAACGGAACTGACAGACACACTCATGTGACTTTATAACTTAGTATTCATGTTTCCATGCATCATCTCCACTATCTTATATCAACATCAGGTTTAAGGCTGCTGATATGTATGTGTACATATAGCCGGAGCTGAATGCCTTTCTTTGGGCATAAATGATAGGTCTTGCATGACCTAGAAACAAGACTAGGTTATGAAAACATTGCTCCGTGATTCCTTAATTATGATTTGATATCCTACTTGGCTGCCATTTAAGCTCTATATTCTGGCTCCGTAATTTGAGTTGAGTTATTATAATTTCCTTCATGAACAATCTTTTGAAGAATTTCCTCTATGTAACTTGATTGAGTTGAATATATTTACAAACAGGGAAGTTTTAATATTCCCTTGAGTTTATGAACTCCCGAGCTCTGACTACTTAACCCATGTATAAGTTGAAGTCTAATCATAGTCTGATCTTAACCCGGTTGAGGGTGTTGTCCAAACCACCCTCAGTTGATCTCATGAAAACACAGGTACTGCACTAGTAAACCTATGTCTAGGTTTAATGTCAGCTGTGTAATCACACTGAGTTTGTCTGCTAATGTATTGTTGCTAATTATATCATCAGCTATGAGTTCCTTGCTAAATGTTATTGGCAGCACTATTGGCAGCGCAAGTGCAGACAGCTTGTTATAGTACACAAGCTTGATGAGCAGTGAATCATCTCACTCAGTAAATGTATGTACTGTTGAAGGCGTTTCTCTTAGAGAAGTTTAGCTGTTTGAAACTGTTTCAAGTCGGTTTATGTTTGGTTTGCCAAGTTATTTTTAATAATTTATATTTGTGTAAGCAGTCAAATTTTCAAATAAGCCCGTAATCTTTTTCACTTTCAAGTTGCTAGAAAAAACTGCTAGTTTTTGGTTTTTTTCTTTCATGAATTGAGTTGAAAGAAGTTATTTCAGACTATGACAACTGCTTGATATTTTTTATTAATTCTAGGAAGATAAATGTCCGATATAAAAGTGATAGTCATTTGATGTCTCTCGCAGTTGATATAACATTTGATGTCTACTGTAGTTGACATATCATTTGATGTCTACTGTAGTTGACATATAATTTGATGTCTACTGTAGTTGATATAACATTTGATGTCTACTGTAGTTGACATATCATTTGATGTCTACTGTAGTCGATATAACATTTGATGTCTACTGTAGTTGACATATTGTGAAACCTCTAATTGAACGTCATGGTGCTCTATTTTTCAAACCATCCTCTATAATGTCGGCAAAATAGAGGTGGCATTCAATTATATGTTTTACAGTGTATATATATGTGTGTGTATGTATATATATATATATATATATACTAGCTGTGATACTCTGCGTTGCCCGGGTATTAAAAATCAGCTTAAACAATAGAGTTGCCTGTCACTTGCTATTAGCCTGGCACATAATTTTATTAAATAGCTTGTGTACCATATATTTGCAGGTTGTCACATGGAGTCTGAGGTACATGAGACCTGAGGCTAAGGAGCATGAACTTAGTGAAGAGGTGGAAACTGTATAGATCTAATCAGTCACCAGTCACTGTTATTTCTATTAATTTCATTACAACTGTGTCTTTTTAGACTTGGCAGTCAGTAACCACTGTGTTATCATACAGAGAGTTGACAAAACTGCTGTCTCACAGCTGTGACAATTTGGTCGAACAAAACTATGTTTACGAGAATTTAGAATGTGAAAACATTCATATTGCTGGCAGCTATTAGCAGCTTGTACTTGTTGGCAGGATAAATGTCATTTATTCGGAAAGAAATTTTATGCATATGGATGTATCTTACATTCTTTGGAAGCAGTTGAATTCCAATAATGTTTGATTGTGTTGTTTTATCCGTTTGTGCATCATGTTTCGTTCAGGAAACTGGTCAAGCTCGTTTCTATAAAATTGTTTTCTTTTATGTCTCTAAAGAATCTCACTATTTTTATATGGGACCTCTACTTTCCAGGTACTAGAAATGCCATTTTTTCTATTTGAAATCTCAGACTAAGCTGATATCTCTAGAATATGATGTGATTAATGTTTTTAGACCCACTAATCTCTATACCATGTCTATATGATTAGTGTTTATATCTGTTCTTCACCTGCAAAATCTCTCCTGGACTAATGTAGTCACCTTACCGGTTAGTATTGCATTCTCAGTATTCCAAACATGCTTTTCTATATGAGATACAATAAAGTATTTTATATATAAAACTAATGATTTTTATATATGGTTTAGCTCTAACCAGCTCTAAATTAGCCATCTTACAACGCCGCCCATTATATGAGTGTGAAGAGCTCATTTTTATTAATTCTACCTCTGTTGAGGCTGCAGCAAGCCGTCCGACAACATACGGTTAGATGATCAGGTGTTCAGGAGAACAGCAGATCATGTGTAAAATTACTCAATTTGCCAGATATAGTACAGAATTTGTGTTTATCTCGTGTAACCTCGACTTTTCGGAACACATTCACATACAAACACACAATATATAACTGATTACCACAGGTGAATAAAGATACGTTCAAAGCATGCTGGCTTCTGATAAATGGTATCACATTGAATAGCTATCTTGCTGCCATCTCCAAATGATAAAATTGTATTCAAAGAATTCAGAATTTTTTTGCTTTTATAGTGCAGAAAATATAGCTTATATTTATTCTGAGCAAAAGAATTGATAAAAATATAAAGATTTATAAATACCATACATAAAAATAAATATGGCTGATAGTTTAGTTTCGAGTGTAGAACTAACAGACTAGCAAACATGCTAATGGTTGATCCAAGAGAAGAAAACTCACAGTAATAAGCTCATAAAAAAGTCAAAATGATTATTATACAAAAAGTATGATATGGACTGCTATGTTAACATTTGAAGTTGTTTAGTCAGTTCAAAGAGAAACAAATCTGTGCTAGAAAAACTATAAATAATAAAGTGAAATAAGTTGCTTTAGGTAGTGACGCTGCTAGAGAATAAGGCTTGAAGCACTAGCCTTGCACGAGTGTATACTGATACAGAGAGGCAACTTAGAATGACAACAAATATATTCACCAGAAAACATAGCGATTTACCTATAGATCTGAATCTGAAGATTCGTCATCACTATAATTGGGCAATAAGAAAGGAATAAGGCTATATAGAAACAAAACATCTCTAAAATACTTGGTTAACCTTAAGCTGTCTAACTGAGGGTTTGACCCTGAGATAGCAAACTAACTCTAGCTTTATACTGACTGCGTGAACATCTGACAATCATATCCTAAACATATAGCCTTACGTTGGTCAAAATCTTTCTATTTCGTAACATCAACATACTACATCCATCATCGTATGTTTCAGTTTATGAACTTTCTGTTACTACAACCTTCAATTCACTCTCCTGACTCCACAATACTATTATATTACCCACTTTTAAACACTTTTGTTCAACACACTCAATATTTCCTGATTTCTGTCTTCTTATATTTGTTTTGTCACGTAATGAAAAACATCCTTTTGTCGATGATTAATAATGCCAATGAAAATTTATACATACATACATCTGAAGGTGAACTCTAGGATACGAGGCTACTCCTAGAGTGGCAGTCTAACTAACACTAGATCATTGGTTTAATCCTAAACTATTGGTTTAATCTTAGACTGTAATCCTCACCTAGTGATCCAACCCTAAACTATGTGTTAAACGGAGACTGACAGTCTAGCCTTTGACTACCAAATTACATTTAGACTGGCAGGCATGTTGTAAACCAATATCTGCTGCGAGTCTCAAAAATACTGGTTCTAAATTAATGGAGGTCCAGGAGTTGGAAAGGACAATAGACTATATGGGTCTTCGCATTTAGACAGTGATTTGAATTATACAGGAGGTTGATAGTCCATTGCGCATTTTGCTAGATAACCTACCTACGGCGGTAAACTTCTTTTTTAGGACTATGAAGAATTCGTTCTATTTTTCCATCACCTTCACTCTCTGCGAACCATTGCTTACAGACGAACAAGTATTCTTCCACCATTGGAATTATCTGTAAAAGAAAACTAGCCATATTATTGAAGAGAAAACAAAAGGAAATAGTGTCATGAAAACATTAGAGCGATGCAAAACAATATTAGCATAGTAATATATGACGAGTTGTACGAATGAAGGCTGCACCAGGTTCAGTGGAAAAAGAGATATCAATGGTTGAGCAATAGACAGATAGGAAAGCTGAGCACATGTCATTAGAAGTTTACTAGTGGACTAACGTGTTGCAAGGATCTGCGGGGTTTGGAAAATTTGTTGGGTACAAAAATGCCGAAAACGCTGGAATACTGTGCAATTAAAATCATGTTACATAAAAGGGTAAGACAACTCATAGTTTTAAGGATAATGAGCAAGCATTAATTCCTAATTAAACTAGTTTACAGCAGAAAATACAAACATGAAAAGATTGGATTTAAAGCTGACTCGTGAAAATGAGTTGATTGGAGTTGCTGTCTCGTTCATTTAATCTCAATCCTGTTAGTCAGTTAGCAAGCCAATTGCATAGGCAAATTGTTCCTGAGTAAATCGGAAAGGCGGTATTTTAAGATGGATTGCAGTATGATGCAAATAATCAACCTCTTAATCCAATACAATTTTCAAACCCATTGCGATAACTTTCTCACCTTTTCCATTCTATTAGCTAACTTATCATGCCTCTCTTTGAGCCTGAGTGCTGCCTCAATACCTTTGTCCATTGCGGGCATCTCTTCACTGTCCCACAACGAGGTATCAGTACTGCTCAACTGCAATCATTGCACAAGAGCTGGTTAATGAACCACACATTTCTACTATATTCTTACTAACAAAATGACTTGTTTTCCTGTCTAATTTCTAGTAATCATTTCATTATACTTTTCGATATGGTTTTGTGTCCAGCTTGACCAACTCTAACGGAGAGTCAGATATTCTTCACCAACAGTTAGCCTAAGAGCTTTTAATGATAGAAGGTGTCATCTTAACTGCCCGGCTTAACCTGCTCGGCTCAGTTATGACTCTTGATGTGTTACTGTCCAGAAGTAAATATAACCAATATTGACGTAAGGAAGCAATAGTACACTGTGATTAGTGTTTCTGTCCTTCGGTCATCAGATATAAGCTAAACTGATGAGTGATACAAACTGTCAAAAGTGGAACCCTCAACCACAGGCATTTCATATCTAGCCAAGCTCCACTCGCTAACTTGTTGATGTCAGTTTGGCAAGTAAAACAGAGTTGAGCATTTTTATGATTACATTTAGATTTACTTTAAAAAACTAGTCCATTAGCTCTAACATGAAAAATCTTTTAACTATACCTTGGCTCCAACAGAAAAACAATTTTATTATACATTGACGCCAACCGAAAAAAATCTACCGTACAAGATGAAATTATTCGATGAATTAAATAATTCGCGAACTCGCGTACTGTCAATTCCGCGAATTATTAAAATCCGCGAATAGTTGGTTTTATTTTTAACCCAAGGGAGAATAACTACTACTTCTAATTAAAAACTAGTCGTTAGGCAGAGTTAGTAAACGTAGCTGAGTTCCAAACGCTTTTAAAATTAGCGCTGGGGCTTTGAGTTTAGCCCAATGCCAAAGCATCACACTTCTTCGCAAAATTATTCAAGGTTGTCACAAGTTATTTGGAATTCGGCACAGCATCATCATAGCAAAAATCTCTGCTGCAGTTCTTTACGTTAAAAAAACTCATAACTTACTATAAGTTGTTGGTTCACCAAAGGCCTCCAAATCGATAAATATTCATAAAAACCTCTGGATTCAATCAAAAATTTATAGCTTAGCATGGTCGACATAAATTTCTTAGCTAAATAGAAACCTAAACATGTAGTATATGCATGTGAAGGTTTTACTCTATTGCTAGTTGCTTTCACAGATTAATTTATCCGCGAATGTGTTCATCTGCTAATAATTTAGTCCGCAAATATGCATGAAAAGACAATTCTTGCGAAACTGAACTCCGTGAATAATTTCATCCTGTAGGGTATATGCTGACTCCAACAGGAAAAAAAAATATCTTGGCCCCCAACAGGAAAAAGAATTTATGTGCTGCTTCCAATAGGAAAAAACTTTAACTATATGTTGACTCCATCAGGAAAGTAACTGTAAAAACCATATGCATATAATGTTTTCAAATATACTTGTACAGCTTTAGCAAAACTCCTTTACTTCTAATAGAATGCAAAATGTTGTACTGCAGTTTCTTCTTGTTGGTCCAAGATATGTCTTTCACTTTCTGAATCTAATAGTTGCCTACACTTGTACAACAACCACTGTGTACAACAAACGCTGTGTACAACAACCACTGTGTACAACAACCACTGTGTACAACAACCACTGAGTACAAAAAACGCTGTGTACAACAACCACTGTGTACAACGACCATTGTGTACAACAACCATTGTGTACAACAACCACTGAGTACAACAAACGCTGTGTACAACAAACGCTGTGTACAACAAACGCTGTGTACAACAAACGCTGTGTACAACAACCACTGTGTACAACAACCACTGTGTACAACGACCACTGTACAACAACCACTCTGTACAACAACCACTCTGTACAACAACCACTCTGTACAACAACCACTGTGTACAACAACCACTGAGTACAAAAAACGCTGTGTACAACAACCACTGTGTACAACAACCATTGTGTACAACAACCATTGTGTACAACAACCGTTGTGTACAACAACCGCTGTGTACAACAACCGCTGTGTACAACAAACGCTGTGTACAACAACCGCTGTGTACAACAACCGCTGTGTACAACAACCGCTGTGTACAACAACCGCTGTGTAAAACAAGCAAAGTGTACAACAGACCCGGCGTACAACAAACACTGTGCATCATCTGATCGAATTCAGCATTTTCACACAAATATTTAACACTCAGATCCTGAGAATGAATTCAAGAGACACTTTGCTTCAACAACTATAAGTTCACGGCTCACCTCACTGATCTCAGCCACATCTGAAAGGTTGTCCATCCGCCGCCTTCTTTTATCTTGTTTATCTTTCTTTCTCTTCTCCAACTCTGACTTGTGACTGAGGTCAGTCGCTGAACCACTCAAATCCCCATCTTCGTCACTCAAGTCTTGGTCTGAATCACTGCAGTATACACATGAGAACAATGGTTTGTAAAAGCATAAAAAACACACGCTTATAACCCAGACTCTTGTTTTATTCTCAACATAGAAGGCTAAAAAAAAGAATGCAAGTTTTAGCTTGCAGCAAAAACAATGTCGATCTAGTATCATTATTTAAAAGAATACATATAACAAAAATTCGATAACTTTATAACATGCATCAGTCACAAGATACGCGTTATAGCAATGAATAATGAGTAATTAACATCATTTGACAGCAAATCACTTTTTAAAGTGAAAAAATCGTGCCCAAAAACATGTCCATCAACTGTTCTTTCACCACCTTTATATCTTCACTTAGATTGCTCTAACAATTACGTGTAAGGATTCTTAAAGTTATCTCCCCATGTACATAAACCCCTACACATCACACGATATTGACACCTAACATTAGAGTACATCTCATGATATATTATGCAATTTTTATTATTGAGTCCTTTTTTAACATAGATATATAAACCTAAATTGGCCAATAATAGCTATTCCTACCTGTTGCCTTGTCAGACTTAAATAGCATGACGTTACGTCATTGTATTGTACCTCACGCTTGACTGCACTGCTGGTAACAATGAAGCTTATGAGGAGAATTTGACAAAATCACATTTATTTTCACATAAAAACCTTCTTGGATACATAATCCAGTAAACTAAAGCAATTATGTGATAATATCTGATAACCACCTTAAATTAAAACTACAAAAGTTATGAATTGTTGCACACAAATCATGAGCCATCAGGGCTTTATTTGCCACCCTCTCCTATCCCTATTCTCTCCTTTCCCCTTCTCCAAAGTAGAAGTGAGAAGGGGAAAAAAGAGAAGGGAGAAAGGATATGGGGGGGAGCAAATAGCCCACCAACTCAAAGAGCCAGACCCTGGCTAGGTAAATAGACTAATATCATGCTGAACTAAATATGACTAAATATGATGAGTATGCAAGTATGATTTAAGTCAAAAATGAGACAGAATTATTATTTTACAGCTGGCTATGTAGCTGGCTAGGTCACCAAAGCTGAAATGTAATGATTGTATCACTAGCATCGTAGATGTTACCAACTATGATGTAAACCAAGCAACAAATTCCCTAATCACAGTTAAGAATCGTGGTGGCTTGACTTTGTCTTCGCCTGTGGTGATTGAGGTTTGCAACCACAGTGAAAAAGCGACGAGAGTGCTGCTTAGTAGTGCTGGATTGGTGAAAAACTTTCCCAGGCTAGCACTAAGTGCTACCATGGAGAAGTTGCTGGGGTTCAACATCATGCTATTGTTTAAAGGTTGACTTGCAATAAAATTCACATTACAGTTATTTGATATCAAAAGATTCACCATGTCTTACGCTGTTGTGTTGTAGGTGCCAAATATGTGGAAATGTGATTACAAGCTCTTAAAAGTTAAAAAACGAACAGTTAATCGCAGCCGCACGAGACCGCCGTAGTTTGGATTCGCTTTCCCAAACGGCTTAAATAGGACGTACATGTAGTTGTTACAGGATGGTTTCTGTTTACACTTTCATGCAACCTCATTCGTCAAAATATTTTTATAAATATACTTCACGCATTCAATGAAACCATGTCTATTGTTCTTACGCATCTGTTTTATCGTCATTGTAATGCTGTCACTTTTAGCACTGATATCTTATAACTTACCGTAAAAAATCGTTAAACTTTTTAACCTTAGCTCAAAGGAGTACATATCATTGTCTGATAATCATGATGAGCCTGTTGGTCACCTGTGATAATCGAAAAATGCTGCAAAAATTATTTTCGAAATATTGGGTCACGCGATCAGATGACGACTTGACGATTTAATAATGCCGAAACAAAACTGTAAAGTAGCGAGCATCTATATTTGATACAGGGGATTCGGTAAAACCCGAAGTGTTTGTCATAAACTAGTGCTACGATAAGTTTTATATTTAGCTTTTTATTGGCTTTTCAATTCACGTGAGAACATCACGTGACAAGACGATAACCAAACTGTAATGTCTACGTCATCGAAATAAAGAGATTCCAATCTACGGCGGCTTTTCGTTTTTGAGCTTTTAAATGCTTGTAATCATCTTTCCATGTATTTGGCACCTACAACACAACGGAGTAAAACATGGTGAATATTTTGATACCAAATACGTAACTGCAATGTGAATTTTGTTGCAAGTCAACCTTTAAGCTACAAAGAACGATCCACGTCAATAATATTGAGGCATTTACAACGAGGGCATCTTGAGGAATTTAAAAGCGCGTCTAAGAACCTTCAATCCAGCAAATTTATTTTATTTTTAGTTTCTTTCACTAATACCAGAAGTTTTAGGGAAGTGATGGATTTTTGTTTTCCACTATGCTGGGTTATCTATTTCTATATTTGTAAAGTATTTCTGAACTAATCTCTTGTTGATTATAATTGCAGTTGAAAATAAAATTTGTAATAAAAACACTAGCCAAATCCTGCCATTAATCTATCACCCATTGAATAGCATTGATCCATCAATGTCTAACCATAAATTGTAGATTGTATCTACAAACCAAGCCACAAAATATAATGATTGGTGTGATAAGGGTTTCTTCTATCTCAGTTTATTGATGTAACAACATTAGGCTGTAATAGAACTATCTCTTAACCTTCAATGAATAAAAAATCGTGCTGACCCGGTCCGACCCGATCTTGGCCCTCATTCCTGACCCCGAGTCTGGTCCGACCCTGCATTCCTTGATCTCGTTCTAGCTCTAGCTAAGAAAGCCGTTGGTTCCATTTCCCTGATCAGATCAAAACTTCACAGGCTCATCATATTTTGTCATGTTTAGTTCAACATGATATTAGTCTATTCACCTAGCCAGGGTCTGGATCTTTGAGTGGGTGGGCTATTTGCCCCCCCTCTCTTTTCTCCCTTCTCCCTTTTCCCCTTCTCATTTCTTCTTTGGAGAAGGGGAAAAGAGAGAATGGGGATAAGAGAGGGTGGCAAATAAAGCCCTGATGGCTCATAACTTGTTCGCAACAATTCATAACTTTTATAGTTTTAATCTAAAGTGGTTATCAGATATTATCACAGAATTGCTTTAGTTTACTGGATTATGTACCCAAGAAGGTTTTTTATGTGAAAATAAATGTAATTTTGTCAAATTCTCTTCATAAGCTTCATTGTTACCAGCAGTGCAGTCAAGCGTGAGGTACAATACAATGACGACGTTACGTCATGCTATTTAAGTCTGACAGGCTTTTTCCCTATTGGCCAATCTAGGTATATATATATCTATGTTTTTTAACTAAAATGTATCATTACAACACTATCTGTATATCATATTGTACGTATTTATCGTTCACACACTTGTTTCCTAATTCTTTTGTCATCATAAATAGGACCGTGATTTCGAAGCAACGCAGATGATCTCATAACTGATTGTGCTATCAGTGACTATTGAATAGATGATATCAGAAATCTAACTCTAAATCTAATCTAAATCTATAATCTAAATCTAACTGCCGGAGCTGTCTTTGTTAGGTTTAATGATCACCTTGCACAAAATTTTAGTGGATTTTATAAGAAAGTTTCTATCATTTGCAACTGTTTTTGATGTTTGAAGTGGTCTGACTACAAGGATGTGTCAAGATATTAGTTGACAAAACTTTATCGCGGTTAAAACACTCAGGTTAAACTGGTTTAATGAGTTGCGCAAAGAGCCATAATAAAACAATAGATGTTTCTGGAGGTTCTAGATGATAGGCGTTCTATCAGTGTTCTATAAATATTTTCAAGGTCTCTCTGGTGAACATTACATACGCTGGTGATCCACTCGAATGTAACAGCAGAATTTGGCTGAATCATATACATGTATGTACACCATATACAGTACGCCAAATAATTTGACTAAAATGCAGTAACAGAGAACAATAACATTAGAATTTACAAACTGTTACATGATATTTAGTATTACAAAGAATCTGTCCTCTTTGACAATCCCGGACAAGTGCTATAAAAATCTGGCAGCTCACCTGATTGATGGGTCCAGAATTCTACTGCTGACAGAATGTATGACTGAGTCAACTGGGCTAGCTGAATTACACTTTCTTGCACTTTCACCTTGTGCTGACTTTGGGGACCTGAGATTAAAGGCACTGCTGACATACAGACATTTGCAAAGGAAAAGTAAAGCGGAGTTACCATCCGGTTTATTATTGCTCTTGTTTGAACAGCATAGAGATTTGCATCCAATCAAATCTATGTAATTTTATTAAGTTAATTTTTGAAATTAAATCTGTTAACAAAATTGCTATGCTGTGGCTAATGTATTTACACTAACAGTTTGTAAAGCATGATTTGTTGAATTTTGACTTTCGCCAATAAAGTTCATTTACAATAAATTACAACTCGATATATCTATAGCCTTGTGAAGTCAATTCTCAAAAAGCTAAAACACAAATCAACATATGCAATGGTGCCAGGAAATAGGAACAGTGTAAATAATGACAAGCTAAAGTAGTAAGCTATCGGTCGCAAATCACTAACCCAGCAAAGATGCACTGCTGGTGATTATCACAAAGGCAGCTGGAGTGATTCACTGATTTCATATACAATATTTGCTGCAAAAGACTTACAACTAGTGAAAAATCATAATTTACTAGCTAACAAATCTTTCACACACGACTACAGTAGTTATAAGCCTAGGCTATCGTGAACAGCTGTACTTAACAACTAAACTTTTAAAGATGATAAAAGCAACTTCCAAAGATGATAGAAACCGACTTGGTGCAGAACATGAAGTAGTTCATTTACTACAGAGATAAATACTAGTATAGGAAATTCTCACTTAGTTCCTGAACGATTCCGTCCAATTATATGAGTCTTGGTTCCTTCTTCGGTCTCTGATGTGTTCTCTTCGCTGCTTGTGTCAGTGTCGATGTCTTTCTTCTTTCTTTTTTGTTTCTTTTCATCCATTTTCTTGGCTTCCTTAGCAACTTCACCAGATGTCACAGTCGTTCTTACGTCCAAAAATTTTCTTACGAGCACCTGAACAAGCATTAGAGTACAGTAAGTTGTTTTAAAAATATTAAATCCCACCTAAAGCTACTTATAAACAGCAAATCGTGTCAATGATGAACGTAAGATTAAAATGAACCAGTAATTCACTCGCTATTAAAATAAAAAAAGACTAGCACACCATAAAACTTAGCAGTTATTAATACACTACTAAAAGGCAGTGACTAATGCGCCATAAGAATCGGACAGCAACTGACATATCAATAAAGCTATAAAATGACTAACGCATCATTAATGCCAAGTGTTGATCAACACACCATAACAAAAGACAGTGATGGATCAGCTATTAAAACTGGAAAGTGAAATCAGCATGTATCTATTTTCTTTTGCTGTCCGTGAGTATGACAGGGAAATTCACCAGCGATTTACACACCACATGTTCACGAATAAAAGCCAATGCAAGCTATATATGCAGTAGCTAGTGCTGACCACATGTCCACCTAACATGAGTAGATAGTGCTGATCACATGTCCACCTTACATGAGTAGCTAGTGCTGACCACATGTTCACCTTACATGAGTAGCTAGTGCTGACCACATGTCCACCTTACATGAGTAGCTAGTGCTGACCACATGTCCACCTTACATGAGTAGCTAGTGCTGACCACATGTCCACCTTACATGAGTAGCTGGTGTTGACCACATGTCCACCTTACATGAGTAGCTAGTGCTGACCACATGTCCACCTTACATGAGTAGCTAGTGCTGCCCACATGTCCACCTTACATGAGTAGCCAGTGCTGACCACATGTCCACCTTACATGAGTAGCCAGTGCTGACCATGTTTCTGTTTAGTCAGCAAGGTTAACAATGAGCTAAAAAAACTGGATGCTGACCTTCTCTAGGTACCAGCCGGCAGCAACTCCTTTGTTATCATGTCCAATCTTTATTTTTTTCAGCTCGCCAACATTCGCTGCCTTCAGCTGTCAAAATAAAAAATTCTTCTCAATGATAGTTGAACACTAAAGCTCTAAAATATGCAAACTTTTAAAATACAAATAATCAGCTAGTTTCAATACAGAATAAAAGTTTACAAAATGTCAACTGACTAGTGAAAAAATAAAAAGTTGTATAATTTGGCATGTTGATGCGATTACAAAGGTTCAAACCGGTGTCCACAAATAGTATTGTAAATGCAGGCAAGTCAGTGTTAAAAGGCTTTAATGTTAAAAACATACTAAAGTTCGCAAACTTTTAAAATATTTGCTAGATTTATTACTACAGTTGCTGTAGGTAGCAGGCTCTAAATACCTTAAGTGAACAGAAATAACTATAGAGTTAAAAGTTTTACAGATTCTGACAAAAACATCCAGCCATTGAAATAAATTAATTTAACGTTAAGTTAACACAAACAAACAAATAAATGGTGCTGTTTAACAGCATTTTATTAACACATATTTAAAGTCCGACATGTCCGGAATCTATGTAAAGCAAACATAAAAGTACTAGTGTTTTAGTGAGGAAAAAGTGAGTATATTAGAGTACAAGGAGGGTGAGATGGGTGAGGTGATGGGAGGTAGATGAGTCAATTCACTGGGAGAAAGTAGAGCTACTAGCAAGTAGCAAAGTCAGACTCACTAGCAGAGCAGAATGACTGAGGTAGCAATCACCAAGACAATTTACATTCATCAACAAATAACAACCAATTACCACCAAAGCCTAAAATAGACATAGAACTTCATACTTAACCGCTTCTCTCATGAGTCTGTGAATATTTTTGTGATAATTATTGCTATTTAAAAATTAAAACCGTACAAAAAAAATTGAAAACTTTAGGCAAGCAAAATCTAAAACTGTGGGAAACTGTACAACGGCAGTTTGCCCCACGGCAATCACAGATCATCACCCACGGCAATGTCTGTGATTGCCCCACGGCAGGCAATCACAGAGACTTATCTAGAGTAAATAAAAATAATTTTTAGGTTAACACGCTTGAAATCAGCCAGCAATTGTTCTAAAGATGAAATCAAATCCAAATAACAAATATGTAAACCATCAACCTGGTCAATGTATATGCCAACAGCCTTGTAGAACTTGACAGCTACGTGCTAACATGTCATCGGTAACCAGTTAGGAGTTGTGTGCTCAAGCCACTGGGTGACAACTTGCATTTTTTCCTTGTAAAGCATAATGCTGAGTCAAATCACGCATTTGTTGAACTCAAAGAGAACTCAACTCCACATAGCTGTGTTTTATAGCATTTTGTGTACATACTTTACTATGATTATGCAACTTTGTACTGTTGTGTTCATAGTGAACTTTGCACTTTAAGGTGAGTACACAACTCCATATGATAGGGGGATATTTACAAACATTCACTTTTTTCAAAGATTGGTTGTTGCGATATTAAATGTGTTGCCTCCATTAATGTTAGAAAACGTAATGGAACAGAGGCTTCTAATTTATCTAATAACTAATCTTCATTTTTCACGAAAACAGAACCTACATTTGGCAGAGCCTTAAGTCTTTAAATTATAAACTAATTCACTTCAAAAAGGCTATTGAATATCTTTTACAATCAGGAAAATTGCTAAAAATACAATCAAATGATTAATAAGAAAAATACATCAAATTCCATATGATTATTGTAGAAAAGAACTTTAAATATGGTACATCCAAACCAGTATGATCCATTTTTAATAAAAATATAGCGAGCCTATTAGAAAAATAATTTATCCAGTAATTAGACAAAACTGCTCATCTACTTTACCTGAAATATATCAGTTTGATTCTTCTCAAATGAATTTTCATAGTTTCCTCTGATTTCACTCAAGTTAATGGCCTTGGAATGACACCTGTCTCCATAGAGTTGTATCTTAACGTTTGCATCAGTTCCAGCAAAGGGGACATTACCCGTGTGAACATTAATTTCATAGAGCACCTCACCATCATCTGTACAACAAGATAAGGCATAATTAGTTAGAAATACGATTTGTGGAGCAAAAATTACAAACTTCATCATTTGCAACGGGCATATGAGGTATCTCCATCCTGTAAGCAGGGTTTCAGGGGTAGATAACATATGCTTTCAACTTTTTTACAGGGTATAGATTATGTCCTTATTGTTAGCACAATGTAAATGTAAGTTTCATTGCATCCTTGCTATTGAGTGATGCTAAAAGATTGTCGTAATTGCTTAAATATAAATATATAAATTTGTTTAATTTCTTTCAGTAGAAGTTCAAAACATGGCAGCATGATTTAAACGTCTATAATAGTAACAAATCCCACTTTGTCATTGTGTGTGTGCGTGCGCGCGCGCGTTCGTTGATGTGGATGTGTGTGATGTGTGTTGATGCGCGTGTGTGCGCACATACGTATTGATGTGGGTGTGTGTTAGTCTGCAAAAACGCTATATATTTGCAAATGCTCTGGCCAATTTCAGCCAAGCATTATGCGCATATGCTTTGTATTTTCTGTCACCCTAGCAAAAGTATTTGGTGTCAAAATTCTGTCTTGTTCCTTAGAATCAACCTTTTCAATACCCACCTAGTTGCTTAATGCGACTTTGGGTTCATTAGCGTCAATTACCCTCAACGAAAGTGTTTATGGATTGTTGTAGCAAATGGGGAGGAACAATTATTAATATTGAAAATCTACACTTGTGCTGTCGGCTGTCTGATTGAAAATGAATGAAATTCTGGATAGCTGCTAGTCAACTTTCAAAAGGACATATTAAATTATTAAGTTAAATTATTTCTTTATTAAATTATAATAAATGATTTATTAATTACACAAAACATAAAATAACCAAAACTTCAATAGTCTAAAGCAGGGTTTAAAATTTTTAAAAACTAGCAATTATTTATTATTTTTTATTACAGTATTCTGGAGAAAGCTCAAACTAAATTTCAGTTTTCCACCCCAACAGCTGTGGCTAGCTAAACTAGATGGTACAGTAATAGCCTACAACTGTACCTTCATTTTTCCCGCCTCCCCAAGAACCGAGGTCAAAGTTTTTAGGAACCTTCGAGCTGGGAATCTCTCTCCACACAGCATTGCCTTCTTCATTCACAAGCCATTGATTGCAATAAAAGAGATGCTCTCTGCCATTGAAGAGATCTCGGATGTGCACTATAAGCAAAAGCCACCTTCTCGACTTGCCCTTATCATTGTGTTCGATTCTGCAAACATTATAGAGTTGTGAGGATATCAACTCTGTTAGGGGTACTCATTGTATTTGTCGCCAAAACTGGAAAAAGGTCTCATAGTTGTCTCCTCTTTGTATCATATGTAGTAATATCTAGTGACCTCTAGACATACTCTCATTAACTATATTTTGTACGGCTAGCTAGTCTTTACTTCAAGTCCGTCCATCTGAAGCCACAGTTGCATGTTGGGAAAAAAGATAACATAATTCAGGATTCAAACTCATGACATTAGGTGTACCAACCAAGTGCATTACCAATTGCACCACTCGACCACATTGCAGCTTTTGGGAATAATTGTGTAGATATTTATTACACCTGATGATCTCTCACGGCACACCAGACTGTACTACCAGTACTAGTAACAGATAAACCTTTGCAACAATTGTATCAACTATATCCTAGGTTACTACCATTTGTATTTGTAACCAGATTTCACCAAATAACTATAGGCATTCTGCCTATGCTGTGTTTTTGAAGTTGAAAAAGCGTCATCAACCAAAATTTTTAAAAACTACACAAAATCCAACACAGAATAGCAGAAAAATTGCTGCAACTAGGTTAACTTTGACTAGGTACTATCATAACATGATCATACCTTGTTATGGTCAGTTTATGATCTATCACTCATAGACTGAGCATAACAAGATGTAACCAGAGACATTCTACCTATAGTTAATAAGAAGACGGCTATTTTCTCTTGACAAGCCTAAAATCAGTAGTCTTAGCTCAAAACAAAACTTTTGAGCACATGTTCTTGTTAGCCTAAAACAATGTGTGTCCTATTTGTCCTTAGCCTTAGGACCTGTTTAGATTTTGCGGTTTCACGTGATGATTCACTGAGTTACTAATGACTTAGCCGGGGTAAAATTGTGAACAAGTTCTGTTGTGTTTACTGCAACATTTTATGGTAGAGACCGTCGTGAGTTGTTACTATATTCCAAGGTTTGTAGAGTGTTATGCAAGCTTGCAACTGGCAGCAATTGAAAACTGAAAATACAGGACAAAATATTTTGAGACCGCATGTCAGACCAGCCATCACAAGAAACCAGTGGACAAGATTATAAGACAGTATCTCAGACTATATATAATAATTCAACTGAAAGAATTATGCATTCACAAACCTTATCTTGGCTAGTGGTCCAATGTCTTTAGCTGTAAGTGGGAAGGTGTCAACCGCCCCCCTTCTGAAGTAGTTTTCTCCTTGTTTTGATAGCAGAAATTTTTTGCTCCGATGCCCGGTTGAGCCAACTAAAGTGAGGAAGACTTTAGAGTCTGTTCCACTGTGTTTGTCTGCCCCAGTTACTACTGTCACTTGATATTCTAAAATGAGTGCAAGTTGTAAATTCTCAGGCTATGACATCACTCAAATTTGACCAGTCATTGTTACATGATAGCTAGTAATATGATCTACTGTCTTAACCACTTTAATAAAAAATATGTCTTCTAATAACTGCAAATTATGTAGTGAGAAACAATACAGCCGGTTACAGATCTATATATCTATATATAATTTGTCTTTATTTTTCTGTTTGTTTGCCCTTTACAAATTTTGAAACCAGCAAACAAATTTGGACTATATTCGCAGGAACAATTCTATGAGTCCAGCAATAGTTTTAGGCTATATAGTTTAGGCTATATAAGGAGCTGGGGCCAGAGGTAAGGCAGAGGCTAACAACAGCATCATTATAGTATGATTTTACTGTAGCCAGTATAACATAAACTATAGTTGTCAGATGTAGATGAAACTTTTGCAGTTAAATTTTGGTGAGTTTAAACATGGTTTTAAGGTAGTGATGTCCTGGGGGATTGGGTTGGAGGCTAAGCCTTTTTAATTCAAAGTCACCACTATAACTTAAGTCACATTTGTAGAATTTAAATCAAAGAATTTATCTATTTATGCACAGGGAGTAAAAACTAAGAATATTGTTCATAAGGAAGCATTGTTTTAGATTCCGATTTTGAAATATTGTTTGAAGTGTCATATCATTAGACGTTAAGATTTTATAGTCAGATTCAATTGTTGATAGTATGAAGAATTATTGTAGAACATGATGTGATTGCTAAATAAAGATCAATAGTAAACCATATGCATATTTAGTTTCATAGAAAGGATCCGGGCAAAGGTGGGTTTTTCTGTTAGTTTATTTTAAAAAACTCTCTACATCACTTGAAACATTTACTAGAGTGAAGAATTTCTTTTGAAGTTGAAAAAGCAGTCATGTATGACCTTTAACCAAAATTTTTAAAAACTACACAATATCCACCACAGAAAAGCAGAACGATTACTGCAACCGAGAGGCTTAACTTTGACACCAAATACAGGTGAGCGTAGCAGTTTGGCAGAGTGCAACAAGTGCTTTCTTTTTAATTACCTGTTTGATCAGGAACTGCAAGTCCTCCACACCCTAATGATTGTATTCTGTCATAACCAAACATTTTGCTTACCTCGAGACACCTCCTTATTCTCAGCAGGTGTAAGCTTTCTCGCAAGTGTTTCTCCCTTATGATATAGCGACAGCCAATCAGAACAGGGGAAATAATAGGATTTGCCCGTTTTCATGTTGGTTATGTTTACGGACTCGAGGAACCATGACTGCGACTCAGCAAATCCATCAGTCTAAAATAAATAGCACATACATAACAAGAGTCCTTTACTCACAATTTCTAATGCATATCAAGAGTTGTCTACTCATAGGAACAGACTTGCAACAATAATCGCTTACTCACAATATAAGACAAATTTATAGAGTTGTCTACTCACAGTAACAGAATTGCAACAATATTGCTTACTCACAGTACAATACATACGCATATTAGAGTTGTCTAATCATAACTCAGAATAGCAGATGTACATATATCAAACTTTCTTTACTCACACATCAAGAGTAATCTATTGACAATGACAAATGTACACATGTCAAAAATTATTTAGCCACAATAGCAGATTCATACATGTTGAGAGTTATCTACACATGATGTGGTAAAAGGGTACGTACAGAACAAAAGTGAAAATAATTTTAAGGATTTGTCGACTCACTGCAAACTACGCTTTAAGATAAATTTATTTATTTGATTAGATTGTTTCACACGAAGCATAATGTACATTTATTACAAATATATTGCTGGTGAATGTAATATATTATTTGCATCAGAAGAGGTAGCTTAACAGTTTTATTAGCCATTTGGTGGCAGGCATAATTTTTAAAATTTTCATGGTTTAGAGAGATTATGAATTTCTGTTTAAGCATTCAAGGTGCCAGAAAACTATCTGGCAGGGCAGATAACTTTCAAACAGACTGAGTAAAGAGAACGTTTGCAAACTTGAAGTTTAGCAAGGTATCTCTAGCTTTGCACAAACTATATGAGTTGATTAATTTTTAGCTTCTCCATCCATCGTCCGAGGTCTACTGATGCAGAGCTGATTAAAAGTTGTGCTTTTCAAGATTCAAATTTGAAACTGGTCACCAACCTGCACACAAATACATCAATAGATATCCAAGTGCATTAACAAAGTTTCAGCGGATATGCATCCTAACCTCGATGACAATTGAAGATATCTCAGAAAGGTTTTCGGCGGTAACGCTAAAAGTATTTGTTGAGTCTCTCATGAACGTGAACTTAGCTGAAGGCTTCTTGAGCACCATCTTTGGAGTTTTTCTTTTAGGACTGACGCTATACATGGTCAAGGTCACCTGCGCATAATAAAATGGCAGAAACCTACTCGAGCAAATAATTTCAAGTATTATGCAACTAAAGAATTCTTGTCTCACTTATAAAGCTGACTTGCAAATATATAAACAAGGGGTAAGAGAGGTAAGATATGTACAGAGATGTACAGTTGTTCTTGTCAACTTTAATAAATTATGGAGTTAGTAGGACCATAAACCCTCTTCAAACCATAATGGTAAAACTACATGTACGTACATGGCTGTGTAGTACATGTACGTACATAACTGTGTAGTACATGTACATGCATAGGTATGTAGTACATGTAAATGCATAGGTATGTAGTACATGTACATGCATAGTTATGTAGTACATGTACATGCATAGGTATGTAGTACATGTACGTACATAACTGTGTAGTACATGTACATGCATAGGTATGTAGTACATGTACATGCATAGGTATGTAGTACATGTACATGCATAGTTATGTAGTATATGTACATGCATAGTTATGTAGTACATGTACATGCATAGGTATGTAGTACATGTACATGCATAGGTATGTAGTACATGTACACGCATAGGTATGTAGTACATGTACATGCATGGGTATGTAGTACATGTACATGCATAGGTATGTAGTACATGTACATGCATAGGTACGTAGTACATGTACATGCATGGGTATGACTGATATGGTAGAATAGTGAGGAGAGAGCAAGGCAAAACCTCAAATTTATTCAAGCACTCAAATCTGCTCTGGATTAAAACAACAAAGACTTCTGCAGCATCAATCGTTTTTATATCTGCAGCTAAACCACCCCTTACATACAAACCTTTCAACATAACCCATAATGTTGGGCTGATAGATTTTTTTAATTTGGAGCGATTTCTATTATATGAAGTTAAAATTTGTTTTAAAAACTGAAATTTTGTAAATAAAACTAATAAAGGTGGTGAACAGTGAAAGTAAAATTTAGATTTACTAACAAATATATAAATTTAATTAATTAATCAACTCATTAGCTTGAGTAGGAAGAAGTTGCGGTAAATATTTTTGTCACTCATTTCACCACTAAATCTACGTATTGTCGAGCTTGCATTTTCTTTACGCGTTTTTAAGATAAAGTAACAATAACAATTATTATTACTGATTATTGCTCTTTTAAATTAGGCTTTGTGTGAAATTTAGGTTTTAAATCTATTTTCACATAGCTTGATATAATTGATTTATCTTAGTGCTATATGTAATTACTTGATGCATTTATCATTGTTTTTGATCAAATTAAACAACAAACAATATATTTTTATTAGAATTTGTGCTCCAGCATACGACGAGTTCAATATACAAAGCAAATATTGGAGCGGATATGTCATAAGCCATGGCTTTACGATATTAGCCCAATCACTAACCATTTTAAACGCTATATGTCAAACCATTTAATTGATTTTATTAGGTAACTGTTGCCCTTTTTTGTGTTTTATGATTCTTCGATGGCATAATTTCGCAAAAACTTTCTGTTTAAAATCAAATTATAGGCAATAAAGTGATATATATATTTTTTATAAACTATAGTGTGAGACGAGACCATTAGGCCAGGAACCTTAAACTGATCAAAATAAGGAAGTTCACTTACTTAGGAACACATTTTAAGCTTGTATTTAAAAGTTTGTCTAGCTAGTCATAACTAACCTGAGCATCTGTACCACAGTTAGGCTGGTTGCCTGTTCTAACAACTACTTTGTACCGAGCACTACTCTTGATATTTTCATGGCTCTCAGTCTTGCACCCAATAAAAGGCCTGCTAGGCAGTGTCTCAGGTTTTACTGGGTTCTCATATCTTTTCAGTTGTGTTCCATGAACCTTCTTCTCGGATTTCTACAAACAGAAGTGTTTTCATAGCATAACTAAAAAAATTAGCTCAACAGTTTACCAGAAAATATGTGTGTGTGCGTGCGTGTGTGGTGTGTATGTGTGTGTGGTGTGTATGTGTGCGTGTTGGTGTACTTTAGTTCATCAACTAGTGGAAACAATATGATAATGGGATAATAATATTCATAAAATTCATAAAGTTCCACCTTCATTGTTTAAATATTTTATAAAATGAAAATAAATTATTTTTCAGTCTCCTGTTTTTGGTCTTTCTCATTTAAGGGTCGCCCACGCAAATGTTACATCCTGCTACAGAATGTATTGTGGCTATTTTGCGCATGAGATTTTGCACATGAGTTTGTGGCTAAATGCCCTTCATAACACCACCAACAGTTCCTCTGTGATTTGGGCTACTGACCTACTGATTATATGCCAGTGCACTAACCACTGACCGACGACTGCTTCCTAAAGATATATTATTTTTAGTAGAAAGTTTTATTAACATTTTGAATGACAGGTGTTTTGATATGAAACAATTTCATTGGATGAAACTTATTTTATTTGATACTAGTATACTTGGCAGTCTCGTGCACCATGAGAGATCGTAATGAGTAATCAGTAAATGCATTATTAATTCATGAAGTGAGAGTACCCAAGTTCAATTCCCGCGCGAGGTGAGTTTTGTTCTTAACGTTCTTAGCATAGCTTAGGACGGATGGATGGACAGACAAACGGACAGACGGACATTGCTCTTATTATAATAAAGATTATAGAAAAGATGAGCAAGTTTTGTTTTGTATTAATGTTATAATCATTTCAAAAGTTCATCACACAGTGAGCTATCATTCAGCTTGAACACATTTCACTCGTCACTGACAGGTTTCACCTAGTGTCATCGGTTAGCTAACTATCAAGATATGCAAAATGATCTACAATAACACATTTAAGATTTAGCATTCATCACAACTTAGATTTATTTTTCATGTAGATTTAACAACCACACATATAGTACCTGTGGTATAGCGAGAGAGTCTTAGGATCTGTAGTAAAAAGTTGCTACAAATGATAAACATTGTTTATCATGTATAGCAACATGTTACATACTAGCCTTCATAGCTGCATAGCAACATGTTACATACTAGCCTTCATAGCTGCATAGCAACATGTTACATACTAGCCTTCATAGCTGCATAGCAACATGTTACATACTAGCCTTCATAGCTGCATAGCAACATGTTACACACTAGCCTTCATAGCTGCATAGCAACATGTTACATACTAGCCTTCATAGCTGCATAGCAACACGTTATATACTAGCCTTCATAGCTGCATAGCAACATGTTACATACTAGCCTTCATAGCTGCATAGCAACATATTACATACTAGCCTTCATAGCTGCATAGCAACATGTTACATACTAGCCTTCATAGCTGCATAGCAACATGTTACATACTAGCCTTCATAGCTGCATAGCAACATGTTACACACTAGCCTTCATAGCTGCATAGCAACATGTTACATACTAGCCTTCATAGCTGCATAGCAACACGTTATATACTAGCCTTCATAGCTGCATAGCAACATGTTACATACTAGCCTTCATAGCTGCATAGCAACATGTTACATACTAGCCTTCATAGCTGCATAGCAACATGTTACATACTAGCCTTCATAGCTGCATAGCAACATGTTACATACTAGCCTTCATAGCTGCATAGCAACATGTCACATACTAGCCTTCACAGCTGCATAGCAACATGCTACATACTAGCCTTCATAGATGCATAGCAACATGTTACATACTAGCCTTCATAGCTGCATAGCAACATGTTACATACTAGCCTTCATAGCTGCATAGCAACATGTTACATACTTGCTCAGATAGCTGTATAGTAGCATGTTACAGACTATAGTCTTCTTAGCTGTGTAGCAATATGTTAGCAACCAGCTCTCATAGCTGTTTGTTATAATCTAGTTTAGATACCTACATGTATATAGCAACATGTTACCGGCTAGCTCAGTTAGCCATAAAGCAGTATGCTACAGGCTAACTCATTCAACAGCCTGTTGTAAGCAGTTGCAAATACTGCATATTGAACTAAAATATAGTGATCTAGACACCTGCCACAAACGTTACAAAGGGCTATAATATAGCTGTGAGAGAAACTCTATGCTGCTATATTAAAGGAATATACTAGAGTGTAGCTAAGTAGCAATGCCTCAGTCTCTCATGTATTTGTGTACTTAGTAAAATTGTTTGTCTGTCCCAGTTTCACCTTTTTGACTTGATATTCTATGTCTTTAGTTTCTCCAAACCATCATTTTAGTACTACATCTGGTCTCAGAGACTATTAGGTCTCGACACAAAATCTACTTGATAAAAGTTTCTTATCAGCTTCTTTAGAAAAAATTCAGTCTTACCATGTGAGCTCGGTGCTCCTCCTGGGTTGTACATAGGTAACAGTATCCATTTATTGGTTCAGTTGAACCCATTTCTAAAAGAAACAACATTACATGATCACAACTCAACATATTTTGTACAAGTCTATAAAAATATATTTTTTTGAAATGAGAGCAGCTGAATAATAAGTTTTTCATAATTTAAGACGTTAAAAAAACTTTTAAGAAAATAGTTTTGAGAAAATATTGTCAAGAAATAATACACGTAAGATTTTTATAATGTTAATGTAATCAACTAGCTGGAGGCTTGGCACACTCTCTAAGCACTGTACCAAAAATGACTGAAATTTTGTAAGATACGGGTTGAATGGTTGGATTATCTAAAACTGGTGCAAGTACAATAATCATTAGGAAATCTTACAGGCTTGATAGCGTGTTAAACTTTTACACTTTCCATAGCCATTTTTCCAAATAAATTTTTGCGTTTATGACTGACCAAAAGACACATACAAAGCCAGTTTCAAATAAGCTGTCAGTGAAGGTGGGAACTAGAAACAGCCAAAATAGCAAAGAGCTAAGATTAAATATATAGAGTTGGCGACATGGAAGCAGTAGTTGAGTCATCTTATATCAACAGCAAGTGAATGTGAGATGCTGTGCTACGTAAAATTTTCTAAGTTCTGATATGATTATAAACCAACAATATAAAGTTGTCATTTCTAACACAAAATAAACTGTGTGAACGTTTAGTTCTTTAAGAGCAGAGATAATTTTACAAAAAGGTAATATATTGCTTTAAATAGGTTAGTTTAAGGGTTGATATGCCTTCTAGTGAGTACAAACAATTCATCGCTGTCTGATTGTATCATTCAAGTTTATTATACATTCAATAAATTTTTATACACATAGATGTATTTGTGTATATTTACAGACGGTCACCTGAAGAGAGGATTTGAACAAGACATGCTGATTGTGACTCAAGCATGAAAAATAACAACTTAAGATAAATATGTCAACTTAACCTAGCTTAACACCAGTTATATCAACACTCCATATTTGTCATAGAGTAGAGTGATGTTTACTGTAGGTCTGTATACTTACACATACATCAATCATCAGTAAGTATTGTATATATACGTGTAAGTTGCTGTTGTAAGTATAAAATGTGGTGAAAATAAAAGACCAACACATATACATAATTATGCTTGAACTCAATTTACAGAAGCTAAAATTTCTACAAAACTTTAATTGTAAGGCCTATGTAAAATATATGATGAATTCATTTATGTATCAACCATATATCATTCACCACATCTAGAACATCAGCAAGTAACAATAAATACAGTATTCGTTATTACAAAACTACAGGCGTATAACTATAGTAGTGGCTGTCTACCTGGTTACCAGCAGCAGTCAGCGTTGCGTCCCCTCTGATTGATGGGGATATTTGCACTTGGATGGTTATGCAGTCTGTTCAATTATTGATTACAGTTGTTTATGAATTACAAGTGAACCTGATTATTGAATATTTTCTCACTGATTTGATTCTCAACAGCAAATATGAGACATGCTTGTGAGGACACGGCGAGACATGCTGCTCTTGCTAAAATGTTCAACGGATTAAACATTTTGCTAAAACACCACTTTTTAATTTATGTCAACAGTAACAAAAATCGTAGCTGTTGTAACCATTTAATATAAAACTTAATGATGCCGTTGCCAATATATCTATTGTTGCCTCCCATAGAGTCAATATGTAATCAATAATTCATTATCAAACAATAGAAAGACCATAAGGCTGTACATAGTACAAGCTTGCGAGGCAGTTGTCTCCAGGTAAACACCGCTACTGCTAGAAAAACTTTAAAGTATATTTGTATCACATACATCAATTAATGTATTGTAGTTTTAATTAGTTATTAGTGATGTTTATACGATCAACAAACATAGGATCTAAGGCTTCATGTAGTATAGTTCGACATCTGATAGTTACAATCTATGCTAGGTTAAAAACAATAAGGACCAAACTTGCAAATTCTTGGCGAACCTGTAAGACTTACAACTGTACAAAGAGTTTTCAAATTTAGATTTCAAATTTTGTAAAACAAAATATGAATCAAGGTTAGAATCTCACATTTGCGTGTCACTAAAATCTTTACTATAATAACAGCCGTGTCTGTCTATTTGTCCAAAGTCATGCACAAAGTGTTAGGAAAAAAGAATGCCCCGCACAGGAATTGAACCCCAATATGCTTACTCCCAGCCAAGCGCGCTACCATCTGCTCCACTCAACCACTTTTACACATGCAAGAATAATTGAGCACATATTTATTACACCTGACAATCTTCTATTATGGCGCACGAGATTGCCAGTGTACTAGTGTTAAACAAATTGTTTAATGTAAAGATAGATTTTATTTTAATGAGTGGAGTTATCTTCTTAATATCATGAATTAGCAAGACAACTCCTAGTCTCACAAAAATGACAACTTCTACTCACAACGGTAGTATCACCCTGTGAGTTACTAAGGAAATGGAACATGCCTATGTAAGCACCAACAATCCTTTGCTGCAGGATGTATGACAAGCACATGCAAGCAGGTTATTTTGGTTTTCAGCGGTTGATTAGAAGGATTCCTCTCCAACCGCACTAATCTCCATATTCTGGGTCACAGAAAGTATTTGAATTTTAATAGTTTACATATATGGGAGGACATTTGCATAAAGGTCATAAAAGCAGGAAACATGTACTTGTGTCTTCTTCATTTTCAACAAACTTACAAAGATTGATGCTGACTCCACTAAAAACTAAGACTAAACAGAGATTAATTCCGTTGCAGCGAATTAGGACTTTTTATCTTTTCAGATAATGACAAAGTTTTTTTAAATGTCTGTGCGTGAAAAATATTTTATGAGAAAGCAAAAAGCATGTTGAAATTTCCTGTATTGAATGTCCCTAGAATAACAGATAAAATTTCTTGTTATTTCAAGAGAACATTGAATAAGAAGCCATTTTAAGCCCTATTTTAGTCAACAGCCATCTCGTTATGAGAACGCAAAAACTTGAATAACTGAAGCAAGTCGACAGCCTAGGATAGCCATACTCATTTTTAACTGTACTGACCACTGGAACACAAGCTATTAAATTATTCATGCTACAGCTAACATGTTCTGTCAAACGTTCCCTTGGGAGTGTGCTGCAATTTGTTTGACTTCTCCCACAATTCAACAGTACATGGTAGCTCCTTAATAAATACAACAGATAACTTCACATACGATTAAAACACAAGTTACATAAATTATTAGAGTTATAACCGGTAAAACATTTATATTTTATGTATTTTATGTAAGTATTTTGGTACATGCCAAAAATCGAAAAGACGTGTTTTAAAAGTTGGTAATCTAATAGTATTGTGGAGTTGGAATAGTGAATTGAAGGTTGTAGTAACAGAAAGTTCATAAACTGAAGCATATGATAGCAGATGTAGTATGTTGGTGTCAGAAAATAAAAAATGATGTTTGTCATACGTGTGGAGGATAAATATAAATATTCGGGGCACAGTTTACGCAGGGTTGCAAAATGCTAGTACTAGCGCCAACCTTGTAACTTATGCTCTAAAAAGCATGCTAGAAGCATTGAACATGAGTGAAATAATTCGTCTTTGAAATTTATTGAAAATTTTTTTTAGCATGCAACTCATAATATATCTATTGCATAATTTTTTATACTAATTTTTAGTAATCTCACTCAAATAGATTTGTTTATAGAAGGACAAATACAAATATTCTCGGAACAATTTACACAGGATTTCGAAAGTGACTGTCACTTTCTTTGTGTTACAGTTAGATGGACTGAGGCGTTGCCTTGGTAATGCAGGAGACAAGTTGTGCGTACTCAAAACTATGTGAATTATGTAGTACCTAGCCAAATGCCTGGCATTGCACGGGTAATACAACAATTACACAATGAATTTGAGTAACTCACCTGATTAGCCAGTAAAAGTAAACTCACCTTTACTAAAACGATTGCCATGTTTGCAGACAGCTTAATAATCGTTACGTTATGCGTAACTGTCAACCGTGTT
Organism: Watersipora subatra; assembly: GCF_963576615.1. Classification (NCBI taxonomy): domain Eukaryota; kingdom Metazoa; phylum Bryozoa; class Gymnolaemata; order Cheilostomatida; family Watersiporidae; genus Watersipora; species Watersipora subatra. The sequence goes on along the minus strand of NC_088712.1, from coordinate 46,398,802 downwards.
AGTTAATGGCCCTAAGAGCTCCAAGAGTGATTATTTTAACCAATATAAAGAATGTGCTAACAGCCTTTGACAGCTTGGCTATCATACGTAGTATAATAAATTAGATTGCCACTCTGCCCACCGAAAGGTACTGAGATCAAAACATCTGCGACGCAGATTTTTCGTTTCTGGATTTAATTGCTATAACTGGACAAAATTAATGACCAATTTTGATATATGAATAGATAAACTCTGCCAACATAATTTATTTGGATTATTTGTACTCGTGTACTGTAAAACCTTAATTTTTTTACATTTTAGTTTTATTTCTACCAGTCATTTTACTGTTATTTATAAAACTGCAATGTTTTGAGAACTTTCAAATGTTGTTTAATAAACAATTTTTATGATGCACAGTCAAATCATTTGCTCAAAATTTAAAAAAAGCAGGGTATAAGGCAGCCCCAAATACCAGCAACTTCTGCCTTCATTTTAGCCAAAATCTATTTTGTGACAAACATTAAAAGCATTACAGCATTCATGTCAAGGTCATGTCAAGTCTGCTCTGCAAACACGTATGCACTAAACAATCAGTTAAGAAAAAATAGATGCAGGACCATCTCAGTTCGTCATGAGAACAAAAGTTTAGAAGCTTCAACAGCTTGTTCGTGAGAAAAGTTGAGAAAACGTACCTGTTCTGTCATCAATATAGTCGAGCAAAAAATAATCCCTTTTAGCTTTGTCAAGACTTCCTGTGTCTTTGATTCTTGTCTCTCTGCACTGCCACCTCGAAGACGTATCTACCAAGTGTAAGAACATTGCGCTTTCAGAGGATGTAATACCTGCTCCCGATTATATTTGCTGCCAATTTGTGCTTCAAGGTGGTCCAAAGGTCATTAACTTACATTTACAAAATATAATCGATGTCAGCAAAGCATGGAACAGCTGCCAAGATACAAAATTTTCTGGTAAATTATGGTGGTATAGGCTTGATCATGTGACTGGTACTGTTGCAGATATTTGCTTGTAAATGTCTTTATCAATGCATTAAAATATGGAAATAAAGAAATTGCGCTACCCTGGCCATATAATAGTAGTATACATTTTATTGACAAAATGTGCAAATATTTGCATTTAGGCTTTGATTGAGCTTAGTTAGCCAACCAAAAATGGGCCTGTTGAAAAAAACCTGTAAAAACTTAATTTTAAATGAGTTAAATTTAATTTCTTGTATTATATGGGATTTTACAAGTTGTATAAAAATATGAAGTTGTCCAGATGAATAGACAGATTACAGACTTTGAAAACAACTCTCCACAATATAAATGACTACCTGAGGAAATGCTCTCTGTGTCATCACTGTAGCCTGAGGTATCCAGTTCCTTGTGTTTGAGATACTCAAGTTGACTAGACAAACTGTCTGCCTTGACTCTTAGCCTAGATTCTTTTACATCATCTTTGTTTAGTTGGCAGAACTTCTGCAGGCCCGCACCATATATTTGGGGGTTTACTGGACCGACAGATGTCATGCGAGTTTCTGCGCTGACCCTGTAGCAGATTTATTTGTATCTGAATGAGTCTTCTCCGATAGCTTTTGTTAAAATATTAGCACTTGAAATGTCTTAATATTAGCACTTGAAATGTTTTAATATTAGCACTTGAAATGTATTAATATTAGCACTTGAAATGTCTTAATATTGCCACCTGAAATGTCTTAATATTAGCACTTGAAATGTTTTAATATTAGCACTTGAAATGTCTTTTTGGGCAAATAGAACTTAGATTGGTAGCAAATTATAGATACCGAAGACACTTTCTGATGCGAGACTAGAACATAAACGAACTTGAAAAGTAAACTGCTTTTATAGAAAATTAACCATTTATTCACTACCATAGCAGCATAAGGCATTCCAATAAGTTTCTTTTAATTAAATTTAAGTCTTGCTGAGGTTTTTAAGTTTTAAAGAAATGTTTAAATAGCATCTCTGTTAAAGAAAACAACTCAAAAATTTTTTTAATTACATCCCGAAGATGAATAAAAAATCATATTACCTAAAACTATCTCACTTTAATAAAAACAAATTGTGCTACAACAATTAAAAATTTTAACTTGTGAGATACTCGTATTCAACGTATTCAAAAATTTAATCCAAATGCAAAGACCTAAACTTGAACTGCTGTAAAACAAAATCAACTGAAAATCCATAGGAAATATCTGCCTCATAGAATTGAGTTTATCATGGAATAAACAAATATAAGCGTGCATTGTCATGTAGACCAGCATTTCTTTCCCACTGTGTCATCAAATTGACAATTTACGTGCAGAATTTACATCAAAATCACAACAAAATGAAAGTTTCTATAAGTTAGTAAAAGTTTTTTAACTTCTAGGCCAGATATGATAATGCAGTATTGAGGTGAGAGCCGGCCAGCTCTGTGTCTGAACCAGTTCTTGACACAACTTGACTCGGCTAAGCTACCAGAGAAAAAAAACCAGCCTGGCATGTGGTAAAAGAGAGCAGAGCTTGCATCACCTTTCTTCATATATAAAGAAGAAGAACACAAGCAAAAAGTGGAGCAACTTTGTTCCTTCTTTATATAAGTGATTTATTGTACATGCTGACATACAAGTACAAATATATTTGACTACCACTGTGCGATTAATTTGAGATTGGTGTGGTGCGAAGAAGTCTGGAAGACTCAATATATACATATAAATACAGTATATACCTCTGCAGACATGCAATTGGGTGAAACCAGTTTAAATTGCTTTTTATGCAAGTTCTCCGACTGAAGCCACCAAACAGATGTCATTAATCTAAATGACTTGAATATCACCATTCTTTCTAACTCAGTTAAGTAATTTAGGTTTTTATTTATTCTCGTACACCTAATAGTTAGTGTCATGCACTTGCATGTGAAACTTATCTTGTATAGCAAGTATTCCATTTTTGGCATAAAATATGACAAAATGATAAAAAAAAAACTTCAGCTGGTAGATACAAGGTTGCAGAGCTCAACATACCCTGTTCCCTGATATAGAAACTCAACATCTTTCACTCTTGTTGTATTATGTGTGGTTTCTGTTTTAGGTACGAAACGAGGTTTGGTCTCAGGCATTTTCTACAACAGTGCAGTGCTTATTAATACCACATATTCATTATTCGCCAAGTATTCATTAGAAAGTGTTTTAACTACATAATTATTTTCAAAATTTTCACAACTAATACTTCATGTCAAATCCTACAAAACGAAATTGAAAATGTAAGTATTTAAGTTAAAAACTCTGTTCCCTATTTTAATCTCAAACGAAACCGCAAAAAGAAGCACATCTATTCCAAAGACGTTTCAAAATCTAAATTTATTTTGTTCCCACAATGATTAAAAGTACTTGATTCAACACTTACAAAAAGCCTTAGCTAATGAATGTTTGAGCACTGTTCAGTTTCTGAAAAGGGTAAGAAAGTAACACAAGACTCCTATTAAGCATTCCTTGGCCCAATCCCTCCACGAGGACTGCGCGTGCATTTAATTTGTTAAAAACTACTAAAACTCAACTAACCTATGTGGGTAATAAATATATTTTCATTGATATCAATAATGCCAAATATTTTCAAGACTAAACATTGTCGAACTGATTATGAGCTTTATATCTGTATCTGGCTATACGCAAAAATAATTCCTTTTTTAACAGAAAACGCTTTGCTTAGCAACGCCTACATATAGTAGGAGCGCGCGTCGTACGCCCAATCAAGAATATCGTATACGGTCATTGTGAGGAGCTTAGGTGTTTCCGCTATTATAGGCTGGAATTTACCCCATAGAAAGAAATTAATGGCGCTATTTTAGCGCCAATAATAATAGTGAGCACTATAATAGTGAGCAGCGCTGTCGCAAAAGCTTACATTTGAGTTTGTTTCAACTGTATCAAATTATCAACAGGTTCAAGTCTGTACGTAGGATTTTATAAAAACAGAACAAAGATCAGCAGCAAAATAATAGTTTGTCAATGTTAGCTGTGTTAAAGTTTGTTTCAGTGTTTATTAGTCTTGGTTTATCCACGGGCTAGCCGGGTCACTCACTCAAGGATTTTCGCCACGCTCATACAAAACAAAAACAACAGGGTAGACACACTTTTCGCGGTCTTCCGCACGAATATTCAAAAATACTAACAGATGTCAATTCTATCGGCCAAACACAACCTACTAATGGATGAGCAACCTATTGATGTATCCGAATACCTCATATATAATAAGCCAACCAGGTTACATAAAGGTTAATACCCACTTTATCTCTGGAAATATGCCTGCCCGCAGTTTTTGGCCAAGATTAACCAGGGTTCATCATACACAAAAATGTCTATTACGGGTTCCGGAGGGAGCCCGTTCTGTTTATTGAGTTCGGGCGTCCATATAAACACCCTGTCCCGAATAGTAGCCACAATGTAAGCTAATCACAACGCTATACAATACCTACGCGCTAGTTGTAGTAGGGGAGTGTTCATTTACGTGCTCATGATTTATTCAACGCGTGAATTTGGTTGGCTTAAAAATAGTTTAAGTTTTGGTACGGGGACAATGGACCCACCCGATAATGTTAAATAACGGACTACCTCCGGAACCCGTAAGAGACATTTTGGTGTATGATGAACCCTGGTTAATCTTGGCCAAAAACCGCGGGCAGGCATATTTCCAGAGATAAAGTGGGTATTAACCTTTATGTAACCTGGTTGGCTTATTTTATATGAGGTATTCGGATACATTAATAGGTTGCTCATCCATTAGTAGGTTGTGTTTGGCCGATAAAATTGACATCTGTTAGTATTTTTGAATATTCGTGCGGAAGACCGCGAAAAGTGTGTCTACCCTGTTGTTTTTGTTTTGTATGAGCTGGCGAAAATCCTTGAGTGCGTGACCCGGCTAGCCCGTGGGTTTATCCAAATATGCCTATCAGCCTATAGCGCTTTGCTTGAAGTATTTGAAATGTATCCTCAAGTGTGATTCCATTTTAGCTTACATGATTGTTTTTTGCGCATATCCAGCCTTGCTTCTGTTATCAAATTAAAAGGGCAGCTTTCGGATTAATGGCTGTATTATAATATTCTGTTAGATTTAGCATATAACAGTAGTTATAGCTGCGTCTATAATGTTGAAATATTTACTAGTTCAAGTTGAAGTAAAATCAGGGCAACTCTCGAACATACCTGCCAACCCAAGAGTGGGGCAATGCGTGATATTTGGTTTTGGGGCAGTTGATGTATCAATGATAGTATATATAAAGTTGTGGAAATTGGGGCAAAAATCTCACGCATTTTCATTTTTTCTTTGGGGTGATTGTGTGAGTCTCACGCCCAATGCGTGAGAGTTGGCAGGTATGCTCTCGAACCAAGCCAAACAGGAACTGATGCTTGGCTAAGTTGTTGTATACATATATGCACTTACATGAGATTGAAGCGAAGAAGGACCCGGTCTGGTTATCCCCACGCTTATATACTCTTCTCACAACTACCACGTCCTTGACTTCTTGTAACCTCTCGTAACTACCTGTAACTACCATGACCTCGGACATTAGCGTAGCCCGCGGCCCACCAACCCGATTATACAACAAAGTAGCTGAGGCACCTCCAATAATTAACCACACATTGGCACTCCTAGGCTTAGAGCCATTAATACAGACACACTATTTCACAGCCGATAGCAGATTGTGGATACACCAGCGCAACCCTAGCAAGAACAGACAATTTAGATTCTATATATCACAGCTGATAGCAGACTGTGTATATCAGTGCAACTCCAGCAAAATCTAACAATGCAGATTCTATATATCACAACTAATAGCAGACTGTACATATTGTTCAAATATTATTATATCATAGTAGTTTAGATAATGTTGGATTATGTTTTAGAGTTGTCTGCTCGTCTTTATTATTATTCAACTTATATTTTACCCACAATTCTTTTTCTTCTTCCCTTGCTTGATTGTATCCTGATAATGGTGGCTGTATAATAAAAGGACTCAACTATAAATCCCTTATAATCGCGTATAAAACAATAGGTTATGGGCCCAGGAAGACTCTAATATCAAGCAAGCACCATGGATGATAAACTGTCTGTGGATAAACTTACTACGTCCAACTATTCTACATGGAGATTCAAACCGAAACATTTGCTCATTGCAAAGGAACTTTATGAACATTGTGATGGTAGTATTGCAGAGCCAACGGAAGGTGCAGATGCTAAGAAAGCTTATATAAAACAATCACAGAGAGCTCTTAGTCATATTGTATTGGCGATCAGTGATGAATTCATATATTTGATCACTGAGTGTGAGACACCGAAAGCAGCGTGGGAGAAGCTACAGTCTCACTTCGAAAGAGACACACTAGCAAATCGGATATATCTAAAGAAACAATATTTCAGAGCTATCATGCGTGATGGTACATCTATAGAAAATCATCTAAAATATATGAAGGATATTGTAAACAAGCTCACGGCTATCAAAGCCCCGGTGAGCGAGGAAGATCAGGTAGTAACACTGTTGGGCAGTATGCCGAGTAGCTATGCAACTGTTGTGAGAGCTTTAGAAGCGCAAAAGCCTGAAACCCTAACATTAGAATTTGTTCAAAACGCGTTACTCAATGAAGAGCAGAAACATGGTGTAAAAGCTGCCGAAATGGATTCTGGTGAAAGCGGCAAGTATGGAAAAACGACTTCAAATTCTGACACTGCCTTATATCCCGTAGGAGATAACACGTATGAGAGAAGATGCTATAACTGCAATTCACCATATCACATGGTCAGAGATTGCACAGCGCAACAGAATAGTCGAGGTAACTACAATCGTGCTAACTACAATCGTGGAAACTATAGTCGCGGAAACTACACTCGTGGTCAGGGCCGTGGTCAGGCGAATCAGCATGGAGCTAAATTTGTGACTGAATCCCAAGCAACTGAAATTCAAAGTGAGGAGAGTGCTTTTCTAGTAGGAGAAAATATAGCGGCAGTGAAAGAATGGCTCATTGACAGCGGGGCAACTCGTCACATGACTCCTGAAAACGGTGGTTTCAGTACATACACAAAGTTTGACCAGCCTGAGAAAGTTGCTATAGCGGACGGCAGAGTATTGGATGCCATAGGCTCAGGTAACATTATGATATCAGTGTCCGTTAGCCGGAAAATGAAAAGAAAAGCCACTCTCCACGATGTACTTCATGTACCAGATTTGAAACAAAATCTATTCTCTGTACAGTCGGCCGCTAGTAAGGGTATGATAGTACAATTTGGCCACAGTAGATGTTGGGTTAAGAACAAACTCCACCAAATACATGCTATGGGAACTCTCGTTGGGAAACTTTACTATTTTAGATCTGGAGTCGTCTGATCATAAAGCTAATCTAGCGTCGTCGTGTAACAATATATGGCATAAGAGACTCGCTCATATCAATCCTACCAGCATCGGACTTATGAACCGTGAACAGCTTGTTACAGGTGCCGATCTGTCTAACGTAAGTGTAGGTACCATATGTGACCCTTGTGTGAAAGGTAAAATGGCTCGAAAACCGTTTATAGCTAGAGATGGTATTAAATCTACTAGAGTGCTAGAACTAGTTCATAGCGATTTATGTGGTCCAATGCAGAATAAATCAATTGGTGGCAGTAGATATTTTGTGAGTTTTATTGATGATTTTAGTAGATTTTCGTATGTTTATTTTATCAATGAGAAATCGGATGTATTTTCTGTATTTAAAGAGTTTGAAGCCTTAGTGACCAACTAAACCGGCCAGCCAATCGAAACCCTTCGAACTGACGGTGGAGGGGAATACGTATCAAGCGAATTTGAAGAATACCTGCACTCTCAAGGTATTCAGCATCAACTAGCCGTTAGATATTCACAACAGCAAAACGGTGTAGCAGAACGGTATAATCGCACTGTATGTGAATTAGCCGGCACATTAGTAATCGACGCCGCATTACCGAAACATTTCTGGGCTGAGGCCATTTCAACAGCTGTTTATGTTAGGAATCGTGCCCCCACTACTGCTCACCATGAGCCCACAACTCCATACCAGCAATGGTACAACTGTAAACCAGATATTAGTAATCTAAGGGTGTTTGGTTCTTTAGCCCATGCTCATGTACCAAGTGAGCTCGGTCAGAAACTGGATGATAAAGCAGAGACAATGATGTTTGTTGGCTATAGCCTTAGATCAAAAGGCTATCGTTTATATAATCCTTCTACTAAGAAAGTCGTAGTACGCCGAGATGTCGTGATAGATGAAAATAGGTTAGGGTTACCAGAGTTCGAGACTAACCAATGTGAGGATGAAGACAACTCCGAAAAGCTTACAGTTGAATTACCAGAACCTGAAAATCACTCAGCAGTTACACGAAAATCACAGCGAAACCCCAATCCTATTGTAAGATTCGGGGTTGATGAGTATGTCAATCATGTGGCTTGCCTCACCAGCAATATAACCGAACCGCTAACAATGTCAGAGGCTATGTCTAGTCCCCAATCGAAGCAATGGATGAACGCTGCCTCCGAAGAATACACCGCATTAATCGATAATCAAACCTGGACATTAGTAAAACTACTGGCTGGTCGTAAAGCCATTGGTAGTAAGTGGGTGTTCAAAACCAAGTGCAAACCCGATGGAAGCGTGGACAGATTCAACGCTAGATTAGTAGCCAAAGGGTATAGTCAAAAACAAGGAATAGATTACGATGAAACATTTGCACCAGTAGTGCATCGGTCATCACTTCGAGCGCTTCTATCATATGGCACGGATAGAGGCATGTTGATACATCAAATGGACGTAGTAACAGCTTTTCTCAATGGTAAAGTTTCTGAGGAATTATTTATGACACAACCTGATGGATTTGTATCGCCTGGAAATGAAGAGTTGGTATGCAAATTGAATCGCTCTCTGTATGGCCTAAAGCAATCATCACGATGTTGGAATCTAGTCCTCGATGAGTATCTGCGGCAGCTTGGCTTCTCTCCTTCGAGCGTTGAACAATGTGTCTATGTACGTAACGACCATGGCGATCAAACGATATTAGCGGTCTATGTAGATGATATCGTAATCCTAAGTGACACTGATCAATCGATGAAAATAATCAAAGAATCGTTAAGTTCAAAGTTTCAGATGAAAGACCTAGGGCAACTGCAATTTTGTCTAGGTATAAACGCGGAATTCACAGACACCTCAGTGAAGCTGCACCGGAAACATTATATTCAGCAGATTCTTGAGAAGTATGATATGTCCGACTGCAAAAGTGTAGCAACCCCGTTCGCTACAGATATACAACTAGTGAAGGATGACGGCAGTAAATCTGTGGATCACACTCTATATCAATCGATCGTAGGCAGCCTTCTCTACGCATCTACAGCTACACGACCAGACATCGCACATTCTGTGGGAGTGTTGTCGAAATTCAATTCCATGCCGACCCAAACGCACCTCACTGCCGCAAAGCGCGTTCTCAGATACTTAAAAGGCACCATGGACTATGGGATTACATTCAACAAAATTGACACACAACCCGTTGGTTATTCAGATGCTAACTGGGCTGAGAACGACGAATCTAGACACTCGATATCCGGAAATGTTTTTATGTCCAGCAGTGGGCCAATCAGCTGGTTCAGTAAACGCCAATCGACAATCGCTCTGTCTTCAACAGAAGCTGAGTATATCGCAGCTTTCGAAGCTGCAAAAGAGGCAGCCTGGCTACGGCAATTATTCGTTGACATTACTCGAGAGACATTACCACCAATAGTACTCCGCATAGACAACCAATCAGCCATCAGCATAGCAAACAACACTAACGTTAGTAAGCGCAGCAAGCATATGGATATAAAATATCATAATATTCGACAAGAAGTCCAAAACCACAATATAGTCACAGAATATTGTCCAACTGATGATATGATAGCCGATATCTTCACCAAACCCCTACCTAAAATTCGTTTCGAGAAACTTCGTGTTATGTTAAATGTGGGATAGACGCCTGGCTGGCCGGTAACTAGGAACATTATTATTACAGGGTGTACACTTCATATTTGCATACATTATTTTGTTGTGAAATTATCAAAACTATGTGGGAGTGTTCAAATATTATTATATCATAGTAGTTTAGATAATGTTGGATTATGTTTTAGAGTTGTCTGCTCGTCTTTATTATTATTCAACTTATATTTTACCCACAATTCTTTTTCTTCTTCCCTTGCTTGATTGTATCCTGATAATGGTGGCTGTATAATAAAAGGACTCAACTATAAATCCCTTATAATCGCGTATAAAACAATACATATACATTACCAGAACAACGCTAACACGAGCCGACAATACAGACTACATATCACAGCTGATAGCAGACTGTCTATAACAGGGCAACTCCAGCAAGAGCCGATAAATCAGATTATATATCACAGCCGATAACAGCCTGTGTATATCAGCGAAACCCCAGTAAGAGCTGACAATTCAGACTATTATTATATCACAGCCAATAGCAGACTATGTATGTACTAGCGCATCCTTTGATCCAAGCTGTCTAAGTTACATAAGAAGATATGTAATACTTGAATAAATTTATTGTAGTACGTTTTTCCATACAAGCCAAATTCCGACTGCCTCCAACGCAGAAACATCTGTTTATATATGTGAGCAGAAGCAAACTCAACAAATGATTGGCTGTTACGATTAGTTAAAATTTGTAGGTCAAAACGGCAGTTATTTTTAAAAGAACAAACACTATTTGCAAGTGAATTCATGATATAAAAATTTGCCTACATTTTTATAATGCATTAATTAATATGGGAACAGAATTAATAATAAAACAAACAATTAACAAATAGTCCTTCTCTATTTTTGGGAAATTTTCTGCTTGTGAGTCCAAGGGAGCGAGTGCCTTATAATCCTTTTAGTGAACGCATTCTTGCTTGAATTTATTTCAATGAGCTCCTTGGTTTCTGGTAGCAGTTGGCTTACGTCATAATTTGAATTACCTGGTTGCATATACATATACATAAGCCCATGTTAACTTGCTAGTATGCATCACCCAACATGGCACTCAATTGCTCCCCATAAAGGCTCCATCCACCGGAGCTCCATTGGCACTCAAACAGAATGGAGGGAGAGCTGGGCTCTGCATCTCTACAAACGGCAACCCGAGCCAGTACAAGATCGCAAGCCATACTCCAGGGAGTCTAAAACGCCGAGATGGCGACTAACACGAGACGAGGTGCCCATACTCCGCCGATCTATGGAGTCTGTTGTGGCTCGCCCCAAGGTGCCACTTCCAGAACCTTCACCACATTTTAGTGATACTGACCCCTAGGTCTGCTGGACTCACAAGTGCACGTACATCTGTAGCTTGTGCTCACATTCCCCTGGTCCTTTTTAGGGCCACCGACATCTGATAAAGAGTTGTTTCTTCGCTTTAGCGGCGGAAAGTTTATTCATAATTTTTATGCTAATTTACTACAAAGCCATAACTATTGAAACTGCAATACATAAACATCATCGATAGAGCATGGTCATTTTATCAGCATTTTATTTATACATCTAGAAAAAAATGTTTGCGGTCTAGTCACAAATTACTTTGGGCCGTAAACAAAAGATTAAAGTATGATTAATTGAACAGTTGTTTTGTTATTAGCAAACTATTGATATAGTGAATGTTTGCAAGCTCGATTGTAAATACATGTAATTGTTTTCAAACCGAATTCTTTAAACTTTAAGTAAAAAGTAATAGCTTATAGCTTTGAAATAGTTTCTAATTAGTAATTTAAAATTAAAGAATGATAGAGAGTCACTATTAATAAATAAATTTTTTGTGTTTCAGAGTAATATGTGCTGTTAGCTGTGATGCTACTGACTCCATAAAGGAAGTACTTAAAAAAGATAACTGGATGAAAATTACTTGTTGCTTGTTGAAAATTGTTGCTCTCTAAATTTATTTCGCGGCCTTAAAGCCTGTAGTAACTCTTTTATAGATCGAGAGAGTATATTACGTATACCATTAAATTATATTATTATCAGATTATATTACATATACCATTAAATTGTATTATTATCAGATTATATTATGTATACCATTAAATTATATTATTAACAGATTATATTACATATACCATTAAATTATATTATTATCAGATTATATTACGTATACCATTAAATTATATTATTAACAGATTATATTACATATACCATTAAATTATATTATTAACAGATTATATTACATATACCATTAAATTATATTATTATCAGATTATATTACATATACCATTAAATTATATTATTAACAGATTATATTACATATACCATTAAATTATATTATTATCAGATTATATTACATATACCATTAAATTATATTATTAACAGATTATATTACATATACCATTAAATTGTATTAATATCAGATTATTACATATACCATTAGAAAAATGAATTACATAACTATTAATCGGAAGGCAAATTATTGCAATAATAATCAGTGAAAAGAGTTTTTTATTGTAATTTTGTATAGTTTTGGCACCTTACCATCAAATGAACTGAAATGCAGCTTCAGCAACATAGGAGAGGAGCTGTTCGTAGGCCGAGGTGGCGGTAGACTATGTCAACTTTAGTTTAGTCAGATTATTAGTAATTGCTTACTTTAATATCCTTCATTTTTTTAATTTCAACCTGTCCTTTTACTTTCACATAAAAAGCTGCATTGTCTTGAGAACTTTCAAATGCTTGTTGCAATTTTTTATTGGTCAAAATATTTGCTTAAAACTTACATTGTTTACATAAAACCTTTTTGTCCATTTGCTCATAAGCCAAAGTTGAATGTTTAGTTACACGAAGTTAGTGTGCAGTTTTATAAAATAAACAATACCACATTATATATAATTAGTTGTAAAAAATGAACTGTTGTGTAACACTAAAACTTGTGCTGTTTGTGTCACCACAAAGTGTACGCGAAGACCTTTTTATTACCCGTTCATCAATACTTTGAATACAACGAGCTTCTGCTGCAGCAGTAACATTTTTTACTACTCGGTAATACCGGGAATTCATCCAGTCTTTACTATATGAACCGTGTCTGTCCTGCGGTTGCAAGTTGAAAAAGAGATTGCATCATACGGGATTCGAACTCTCAACTTTGGGCTTGGTAGCCCTACAGTCTAACACCTGCATCAATCGACTGTCATCTGGTTTTTTAGAATAACTATGGAGATAGTTAATTGCTGTGCTTTCATAGAACACCTGACGATTTCTGACAGCCCACTAGACTGCCAGGGTAATAGTAGAATAATGTTCAGATTTTTTATTGTTTTATTTGTATGTAAAGAACAAGCTTCTTTACTAGTTATAAAATCAAGGTCATTTTTTGTGTCAGATTTAATTGACAATAAAACTACATATTTTATTGTTTAATCATAAAAGGCAAATAAGGTTGCCTTTTTATAATGAGATAAAAAATAAATAAATTTTATTTATTTTTATAAAATAAATAATTTATTTTTTATAAACCCGATAAACTCATATTTTGTTAAGTTTTCTACTCGGTTTGACTTCTTCAGCATTGTCAGCCATGACAGATGCTGGTCTAAACTAAAACCATCAATCAAAAGGAGTTTGCGTAGAGAGGTCAATGTTACCATGTCAGATGAACTGCTCAGTCTTACTCATTATTTTAACTTCCTTTATTGAACTTATTTAAACTTTGTAGAGAAATTTTCATGTAGTAATTTCCCTTTATCATTATATATACAGGGTGCTGAGGCTATGTCCAACAAGGTGGTCCCAACTCATCCTGCAGTTGTCTTCGTTTTCAGTGGAAAGCGCAAATCTGGAAAGGATTTTGTAACCGAGAAGCTGAAGGTTTGCTTGACAAATTTGTATAGATTTTTGTAGAGATGGACTTTCATACATTCATACATATCTTTAGATTCCTGTAAAGATAGGCTTTCATACATACATACATATCTATAGATTACTGTAAAGATAGGCTTTCATACATACATATATAGATTCCTGTAGAGATAGACTTTCATACATACATACATATCTTTAGATTCCTGTAAAGATAGGTTTTCATACATACATATCTATAGATTCCTGTAAAGTTAGGTTTTCATACATACATACATATCTATAGATTCCTGTAGAGATAAACTTTCATTCATACATACATATCTTTAGATTCCTGTAAAGATAGGCTTTCATACATACATATATAGATTCCTGTAGAGATAGACTTTCATACATACATACATATCTTTAGATTCCTGTAAAGATAGGTTTTCATACATACATACATACATATCTATAGATTCCTGTGAAGATAGGTTTTCATACATACATACATATCTATAGATTCCTGTAGAGATAGACTTTCATACATTCATACATATCTTTAGATTCCTGTAAAGATAGGTTTTCATACATACATATCTATAGATTCCTGTAGAGATAGACTTTCATACATACATACATATTTATAGGTTCCTGTTGAGATAGGCTTTCATATATACATACATATCTATAGATTCCTGTCGACATGGGCTTTCATATATACATACATACATGTCTATAGATTCCTGTAGATATGGGTTTTCATATATACATACATATCTATAGATTTCTGTAGAGATGGATTTTCAGACATACATATCTATAACTTTCTCTAGAGATCCTCTTTTAGATACACATTCACATCATTGGCAGTCTTATGTAATCCCTGTATCTTTTTGTGTAAAATACATTTAAAGCTACTTGCAATTTAAAAGAACTTTGTATATGCATACCTAAGGCTATGTGTACTATCTCCCTCAGTTTGGGCACACTTGAATATAAGCCAGGGGCCTGAGGCCAAATGTTGATAAATCAATGCCAAAGTATAGCGGCACCGTGTAATATTTTATGTCATCGTTTTAAGGAGAATCACTACACTGTTGCTCATGAATCAGAAGTTCTCACCTTAGCTTAGGTTCTCATCTTAGCTTAGGTTCTCACCATACCCTGTTCACTTTCACTTGAACTATCAAAAATATTTAACTAAGTTTCTTTGTTGGACAGTTAGCATAAATTATATGCAGCTGGTAAAATTGAAGTGAAACGTTTTTTTTGTTGAAAAATAATCAAGCCTGCTTTCCTTAAACTTAGTCATACTTTCAGAGTGTTCTATAAAGGTTACAGGAATCATTGCACTCTCTATGAAACTAATCACACAAGCTGAATCCTTATTCGATTGGAGAACTTGGCTATCTTTCAATAAAGAGTAGTACATGTACTCGCTCGATGGTGGTACTAGGAATGTTTGACATTCATCATGTGAAAACATTTATTCTCACACGCTTACTCTCAAATTAGAAAAAATATTAACGAGGAAACATCATTCTCATTTAATATGAAGTTGTTTGTATAAATTTCAGATATTCTTATATATGCATGATATTATCATTGTTTTTGTATAAGTGTTTTGCTATATATGTATATATTTTGGTTAGTTAGTTATTTTATAAGCAAGCAAATATGCTAAATAAATAACAATTGATTTACTGTACAAGTGTCTTGCGGAGTAATAGAGATACAACTTTGACCTTTGAATGGCCTTATTGGTCACAAATAGTTAACCTAATACTGTCGGGTAATAAACAATGGTGACTCAGTCAGTCTGATTATAATACTTAGTGTGCATTTCCTATCGTGCTGCCAATAGAATTTTTACATCTAAATAAAGGTAGATTATTGAAAGTATATAATTGTTTGGTACACGCATTGGTAGGATAACTCCAAGTTATGCTTTTGGTGCCCACACATTTAAGATGTGGTATTTGTTGCAGGATGCATTGGGAGATGAGATATGTGAGATTATGAGATTATCTGCACCTCTGAAGAAGCAATACGCTCTTGAGAATAACCTGGACTTTGAGAAACTGCTGGATGCATGTACGCGATACGCTCCATTAAGGCTGGTTCACACTATATCACCGTATGTCGGCCTTGTCCTTTGACATTCATCGTCGACTATTGCGCAGTAAACCGATCGCATCGACGAAGCGATGCCGATATGTCGGGAAAGTGTCATCCACGACAGTTTGTACAATATGTACCATTTCGGTGGTAGTGATTCGCTGTCGTGGAAAGCTTAATCTATTTCTGTTGATAGTTGCTGTGGCACTAGATTTTGGTTTGCTTACGCGAAATCAAAGATGCTCTTGCGAGAACAATTAAAAAGAAAAATGAGGACACTTTGTCGCAAAGTATTCGCTTATCGGGTTCCTTTGGAGTATTCTTCTCATTTTATTTAGAAGGCAGAAGGCATTTATATCGGCAGTCAGGCATTACTTTAGCTGCGAAGTTATGCTTGTTTAGATCTTAACTTGATGTACACACTCTTAGGAAGTGTGACCTGGCAAATGTACATTTTACTAATGTCACTGACATAGTATCAGAAACATCAGTTACTCATCCAAAATACCTAGTACATGCATATTGTATACACCTAACAATCTCATAGATCTAGTATATTGTCTGCACTTGTCCATTTCTTAGACTTTGTATATTGAGCATGGTGTATATATTGGTGTAGCAACAGCATACATGTAGCGCCCCTAGCATGTTTTTAGCTATCAATTTTACAAAAATGTGATTTCTGTGCTCACTTATGGTTAGCTTTTATTGATATGAAATTTAGTGAATCTAAAATGGTTCCAATTTACTATTGCATATTTTTATTTGTTTTCATAGCGGAATACAAGGAACGGGTAAGAGTAGATATGATATCCTGGGGCGAAGCACGGAGAGATGCTGACCCAGGTTATTTCTGTCGCCTCTCGACTGTAGAGAACCCTGGTGCCCACAAACCAGTCTGGATTATAAGTGATGCTCGTAGGAAGACGGACATAGAGTATTTCACAAAGACATATCCTTCTGCCATGCTGACTGTAAGGGTCGAGGCCAAACCGTCTACTCGTACTAAGAGGTGCTAATTTCTTAGGCTTTTCTCTACCACTAATTTAGGGGAGGGGGAGGGGTGACCCGCAGGATTCTGAGTATTTCAATTGCTTGTTCACTTCAAGAAGTTCTAATCTGATCTACCTTCAATTTAAGTGGGGTGAGATGTATTTATAGATATTGTAATTATTCCACGACCAAACACGAGCAAAGCGATTGTTTGGGAGCTTTATGATAAATGCATATATGCGCACACAACTCCCGAAAAATTATCCGTTAATGGCCGTTACCAAACCCTTGTACCGAAATCCAATCAAAAAATTTAACCATTTTTGTGTAGAGTCATTTAAACCATAACTGTCACGAACAACTTTTATTGTATTTACTAGGTAAATCAGACACGCTGATTCCGATTTTGTACTCAAAATAAAGATTAGTCCACTAACCTTCAAAGTCATTTAGGCTTTTTTAAAGCGTTTCAATATCCGTTTCGAAAACAACACAATCGACATTACAAGCTCCGCCCATAAATATGTGACGAAACCTAGCTTTTTCAGAAACGGAAGTTAGGAAAGTTTAGTCCGATTTAGAATAATAGAGATGGGTGTCTTAAAACCCATTATTATCTAAATCCAGCCTGTAAAATAATTTCAGTTTTTTATGAAAGGGATATAAACTATTTAAAATTGCTTGCAGCTTGTTACATGACGTTTAAATGGGCTGGACGCCGAGAAAAATGAGCTCAAAAAGCGCGGTTTTATCACGAGCTAGCGTTGTTATCGCGCTTTTTAAATATGCAATGCTAAATAGCTTATCTACCTTTCAGAAAAGACTGATATTATTTTTAAAGCTGGATTTAGATATTAATAGATTTTAAAACAGCCATCTCTATTATTCTAAATCGGTCTAAACATCTCTACGTAACTTCTGTTCCTAAAAAGCTAGGTTATGTCAAGTATTTATGGGCGGAGCTTGTTATGCCGATCGTGTTGTTTTCGAGACCGATATTAAAACGCTATAAAAATCCTTCATTACTCTGAAAGTTAGTGGCCTAATCTTTATTTTGATTACAAAATCGGAATCAGCATGTCTGATTTACCTAGTAAATACGATAAAAGTTGTTCGTGGCAGTTATGGTTTAAGTATAATAATGATACAAAACACATATAAACCGATTTAAATACGTTACCAAGTCTTTGAAAGGTTGACGCAATATCCTAAAACTAACCAATCTGATCGGGTTATACATAAATAGGCAGATTAATTTGGCCTAAAATTGCCATAAAAACTTGACAAGCATTTTTAATTCAAAATTAAGACCGGCCAACGAAACGCCGATAAGGCTGTGCAACAGAGAGTAGAACTATTAAGTCGTGCGCATTTCACAAGAACAACGTGCACATTTCATCAGTCTATGGCATTGTCCAATTGCCGAAGGTTTCTGTAATTAACGTAGTAGTGCTGAAAAGTAATCATTTCTTTTTTGCTGATTCTACCGGACTCTGACATTTTGGACACTTATAATGAGTACTTTGGTATTCTTAACAATTTTATACTTAACGATTTTATAAGATTATTACAATATTTAATTGTAAGAATAATTATTCGATTTTATACGATTATTATAAGATTTAGTTATAAGAATAATCATTCGAATTTACAAGATCGAAGTATATAGTGACCGATGGTGAGCAATATGTTAAGTACTGTTATTATTTTTCTAAAGATTTCGTTGATGATACTGCGGCTGTGCCCAATATTGCAGTACTGCCAAGCCGTTTTTAATATCTGCAAAATTCAGTAATAGGCCTACATTTTCTTATAGATATACACCTATTTCTATGAAAATCAGATAAAATCTGTTTAGATTTTTAAATTCAGCATAATTTTTTAGATATAAATATAGAAATCTAGATAAATACCACAACTTCTTGATATTGGTTGCTATGACCAATGATATACAGCCCCCAGCCTGTGTATATTACACAGCAGCTTGCCATTTTACTTCTAATATTGCATTTCTTCTATTGCAGGAGAGAGATATAAACATATAATCTTTTCCTTTCATTATTGCTGTTTGTTGTATATAATAACACCCACACCCAGTCCATTACAGCTACCATTGCAGTTATCCTATTGCACTGCAGTGCCATTTGACTGCTAATATTGCATTTCTCAACCAGCAATACCCTTTCTTTTTCCATTATCACTTTGGTCGTGGGCTGTATGACAGGGGAATTTCTAGTATGTATATATATTGTAATTATATGTACATGTATATATATATTGTAATTATATGTGTATATATATAGATAATGTAATTATATGTGTATATACCGTAAAACCTTTAATTGAACGCCTCCTCTATTTGAATGCCACCTCCACCCTGAGAGAAGGGTTTAAAAATAGACCGTCAGTTTCCAATTGACCGCCACTTTGACATTATTTGATCTTTACGAGCCCATAATATCAACTGATCAGTAGATAAGTGTACACAAAATCGTATTAATAATGATTCGCTTATATCAATAACAATTAATTCTCTCGTTGTCCAATTTCAACGCTTTTCGTTTTTTTTCCGTTAAAACTTTGAAAGCAATAATCAATAACGGTCTCAAGCTAGTAGTAGTTCTCTGTTTAAGGCGGTCTTTCTACTTCGAAGTAGCCTACATATAAATAAATGGCTTAAATATCTGATAGTGGATAAACTTTCAAAGCAACGCTATAGAAATAATTACTGTCTTAGGCTAATAGTGGTTCCTCGTTTAACGCCGTCCTGATGCTTCGAAGTACATGTACATATATAAAAACGGTTTAAATTTATGATGGTGGATGGAACTTTGAAAGCAACGTCGTAGAAATAACTACCAACTGTCTCAGGCTAATAGCAGTTCCTTGTTTAAGACAGTCCTAATGCTACGAAGGACATGCGTATAAAAACCTGTTCGCAAGTTTTGAGCAAAGGTTACGTTTACTAAGCAAACTTTTACGCATTGCATTAGTGCTAAATGCAGCGCGTAAAAGTTTTGCTCTGCCAAAAAATGGTTTGGACGCTATTATCAACTAGTTCAACAGTGTAAAAGAAGAGTTGAGGCCAGAAGATATTGTGGAAGGTATTGGTCAACTAGAAGATGTTCGTTCCATCAAAAGCAACAATCAGAACACAGTTCTTCTAGCAAATGATGCAAATATTTTTGTTTTAAAAAGGTTAATTTTTGTTTCTGTATAGAATATAAGTATGATTTGTTTATGTCACTTGTTCATAAATATATCTTTGTATCATTTGATAGATTATTGTATAATTTATAAATATGCAGATTTATAGAATGTTGTTTAATAGCATTTTTGCGGCTATCTTAATACGACTTACTATGGATCGATGCTCATAACTCCACTTCTATTGCACATAAAAAGCTAGTTTTGGCTGCAAACTGTAGCAAACATATCAAAGAGTGCAAAGAGCTTTTATTTAACAATGTTAAATATAGATATAAAATAAAAATATGTCTTCAAATATAGAATGAAATAAAAATTAAAAATGTCAGCAAATTGCAAAAAGGACACTGGCTATAATATCATCGAAGGTCAATTGCAAGCAATAGGTATCAACTGGTAGAGACATTTCTCGGTTTCTCGATGCATAGTTATTAGGAGATCTTTGACAAGTTGGAGGTAAGTTAGCAGATTTATTGCGTTGAAAAGTTATATATCGCTCCACCGGAAAAAGGGAGCAAAATATAGGTGACATTTGCTTCTCTCGTAATAGGGCTAAATTTATCTTCCGAAATTTCTGACGTGCCATTTGAAAAATAGACCGCCAGTCTCTATTTGAACACCGCCTCCAATTCACCGCCACTATAAAAGGGTTAAAAAATAGAGTGCCATGGCGTTAAATTAGAGGTTTTACGGTAGATATAGTAATTATATGTGTTAATAGATATAGTAATTGTATGTATATATAGATATAGTAGTTGTATGTATATATAGATATAATATTCATATCTACGTATATGTATATAGATACAATAGTTACAGTGCACCCTTAGGATATGATTTTAATCCGTTCCAGGGTTGGCATCAAATGGCGGAAAAATTGTATGGAGGAATATAGAAACCATGGTAATTACATAATGCAAACATCTCTTAGTGAAAACATCAAAATTTTATATAAATGCTGTACATATCAAAAATTAGTAACAAAATAGTATGTAAACCTTAGTAATTATGATTACCTACAAAAACTTTAGTGTATTTATTGGTTATGATCTGCATTAAAATGTAACATTACAATTTACTATGTGCAGTAAGTACTGTAGTTATTTCTTACCCTCGAGACAGGCGTACATATAACATAAACCTTGAGTTGAACTTGAAGGAATTCAGCTCACTAAATAAATACGTAACGCTAATTTTTAATATTTATTTTTAATTATTTTTTCTGATCTTTCTATCAATAAAATTTTATCATCTATGAGTTTCGGCTTTGTTTTCATGATAACTTTTAGCCGACTTTATTAAACTCTTTTTTAACCTAATTAACCAAAAAAGCTCAAGCTATGCTGTTCTCAAAACATTCTGTTCAATACGTAATGAAGTGGATTTTTGTTAGCAGGTTGAGAGAAGATATTTGACCACTGACTTCTGTTTGAAGGTATCGCAACTCCAACTTTGCTACTGGTTCTGAAGGGAAAATACAGTAGACGCTCCTATAACGTAAACCTCCTGTAATGTAAATTCAAGATAACGTAAAAACTTTCTGTGAAGTTTTTGCTTCCTACAACATAAAAAATTCTATATAACGTAAAGTGTCGAGTCAGGTGAGTTTTTGATTGTGATTTGAATGTTAGTTTATCTCGCCGCACTTGCGAAAGAAAAAACGCTTTTTGTATAGTATTATATATAACTTTCGTGACATTTTAGTTCGTCGTAATAGATCGTTAAATGTGTTGACAAAAAGGGGAATAAAATAGCTGCGCAATTGTTCACAAATACATCGGTTGGTATCACCTGCACCGGCAATCGATTGGTGCAGGTATGCCAGTGTCTGTCTACCAATCTAAATGTCACGAGTTGGGGTATTATCGGAAGTTATCTTTTATCCTAACCTTGACCCCTTAGGTCTAGGATAATCAATGACCAGGTAGGACCGCTTTTTAGAGTAAAAAGATTTTGTTTTCTGCTTTATTGAAGACGTACAAAATATTTGTTGTTAGTTTTACTTTGCATAATATAATTTGCTGTTTAGTATTCCCCTGTTTAGAAAAAAAATAAGCAAATCGTTGTAAGTGAACGTCAGTTATGTACAGTCCCCATCAACTGATAATATTGATAACCCTATAATGATCTATTAAACCTGTGAGGTTGATCAGAAAGTAGAGAAAAGTTGTCAATGCAAACCAATAATACTGCAGTTACGGTACAACCTACAAATTAAAAGGGTAAAGTCAAGCTTTTTCCTTTTTGTATAGCCAAGGGGTGAGTTTGGAAAAATCTTAGAATGGATTAGGCAATTTACATGTATTTTACTGTTGTTATAATTATAATGTAAAATTTTACAGGTAATTTTACAATTATCTAATGGCGAGCGTACATCTTTGACGCTCATATACAAAAAATTTGCTGTTTTTTTAAGCTGCAAAATAAAGCTAATAAAAAATATTTTATTTGTCTGCATCAAAGCAAAACAACAAAATATCTGTACTACAAAAAGTGCTACCTGTTTGTTTTGTATCTGTATCCAGGGGTCAAGGTTAGGACAAAAGATAACTTTTGACGATACTCCAACTCGTGACATTCAGATCGGTAAACCGACGCTGTAACAGCTGCACCAATCAATCGCCTTCAAGTATTTGTTAACAATCGCGCAGCTACCTATTCTCTGTTTTGTCGATATATCTGACGATCTATCATGACAAACTAGAATGGCATGGAATTTGTATATATAATAGATATTACGCTATAAGCACATCGTTTCTTCTCTTGCAACGCGGTGAGATAAATGAACATTCAAGTCGAATTTGAGAACTCGCCTGACTTGACATAGCCTTTTACGTTATATGGAGTTTTTTACGTAGTGCGAAGCCAAAACTTCACATAAATTATTTACGTTATCTTGAATTTACGTTATTGGAGGTATATGTTATACAATATACTTTGATGTCTATTGTACATCGAAGTATCAGACCCAGTTGAACAAGGAACTACTTTGATTATAAAATGTTAGCCGGGTACCGTTTTTCATTATTTTGATAGTCTCACTGTTAATGTTTTAACCCTTTGAACCCTGGCCATTTTTGTCAATGCGTGTCAGTAACCCTGGATAATCTGTCTAACGATACGAAGTTTTTAAACTTTTATTAAATATATCTAAACATGCTCATGATACAATGATATTTGGTAAAACACTAGTAAATGGGTCGGGTAACCCACAGCAAATGTCATCAAACAGAAAAAAACAGCACTTCACCATTATTGGGTCTAAAACTAGAAAAGTTCATACGATTTAAAAAAACTCGTAAAAATCATGTACAGTAGCATGATATGTATTGAGCACTTATTTATCATCATTTCATGACTCAAAATATACTGGAAAATTATGGTTAGTATCATAAAAATCTTCATTTTCATCACAATCATTTATGACCTACCAACAAACGAGTCGTATCGATGTTTGTGCGATATCGTTCTGATAAAATTTGCTATTAAAATGAAGGAAGTAGGTAAAGATATTTGAAAACGGTTACAAATGGAAGGGGAATTTTTGGTCTAACATTCTGTACAAGAATTAATTTGATTGGTCTACGCTGTTACTTAGAAACAACTTTTGTAAACAAAGCCAAGTGAATGCCGGAAAACCGGCCGTTAGAGTTCAAAGAGTTAAAGAAAAAACTGTAAAGCTTTAGAGATAGAAAACGAATATTGCATTTTTAATTTTTAAAGACAGTTTTAAAGTTAGAATACATCATAATGATGGCCGCTATTACTTCATAAGGTTTCCCATAAGAGTATTTTCATCGTTTATTAAAACGCTTTGAAATTTTTAGGTACAATTGTACACCACATTATGGACGAATTTGAAAACAATGGATATGATTCTAACCTTAGTGACTTTGATTGAGAGTTTAGTTCTAATGATTGTGACAATCGATTTTCTCATTACTAAAATCATGGCAAACACTACAGCAACAACGTAAATGTTAATTGATACTCATGTAACTGAGTCATTAATATTACCATTTTGTGGACACTCCCCTACTAATCACTTTCTATTATGGGTTCATAAAGATCAATTAATGTAAAAGTTGCAGACATATAGAGGTAGCACTCAATTAAAAGGGTGATGTTGTATTTTTCAACCATCTTTCTATAGTGGCATTTTATTAGAGGTGGCATTCAAATCGAGGTTTTACGGTATTTGTAAACCCTTATGTAAAATAAAGGAATCAAAATAATTTAAGATATGGTTGAATATTAATCATGTCTATGCATTTATATCTATAGATTTGTTGCTGTCAGGTTATGAAAATAAAATCACTATAGTTGCTGCGAATATCTTATTGACCAAATGGCTTTAAAATGCCAAAACATCGCTCCTTTCTCCATTTTTATACTTTCAAAAAAGGATTTATTGAATAGATTGTTTTCTTTTCTTCATCTCATCGTTTTAATGTAAGCAATGCTCTAAGTGATGCCATTACGTTCATTCTAATGCAAAACAGTGAGGTGTTAAGTGAAGCTGTTGCAGTTAAAAATGACCTTTTGAAATTTTTAAGAATTAGTTCCAGAGACTAATTCAAGAAAGCTTTCCAATAGGTTTGTCTAGTGAGATGGTAGTTTGCAGGCTGACTTGCTCTCTCATTGGTCATTCCTCCTTCGCTGTTTGCAGAGGTTTTGTCTTCACTAAGAATGTGGACGACGCCCCTAGTGAGTGTGACCTTGATGGTTTGTCCTTTGACAAGGTCATTTATAACAATGGCACTGATGAAATAACTGAAGATAGCCAAGTCCTAGAGCAAGTGCTGCACGCAGGTATCTCGGACTTGGTTCAGCATGCCAAGGCAAGGCTGAATACAGAGAGTCAACCAGATAGCTAGCCGGATGAGCACGGTTTACTTGCTAACATCTATACCATTTGTCTTCCCATTTCCAAGTCAAAATGTTTGTAAGAGTGCATTGCCTATCCACATACTGTTTTTATTTACATGTAAGTAAAGCTCTTTTTATCGTTATGAACTTTAGTGATGGATGTCGCTGTATTGCGGAATATTAGCCAATAGCTTGTGTCCAACAAACGTGGAAAGAATCTTAGCCAATAGCTTGTGTTCAACAAGCGTGGAAAGAATATTAGCCAATAGCTTGTGTTCCAACAAGCGTGGAAAGAATATTAGCCAATAGCTTGTGTCCAACAAACGTGGAAAGAATATTAGTCAATAGCTTGTGCTCTAGCAAGCGTGGAGGGAGTATAAGGTAATAGCGTGTACTCTAACACTCATGGAAAGAACATTAGCCAATAGCTTATGCTCTATGAAACATGGAAACAAGTAAGCAGCTATTTACAAACTTGCTTTGAGATTTTCATGCATATGCAGATTGTCAGCCTTCAAACACTCCAGAAATGAGATGTACATGTAAATGTTTATTTACAGTGGTTTATTTTTACTTCTATTGTAAAGTTATTAAATTCTGTAAGGCTATAAAATCTGTTATTTTATTTTGCTAGTCACTGAGTCTGATGAATAAAGATATTACAAAAAAATTATATCGTTCATTTTTGTTTCTTTTACATTTTTGCAGAAAATAAAGATTGATGGAGGCATAGCAAAACCTTCTCAGCTTTTGGGTAAATTATGTTATAGTTAGATGTAGGCCGTTCAAAGGTGGATCATTTGCAAAGGTGTGATTTTTAAATGCTTTTTTTACTACAAAAATTAGCTATCGAAAATCTTGTACTGACAAATGTTGAAAATATGGCCAACTCGTCAGTATACCGAGAGAGCTTATAGCAAATGATGGTATAGCTAGCATAGCTTTATACTTCAAGATGTGGTTGCGTCAAATTTGAGTTGATTTTAAAAGAAAGTATTTTTCTTTGTCTATCAGTTGATATGTTGTTTGTTGTGTTAGGCGATCTCATTGTCAAGATATTTGAAGATTAAAATCGAAAAAAATTGATCGCTGTAAAAACGCTCAGGCCAAAAAAACATGCCCAGACTTGCCCAAAATGATGTAACGCGTGATACAACCTGTCTTTATCTCTCGTATTCAAATCAGCTATTGCGATAAAAGTCTAGTCCTACGCGGCTCTATAGGCATATATTTTATCTTGTATTTGCTCGTGTTGGCGAGAATAAAACATAAAATCCAGCTACAGATACATTATTACCAATGTCTCAAACACCTCAAACAAGGAAAATAAAAAACTTATATTAGCTTCTTCTAAATGCTGTGTAAACATCTTAGTACCGACTACCAATTCTACCGGTCTACGATAATTCTGCGATCTACGGAAGAGCACAACAGTATATTTTTCTGATATATCTAAGGGAAGTTATCGCTAATGGATAAGCTCTTAAAACTAAAGGCTTAAGACTCTCCAATATCCAAATATAGGAAGCTGAAGTGAGAGAGGACCTGGAAACCTTTTTATAGTGTGTGTGCGCACGTGTGTATGTGTGCCGCCCATGCGTGTGTGCGCACGCGTGTTTGGGTGGGTGCGCGCCTGTGTGTGTGGGCAATCCACGGAAGATCAGGTATAATGTCTGCTTAGCCGTCTGATATGCAGAGGTTGTGCTTGTTTTTAGGAGCATTGTTGTACAAACAATGTCTCTGCGATCTTGGATGGACGTGTCTGAGCCCAATGGATAGAAAATCTCGAGGACTGGAGACGACCAGTTGCAGAGATCAATAAGGTCAAATGTCATTCCTGTCATCACCAGTTGACTTTTGTTTGCAGCTCAGCTGTTTTAGACCACCAGTCCATGACTAATCTCTTTTCACAAGCTTCATGGTGGAAGTCACTAAACACGCTAACAGAGTAGGCAACTCTAGTGGAAGAGATAACTCTCAACTGTTTCACATATTTCATGGTGGATGTGATAGCTTAGTTTATGATGTAGGCCTGATTACGTGTAATGAAACACTCTGTTATACTTGACATAAAGTCAAGGCAACTTGGCAAAGTATGGAGAAATCTGCAATATGCGTTGTATCCCCAGCTTTGTTTGGGGAATAAAAAGTCTGCACAAAAATTTTATTTATCATATAACAACAGTTGCCATTCTAACTTTCAAACTTTGTATCATGAGAAAAGTGTTTTGTGAAGTTCAAATAAATTAAGAGAAAACATAAAACAATTGTAAAATTGTTTAAATGTAAATGTGAAATAATTAGCAAGTAACGGCTTTAAAAAGTCTGTTTTGCTATGATTACAATGAAAAATGATTTGGTAATGATACAATTAATACAAGCTGAAAAAAAATCAAGTAAAAATCATATGTTGAGTTGATAATAACAATTAGTGCATAGAAGTGCCTGTATAAACAAAAGTTACTGTTCGAGCGTAAGCTATGTATCAAAACTTTGAATACAACGATACTGGTACCTCTCGATACCGGTACAAATGTGAAAATGAGATATCGGAATGTCTTTGTCTTGTTGTATGGAGATATGAACAAATCCGGATACCAACAGGATACAACCCTTAGACGACCGGAAATCTGCAATATTCAACAAACAGAATAATTGGTACCTCTAGGAAAAGACAGTCAATTTCCATGCCAGAAACCAGCCAGAGGCAACTGGAGACATTTACACGTACCAGTTACTGCCAGACATGATGGCAATAACAAGAACTTTTAATCTTCCTCCCTAATCCGATACATTTCTCTTAGTGTACACAAGCGCTGACCTTCCTGGCAGAGGCAAATCATCCCTGTCATGGCATCACCTCCTACTCGACCTGCACCTAACCAGTAACAGTAACCAGTAACAGTGTCCACTCACGTATCACCTCCCCTCCTGCATCTAGACACCAGCCTGAATACCCAGACATATGCCCACCTGCTAATAGAGACATCTATAAAAGAGGACAGTTACAATAATTGCTCATCCTCTTTTGCATTTACTGCCTCGTAGACGTACGAGACCAGCTTAAGAGCGAAGCAGCTCTTTAGTGTAGGGGTATACTTATTACTTAAGCTTATGTTATTGTTCTTATTCTATTCCTTCAAGAATTTTGTTATTTGTGTAATAAAGTGTTGATTTTTAGGAATAAAATGAGTCTTTGATATCAAACACTAGTAACAACTAGTAACAACTAGTAACAACTAGTAACAACTAGTAACCATAAGTTACAAAACTAGTAACAATAAGCAGTAAATTTGACATCCTTACTTTTGGTGCCGTCTGTGTGTCGTCCATATTTATGATTGCATATTCTACAATATCTATTCCGACAGCGTGATTGGCATTATGATGATGTCATTTTGGATGCTATTATCAGCGGAGTTAAGATCTAAGATGAAATTAGTTGAGTTTTATGAGTTATCATCTCTTATCAATGTAATTATTAACAAGTCCAAAAGTCTTCGACCTAAAATAATCTAACAATTCAATTCAACACAGAAATTGAATTTGTGAGTAAAAGGCATTAGTATTGGCATTGAACTGCTGACTTTCTATGAGACTAAAGGCGCGAACACACTAGGCGATATTTAATGCGATATCGCCCTGCGTGGTGCTAATCTGGGCTAGATCTCGCTTACGCAGAGCGGATAATGCTAGACATTCTCCATCACAATTTTATCGCGTGTGAGATGCATTTCGATTAGTTGGTTTTTCCCAATACAGTTCTACGGCTGGGAATTTTTTTCGTATCGTTGTTCACCAATGGGCATCAACAACATTTTGCTATTTTGTTACGATTGAAACATCATCAAAACGAATGCTGAATTGTTCATAGATTTAATAAGAGCGCACCCAGTCCTGTATGACAAAACACTCAAAAATTACAAAGAAACCCAGTTGAAAATCAACATTTTAGAGTCAATCGTTGCGCAGGTTGACTATCTTGACAATAGTAAATATTTACTATATTAAAAATAAAAAACTACTGCACAGTAAAGTGCATATAAAAATTGTGAAATATTGCTGCTAAAAAAACAAGAATTTTTTTTTCGTATGTTATGTAGTGAACAATCCATGAAAGTGAAACATGCCAACCTACGACCTTTTCATGATGGCTGCGATTAGCTGTTCGTTTTTGATGTTTTAAGAGCTTGTAATCACATTTCCACAAGTTTTGCACCTACAACACAGCCGAGGAAGACATGGTGAATCTGTTGATACCAAATAACTGTTATGTGAATTTTGTTGCAAGTCAACTTCTAAATTCATTAACAACTCCGAAGAAACTAACGATACAGACTTTTATTGGCACCTTGTGAGTGTGCCCTTGTTATGGTTTGTTGGTGAATCGCTCAAGTGTGTTTAGGCACACACCAGCAATATTTCGCGCTCCTCACGACACACGCAATAAAATCGCCCAATAAAATTAAGGACTGGATGATAAAATCGTCAATACCTATTTTTTTTGCCCAATCATTAAGTATTGGACGATAAAATTGTATAATACTTTCCTCAACTTTTCTTCTGCACTAGTTGATATTAGCGTCCAAACAGTTTTTGGCAGGGCATTTAGCACAAATACAACGCGTAAACTTTATGTTCGCTAAACGTAACCTTCGGTCTAAAACTAGTCATTCATCTACTATCGTAAACGTGAACTCTTGTTTATATACTTGTACTTCGAAGTATCAAGACCATGTTAAACAAAAACTACTATTAGCCTGAGAAAGTTATTAACTATTTTTGTGGCGTCGCTTTCAAATTTGTTTTTTAACGAAAAGCTTTGGAATCGGTGACAGAATTAATTGTTATTGATGTAAGCAGTTTCATTATTAATACGATTTTGTGGACACTTTTCCACTGATCAATTGATATTATGGGTCCATGAAGATCAAAGACAATCAGAGTGGCGGTCAAATGGAGGTGACGTTCAATTAGAGAGTGGCGCTCTATTCTTCAACCCTTCACTCAGGTTGGCGGCCAAATAGAGGTGGCGTTCAATTAGAGGCTTCACGGTATATTCATTTACTCTATAACTGGCTCTAGCTAAAAATTGTAACATTCGCTCAATACCCACAACTTTAAAACAGGCACAAATTTTCATTGTTATTTTATGGTGCATTATCAAATTCTATTCACAATAAAGGGCAATAATTGTCCATTATTTATATAGGTCATGAACTCTGCACAAATTATTGATGTCACAGATCTTGTTGAAATAGCGCTTTAAATTGCAACGACAGAACGTGCCTTTCTCAAGACTTGAAATTGTGATCCTCTGTTGCCAGATCGCTTACAGTCTGCCTTATTCAGATGTTAAAAACACTAAGCGGTTTTACTTCTACGCAGCAGATTTTCAAATGCTGATGGAATCTTCTTATAATACTGGTTTATATCATGTATCAAGTGTCTATTTAATCTAATAAGGTGGTAAGCGTAGCTAAGTGCCCACCAACTTATTGATGTCAATTAATGGATTCAGATGGGCTCTGATGAATATTTTTGTTATATTTCGGGGGATAGCGCGAACGCAGTCCCCCACTACCAAAAATTACGCACCCGAGTTATCCACATTTGGGATAATCGCAGGCGTCAACCAAACCGAAGTGCAATGGTAAGGCCTCTTCCTGGGGAATCCACCTTCTTGATCATGGATGTCCCTGTGCCAGGTAAGTATGAGTTGCTCGCCGATCGGCCATCAATCACAGCTAACCGTGCATAAGTATATTCAAGTGCCGTTTTTGAATATTTCAGTCAAACAGTAATTATTTTATGTAATTAAAAATTTTCATTAAATCAAAATTACATTAGTTTATTTAAAAGTTAAAATAGTATTAAAAATTCAGTGAAAACCTTTTTCAAATAAGTAACGTTTAGTAGCTAGGTGGAGACAATTACCAAAATTTTTAACAAGGTCTATATATAGACTGCGTCACGATATTGTCAGCCTAAAGGTGTGAGCGTGCTAAACGCGAATTAAGCGAGGAAGCTGTAGAGGACTAGCGGCTGAGGCGTCAAAAGAATGTCACCTCAAAGTACACTTGGTGCGATATCATTCGCGTCCATCAGAGCGAATTTATGACCTAGATACTATACTAGACCTTATTGAATCACAGATGAGACCTTGTTTTGCTGCGTGCCACCACTTTCTGGTGGGAACTGCAAATATGGAAGAGCTAGCTGCTAATGCATTTGGCTATGTTTATAAGAAAAGAAAAAAAAGTGAAGAAAGGAAAATACTGGGTGCATCCAATGCTATTGGGAAGATCTACTAAGGGTGCTTGGACTTTATTAGTGAAATAATTTCGTGAAAATACCCCGAAAAACATAGAGAATGTAGAGTTTCTGTAGAGTCATTTGGCCCATCATATAGGCCTACTAGGGATAATAAGGCCACACATCGATAAACAAGACACCACGCCTACAAAAGCCATTTCATCAGATCAACGACTGTGCGTGACTCTGACTTTTTTGGCAACTGGGGACTCGTTCAAAACTCTGGCAAATCTATTCAGAATGGGGCAGTCAACAGTTCACAGTATTATATACGAAACATCTCAAGCCATACAAGTTGCTATGAAAGATTTCTACTTCAAAAGGCCAAGTACTGAAGAAGAGTGGTTGCATATAGCTAAAGGGTGATTATGATTATCATATTTAAATAAACTTGAGTTTATTTATTCGCTTAGTAAAAACCTAATTTATTTGTTATTATATTATTATTCTTATTAAGTATTATTATTTACGGGTAATATATTTTACCAATTAATAATTATAATAAATAATAATGTAATAACTACTTAATATCATTCCCAATCAGTTATTAGTATAGTATTACAACAGGTGATAAACTACTGTAAGAAGGAACTACAAGCTTCAACATTGCACTCTTGACTCAAAATTACGTACAATGTAGACGGCTATAATATTATAACATTTTTACATGAATACTACTCTCAGTCAACATTTATAATTCTTCTCTGTAATTATTCATTTAGATTTGAGAAGAATCGGAATTTGCCCAATTGCATAGGTGCTGTGGATGGAAAACACTGTGCGATCCAGGCTCCAGCAAATTCTGGTTCTGATATTTAAACTACAAGAATCATTTCAGGTATTTAATGGTAAAACATATCACATCTGCCTAATCATTGTTGGCCATCGATGTGCAATGTGACAAAATATGCACTATTGTCAAATCATTTTAAATTAATGTTATGGCTGGTTGTTTCTTTGCAGTATTGTCCTTATGGTTATGCGTGATGCGTCATACCTTTTCACATAATTTGTGAATGTTGGTACCTCTGATCGGTTGTCTGATGCTGGGACTTTCGATAATTGCTCATCAAATCATGCAATGGCTATTGGTAATCTGAATGTTCCACGTGATTGTCCACTAAAAAGCTAATTAATCATCTTTTTACTCAGCCTAGAAAAAAATCATTATTGTTCATCATTCTAGATGTATAACTAGTTACAGCGGAAGAGCTTAAAATCTACGAAATACATGCAATGTTATGCTGCTACTAACACCACCGCTACCAAAATTAAATTATGTGTGAGTTGAAATGTGCAGTACACTATGATGTACATGTAGCTGTCCTCCAATCTACCATAATATATTCTATTCTTGCTAATGAAAGTCTTCAGTTCTTTGACTGATTAGCTAAACTGTAGGTACAGAAAATTCTAACATGCCGTTTGTTCTTGTTGGTGACGAAGCGGTTACGTCGAAGAAATGGTTAAGACTTTATCCTAGACGTTCATCAGACACACTTGGGAAGCGTATTTGTAATTACAGACTCTCAAGAGCTCGAAGAACGATTGAAAATACTTTTGGGATTATGGTGTCTACGCGGCGTTGTCTCCGCCGTACTCTACCAATGACAGCAGAACATGCGCAAACTGTAGTTTTGGCATGCTGGATCCTGCACAATTATATGCGCATGAAATGTTGTTCTAGTTACACCCCCCAGGTGCCTATGATGTGATTGACAGTGTACCTGGAACAATCATTGATATAACATGGAAAGCTGAAGGGTATGAAATTCTTGTTGATGTTGCACCTGCTACTGTGCAGGCAGAAACCCTACTATATCTGCTACTACAACTAGAGAATATTTTACAAATTACTTGGGTACTGCAGGAGCATTAAAATGGCAGGAACGCTACATTCGTCAAACTAATTGAAATTTATTAAATTTTTCTGGTATATTAGGAAGTATTTACACAATGTGGTCACGATGTATATTTTATATGCAAGAAAATATGTAAATAACATTTTTAGTTTTTTATGTAAAATATACAATTTATATTATATATGTATCGCTTATTTAAAAATATATAACATACTTTTCTTGTAGCGTTAAGTTTTATCCAAATATACATGACAAATGTTGAACATAATCTTTGAGCATGAAATCTACATTATTCAATTATTTAAAAGATCTTGATAAACACTGCTTATGCTCTGTGTTGGCTGCAACTGCGTAAATGTGATATTCTGGCGTTGTTGTGTTTTGGTGTCTTGTGTAAGCCAACGCGTGAGCCAAATCAACCTTTAAATAAGATTTCTCTTATCTCATTCATTACAAGCTGCCTTTCAAATTCATCTTTGATGGCTTTGTATTGTTCAGCTACCTCCTTTCCAAAACGACTACAGTCATCGTCCACATCAGTGACTCTTTGAGTTTGTCACTGGTCCCACATGTGCCTTCACAGAGCTGCATGTACATGCTGCAAGCTATAATTATACAGGGTATATATATATATATTTATCAAAGTATGTGTTATGTCTGATGTCTGTATATTTTATGTCTGATGTTTGTATGTTTTATATCTGTATGTTTTATGTCTGTATGTTTTATGTCTGAATTCCGGCTATAGCAATTAAAATCTTGGAACAAAGAATTCGTACCAAAGAAGGTTTGATCTCGGACCCTAACGTTCACCAGTCCGATGCCCTACCCAATAGGCCACAGTTGTCAACTGGCCGATATAAGTCTCTATATGGAAGCACATACCCAACGGCTTTGCATACCACGCAAGGTGATTGCGTAAATAAATGATTGTCATTAATTAGCCTACTAAAATTTTCCATGGGCAATCTGGCAGGCTAATAGCGAGTGGGAGGCAACTCTCATTACTTTTTATTGATTATAAGCTGATTTTTAATACTCGGGCAACGCCGGGTAGCGCAGCTAGTATTATATAAACACACTGCAAGTACACATGTGTCCTACTGCATAATAGGCTTACTTACCTAGCAAAAAATTCAGTCGCAAACTTTGCTTCGACTTACTGTTTCTTTGCTTTTTTCTTTGATGGTGGTCATGTACTGACACATGAATCAGCATCACTGATGTAGCTGATTGCTGTTGACGAAGTAGATAGAGCTCTAGACGCCATATGCCTTCTGTGTCACAGACTCGCAGCGTTGCAGGTGGGCCCGGATAAATGGTGTCTACAACTTCTAATGAGCTTTCTGAACTGAAATTATATAACAATATTCATTGCATAGAATTGGCTCAAACATGGCTCTTATGTAGAACTTAGTTGGTTCATCACACGCTACACGGCAGCAGTGTTAGCATATTATCATTGACCACTACAGACCCTCCCTCGCTCGTACCACCTCTATATCTCGAGGTTGGCAGGCTTGATTGGACGATACATGAAACTTTGTGGCATTTTGTAAAGAATGTCACAGCTTATTAGCTAGTGTTTCCTTCAGCATTTTGGATCGATAGTTAACAGGTCATTTATTTGCCATGTCAATGCTAAAAAAATTTCACCCTGTTTTGGCAAGTGTCGTTCAGTGCTATGTGACACTAGCAAAATTGGCATTGCTTTAGACATTGTCACATTCTCATAACTGCATGGCGACCACTGACCTTTGCGCAGTAAACCGTAAAACCTCTAATTGAATGCCATGACGCTCTATTTTTCAACCCTTCTTCTTTAGTGGTGGCCGATTGGAGGCGGCGTTCAAATAGAGGCTGCTGTTGTTTTTTTTCAAATAGCTCATCAGAGTTTTGGGAAGATTAATTTAGCCCTTCTACGGGCGAAGCGAATGTCACCTATATTTTGCCCTCTTTCATTGGTGGACCGATATTAGACCTTTTGGATGCAATAAATCTGCTAACTTACCTCTAACTTGTCGAAGATCTCTAAATAAAGTATGCATTGGGAAGCCGAGAAATATATCTACCAGTTGTTATCTATTGCTTGCAATTAATCTGCGGTAATATTATAGTCTGCGGCCTGCTTTGAAATTTATTAGAGTTTTCAATTGTTTTACAAATATTTCATTCTTAACTTGAAGGCACATTTTTATTTTATGTTTATATTTAACAATGTGGAATAAAAGCTCGCGGCACTCATTGATAAGTTTGTAACTCATAACTCTTTTTCTATTGCAAATAAGAGGCTAGTTTTGACTAAAGTTTGCAGCAAAAGCTAGCTTTTAATGTGTAATAGAAGAGGAGTTATGAGCGTTGGTCCATTGTAAGTCGCGTTAAGATAACCGCAAAGAAGCTATTAAATGATATGCTACAAATTTTTAAGTTATTTAATGATAATCGATCAAATGCTACAAGTATATATATTCACGAACAAGTGACATAAACGAACCATCTTATATTATAAGCAGAAACAAAAATTCACGTTATTAGAACAAAAATATTTGGTTCGTTTGGTCGGATGGCTGCGATCTGATTGTTGCTTTCGATGGAACGAACATCTTCTGGTTGTCCGGTACTTTCCACATGTCATCTGACCTCAACTTTTCTTCTGCATTGCTGAACTAGTTGATATTAGCGTCCAAACAGTTTTTGGCAGAGCATTTAGCACAAATACAACGCGTAAACTTTATGTTCGCTAAACGTAACCTTCGGTCTAAAACTAGTCATTCATCTACTATCGTAAACGTGAACTCTTGTTTATATACTTGTACTTCGAAGTATCAAGACCATGTTAAACAAAAACTACTATTAGCCTGAGAAAGTTATTAACTATTTTTGTGGCGTCGCTTTCAAATTTGTTTTTTAACGAAAAGCTTTGGAATCGGTGACAGAATTAATTGTTATTGATGTAAGCAGTTTCATTATTAATACGATTTTGTGGACACTTTTCCACTGATCAATTGATATTATGGGTCCATGAAGATCAAAGACAATCAGAGTGGCGGTCAAATGGAGGTGACGTTCAATTAGAGAGTGGCGCTCTATTCTTCAACCCTTCACTCAGGTTGGCGGCCAAATAGAGGTGGCGTTCAATTAGAGGCTTCACGGTATATTCATTTACTCTATAACTGGCTCTAGCTAAAAATTGTAACATTCGCTCAATACCCACAACTTTAAAACAGGCACAAATTTTCGTTGTTATTTTATGGTGCATTATCAAATTCTATTCACAATAAAGGGCAATAATTGTCCATTATTTATATAGGTCATGAACTCTGCACAAATTATTGATGTCACAGATCTTGTTGAAATAGCGCTTTAAATTGCAACGACAGAACGTGCCTTTCTCAAGACTTGAAATTGTGATCCTCTGTTGCCAGATCGCTTACAGTCTGCCTTATTCAGATGTTAAAAACACTAAGCGGTTTTACTTCTACGCAGCAGATTTTCAAATGCTGATGGAATCTTCTTATAATACTGGTTTATATCATGTATCAAGTGTCTATTTAATCTAATAAGGTGGTAAGCGTAGCTAAGTGCCCACCAACTTATTGATGTCAATTAATGGATTCAGATGGGCTCTGATGAATATTTTTGTTATATTTCGGGGGATAGCGCGAACGCAGTCCCCCACTACCAAAAATTACGCACCCGAGTTATCCACATTTGGGATAATCGCAGGCGTCAACCAAACCGAAGTGCAATGGTAAGGCCTCTTCCTGGGGAATCCACCTTCTTGATCATGGATGTCCCTGTGCCAGGTAAGTATGAGTTGCTCGCCGATCGGCCATCAATCACAGCTAACCGTGCATAAGTATATTCAAGTGCCGTTTTTGAATATTTCAGTCAAACAGTAATTATTTTATGTAATTAAAAATTTTCATTAAATCAAAATTACATTAGTTTATTTAAAAGTTAAAATAGTATTAAAAATTCAGTGAAAACCTTTTTCAAATAAGTAACGTTTAGTAGCTAGGTGGAGACAATTACCAAAATTTTTAACAAGGTCTATATATAGACTGCGTCACGATATTGTCAGCCTAAAGGTGTGAGCGTGCTAAACGCGAATTAAGCGAGGAAGCTGTAGAGGACTAGCGGCTGAGGCGTCAAAAGAATGTCACCTCAAAGTACACTTGGTGCGATATCATTCGCGTCCATCAGAGCGAATTTATGACCTAGATACTATACTAGACCTTATTGAATCACAGATGAGACCTTGTTTTGCTGCGTGCCACCACTTTCTGGTGGGAACTGCAAATATGGAAGAGCTAGCTGCTAATGCATTTGGCTATGTTTATAAGAAAAGAAAAAAAAGTGAAGAAAGGAAAATACTGGGTGCATCCAATGCTATTGGGAAGATCTACTAAGGGTGCTTGGACTTTATTAGTGAAATAATTTCGTGAAAATACCCCGAAAAACATAGAGAATGTAGAGTTTCTGTAGAGTCATTTGGCCCATCATATAGGCCTACTAGGGATAATAAGGCCACACATCGATAAACAAGACACCACGCCTACAAAAGCCATTTCATCAGATCAACGACTGTGCGTGACTCTGACTTTTTTGGCAACTGGGGACTCGTTCAAAACTCTGGCAAATCTATTCAGAATGGGGCAGTCAACAGTTCACAGTATTATATACGAAACATCTCAAGCCATACAAGTTGCTATGAAAGATTTCTACTTCAAAAGGCCAAGTACTGAAGAAGAGTGGTTGCATATAGCTAAAGGGTGATTATGATTATCATATTTAAATAAACTTGAGTTTATTTATTCGCTTAGTAAAAACCTAATTTATTTGTTATTATATTATTATTCTTATTAAGTATTATTATTTACGGGTAATATATTTTACCAATTAATAATTATAATAAATAATAATGTAATAACTACTTAATATCATTCCCAATCAGTTATTAGTATAGTATTACAACAGGTGATAAACTACTGTAAGAAGGAACTACAAGCTTCAACATTGCACTCTTGACTCAAAATTACGTACAATGTAGACGGCTATAATATTATAACATTTTTACATGAATACTACTCTCAGTCAACATTTATAATTCTTCTCTGTAATTATTCATTTAGATTTGAGAAGAATCGGAATTTGCCCAATTGCATAGGTGCTGTGGATGGAAAACACTGTGCGATCCAGGCTCCAGCAAATTCTGGTTCTGATATTTAAACTACAAGAATCATTTCAGGTATTTAATGGTAAAACATATCACATCTGCCTAATCATTGTTGGCCATCGATGTGCAATGTGACAAAATATGCACTATTGTCAAATCATTTTAAATTAATGTTATGGCTGGTTGTTTCTTTGCAGTATTGTCCTTATGGTTATGCGTGATGCGTCATACCTTTTCACATAATTTGTGAATGTTGGTACCTCTGATCGGTTGTCTGATGCTGGGACTTTCGATAATTGCTCATCAAATCATGCAATGGCTATTGGTAATCTGAATGTTCCACGTGATTGTCCACTAAAAAGCTAATTAATCATCTTTTTACTCAGCC
This sequence comes from Watersipora subatra, assembly GCF_963576615.1. Lineage (NCBI taxonomy): Eukaryota > Metazoa > Bryozoa > Gymnolaemata > Cheilostomatida > Watersiporidae > Watersipora > Watersipora subatra. The sequence goes on along the minus strand of NC_088712.1, from coordinate 46,360,043 downwards.
TAGAAAAAAATCATTATTGTTCATCATTCTAGATGTATAACTAGTTACAGCGGAAGAGCTTAAAATCTACGAAATACATGCAATGTTATGCTGCTACTAACACCACCGCTACCAAAATTAAATTATGTGTGAGTTGAAATGTGCAGTACACTATGATGTACATGTAGCTGTCCTCCAATCTACCATAATATATTCTATTCTTGCTAATGAAAGTCTTCAGTTCTTTGACTGATTAGCTAAACTGTAGGTACAGAAAATTCTAACATGCCGTTTGTTCTTGTTGGTGACGAAGCGGTTACGTCGAAGAAATGGTTAAGACTTTATCCTAGACGTTCATCAGACACACTTGGGAAGCGTATTTGTAATTACAGACTCTCAAGAGCTCGAAGAACGATTGAAAATACTTTTGGGATTATGGTGTCTACGCGGCGTTGTCTCCGCCGTACTCTACCAATGACAGCAGAACATGCGCAAACTGTAGTTTTGGCATGCTGGATCCTGCACAATTATATGCGCATGAAATGTTGTTCTAGTTACACCCCCCAGGTGCCTATGATGTGATTGACAGTGTACCTGGAACAATCATTGATATAACATGGAAAGCTGAAGGGTATGAAATTCTTGTTGATGTTGCACCTGCTACTGTGCAGGCAGAAACCCTACTATATCTGCTACTACAACTAGAGAATATTTTACAAATTACTTGGGTACTGCAGGAGCATTAAAATGGCAGGAACGCTACATTCGTCAAACTAATTGAAATTTATTAAATTTTTCTGGTATATTAGGAAGTATTTACACAATGTGGTCACGATGTATATTTTATATGCAAGAAAATATGTAAATAACATTTTTAGTTTTTTATGTAAAATATACAATTTATATTATATATGTATCGCTTATTTAAAAATATATAACATACTTTTCTTGTAGCGTTAAGTTTTATCCAAATATACATGACAAATGTTGAACATAATCTTTGAGCATGAAATCTACATTATTCAATTATTTAAAAGATCTTGATAAACACTGCTTATGCTCTGTGTTGGCTGCAACTGCGTAAATGTGATATTCTGGCGTTGTTGTGTTTTGGTGTCTTGTGTAAGCCAACGCGTGAGCCAAATCAACCTTTAAATAAGATTTCTCTTATCTCATTCATTACAAGCTGCCTTTCAAATTCATCTTTGATGGCTTTGTATTGTTCAGCTACCTCCTTTCCAAAACGACTACAGTCATCGTCCACATCAGTGACTCTTTGAGTTTGTCACTGGTCCCACATGTGCCTTCACAGAGCTGCATGTACATGCTGCAAGCTATAATTATACAGGGTATATATATATATATTTATCAAAGTATGTGTTATGTCTGATGTCTGTATATTTTATGTCTGATGTTTGTATGTTTTATATCTGTATGTTTTATGTCTGTATGTTTTATGTCTGAATTCCGGCTATAGCAATTAAAATCTTGGAACAAAGAATTCGTACCAAAGAAGGTTTGATCTCGGACCCTAACGTTCACCAGTCCGATGCCCTACCCAATAGGCCACAGTTGTCAACTGGCCGATATAAGTCTCTATATGGAAGCACATACCCAACGGCTTTGCATACCACGCAAGGTGATTGCGTAAATAAATGATTGTCATTAATTAGCCTACTAAAATTTTCCATGGGCAATCTGGCAGGCTAATAGCGAGTGGGAGGCAACTCTCATTACTTTTTATTGATTATAAGCTGATTTTTAATACTCGGGCAACGCCGGGTAGCGCAGCTAGTATTATATAAACACACTGCAAGTACACATGTGTCCTACTGCATAATAGGCTTACTTACCTAGCAAAAAATTCAGTCGCAAACTTTGCTTCGACTTACTGTTTCTTTGCTTTTTTCTTTGATGGTGGTCATGTACTGACACATGAATCAGCATCACTGATGTAGCTGATTGCTGTTGACGAAGTAGATAGAGCTCTAGACGCCATATGCCTTCTGTGTCACAGACTCGCAGCGTTGCAGGTGGGCCCGGATAAATGGTGTCTACAACTTCTAATGAGCTTTCTGAACTGAAATTATATAACAATATTCATTGCATAGAATTGGCTCAAACATGGCTCTTATGTAGAACTTAGTTGGTTCATCACACGCTACACGGCAGCAGTGTTAGCATATTATCATTGACCACTACAGACCCTCCCTCGCTCGTACCACCTCTATATCTCGAGGTTGGCAGGCTTGATTGGACGATACATGAAACTTTGTGGCATTTTGTAAAGAATGTCACAGCTTATTAGCTAGTGTTTCCTTCAGCATTTTGGATCGATAGTTAACAGGTCATTTATTTGCCATGTCAATGCTAAAAAAATTTCACCCTGTTTTGGCAAGTGTCGTTCAGTGCTATGTGACACTAGCAAAATTGGCATTGCTTTAGACATTGTCACATTCTCATAACTGCATGGCGACCACTGACCTTTGCGCAGTAAACCGTAAAACCTCTAATTGAATGCCATGACGCTCTATTTTTCAACCCTTCTTCTTTAGTGGTGGCCGATTGGAGGCGGCGTTCAAATAGAGGCTGCTGTTGTTTTTTTTCAAATAGCTCATCAGAGTTTTGGGAAGATTAATTTAGCCCTTCTACGGGCGAAGCGAATGTCACCTATATTTTGCCCTCTTTCATTGGTGGACCGATATTAGACCTTTTGGATGCAATAAATCTGCTAACTTACCTCTAACTTGTCGAAGATCTCTAAATAAAGTATGCATTGGGAAGCCGAGAAATATATCTACCAGTTGTTATCTATTGCTTGCAATTAATCTGCGGTAATATTATAGTCTGCGGCCTGCTTTGAAATTTATTAGAGTTTTCAATTGTTTTACAAATATTTCATTCTTAACTTGAAGGCACATTTTTATTTTATGTTTATATTTAACAATGTGGAATAAAAGCTCGCGGCACTCATTGATAAGTTTGTAACTCATAACTCTTTTTCTATTGCAAATAAGAGGCTAGTTTTGACTAAAGTTTGCAGCAAAAGCTAGCTTTTAATGTGTAATAGAAGAGGAGTTATGAGCGTTGGTCCATTGTAAGTCGCGTTAAGATAACCGCAAAGAAGCTATTAAATGATATGCTACAAATTTTTAAGTTATTTAATGATAATCGATCAAATGCTACAAGTATATATATTCACGAACAAGTGACATAAACGAACCATCTTATATTATAAGCAGAAACAAAAATTCACGTTATTAGAACAAAAATATTTGGTTCGTTTGGTCGGATGGCTGCGATCTGATTGTTGCTTTCGATGGAACGAACATCTTCTGGTTGTCCGGTACTTTCCACATGTCATCTGACCTCAACTTTTCTTCTGCATTGCTGAACTAGTTGATATTAGCGTCCAAACAGTTTTTGGCAGAGCATTTAGCACAAATACAACGCGTAAACTTTATGTTCGCTAAACGTAACCTTTGGTCCAAAACTAGTCGTTCATCTACTATCGTAAACGTGAACTCTTGTTTATATACTTGTACTTCGAAGTATCAAGACCATGTTAAACAAAAACTACTATTAGCCTGAGAAAGTTATTAACTATTTTTGTGGCGTCGCTTTCAAATTTGTTTTTTAACGAAAAGCTTTGGAATTGGTGACAGAATTAATTGTTATTGATGTAAGCAGTTTCATTATTAATACGATTTTGTGGACACTTTTCCACTGATCAATTGATATTATGGGTCCATGAAGATCAAAGACAATCAGAGTGGCGGTCAAATGGAGGTGACGTTCAATTAGAGAGTGGCGCTCTATTCTTCAACCCTTCACTCAGGTTGGCGGCCAAATAGAGGTGGCGTTCAATTAGAGGCTTCACGGTATATTCATTTACTCTATAACTGGCTCTAGCTAAAAATTGTAACACTCGCTCAATACCCACAACTTTAAAACAGGCGCAAATTTTCGTTGTTATTTTATGGTGCATTATCAAATTCTATTCACGATAAAGAGCAATAATTGTCCCTTATTTATATAGGTCATGAACTCTGCACAAATTATTGATGTCACAGATCTTGTTGAAATAGCGCTTTAAATTGCAACGACAGAACGTGCCTTTCTCAAGACTTGAAATTGTGATCCTCTGTTGCCAGATCGCTTACAGTCTGCCTTATTCAGATGTTAAAAACACTAAGCGGTTTTACTTCTACGCAGCAGATTTTCAAATGCTGATGGAATTTTCTTATAATACTGGTTTATATCATGTATCAAATGTCTATTTAATATATTAAGGTGGTAAGCGTAGCTAAGTGCCCACCAACTTATTGATGTCAATTTAATGGATTCAGATGGGCTTTGAGAAATATTTTTGTTATATTTCGGGGGATAGCGCGAACGCAGTCCCCCACTACCAAAAATTACGCACCCGAGTTATCCACATTTGGGATAATCGCAGGCGTCAACCAAACCGAAGTGCAATGGTAAGGCCTCTTCCTGGGGAATCCACCTTCTTGATCATGGATGTCCCTGTGCCAGGTAAGTATGAGTTGCTCGCCGATCGGCCATCAATCACAGCTAACCGTGCATAAGTATATTCAAGTGCCGTTTTTGAATATTTCAGTCAAACAGTAATTATTTTATGTAATTAAAAATTTTCATTAAATCAAAATCACATTAGTTTATTTAAAAGTTAAAATAGTATTAAAAATTCAGTGAAAACCTTTTTCAAATAAGTAACGTTTAGTAGCTAGGTGGAGACAATTACCAAAATTTTTAACAAGGTCTATATATAGACTGCGTTACGATCATAGAGTTATCTTCCCCTAGAGTAATAACAACACCAGCGTTTTCGGTGCCAACAAGAAGCGTTTAGTCCGCGCCCTTTTTTGTGCTAGTCAATCGTAGTGATTGACTAGATCAATAACATCAGCCATGAGAATGGTTAAACAATGATCATGAATTTCCACAGTTAAGATAGTAATTATTGCTCATATTAAAGAAATGATGATTATAGTTTATTACTCTAATATATGCTTATTATTTAAAGCAAATCAATACCTACATGACTTGCAAAGGATATTGTTAAATAGTGTTAAATTGTGTATAAATAGATAGTGTTAAGTAAGTGAGTTAATGCAATCAGTTACTCATAGGTAAGAAAGATAGTCATACTAGGGTTGTATTACATTAGTGTGATGGGAAGCTAATCGACTGCCGTCAAATGAAAGTATTGACATTGTATGGTACTTTGTTGGCACCGGAAACGCTCGTGTTGTTGAAGGCACTGTTATCACTCTAGGGGAAGATAAATCTATGGTTACGACAGGCCCGTATTCCCTGGGGCGGCTGGCCGGCCCCAACTTTTTAGGAATTTTTGGCGGCTAAGTACAGTCAAACTCGGATAACTCGCCCTCGGATAAAATGTAAAATTTTATCACGAACACTTGATTAACTCGAACGGATTGGTTTGGTCCGTTCTCACGCAATGATAAATTGCTTTAGATAACTCGACCTCAACACCATTAACTCGAACTGTTATTTGCCCAACGGCTACGAAAACGGTTTTTATTACTTTATTCCAAGCCACAAAGTAAACGTCAACATCTTGGGCATCATTATTATCATCATCAGCAAAAAATTCTTGTTAACGATTTTTATAAAGGTTTGCAAAAGGTAAAGTTTTAACAAACATTCTCTTGGCAATGGCCCAACGAAAGCGTAGAAACCTTCGGATGAACTTATAATAAAATCGGCAAAATTGATCTTTGATAAAACGCTCAAAAGAAAAAGATGTCTTTTTTCTGAGCGTTTTAACTGCAGTCAAGTTTAGCCTATTTTAATCTGAAAACGTCCTGGCAGTCACATCACCTAAAACAACAAATCTCAAATACAGTGCACCCTCGAGATACGATGTTGATCCGTTCCAAGGCTGGCATCGTATTAGAGTTGCCCCGATTTTGGTATCGGAATCGGTATCGGTGCCGATATGAGTGTCAAGTATCTGAATCGGTATCGGCCGATCTTTTCTTAAAAAATCTGAACCTTCCGATACTTTTTACAGATCAACCATTTAGCAGAAAACTGTATTTTAGCCTGCTATACTAATAAAACATCATCAGCTGTAAGCTTCTTACTTTTACTTAATGAATTTCAGGCCTGCCACACAATTTATTTCATGTCTATAGCCTGATCAACACAGCGAAGGAAACTTTTTAGCCAGAACGTAAACAAAAAGTGTGGTATTTCCCAATTACAGCGATAGGTTTTATTGCAAGCAATCACGAACAAGATAACAAAAGTGGGAAACAAGAACGCAGTGTAATATTTCTATTTACTAGCATTACGAAAGTAATTTAAACAGTCGACGCATAAAGTTATCCATCACTCTCTTGATCCTGACGATACAATGGATCGTTTGTATTGTACAAAAAACGGTAACCCCAGTGGCGTATCGGTATGTAGCCTGTCCTCCAATATCTGTTGCAAGGGAATCCCCCTTCAGTACGCTCGGCTACATTGATAATGATGGAAGAAAAGAGACGTCTTACTGAGATAATTGAATCACTAACGGTTTTTAAAAGAAACATTGATTTGCTCTAAACTTGTACAGACACAGCAGTTCATCCAACAATAGAAGAGGGACTTCGTTATTACAGATAGAACTGTACCACTAACAGTAATTACCTTTATTTACAAATTACAAGAAACATGGACTGTTTTGTTACTACATGCACGGTATGTCAGTATGTGAATATGTATATATTTTTTCCATAAATGCAAACAAATAAATACAATAATATTCATGTTTTTTTGCATTATGTTTGTATTTGCATAATAAAATGAGCTACTATCTATGCAACACAAAAGATCTGAATCGGTATCTGAATCGGATTATTTTTCAATTAGGATCGGTATATCGGATCGGTATCTGAATCGGCTGGTGAATTTAGAATCGGGGCATCTCTACATCGTATGGCGAAAAAATATGTATGTCGGGGTATAGAAACCATTGTACTTATACAATGAAAAAAAAGGGGAAAATCGTCCAAAACTTTATAAAATTGCTGTACATATTGAAAATTAGTAACAAAATAGTATGTTAACTTTAGTAACTATAGTTACCTACAGTAGTTGCATTATATTAAGTGCACCTAGTGATCATAATCTGCAATACTGTAAATTGTAATCTGTGTACCAAATGCAGATCGTACGGTAAGGAGTTCTTACCTTCAAAAGGTACGCATAACATAAACTTTGAATTCACTTCAAATAAGCTTAGCTTGCCAAACTCACCCTTAAAACTAAGTTTTAGTATGTATTTTGAACTATTTTAATGAATTTCAACTTTTTATCACAAAATTTTATCCTTCATAAGTTTCTGTCTTCACTTTCATTATAAATTTTAGCGTGTCTGGTTGAAACCTTTTTCAACAAGAATTCGGCCAGAAAGGCCGAGCGATGCAGTTATCGAAAGCGGCTTCTCACACACCTGACCATTCAATGGCTACCGAAAAGAAAAATGAAATTTTATTTACTATTATACAGGACGTACATACCTTTGGAGTAACGTGACTTTAGCTGGTACATGTAGCGAATAAAGCAAAGAGGAGGCAAAAATGTATCAATGCTAATTATGTTGCTGTACACTTGAAGATTAATTTAATACGTAATGAAATGGAATTTTTAGCAGGCTAAAGAAAGTTGTCTAGTCCTGACCAATTTTTCTTATGGTTTAAAGGGAAAGTAAACGCAATTTACTGATGAAGGCCAACTTTTACCCTATTTGTTTTGTGTAATTTACTGCGTTTAGCAAAATATAAATTATTTCTTACAACAGATAAATACTCAGAATAATATTTTAAAAACAAAAAATGTCCATGCATTCACATATAACTGAGTACAGAGTCTTTTTTCAATTGCATATTTTGCAAAAATCGGATGGATAACGCCATTGCGAAAATGAGTGGGAAACGGACTCACCACTGGGAACACTGATTCTTAAGCACTCATCCAATCACGAGACACGTAGCGTTTGACTCAAATCGTGATCTGATGTGAGGGGACATCGCACGTCTCCCGCAATTGTAACAATCCGGAAACAAGTGCACATTTAGAACACGTCTTTGATTGTAGTTGCTAATACACATATTGCTAAAATATTTCAACTTAAATTTATTTCTGTCGTTGTTCTATTACGTTCACAATACAATGGCTAAAAGACTCACTTCTAAAACAACCACTCCTTATAGAAGCTACCCAATTGATGACGAAGTTGAAGATGGGCAAAGATATAAATATATCAGTGGTGAACTATTCGATGAGCGCAAGCGAAAAAGACAGTCAGATTCATCATGTTCAACAACGATTAGTATAGCAACGACCATGAGCACTTCTATTACTACCACTGCTTCAACTACGATTGCTTCGCCTACAACTACCTCCACTGACGTCTTACCAACTCCAGATAAATTTTGCAAGTGTGGCAATTGTTCTGACTTGCCGACAGCTATTGAAAAAGTATGTTGCTACACTGAAAATTTGGCTGACACAAATTTTCAGGATGATCAGTATATTCTCGGTATAAATAGCTGCATCCTGCAGTCTAATTTACTAATACATCAGATATTGGGAAAGGTTGCCATACAACTCTCATGGTTCAAGCATCAAAGGTATCTTGGCTTCAGAGGGGATGCTCTTCTGTTTACTAACATGACTAATTTAAACTACAGACACCATGCTTATAGAAACTATATAGATTTCGTCTACGGGTACCTTGGAAGAAGACACCAAAAAGTTATTCCTTCATGCGTTGTTGCCTACATACGCACAATGTGGCCTGATCCAAATGGGAGTTATGTAGGCTTCGAAAATGTGGAATCAGAAGATGAAGATCAGAATGACGCAGATGAAGTGGAGCTTTTTATTATAGACGAAGGAAACTAATGTAAGTTCAGTTGTGAGTTGAGCAAAATATGGTTTTTATAAATCTTTTAACTGAATCTGACAACAACGTTACTTAGCTGATCTTCATGACTTGTACAGTGAATAAGTGTATAATGTATGGTTTGAGAAATAATTATATTTCAATCATTTGACTTGCGCCATGACATAAAACACCACATTTAACAGCTTACGTTACATAAATCTAAATCGTGTTATACAAAGAACTGCATAATATTTATAATTTGAATAGCCTGTTATATTAATTTTATCAAAAAATATCTCACATAAAACTAATCACACAATAATTTTATAATAATTAATATTTAAAGCCAGTTATCAATTGTGTTATTACAATCTCTGCATAAATTTATCTTTAATGTTGTACAAGCGGTAAAAGTTGTATCCTTGCTGAAGTGTAGTATAATCCACGTATAATTTTATTGCAGATACAGATACCCCACATACAGGCCCCCTTGGGGGGACTGTATATCATTGGTGACACTGATCGACTCTCGCTCACCCAGTGACTAGTGTAGTAGAACTAACTAGTGGCAGTACTAACTAGCAGTAGCACAACTAGTAGTAGTCGTAGACTTTAGCAATAGTAATAGAACTAGTAGTAGAAGTGACTCACTAGTGAAATGTCATGCCCTTTCCTTTGAAAGTCCATTCCTGCGGTTTTTGCAGTTTATGGAATAGCAATAGCACTGTGCACCTACAGCCTTCTGTCTCTTACATAAATTATTAGTAGTAATTTCAGTAGTCTGTTCCTTTGATTTAGCGGTGTATTAGTGATCTTCCATAGCTGTTAAATCTGAAGTTAGATTTCTTTCTCACATTGAACACAATGAAATTAACTCAAACGCTAACTGAACATGGCGTCGGCCGGATTTCCGTACTCGCGATTGACCTCTGCCATTCCAGGGGTTTTGAGTTCAATGGCTCACATCTTTAGGCTGACAATATCGTAACCCAGGCCTGTATTCCCTGGTTGCAAGTTGACGCAGCTAATGTTAGGCGACTAGTTATGAGAATCTGGGGGTTTGGAGGGGGCGGTGTAAGCCCCCCAACAGGTTTTTTTCATGTAGGCCTCAACCGGGCATCTCGCGTAAAGTTTTAAAAAATTTTATCGGAAAGTATAAACATTTTTTCTATTACAGTGCATCCTCGAGATACGATTACCCTAATATACAATTTTTTCACCTTACGAAGTCGAATATCGTGAGATCTTCACCTCGCTATACGAATTTTTTTTCACCATACGATTTTGAGAAAAGTTTCGCCCGAGTTAAAATTTGGCGGTCGGTGTGTTCATAACACACGTCGAAATAATAAATACACCGAAATATAGTTTGCCGAAAACATTTTCAGAAAGTTTAGAAGAGACACGACGATCGACTTCTCTCATGTCAGCATTCCGCGTGGAAAATTGTGTAAAATACACAAGCGAGAGCAAATATTCATTTGTAGCGTTATAATATATTTTACTATAAACTTTCAAGTCAGCATACGTATATAACTACAAGTATCTACATTTAATTCGTTAGCTGTGGAATCTGAGACCGATGCAAACGTTACAAGACGAAGGAAAAATGATTTCTATGTCAACAAAGTTGGATGTCGTAAATACGAAGAAGGCACCCGTATTATTAACATTGTCAAGGAATATGATTGCAACCAATCAGCATTTGCAATTATTATTAAAAAAGAACTTCATTAAAGCAAGCACAAGAAGGAGCATACGACTGAAGATTTGAAGGAGTTAGAAGGCCATGCACGCGATCAGCATTCAAAAGGAGCAACCATTTAGTAAAGGCGAGGAAGTAGAAGATACAGAAAACCCCACATTGGCAGAAATATTTCAAGTGTTTAATTTACTGACGTGGACTGGTACATTAAAACAATGCATGTATAATATATATTATTTATCTCTTGTGTGGCATGTTTTTCATATTTTATTCATTCTATTTGTTTCCTTTTGATTTTATGTTTTCTTTTCTTGTTTAACCATGTTTTTGCAGGTGGGCTTGTTATCTCCTACGTGAATACAATTCATCGTATGTATGTCACTCATATAACTAGCTACTCAAGATAGTTGACGCATTCACATCATTTTCTGAAACTTGTTGAAGCCCTGTCCTCTAGGGTATAAATGCGTACAAACTTTGTACGTATGGTTACATTGATTCTTGTGCACATTTCATACAAGAAAAACTACTGTAGCATCTTCTCTGGATCCTACAAGCGTTAGCTAGCTAGCAGTTTTCTGCATTGCACCAGCATTTTTTTCTTTTAAAGTGAAAGTGAACACATAATTTTAACATTGTTTTATATGATTGGTAATGCATCATACTATGTTAATTGAACAAGAAAACAAAATTTTAGCAGATATTTCTACTATTTTAGCAAGTTCAAAGTTGAAAATATATTTTGGTGCATTTACGTCGGACCACTGCTGATTCGTAATAAAGCCGTTTCTAGTAACGCTTTCTTTACTTATTCGTTAGTAATTCAACGCATTTTATTTTCTTTTAACCACAGTCAGTTAATTACGATGGGTAGATGTCTCTTTGCTAGTTGTGAATCTTACATTAGAAGTCTTAGCATAACCTTGTTTAGAGTTCCTGTCTCTCAGTCGCCAAATTTCGCAAAACTATGGCTGTCTAAGGCAAAGCGTGCCGACTTAACTTTTCGCAGACTACCTGATAGTACGGTCGTGTGCGTTAGGCACTTCCATGAGAGCCAGCTTTATTCAGAGCAATTTGGGACAACTACAAGATTAAGAGTGAAAGAGGGAGAGGTTCCATTCTCTAAGGGTGTTGTACCATTGTTGAATAACAATCCAAAAATATATTATGTTTACAATATTATATTTGCGTAGAAGTAATGCGGCAATATTTTCTATTCGTATTATTATTATACTGAAAGTTTCCTGTCTCTCTCTTCCGGTTACAAATTTAATAATTGTTGGCATGAAAGCTGTATGTTGAATCTAATAATATATTCAGAAATAACAAAGCACAGGGAGATTTGTAATATAATACTTTATATATCACTTAGAATGCCTTTGGTTTTGTGATATAAGAATATATAGTCATTCGTTGCATAATAGTAAACAGAAATTGTACAAATGGTTAAATATTCTGCAGCTGGTTGACATTTGAATAAACAAAAACTTTGCAGATTTATAATACCTTTAAAAATAGCAACGAATAATTTGATGTTTACAGAGAAATGGAAAGAAAGGTGAAATGGTTAATTCCAGGAAGTGTAGGGCACAAAGTCCTTTGTGATGCATTAGGGCAAGCGAGACTGCTAAACACATTGCGTCTGTTGAACCATGGTCAACACACGGGTGCTTTAGAAAACCTCCACAGCCTCATATTAAGTTATGCACCAAAGCGAATAGACTTTGATCCCCCAGGATAGTTTACAAGAATTAAACTAGCAGCGATAGATCACAACGCGAATGTGGGAAGAGAAGTTCTGACTGGTAAGCTGTATCTGCAATAAAATTATACGTGGATTATACTACACTTCAGCAAGGATACAACTTTTACCGCTTGTACAACATTAAAGATAAATTTATGCAGAGATTGTAATAACACAATTGATAACTGGCTTTAAATATTAATTATTATAAAATTATTGTGTGATTAGTTTTATGTGAGATATTTTTTGATAAAATTAATATAACAGGCTATTCAAATTATAAATATTATGCAGTTCTTTGTATAACACGATTTAGATTTATGTAACGTAAGCTGTTAAATGTGGTGTTTTATGTCATGGCGCAAGTCAAATGATTGAAATATAATTATTTCTCAAACCATACATTATACACTTATTCACTGTACAAGTCATGAAGATCAGCTAAGTAACGTTGTTGTCAGATTCAGTTAAAAGATTTATAAAAACCATATTTTGCTCAACTCACAACTGAACTTACATTAGTTTCCTTCGTCTATAATAAAAAGCTCCACTTCATCTGCGTCATTCTGATCTTCATCTTCTGATTCCACATTTTTGAAGCCTACATAACTCCCATTTGGATCAGGCCACATTGTGCGTATGTAGGCAACAACGCATGAAGGAATAACTTTTTGGTGTCTTCTTCCAAGGTACCCGTAGACGAAATCTATATAGTTTCTATAAGCATGGTGTCTGTAGTTTAAATTAGTCATGTTAGTAAACAGAAGAGCATCCCCTCTGAAGCCAAGATACCTTTGATGCTTGAACCATGAGAGTTGTATGGCAACCTTTCCCAATATCTGATGTATTAGTAAATTAGACTGCAGGATGCAGCTATTTATACCGAGAATATACTGATCATCCTGAAAATTTGTGTCAGCCAAATTTTCAGTGTAGCAACATACTTTTTCAATAGCTGTCGGCAAGTCAGAACAATTGCCACACTTGCAAAATTTATCTGGAGTTGGTAAGACGTCAGTGGAGGTAGTTGTAGGCGAAGCAATCGTAGTTGAAGCAGTGGTAGTAATAGAAGTGCTCATGGTCGTTGCTATACTAATCGTTGTTGAACATGATGAATCTGACTGTCTTTTTCGCTTGCGCTCATCGAATAGTTCACCACTGATATATTTATATCTTTGCCCATCTTCAACTTCGTCATCAATTGGGTAGCTTCTATAAGGAGTGGTTGTTTTAGAAGTGAGTCTTTTAGCCATTGTATTGTGAACGTAATAGAACAACGACAGAAATAAATTTAAGTTGAAATATTTTAGCAATATGTGTATTAGCAACTACAATCAAAGACGTGTTCTAAATGTGCACTTGTTTCCGGATTGTTACAATTGCGGGAGACGTGCGATGTCCCCTCACATCAGATCACGATTTGAGTCAAACGCTACGTGTCTCGTGATTGGATGAGTGCTTAAGAATCAGTGTTCCCAGTGGTGAGTCCGTTTCCCACTCATTTTCGCAATGGCGTTATCCATCCGATTTTTGCAAAATATGCAATTGAAAAAAGACTCTGTACTCAGTTATATGTGAATGCATGGACATTTTTTGTTTTTAAAATATTATTCTGAGTATTTATCTGTTGTAAGAAATAATTTATATTTTGCTAAACGCAGTAAATTACACAAAACAAATAGGGTAAAAGTTGGCCTTCATCAGTAAATTGCGTTTACTTTCCCTTTAAACCATAAGAAAAATTGGTCAGGACTAGACAACTTTCTTTAGCCTGCTAAAAATTCCATTTCATTACGTATTAAATTAATCTTCAAGTGTACAGCAACATAATTAGCATTGATACATTTTTGCCTCCTCTTTGCTTTATTCGCTACATGTACCAGCTAAAGTCACGTTACTCCAAAGGTATGTACGTCCTGTATAATAGTAAATAAAATTTCATTTTTCTTTTCGGTAGCCATTGAATGGTCAGGTGTGTGAGAAGCCGCTTTCGATAACTGCATCGCTCGGCCTTTCTGGCCGAATTCTTGTTGAAAAAGGTTTCAACCAGACACGCTAAAATTTATAATGAAAGTGAAGACAGAAACTTATGAAGGATAAAATTTTGTGATAAAAAGTTGAAATTCATTAAAATAGTTCAAAATACATACTAAAACTTAGTTTTAAGGGTGAGTTTGGCAAGCTAAGCTTATTTGAAGTGAATTCAAAGTTTATGTTATGCGTACCTTTTGAAGGTAAGAACTCCTTACCGTACGATCTGCATTTGGTACACAGATTACAATTTACAGTATTGCAGATTATGATCACTAGGTGCACTTAATATAATGCAACTACTGTAGGTAACTATAGTTACTAAAGTTAACATACTATTTTGTTACTAATTTTCAATATGTACAGCAATTTTATAAAGTTTTGGACGATTTTCCCCTTTTTTTTCATTGTATAAGTACAATGGTTTCTATACCCCGACATACATATTTTTTCGCCATACGATGTAGAGATGCCCCGATTCTAAATTCACCAGCCGATTCAGATACCGATCCGATATACCGATCCTAATTGAAAAATAATCCGATTCAGATACCGATTCAGATCTTTTGTGTTGCATAGATAGTAGCTCATTTTATTATGCAAATACAAACATAATGCAAAAAAACATGAATATTATTGTATTTATTTGTTTGCATTTATGGAAAAAATATATACATATTCACATACTGACATACCGTGCATGTAGTAACAAAACAGTCCATGTTTCTTGTAATTTGTAAATAAAGGTAATTACTGTTAGTGGTACAGTTCTATCTGTAATAACGAAGTCCCTCTTCTATTGTTGGATGAACTGCTGTGTCTGTACAAGTTTAGAGCAAATCAATGTTTCTTTTAAAAACCGTTAGTGATTCAATTATCTCAGTAAGACGTCTCTTTTCTTCCATCATTATCAATGTAGCCGAGCGTACTGAAGGGGGATTCCCTTGCAACAGATATTGGAGGACAGGCTACATACCGATACGCCACTGGGGTTACCGTTTTTTGTACAATACAAACGATCCATTGTATCGTCAGGATCAAGAGAGTGATGGATAACTTTATGCGTCGACTGTTTAAATTACTTTCGTAATGCTAGTAAATAGAAATATTACACTGCGTTCTTGTTTCCCACTTTTGTTATCTTGTTCGTGATTGCTTGCAATAAAACCTATCGCTGTAATTGGGAAATACCACACTTTTTGTTTACGTTCTGGCTAAAAAGTTTCCTTCGCTGTGTTGATCAGGCTATAGACATGAAATAAATTGTGTGGCAGGCCTGAAATTCATTAAGTAAAAGTAAGAAGCTTACAGCTGATGATGTTTTATTAGTATAGCAGGCTAAAATACAGTTTTCTGCTAAATGGTTGATCTGTAAAAAGTATCGGAAGGTTCAGATTTTTTAAGAAAAGATCGGCCGATACCGATTCAGATACTTGACACTCATATCGGCACCGATACCGATTCCGATACCAAAATCGGGGCAACTCTAATACGATGCCAGCCTTGGAACGGATCAACATCGTATCTCGAGGGTGCACTGTATTTGAGATTTGTTGTTTTAGGTGATGTGACTGCCAGGACGTTTTCAGATTAAAATAGGCTAAACTTGACTGCAGTTAAAACGCTCAGAAAAAAGACATCTTTTTCTTTTGAGCGTTTTATCAAAGATCAATTTTGCCGATTTTATTATAAGTTCATCCGAAGGTTTCTACGCTTTCGTTGGGCCATTGCCAAGAGAATGTTTGTTAAAACTTTACCTTTTGCAAACCTTTATAAAAATCGTTAACAAGAATTTTTTGCTGATGATGATAATAATGATGCCCAAGATGTTGACGTTTACTTTGTGGCTTGGAATAAAGTAATAAAAACCGTTTTCGTAGCCGTTGGGCAAATAACAGTTCGAGTTAATGGTGTTGAGGTCGAGTTATCTAAAGCAATTTATCATTGCGTGAGAACGGACCAAACCAATCCGTTCGAGTTAATCAAGTGTTCGTGATAAAATTTTACATTTTATCCGAGGGCGAGTTATCCGAGTTTGACTGTACTTAGCCGCCAAAAATTCCTAAAAAGTTGGGGCCGGCCAGCCGCCCCAGGGAATACGGGCCTGTCGTAACCATAGATTTATCTTCCCCTAGAGTGATAACAGTGCCTTCAACAACACGAGCGTTTCCGGTGCCAACAAAGTACCATACAATGTCAATACTTTCATTTGACGGCAGTCGATTAGCTTCCCATCACACTAATGTAATACAACCCTAGTATGACTATCTTTCTTACCTATGAGTAACTGATTGCATTAACTCACTTACTTAACACTATCTATTTATACACAATTTAACACTATTTAACAATATCCTTTGCAAGTCATGTAGGTATTGATTTGCTTTAAATAATAAGCATATATTAGAGTAATAAACTATAATCATCATTTCTTTAATATGAGCAATAATTACTATCTTAACTGTGGAAATTCATGATCATTGTTTAACCATTCTCATGGCTGATGTTATTGATCTAGTCAATCACTACGATTGACTAGCACAAAAAAGGGCGCGGACTAAACGCTTCTTGTTGGCACCGAAAACGCTGGTGTTGTTATTACTCTAGGGGAAGATAACTCTATGATCGTAACGCAGTCTATATATAGACCTTGTTAAAAATTTTGGTAATTGTCTCCACCTAGCTACTAAACGTTACTTATTTGAAAAAGGTTTTCACTGAATTTTTAATACTATTTTAACTTTTAAATAAACTAATGTGATTTTGATTTAATGAAAATTTTTAATTACATAAAATAATTACTGTTTGACTGAAATATTCAAAAACGGCACTTGAATATACTTATGCACGGTTAGCTGTGATTGATGGCCGATCGGCGAGCAACTCATACTTACCTGGCACAGGGACATCCATGATCAAGAAGGTGGATTCCCCAGGAAGAGGCCTTACCATTGCACTTCGGTTTGGTTGACGCCTGCGATTATCCCAAATGTGGATAACTCGGGTGCGTAATTTTTGGTAGTGGGGGACTGCGTTCGCGCTATCCCCCGAAATATAACAAAAATATTTCTCAAAGCCCATCTGAATCCATTAAATTGACATCAATAAGTTGGTGGGCACTTAGCTACGCTTACCACCTTAATATATTAAATAGACATTTGATACATGATATAAACCAGTATTATAAGAAAATTCCATCAGCATTTGAAAATCTGCTGCGTAGAAGTAAAACCGCTTAGTGTTTTTAACATCTGAATAAGGCAGACTGTAAGCGATCTGGCAACAGAGGATCACAATTTCAAGTCTTGAGAAAGGCACGTTCTGTCGTTGCAATTTAAAGCGCTATTTCAACAAGATCTGTGACATCAATAATTTGTGCAGAGTTCATGACCTATATAAATAAGGGACAATTATTGCTCTTTATCGTGAATAGAATTTGATAATGCACCATAAAATAACAACGAAAATTTGCGCCTGTTTTAAAGTTGTGGGTATTGAGCGAGTGTTACAATTTTTAGCTAGAGCCAGTTATAGAGTAAATGAATATACCGTGAAGCCTCTAATTGAACGCCACCTCTATTTGGCCGCCAACCTGAGTGAAGGGTTGAAGAATAGAGCGCCACTCTCTAATTGAACGTCACCTCCATTTGACCGCCACTCTGATTGTCTTTGATCTTCATGGACCCATAATATCAATTGATCAGTGGAAAAGTGTCCACAAAATCGTATTAATAATGAAACTGCTTACATCAATAACAATTAATTCTGTCACCAATTCCAAAGCTTTTCGTTAAAAAACAAATTTGAAAGCGACGCCACAAAAATAGTTAATAACTTTCTCAGGCTAATAGTAGTTTTTGTTTAACATGGTCTTGATACTTCGAAGTACAAGTATATAAACAAGAGTTCACGTTTACGATAGTAGATGAACGACTAGTTTTGGACCAAAGGTTACGTTTAGCGAACATAAAGTTTACGCGTTGTATTTGTGCTAAATGCTCTGCCAAAAACTGTTTGGACGCTAATATCAACTAGTTCAGCAATGCAGAAGAAAAGTTGAGGTCAGATGACATGTGGAAAGTACCGGACAACCAGAAGATGTTCGTTCCATCGAAAGCAACAATCAGATCGCAGCCATCCGACCAAACGAACCAAATATTTTTGTTCTAATAACGTGAATTTTTGTTTCTGCTTATAATATAAGATGGTTCGTTTATGTCACTTGTTCGTGAATATATATACTTGTAGCATTTGATCGATTATCATTAAATAACTTAAAAATTTGTAGCATATCATTTAATAGCTTCTTTGCGGTTATCTTAACGCGACTTACAATGGACCAACGCTCATAACTCCTCTTCTATTACACATTAAAAGCTAGCTTTTGCTGCAAACTTTAGTCAAAACTAGCCTCTTATTTGCAATAGAAAAAGAGTTATGAGTTACAAACTTATCAATGAGTGCCGCGAGCTTTTATTCCACATTGTTAAATATAAACATAAAATAAAAATGTGCCTTCAAGTTAAGAATGAAATATTTGTAAAACAATTGAAAACTCTAATAAATTTCAAAGCAGGCCGCAGACTATAATATTACCGCAGATTAATTGCAAGCAATAGATAACAACTGGTAGATATATTTCTCGGCTTCCCAATGCATACTTTATTTAGAGATCTTCGACAAGTTAGAGGTAAGTTAGCAGATTTATTGCATCCAAAAGGTCTAATATCGGTCCACCAATGAAAGAGGGCAAAATATAGGTGACATTCGCTTCGCCCGTAGAAGGGCTAAATTAATCTTCCCAAAACTCTGATGAGCTATTTGAAAAAAAACAACAGCAGCCTCTATTTGAACGCCGCCTCCAATCGGCCACCACTAAAGAAGAAGGGTTGAAAAATAGAGCGTCATGGCATTCAATTAGAGGTTTTACGGTTTACTGCGCAAAGGTCAGTGGTCGCCATGCAGTTATGAGAATGTGACAATGTCTAAAGCAATGCCAATTTTGCTAGTGTCACATAGCACTGAACGACACTTGCCAAAACAGGGTGAAATTTTTTTAGCATTGACATGGCAAATAAATGACCTGTTAACTATCGATCCAAAATGCTGAAGGAAACACTAGCTAATAAGCTGTGACATTCTTTACAAAATGCCACAAAGTTTCATGTATCGTCCAATCAAGCCTGCCAACCTCGAGATATAGAGGTGGTACGAGCGAGGGAGGGTCTGTAGTGGTCAATGATAATATGCTAACACTGCTGCCGTGTAGCGTGTGATGAACCAACTAAGTTCTACATAAGAGCCATGTTTGAGCCAATTCTATGCAATGAATATTGTTATATAATTTCAGTTCAGAAAGCTCATTAGAAGTTGTAGACACCATTTATCCGGGCCCACCTGCAACGCTGCGAGTCTGTGACACAGAAGGCATATGGCGTCTAGAGCTCTATCTACTTCGTCAACAGCAATCAGCTACATCAGTGATGCTGATTCATGTGTCAGTACATGACCACCATCAAAGAAAAAAGCAAAGAAACAGTAAGTCGAAGCAAAGTTTGCGACTGAATTTTTTGCTAGGTAAGTAAGCCTATTATGCAGTAGGACACATGTGTACTTGCAGTGTGTTTATATAATACTAGCTGCGCTACCCGGCGTTGCCCGAGTATTAAAAATCAGCTTATAATCAATAAAAAGTAATGAGAGTTGCCTCCCACTCGCTATTAGCCTGCCAGATTGCCCATGGAAAATTTTAGTAGGCTAATTAATGACAATCATTTATTTACGCAATCACCTTGCGTGGTATGCAAAGCCGTTGGGTATGTGCTTCCATATAGAGACTTATATCGGCCAGTTGACAACTGTGGCCTATTGGGTAGGGCATCGGACTGGTGAACGTTAGGGTCCGAGATCAAACCTTCTTTGGTACGAATTCTTTGTTCCAAGATTTTAATTGCTATAGCCGGAATTCAGACATAAAACATACAGACATAAAACATACAGATATAAAACATACAAACATCAGACATAAAATATACAGACATCAGACATAACACATACTTTGATAAATATATATATATATACCCTGTATAATTATAGCTTGCAGCATGTACATGCAGCTCTGTGAAGGCACATGTGGGACCAGTGACAAACTCAAAGAGTCACTGATGTGGACGATGACTGTAGTCGTTTTGGAAAGGAGGTAGCTGAACAATACAAAGCCATCAAAGATGAATTTGAAAGGCAGCTTGTAATGAATGAGATAAGAGAAATCTTATTTAAAGGTTGATTTGGCTCACGCGTTGGCTTACACAAGACACCAAAACACAACAACGCCAGAATATCACATTTACGCAGTTGCAGCCAACACAGAGCATAAGCAGTGTTTATCAAGATCTTTTAAATAATTGAATAATGTAGATTTCATGCTCAAAGATTATGTTCAACATTTGTCATGTATATTTGGATAAAACTTAACGCTACAAGAAAAGTATGTTATATATTTTTAAATAAGCGATACATATATAATATAAATTGTATATTTTACATAAAAAACTAAAAATGTTATTTACATATTTTCTTGCATATAAAATATACATCGTGACCACATTGTGTAAATACTTCCTAATATACCAGAAAAATTTAATAAATTTCAATTAGTTTGACGAATGTAGCGTTCCTGCCATTTTAATGCTCCTGCAGTACCCAAGTAATTTGTAAAATATTCTCTAGTTGTAGTAGCAGATATAGTAGGGTTTCTGCCTGCACAGTAGCAGGTGCAACATCAACAAGAATTTCATACCCTTCAGCTTTCCATGTTATATCAATGATTGTTCCAGGTACACTGTCAATCACATCATAGGCACCTGGGGGGTGTAACTAGAACAACATTTCATGCGCATATAATTGTGCAGGATCCAGCATGCCAAAACTACAGTTTGCGCATGTTCTGCTGTCATTGGTAGAGTACGGCGGAGACAACGCCGCGTAGACACCATAATCCCAAAAGTATTTTCAATCGTTCTTCGAGCTCTTGAGAGTCTGTAATTACAAATACGCTTCCCAAGTGTGTCTGATGAACGTCTAGGATAAAGTCTTAACCATTTCTTCGACGTAACCGCTTCGTCACCAACAAGAACAAACGGCATGTTAGAATTTTCTGTACCTACAGTTTAGCTAATCAGTCAAAGAACTGAAGACTTTCATTAGCAAGAATAGAATATATTATGGTAGATTGGAGGACAGCTACATGTACATCATAGTGTACTGCACATTTCAACTCACACATAATTTAATTTTGGTAGCGGTGGTGTTAGTAGCAGCATAACATTGCATGTATTTCGTAGATTTTAAGCTCTTCCGCTGTAACTAGTTATACATCTAGAATGATGAACAATAATGATTTTTTTCTAGGCTGAGTAAAAAGATGATTAATTAGCTTTTTAGTGGACAATCACGTGGAACATTCAGATTACCAATAGCCATTGCATGATTTGATGAGCAATTATCGAAAGTCCCAGCATCAGACAACCGATCAGAGGTACCAACATTCACAAATTATGTGAAAAGGTATGACGCATCACGCATAACCATAAGGACAATACTGCAAAGAAACAACCAGCCATAACATTAATTTAAAATGATTTGACAATAGTGCATATTTTGTCACATTGCACATCGATGGCCAACAATGATTAGGCAGATGTGATATGTTTTACCATTAAATACCTGAAATGATTCTTGTAGTTTAAATATCAGAACCAGAATTTGCTGGAGCCTGGATCGCACAGTGTTTTCCATCCACAGCACCTATGCAATTGGGCAAATTCCGATTCTTCTCAAATCTAAATGAATAATTACAGAGAAGAATTATAAATGTTGACTGAGAGTAGTATTCATGTAAAAATGTTATAATATTATAGCCGTCTACATTGTACGTAATTTTGAGTCAAGAGTGCAATGTTGAAGCTTGTAGTTCCTTCTTACAGTAGTTTATCACCTGTTGTAATACTATACTAATAACTGATTGGGAATGATATTAAGTAGTTATTACATTATTATTTATTATAATTATTAATTGGTAAAATATATTACCCGTAAATAATAATACTTAATAAGAATAATAATATAATAACAAATAAATTAGGTTTTTACTAAGCGAATAAATAAACTCAAGTTTATTTAAATATGATAATCATAATCACCCTTTAGCTATATGCAACCACTCTTCTTCAGTACTTGGCCTTTTGAAGTAGAAATCTTTCATAGCAACTTGTATGGCTTGAGATGTTTCGTATATAATACTGTGAACTGTTGACTGCCCCATTCTGAATAGATTTGCCAGAGTTTTGAACGAGTCCCCAGTTGCCAAAAAAGTCAGAGTCACGCACAGTCGTTGATCTGATGAAATGGCTTTTGTAGGCGTGGTGTCTTGTTTATCGATGTGTGGCCTTATTATCCCTAGTAGGCCTATATGATGGGCCAAATGACTCTACAGAAACTCTACATTCTCTATGTTTTTCGGGGTATTTTCACGAAATTATTTCACTAATAAAGTCCAAGCACCCTTAGTAGATCTTCCCAATAGCATTGGATGCACCCAGTATTTTCCTTTCTTCACTTTTTTTTCTTTTCTTATAAACATAGCCAAATGCATTAGCAGCTAGCTCTTCCATATTTGCAGTTCCCACCAGAAAGTGGTGGCACGCAGCAAAACAAGGTCTCATCTGTGATTCAATAAGGTCTAGTATAGTATCTAGGTCATAAATTCGCTCTGATGGACGCGAATGATATCGCACCAAGTGTACTTTGAGGTGACATTCTTTTGACGCCTCAGCCGCTAGTCCTCTACAGCTTCCTCGCTTAATTCGCGTTTAGCACGCTCACACCTTTAGGCTGACAATATCGTGACGCAGTCTATATATAGACCTTGTTAAAAATTTTGGTAATTGTCTCCACCTAGCTACTAAACGTTACTTATTTGAAAAAGGTTTTCACTGAATTTTTAATACTATTTTAACTTTTAAATAAACTAATGTAATTTTGATTTAATGAAAATTTTTAATTACATAAAATAATTACTGTTTGACTGAAATATTCAAAAACGGCACTTGAATATACTTATGCACGGTTAGCTGTGATTGATGGCCGATCGGCGAGCAACTCATACTTACCTGGCACAGGGACATCCATGATCAAGAAGGTGGATTCCCCAGGAAGAGGCCTTACCATTGCACTTCGGTTTGGTTGACGCCTGCGATTATCCCAAATGTGGATAACTCGGGTGCGTAATTTTTGGTAGTGGGGGACTGCGTTCGCGCTATCCCCCGAAATATAACAAAAATATTCATCAGAGCCCATCTGAATCCATTAATTGACATCAATAAGTTGGTGGGCACTTAGCTACGCTTACCACCTTATTAGATTAAATAGACACTTGATACATGATATAAACCAGTATTATAAGAAGATTCCATCAGCATTTGAAAATCTGCTGCGTAGAAGTAAAACCGCTTAGTGTTTTTAACATCTGAATAAGGCAGACTGTAAGCGATCTGGCAACAGAGGATCACAATTTCAAGTCTTGAGAAAGGCACGTTCTGTCGTTGCAATTTAAAGCGCTATTTCAACAAGATCTGTGACATCAATAATTTGTGCAGAGTTCATGACCTATATAAATAATGGACAATTATTGCCCTTTATTGTGAATAGAATTTGATAATGCACCATAAAATAACAACGAAAATTTGTGCCTGTTTTAAAGTTGTGGGTATTGAGCGAATGTTACAATTTTTAGCTAGAGCCAGTTATAGAGTAAATGAATATACCGTGAAGCCTCTAATTGAACGCCACCTCTATTTGGCCGCCAACCTGAGTGAAGGGTTGAAGAATAGAGCGCCACTCTCTAATTGAACGTCACCTCCATTTGACCGCCACTCTGATTGTCTTTGATCTTCATGGACCCATAATATCAATTGATCAGTGGAAAAGTGTCCACAAAATCGTATTAATAATGAAACTGCTTACATCAATAACAATTAATTCTGTCACCGATTCCAAAGCTTTTCGTTAAAAAACAAATTTGAAAGCGACGCCACAAAAATAGTTAATAACTTTCTCAGGCTAATAGTAGTTTTTGTTTAACATGGTCTTGATACTTCGAAGTACAAGTATATAAACAAGAGTTCACGTTTACGATAGTAGATGAATGACTAGTTTTGGACCGAAGGTTACGTTTAGCGAACATAAAGTTTACGCGTTGTATTTGTGCTAAATGCTCTGCCAAAAACTGTTTGGACGCTAATATCAACTAGTTCAGCAATGCAGAAGAAAAGTTGAGGTCAGATGACATGTGGAAAGTACTGGACAACCAGAAGATGTTCGTTCCATCGAAAGCAACAATCAGATCGCAGCCATCCGACCAAACGAACCAAATATTTTTGTTCTAATAACGTGAATTTTTGTTTCTGCTTATAATATAAGATGGTTCGTTTATGTCACTTGTTCGTGAATGTATATACTTGTAGCATTTGATCGATTATCATTAAATAACTTAAAAATTTGTAGCATATCATTTAATAGCCTCTTTGCGGTTATCTTAACACGACTTACAATGGACCAACGCTCATAACTCCTCTTCTATTACACATTAAAAGCTAGCTTTTGCTGCAAACTTTAGTCAAAACTAGCCTCTTATTTGCAATAGAAAAAGAGTTATGAGTTACAAACTTATCAATGAGTGCCGCGAGCTTTTATTCCACATTGTTAAATATAAACATAAAATAAAAATGTGCCTTCCTTCAAATTTAGAATGAAATATTTGTAAAACAATTGAAAACTCTAATAAATTTCAAAGCAGGCCGCAGACTATAATATTACCGCAGATTAATTGCAAGCAATAGATAACAACTGGTAGATATATTTTTCGGCTTCCCAATGCATACTTTATTTAGAGATCTTCGACAAGTTAGAGGTAAGTTAGCAGATTTATTGCATCCAAAAGGTTTAATATCGGTCCACCAATGAAAGAGGGCAAAATATAGGTGACATTCGCTTCGCCCGTAGAAGGGCTAAATTAATCTTCCCAAAACTCTGATGAGCCAGTTGAAAAAAAACAACGGCAGCCTCTATTTGAACGCCGCCTCCAATCGGCCACCACTAAAGAAGAAGGGTTGAAAAATAGAGCGTCATGGCATTCAATTAGAGGTTTTACGGTTTACTGCGCAAAGGTCAGTGGTCGCCATGCAGTTATGAGAATGTGACAATGTCTAAAGCAATGCCAATTTTGCTAGTGTCACATAGCACTGAACGACACTTGCCAAAACAGGGTGAAATTTTTTTAGCATTGACATGGCAAATAAATGACCTGTTAACTATCGATCCAAAATGCTGAAGGAAACACTAGCTAATAAGCTGTGACATTCCTTACAAAATGCCACAAAGTTTCATGTATCGTCCAATCAAGCCTGCCAACCTCGAGATATAGAGGTGGTACGAGCGAGGGAGGGTCTGTAGTGGTCAATGATAATATGCTAACACTGCTGCCGTGTAGCGTGTGATGAACCAACTAAGTTTACATAAGAGCCAAGTTAGATAATAAGTTAATTAAATGTAAGGTAACCAAACTTGGGTCAGGAGACTTCAGAGTAATATTATAGTTTACTATCTCAAATCCTGTCATTGCACTTGTAATAAAAAAGTTTTTACACAGAAAATGTATTTTTAATAAACGTATACAACATATACCACTTTAACTTTTACTCAAAGGTGTTTTGTGTATTTTTATGTACTGTGTTTATTTCTGTGTACTTCATACTGTACTGGTCGCAGTGCCTACTACAGATATATACTGATTGCAATAGTCTTGTTAGCTACGTGAGTTTAAACATTTTTCTTCGCATGCTAGATGAATGCCCAGCATTGCGCTAGTAACAAAATAACTACCAAATGAATATGAGCAACTTGTCTGGTGACCTAGTAGTCTAAATCTTTACTAAAACATTAGCAGTGTTTTAAGTCAGCTCAATAATCATTACGTCGTGTGTAATGATCAACTTTGCTAGTTAATAACCTCAAACGCTTCAAGCGTGAGTATTTTAACCGATGTAATAAATATCTTCATTATTATTAATTACTATTATTATTATTATAGATTACTAGGCTCGGTTGGATGCATAGTCCAATGGGTAAGCTCGCTACCTTCAGAATTGGAAGTTCTGAGATAAAAATCTTTGCGATGCATATTTCTCAATCCTGAAACTTTACCAGCTATAACTGGACACAAGGACAGACAGACCAACAAACAAAAGATTGGAGATCAACAAACATTGAGATTTATGTATGTAGATGGGTATGTGTTTTTCTTTCAGTATGGATTCATTATAATATAATATGATATAATAATAATTATAATATAATATAATATGGATTCATGCATAACAGTAGCTGCAGTGTTGAGCATGAGCCCATGAAAGATTAACATAAACAGTTTGTAATTAATAAATAGGCCAAATTAATTCCGCAGTATAGCCAATTGGACAGCGCAGTGTATTGGATAAATTCCTGCCAGCAGAACTACATAGTATAAGTTAATAAACAGTGCGCAGTAAAATTTTAATTCCCAAAATTATTGCTATGAAAAGACAGAATACAGATACACATTGAGAGTTATAGATGTGAAACTAGAGACAAGCTTCTTAGCTGACTCCGAAAGGCTGACAGCGAATGTGGCAACAAAAGGAAGTCAACAAAATAAAACTAAAAATTTCACAACAGAAAGTTTAGCTGCCAGCAGTGTCTGTTGAAGTAAAAACATACTTTTTATTTCTCAATGAACTGTAACTACTAATCCTATCATGACATATGAAACCATGGAATAGCTTCTTGGCTGACTGATAGTGACAGAAAATGTTAACAACAAAAGGTGGGAATTTTACAAATTTATTTTTACCAATTTTGCTGGTTCATCGGTTACATTAACGAGCTGAAGCTAAATCGAGTGTATCACAGAGGAAAAGTAATATTAGGCTGATGTATACAAGGGCTATAGATGTAATCATTTACTCTTGTGTAGAAGTCCTTAAATAAGATTACATACTTTATGTTTTATCATAAAGGGTAACTTTGTGGTGTCTTTCTCATTATTACTCACAAACTGCTTGGCCACTCGATTGTTGTTAAAAATCAATCACCCTCTGCTCTCTTCAACATTGTCTAAAGGTGCTCTGGTGGTGTTGGGTTGTTCAGCAGTTGCAGAGAAACGACTAACAACATCTGACAAGGCTTGTTTGCTATTCTTTCTACTTTTCTCTAGTAGATTTTGGAGAACAGTGTTACTTTTTGAACTTGAAGGCCGACTGCTGACAGCGGTTGTCTCCTCTTGCTCAGGCTCTGCAGGTTTGTGTTCTGGGATGACTGGTTCCTGGCTATTCTTTTTCTGCGTAGACTGAGTTGAGGGTTTCACATCCAGCTTTGACTGAGAATCTGTCAACCATAATTAAGCAAAATTTAAATTCAAACATCCACAAAATGTTTTGAAAGAAGAGAGATTATAGCTAACGAGATTACTCCTTTTTCTAGTTTTCTGAATTTTTGACACAAAATAGCTTTTGTATTCTGTATATTCATATAATTTTATTTAAAGTTGGTTGCTGTCCGATTACAATCATTTATAACCAGTGGTCATAGCTGGTTGTAGCTGGTTATTAATCAGTTATGACCAGATACAACCAGTCGCGCGCAGTTGCAACTAAAACATTTTACCGGTAGATACGAAAAGCCGAACGCACTGAATGACTGAACAGACCGAATATCTTTTGGGAGTTGGCCTCCCTCAACTATTATCTATAAATTAATTATTATCTATAAATAATATTGATTGCATGTTTCAAATAATTATAATAAATATTACTATATATAGAAATAATACTAGTTCGCCAATGGTTAACGATACTACTGAACAAATAAAACCTTTTGCTTCTACTAGGCATTTCCCTTTTATCTGTCAAAGGTAAGGCAAGTACTGATTGGACTAGTGACAGCAAAAATACTTCGATTGAATATGTAATATTTTTATTCACAGCGTGCTTTACCGGCGCGAAAATAAACAACAGCCTCTAAAATGTTTCTACGAAATTCATTGAGCTCTTTATTTATAGAAGTTTGAGTTGCGCACCCCTATCCTTAAATAGTCACACGAGAGGGCAACTCCCAATATATTCGGTCTGTTCAGTCATTCAGTGCGATCGGCTTTTCGTATCTACCGACATTTTACAGGGTGTACCTTCTATCATAAACTAGCAACCTGGCAGTCCAGTCATCTATGAGATATCGTCAGGTGTGCCAACACAGCACAGAGAATAAGTATTTGTACAACTATTCTGAAAGACCACAGCGCGGTCTATTTGCTCAGGTATAACTGTGGGGCTACCAAGCTGAATGTAGGAGGTTCAAACCCTTTAGAATACAATCTTTTTCCCAACTTTTAACCGTTGCTCCTGGCAGACACAACCTTTGTTATAGTAAAGACTAGTAAGTAAGATTTATAACTTAATTCTTACTATCTTTTGGAAATGGTTCTAGTGGCAGAACTCCAGATCTGTTCTTCTTTAGGTCACATGCTGTCTTAGACGCTTTGCTTACCAGACTAGTTTTACTTTTCGTCAAAGTCAGCTCTGAATCTTTTTTACTTAATTTTTTCTGCAATTGGCATATTATATATTATACATACATACATACAATATACATACAATATATATAATGTACAATATCTATATACAATATATATAACATAAAATATTTATATATAATATGTATAGTATATTTATGTATTAATATACATATACAATATACATATAATATATGCAATATAAAACATTATATGTATTATATACTAAAAATTCCACTGTCATACAGCCCACGACCAAAGAGATATTGGAAAAAAAGGAAGGGTACTGATGGTTGAGAAATGCAATATTAGCAGTCAAATGGCACTGCAGTGCAATAGGATAACTGCAATGGTAGCTGTAATGTACTGGGTGTTATTATATACAACAAATAGCAATAATGAAAGGAAAAGATTATATGTTTATATCTCTCCCCCTGCAATAGGAGAAATGCAATATTGGCCAATATTAGAAGTAAAATGCACTGATATTATTAGAATAACCAATATTATTAATATAGTAATAATATAAAACCAATACACAATTTTGTTGACATTTCAAAACGTCATAGCTAGCAATATCAAGAATTGTGCTATTTATATAGACTTTTCGAAAATCTCTACTACGTAGTCATTGTTCTGTAGTCATCCAAACTTATAATTAAATATTGTAATAACCTCATGAAGATCGTTAGAAAAAAAGTCATCGTCATTTCCTTTACTTAAACTGCGTTGGACATCAGTTAGAATACCAAAGTACTCAAAGTGTCTAAAATGTCTGTTACTTTGAAATCGGCAAAAATGAAACGATTTCAGTACTCCTACGTTAATTACATAAACCTTTGGTAATTTGACAATGCTATAGACTGGTGAAATGTGCACGTTATTTTTCAACGAAATGCAAACGACTTAATCGTTCTATTCTCTGTCGCTCGGCGTTTCAATTTCCGGTCTTAACTTTTATTAAATCAAGCTTGTCAAGCGTTTTGTTAAGAATTTCAGCCAAATTAATTTGTCTATTTGTATATAATCCGTTCAGATGGGTAAGTTTTAGGAGAATTTCGACAATTTACAAAGACTTGGTAACATATTTAAATAGGCTTATATGTGTTTTGTATCGTTATTATACTTTAACGACTCTACAAAACGATGGTTAAATTTGTTGATGAGATTTTGAGACAAGGGTCCGTCTCATTGTTGATGAATAATTTTCGTAAGTTGTGTGCACATGCATTTATCATAAAAACTTTCAAACTTCGCATCCGCTCGTTTGATCGTGGGATAATAAATTAATATATTTATGTACTAATATAAATAATATACGACATTATATGTACTATATATAATATATTAATATACATAATATACTTATATATAATATAATATGTATTTATATGTTAATACATATAATATACAATATTATATGTATTATATATAATATATTAATATATATAACATATTTATATAAAATGTACAATATTATATATATTCCATACAATATATAGAATAATATATGTATAATATACATGCTTGATAATGTTTCCATCAACCTAAAATGATCATATGCAGTAAAGACACTGTTGCGTATTTTTAGGCTTAGATGTCAGCACCCATTGTAGTTAAAAGTATCATAGAAAATGGTTGCTGTGAAAATAATGTGAATTCTAGGTAATGTCTGGTTAGAGGGTTTAGAGAAATAGCCGCTAGGTATATGTGACTGACTTTGTAAAAATGTCTGGAGAATTTAAGTATTACCATTTACATTGTAATTATATAACAGAGATAGATTTATTCTATTTCATTAAATTTTGGTTTGCAGAAAAGTATATATATCTTAATATAAACAGAACAGCATTTAATTTCGAAATCCTGACAGAGCTAACAGCAGCATTTACATAGGACAGACAATAAAGACATATAATGAATACATCAGGAGAAAAGCGTACAAGGCAAGTTACTTAAGCAAGTTTCATGACTCCACAAACAACAACTAACTACTGCACTTTAATCAATCCAAAAATACAAAAACACACTGAGATATGAAATATTTCAACATATGTATGCAAGGTAATAACACGCTTTACCTAATCCAGTACTAAGAAAAATTACTCAGATAATATATGAAACTCTGTAGTTGTCTAGATCTCTATCTATCTATATACATTATATATATAGTTGTCTATATTTGTCTATCGGTCAAGATTTGAGATTTCACCAGATTTGATATTTTACCAGATTTGATGTTGCATGAGATTTGATATTTAACCGGATTGGGTTTTTGTCATCTCTGGTCTGAGGAGCCTTTGACTCACTGACTTTTTTGGTTAAATAGAGAGATCAGTGTTTAGATATGACAAACGGGTGACCTGATGACCGGGACTTCTCTGACTTTTGATTGGCCCCCAATTTCTGTTTACAATTTTCAAAAGTTATAATACTCACTGCTTCATATAATAAAAACTTCTTTTCATTGCTCCAGTTTTACTAAATAAAATAATACAATAGTTCTACTACAATCGGTAAATATATATGAATATGTAAAACCAAAACACTTATGTATGTTGGAAAATCCGTGATGCAATATGGACTGTAACAATAACTGTACTACTCATGTTGTCTTCTATAAAACTCTTTGTTGACAAAATTTGGCGTACTCTGTAGATTGTCTGCTGTACTTCGTAAATTGATGCCTTAAATGAGGTAGCATATTCACAATGTCCATACATTTACAAAAAGGGCTGTGAAAGGACAACTTCTTTTTTCATACCAAGTAGTCTATTTGGAGAAAAATATTTTGGATTGAAGCCAAACACTTGCATACTGATTTGTCATACTCATTTATACAGATTAGCTGAATAACTGCATATATACAGATCTGTCAAACATATGCATACATGTCTACCATACACATTCATATAGATTTGCCAAACACCTGCATACAAGTCTGTGATACACATTCATACAGATCTGTCATACACATTCATACAGATCTGCTGAATAACTGCATACAGAACTGCCAAACAATTACCTACAGATATACTGAACACATGATTGCAGATCTGTCAAACACATGAATGCAATTCAATCAAACATCTGCATAAAAATCTGCCAAATGCCTGCATACACATTTGCTAAACACGTTCCTACATTTTTTGCCAAATACATCGATGTAGACCTGTTAAATGCCTCCATACAAATTTCCTGATACTTGAATGCAGACTTGCTACAGAATTGCTTACGAATGTGTTAATCACCTGAAATCAACTCTATACTTACACTTATTCTATCCCTATATACATGGACTTACTTATACTTAGTTCCGTATTTATGTTTAGTTTACTGAAATACCTTCGAATTGACAAGAATAAAAATGCTTTATCAAGCTTTCGACTCACCGTTGAGTTAAATTTTTTAAGTTGCTTCTTCTTTAATCGGAAACAAAGTATACCCCACATAAGTATCTGAGCAACAAGCAAGATACTTCCAATAATTGTGGCTGCAAGTAGAGGTTTAAATGCAGCAATACCCATGCAGGGAATCACAACTCTTATTTGCCTCAAGAGCAAAATAAATTCAGGGACTGTACTATCTGATTCCTAGTAGCTATAATTTATAATCTAACATTATACTAGCTTATTCCTAGTAGGTATAATCTATAATCTAACATCATATCACCTTATCAGAGTAGGTATTATCTATTATCTAACTTTAGTCATAGCAAGTAAAATATATAACCTAACATTGTGCTACCTTACCCATAGTAGGTATAGTTTATAATCTAACATCATACTATCTTATTCATAGTAGGTATAATCTATAATCTAACATCATATTGCCTCAATGATAGTGGGTATGATCTATAATCTAGCATTATATTACCTTATTTGTAGTAAGAATAATCTGTAATTTAAAATCATGCTACTTTATTCATAGTAGATGTAATTTATAATCTAACATGACACGACTTTATTTATGGTAAGAATAATCTATACTCTAACATGATATTACCATATTCATACTAGATATAATCTACCATCTAACACCGCACTAACTTATTCGCACTAGGTGTAATACATAATATAACAAAATACTACCTTATTCATTGTAAGTATAATCTACTATCTAACATTTTACTGACCTATTCTAACACTGTTCAGACTTATTATCCATAGGTATAATCTATACTCAATCATAATATACCTTTTCCTTCCTAAACGTAGTATATCCTTGTACATCATATTACCTTGGATTTTATTCTAAGGCCATGATTGATTCTCCAAACAGTTTTTAATTTATATAACATAATTTGTTCTATTCATTAGCTTGTCAATTAGTAGAGTATTGCATTTTTTACCAGCATGTGTACAACATTTGAGACTGTGTTTTGATATATGCAAAAGATAATTATTAAAAAATATTAAAAAATTTATACTTCTCTGCATATGACATCATGTATATCCAGCAACAGACCGAGTATATGATATGATATCAGGTATATCAAACAATAGACCTAGTATATGATATGACATCATGTATATCAAACAATAGACCTAGTATATGAATTATGACATGACATCATTTATATCAAACAACAGACTTAGTATATGGCATGACATCATGTATATCAAACAATAGACCTAGTAAATGATATGACATCATGTATATCCAGCAACAGACCTAGTATATGAATTATGACATGACATCATTTATATCAAACAACAGACCTAGTATATGGCATGACATCATGTATAGCAAACAATAGACCTAGTATATGACATGGCATCATGTATATTCAACAATAGACCTAGTATATAACATGACATCCTGTATATCCAACAATAGACCTAGTATATGATATGACATCATGTATATTCCAACAATAGAACTAGTATATAACATGAAACCATGTATATCTAACAATAGACCTAGTATACAACATGACATCATGTATATCCAACAATAGACCTAGTATAGAGGTTAGCGATTAGTACTTAATACTTGACTTGTGTGAGACTCGGTGAGAGATCGAGTGTGGGACTTGGCAAGAAAATTGTTATAAAGCCTGAAATAATCTGTGTGTTACCCAAACATTAACTAGTCTGTATTAGAATAGCCCTAGGTCTTACGTGTCAAGAGACGCCTCATGAAGTAAGGCTCTTTATCATTAGTATGTAGCAAGTTGCAGGCATCTCCTTTTTTTTCATCTGGTTCGGCTGGAGGAGTGCATTCACCACAATCTTCACCTGCAGTATTTAGAGTGAATATCAGTGTTATAACAAAGTAAGGTCAGTTAGTCATAGTGTAATATAGGGAGGTTTCTAGTACAGCATACATAGATTAGCATGGCCGGAACTTCACATAATGCAGATGACTTAGCGAGATAAACACAATCGCTCAAAATAATGTTAGTTTAACATATCAATGCACTGCAATAGTTAACAATAATTAACAATAGTTCATTGAAGAGCATTAATATGCTAAACTGTAAAGTTTCTAGTGTATATGTCTGTTTCACTGGGAAATAGACTTCTGTGATGTTAACTTTATAAGCTACCTCTTTAACAATAGTTAACAATAGTTAGCAATAGTTAATAGTAGTTAACAATAGTTGACAATATTTAACAACAGTTAACAATAGCTAACAACAGTTAACTATTGTTAACAGCAGTTAACAATACTTTACAACAATTGAAAATAGTTAACAAAAGTGAGCAATAGTTTAATGTAAGCGTGGCTGCTTTTGAAGTAAACAACACAGAAGCTTATGTTATTGCCAAAGAACGAACCGGTTACAGTTGGAGTTGTATGCTCTCTGATGTCTGTACAGGTTTTACATCATGAATTGTAACAAACCCTTTTATTGAGCAGTATTGTGAACTTGCAATTTTCATCTTGTGTTTTTTAAGTGAAAGTTTTTCTATGTAATTGTTTATTTTTTATGATTGATATTGCTAATAAGTTCATGCAGCTATCAGACTTCTGCTGCGTGTCAGCCGATAGGATTTCTTTTATTGTATTGTACAATAAGAATAAAATAATTAAACCAAAATTAAACTGCTGCTGTTATAGATTCAACAGTCTAGTTTAAAGATAAAACATTAAAAATCATTCACATTAAAATATAAACTAGACTGTGATTCTTTCAAATTCAGCCATATTAATCAAATGACAATTATTTTATTACAATGTTTAATATCTCAGTCTAAAAACAGTAAAGATTCAAACCTTTATATAGATAAAACTGCATGTTTTTCACAAATTACTTTGGAGTATTGATTAAATTATTTTGGATTATTGACTAAACTATTTTCCTAATCAATAACTGTAAACCTACCTGTTGTAAACTTGTCACAGTGGTAGAAATAGGAAGCTATCCATAAAGCGCGCTTCTCAAACACCCACCGCATAAATCTAGAGAGCCCTCTCCTTGTCACTGTCTCCACAGACAAGTATGTGCTGTTGCGTGCCAACATCTCAAAATTGACCTGCAAGGCGATAAACAGAACTAAAATTCTAGTTTATTAAATGTTTCAATGCTTGTAAAATTGCAATTTATAAATCGATAGATAGATAGATAGATAGATCAATAGATGCATGTATTTATTTTATTTACACCTGTCAATACCATTTTAAGAAAATTAGACCATGAGACAGAAACCAAAATTAATAAAGTAAGTTATGTTTATTGGAAAAATAGTTCTCTTTGCATAACGCTATTCTATAATGTAAATTGGAAAGGTGCTGGTGCCTGTCAATATATATTGTTAAAACTACTATCTTTAAGTAAAAAAATCATTTAATCCATATATATAAATCCTGTCTTATTATACTGTGTGCCCAGGTATAGCAATTAAAATTTTGCACTGAAAATTCGGCATGACACTGGATTTGATCTCGGGACCTCTAGATCCAGAGGCAGCGAACTTAACCATTAAACTACACAAAATACAATGTATTCATTAAGCAAATAGTCATTACATTGGTTAAGATACTCATGCTTGCAACACTTGTTTAGGGTTAATAACGAGCACTGTTGACGTTATGTGTAATAAGCTGGGTCAAAATTTTTGTATTGCTTTGGTAAAGATTTAGTTTTTCAAGCAAGTTACTCAAATTCATTAAATAATTATTCTATTACCCGTGCAACGCTGGGCATTTATTTAGTTGGAGTATATATGTTTGCTTCTTTCAACAAGGTTTTTTCTCAGGCCATCCTAAACGATGGCAAAGTAGCTTAAAGATTGGTTGCCTTAGTGCCAAATCTAATAGCCTGAAATCTCTAATCATATACAGCATGATATAATCACCTTTGCAGGTATGCATAAAATATCAAATACAGAAGCTTGCTGAAATTTCTAACAAAAAATGAGACAAAACTCTGCAAACTGCTTGTGCTAGTCTCACATAAGAATTATTAGTTGTTTTCTATTCCTTATAACTGCCAATGTGCTTTATGTGAATCAGAAGTTGCCTTCACAGTCCCTAACTATCAGGCCAAGAGAAGATAACTCAATATTATTATTGGCATTGATAAGATACTGCAAAGTGCTTCTATAGTTTGGTTAACGTTGATGTCACAGAATAAAAAGTGCTTCTTGCTCCAGATTTTACCACTTTTCGTGTGTAGACTAAACACCTGTGTTGATGACGCGTATCCAAGTGAGTTAACTTTCTGTTTAGCTTGTACATAAAACCTGACTGAAAAGCTTTGTGCCCAAGCCTATATGGGTAAAATGTATGCCTAAACCGTGTAACTCATTTATAGACTGTGTACCTCTGATGTGTAACTTAAAGTGATGCTAGTGTTAGTCCTGGTCATATTCCAGCTCTCAGGCATGATAAGCATCATCTCTACTCCGTTCAGGTAGAAACTATAAAGTATATAAATATAAAAGTTAATAAAGAGAATAGCAGCTCCATTAATCCCCTTCATCTTTGAATAACTGCTTACAATGTGTGGTCTTAGGATTATGCAAATACTACCACAATACTTTGTTATTAGAGAACCTGCTAACAAAGGTCAAGGTGCTAAGGTTAAAGTCATACAATTTTTTAACCAGTTATGCATGGCTCAGTTGTTAAGTTTGTATGTAATTCAAAGGTTAAGTTTTTCAGAGTACAAAGACAAATTACTGTGTAAAAGAAACTTAGCTGATGAGGTACTCTCACTGCACTCAGTCTGTAGACCCACATCTTTATTGATTTATATTGATCTCTATTGATCTTTATTGATCTCTAACAAGCTCTCATTGATTCAGGAAAACTCATGGTATTGCGCAGAAAATGCTAAAACAATATTATTGATTTTATTTTCTCAAAATATACCCAGCTTTACAAAAAATCCTTGATAGTAAAGAGTTGTGTTAACAAATTTTAAATACACTTTGATTGTTTATAATGTCTATTATAATTATTCATCTGTATATATAAATCTTAGTGTTTGTGTGTCGTCTGTGATTCTGTTATTCTGTCGTTCAGTCTGTACAGCTATGGCGATTAGTATGTAGCAATGAAGAATCTATATCACAGAATACTTGCTCTCAGAGCCTCTCATTCGCCAGGCAATAAACTAATTCATTAAGCTACACGAGATGCAAGTGATTCATTGGGCGATATAGTTCGTTATCTAGGTTACAATAAGCATAGAACTCTGAGTTATGGCACAATGTCGCTAAAGCTTGCTCTCACGGCTCTTATTAGTAAGTTTAGCAATACAAGCTTACTCAAATGAGCAACTTAGTCATTGGCTGTGTCAGGCTAATGGCAAGTAGCAAGCAACTACATAATCTGCCACTGTTTATAAGCTGTTATTAATACTCGTGCAACATCGGTCATCTGGCTAGTTTTTTTAATCCATCGTTTTTTGACGTCATCAAGCCATTTGCACATGCGCTGGTTTACGAAAAAGCCGCCATATTTGTAGAAAACAATCATTATTCTTTTATTTAATAGTACTTTTTGGTGTTGTTTTGATACTATAATAAATAATTGCAAACAAAAGCATCGTGTTCAAAAATTCATTGCAAAAACTTCGTGTTTTTAACGATAAAATTGGCTATAAAGATGGCCGACAACGATAAAATGATGTCATGAAAAAATGAAGGATTATAATAGACTTAGCACAATACCTCTAATTGAACACCATTTTTGTTCGAATGCCACTAAATAGGAGACGGGGTTGAAAAATAGAGCGCCACTTTGTAATTGAATGCCAGCTCCATTTGATCGTCGCTTTGATCTTTACGAACCCACAACAGCAATAGAAAAAATGTCGAAAAAGTTGTACTAATAATGACTCGATTGCATCAATAACAATTTTTTTGGTGTTTCTGTTTGTATCGAAGTCTGTTTTTTAACTTCAAAGCTTTTCGGTTTTTTCTTTAAAACATTGAAAGCAACACTATAGAAATAATTTATACCAGTATCAAGCAAAGAGCAGTTCATTGTTCAACCCCGTCTTGATACTTCGACGCATGTGAAAAATGGCTTACTTTTAAAATGGAATCTGTACTACTAGTTTACATTTACGATGGTAAATGAATGACTAGTTTTAGGCTAAACGTTGTGCTTATCGCCCATCCGGCTAAAAGTTTATCATTATTTGCACAAAATGCAATGCGTAAAAGTGATGCTTTGCTGAAAAAATTGTATGCCATTAATACCGACTAGTTCAGCAGAACAAAAGAAAAGTTGAGGTCAGAAAACATTGTAGAAAGTATCAAACAGCCAGAAGAAAATGTTCATTCTATCGAAAGCAACAATTGGAACGCAACTGGCCGAGCGAGCGATGCAAATATTTCTTTTCAAAATGTTAATTTTTATTTCTGCATGTATTGTAAGTATGGTTTGTTTATGTCACTGGTTTTTGAATATATATTTGTAGCATTTAATAGATTATTATTATATAACTTACAAAATTGCAGATTTATAGCATATTATTTGATTGCATTCTTGTATTTATCTTAACTCAGCTTACAATGGATCAACGCTCGTAACTTTTTTTCTATTGGACATGAAAAAGCCAGCTTTTGCTGCAGACTGTAGCAAATATATTCATCAGTGAAAGGAGTTTTATGTAGCTTTATTAAATATAGTTATTTAATGAAAATATGCTTTCAAATTTAGAACAAAATAAAAAATTTAAAGCTCCAACAAATTGCAAAGAAAGGCACAGGACCACAGGCTATATCATCATCACAGGTTATCGGTAATTGAAAGCAATGAATACCAACTGGTAGAAATATTTCTCGACTTCCCAATGCATATTTATTTAGAGATCTTTGACAAGTTGAGGTAAGTTAGCTGATTTATTGCATTTAAAAGGGTTAATGTCGCTCCGCCCAAAGGAGTTGGCAAAATATAGGCAACATTCACTTAGCTCGTAACATGGTTAAATTCATTTTTCCAAAATTCTGATAACCCATTTAAAAAATACAATGTCAGCCTCTATTTGAATGCTACATCTATTTGACCGTCATTATAGGAAAAGGGTTGAAAAATAGAGCGCCATGGCATTCATATGGAGGATTTATGGTATATGGTCAATTATAATTTTTTTTATACTATATTCTGCAACTTTTGCGAATCAGCCCACCATCTCACAATCAAAAGCACAACACAAGCACGAGCGTGTGTGCGCGTGTGTGAGTGATACATCAAACATTAGGTATGATGCCTGCTTAGCTTTCTGCTACTCAGAGGCTGTGCATGTTTTTAGAAGCATCATTGTGCAAACAATGACTCTCCGATCTTGGCTGAACACATTTGAGTCCAGTGGTAAAGATGCTCAACTGCTGGATGCTCAGTTGAAGCGAAAAATTTAAGGCCGGATGTCATTCTTGTCACTACCAGGAGCCGTTTTTAGGGAGTGAACCCCGTTCTGTTGTTTGCAGGTCAGGTGTTTAGGCCACCAGTCTACAAATTACGGTATCACTTTTCACAGGCTTCATGATGAAGTCACTAAACGCGCTAACAGAGTAGGCAACTCTAGTGAAGGAAGCAACTCTCACCTGTTTCACAGACTTCATGATGAAGTCACTAAACACGCTAACAGAGTAGGCAATGCTAGTGGAGCAAGCAACTCTCAACTGTTTCACAGACTTCGTATGGAGGTGATAGCTTAGTTTGTGAATTTATCACATTTAATACTATCTGTATTACAATGTAATATATTACTATATTACATCTATACACTTATTATATCATATGATATAATAAGTTTATGAAGAAATAGTATTCTTTGTTTTTGTACTTCATTGCTATTTCTGCTATTTCAGCTGCCTTCATAAGAATAAAATACTGTGTTATATTGAAAATTTCTAAAATTTATCACTTTTTTGTGTTTTATCAAAAATCTTTTAATAAGGGTAATAATGCTTGCAGTATCTCAATATTTGTGAACATAAGCAAAACAATTTCCAGACTGGCACCAGTTGAGCAATAGAGTTGTAATAGCAGCTAAGATTCGAGTGAATAGTTCTATGTAAGCTTACTGAATTACATAATTTTCCGATGAACGTGTTTGATTCAATATTTTACAGTAATTTAAAGCAAAGAGTTACTTCCTCATGTTACTTAGAAACAAGGATTTTTTTAATTATAGAATATCATGACAACGTAGCATTGCACGTTCGGACATATCAAATTTGCTTGTTACATCTCTATCACGACTTTGATATAGTCACCAAACTATAGTGCATTTCATTTCACTGAACCATCGTTGATAATCAGCCCTTACACTGAACCATCGTTGATGATCAGCCCTTACACTGAACCATCGTTGATGATCAGCCCTTACACTGAACCATCGTTGATGATCAGCCCTTACACTGAACCATCGTTGATGATCAGCCCTTACACTGAACCATCGTTGATGATCAGCCCTTACACTGAACCATCGTTGATGATCAGCCCTTATACTGAACCATCGTTGATGATCAGCCCTTACACTGAACCATCGTTGATAATCAGCCCTTACACTGAACCATCGTTGATGATCAGCCCTTACACTGAATCATCGTTGATGATCAGCCCTTACACTGAACCATCGTTGATGATCAGCCCTTACACTGAACCATCGTTGATAATCAGCCCTTACACTGAACCAGCATTGATCAACTGTAATAAACCATTTCCATGATTTATCACAGTTATTACTAACAAATTCTCATCTTGGTCATTATTATTATTATTATTATTATTATATTACCCATGATTCAATGAGCTCTCTCTTTCTATGTACTATATCCTGTGAGAATGTGATACATATGCAATGTAGTATCTAGGTGATCACGTTTCTTCGCCACTTCCTATAACCCTGACTGTTCTTAATAGGCTTCAACAGCGGTTTGTCATTGTCTTCTGTTACATGTTTTTCTTGAGACACCATCTAGCTGATCTTTGGCTAGTAAAAGAGTTTCTCAGCTCTTTGTCGCTGCAAGATTGCTAGCCACCCTCCTCAGCCATGCAGATGGAGGAGCCAGTTTAGTCCCCGACAACCTGACTTGGAAAAGGAGCAATTTTATTTGGATGCCCTTCCCATCACCACCAATGGTCCTTGTGTGACTCAACCACTGACTTAGTTATCATAAGCCAGCATTCTAACCACTGAACCACAACTGCTCTCTGTTGATTTGTCAAGGTCATCATCAACATTAACCCATCAAAGTTAATGGAACCAGTGACAATGTCTTGTCAAGGCAATTTTTACCGATGAATCAATGTTTTGTCAAGGTCATTATTACCAATGACTCAATAACTTGTCAAGGTCATTATTACTAATGAGTCAATGACTTGTCAAGGTCATTATTGCTAATGACTCAATGGCTGGTCAAGGTCATTATTACTATAGATTCAATAACTTGTCAAGGTCACTATTACTAATTACTCAATAACTTGTCAAGGTCACTATACTAATAACTCAATAACTTGTAAAGGTAATTATTACTAAGGACTCAATGGCTTGTCAAGGTCATTATTACTAATGACTCAATAACTTGTCAAGGTCATTATTACTATTGATTCAGTAACTTGTCAAGGTCACTATTACTAATTACTCAATAACTTGTCAAGGTCACTATACTAATAACTCAATAACTTGTCAAGGCCATTATTACTAATGACTCAATAACTTGTTAAGGTCACTATTACTAATGACTCACCAAGATTATCGCAACTTAAGAATAAAAAGATGACTCAAGAATCCAAATAACTTTGTTTGTGAGTCGTACTTACTTCCATTCTGGTTCAGTTTGGTTCTCTATGTTTATCCATGAAAATCGCACACTATTATTAAAAATCCTTAGCCACCTTGTAGAATTCTCAGCAGATATTTCAGCATAGCCTAGCTGATGGTCGCTGTAGACCAGCATAATTGTGTTCAGTATGCAGAATAGGATTCGTATTCCTATTCCACCCATACCCATAGTCAACTGTTTCTCAGCACAGCTTGTCTATCTTGTTCAGACAATGCTAATGACAGTTTTGTCATCACGTTATTACGTAAAGTTATCTTAAAACAATTACATGAAAGCTAATTTCAGTACGAACAGTCAAAGCTAAAAATTGTATCAACGATATCATTCCTGATGAAGCAACGATACATATATATATATATATATATATATATATATATATATAGTGTATATATATAGTGTATATATATAGTGTATATATATATATGTATACAGTTGGCGCTCCTGCAACGTAAATAATCTGTTCCCGGAAAGTTTACATTATATATAGCATAAGAATCAGATATATATGTTGTCATATGTGATGATATCTATGCTGTATATATAGATAGTATAGATTATATAAATATATTGAAAAGGCTGGTACAGAAGAGAGACTGGTACAGAAGAGGGACTGGTTTATGGCCTAGTACTTAACCTCTTCTCTACACCTTTTTACCACCATTCTATATATACATGTATATCTCAAAGTTGGTGTGCCATTCCAGCTATAACTATTATAAATCTTGAAATAGAGATACTGGTTAACCGGAGATTTAATCTCAGACCCTCCGGTTCACCAGTTCAACGTCTTACCAACTCAGCCACACAAGCTTGACGAATGCATTAGGGGATATATGTCTTTATATGGGAGCAAATATGCTACCGCTTTCCATCACAACGCAAAGTTATGGCTTAACGGCCTGAGAAGCTCTCATTAGTATCTCTTATTAGGAAGCTTACTGAAATTATCCATTGGCATTGCACCAGGCTAATAGCAAGTGGCAGGCAAGTCTCATTAACTCTCATTGTTTACAAGCTGATTTTTAGTACTCGGGCAAGGCCGGGTAGCACGGCTAGTTATTCTACTGTATAAAAGTTGTTTCTGGTAATCAGCATCAAGAATACGCAAAATAAATCGAAACACCAGTGAAGCGTTGCAGACACCTGAAGATAAACAGACTCAATAACTCATTTTCCTCTCTCTCTTTATAACTTTCTGTTTTTGCTTTGCTATCTATTTGGACAATCTGTAGGCCCTGTCTCTTCATATCTATGGTTTAACATAATGAGTAGTACAAAGTCATTTAAAACAGGCAGTTCACTCAAGTAGTTATACAATAGAAATAGTTTATCTAAACTTAGTATATCATAAAAGAAATCAAACTATTCTACAAAATTAACTTTTTCCTTATTTGGTGTTGCTACTGTGTAAGCATTCCTTTGAAGATCTACAAGATCTATGGCAGTACATTCGCTTAG
This sequence comes from Watersipora subatra, assembly GCF_963576615.1. Lineage (NCBI taxonomy): Eukaryota > Metazoa > Bryozoa > Gymnolaemata > Cheilostomatida > Watersiporidae > Watersipora > Watersipora subatra. The sequence continues at coordinate 46,316,285 of NC_088712.1, read as the reverse complement.
TTTACTGCAAGCAAAGACTGTGCATGTTTTTAAGAGCCACTGTTGCACACATGATGGTTCTGTGAGCTTTGTTAGACATATCTGAGTTCAGTGGCAAGGGAACCTGAATGACTGGAGACATACCCAGTTGTAAAGAGCAACTTAAGGTTGGGTGCCTTCTATGAGAATTAAACCCCAACCGGTTGTTTACAGAACATGTGCTTCAGACCACTAGGCCACAGTTTTGGGCATAAGGCGTGCTGTGAAGGAGGTATTACAATTATTAAATGAAAAATTATTTAATGTATAAATACAAGAGTGGTAGGCTGAAGTGTTCACCAGACTAGTTAACCATGAGTGTTCAAGTGGAATTTTGAGTAGTCATGTAGTTTAGTATACAATACTTCGCATGAGGTTAGAGTGAACACCCGTAACTCTTTGTAATCATCAAGCTATAGTGCCTCCGCGTATCATCATCAGCTTTACAATGCGAATTTTGCATTCTTAGTGAAAATAAATCAGCATGCCGTCTGCGAAACCAACAAAAAGATTTTAAAATGAAAGTTTTTTATACTTCCAAGCGTTGAATAGTTTACTCAAATATAGTATAGAACTTCTTAGAAATATCTGTCACAATTACGCACCAGAGTACGCGTCTGTTCTATTGTATGCATCAGCTATTATATAAATGCTATGTTAGATCTTCAGTCTTCAAACAGAAGTATTGTTTGATATAATTCGTACAAATTTTTTCAAGTGCTCCTCGCTTATAAAGGTCTCAGCTGTATCGGTCGATACTACAAAGAGACTAGCTCTTGCGGATAGAGCACTTGTCAGGTGAAGGTACATTGGATTACTACTAGCCCTCAATCTGATTGGTTTCTTATTTGTTCCAGCAGCTAGTGTCCTCAGGTATGCATTTATTTTTACTCTAATCAAAGCTACATCTCTCCAATATACCTTGAAGGGTCATATTCTCTTACAAGGTCATGGATGAGTTTTTAGCTTCAATTTCAAGGAAGATCGTAAGCTGGTACAAAAAAGGTGACGCGTAGCTTTATTGTTAGGTGTTTATGGTTGTAAAGGGAAAATTTAAACATTTCTAAGGTTTGATTAGATATAGACAATACTTAAAAAACAGAGATTAGGAACCATAAAAGCAGTTACTTTTAAAAACTCGAAACCAAAAGATTAAAAAAACTTTCATTTAGTTAAACTTCAAGAAAGCATAACGCTTTACAAGAATATGTTTTTGAATGCTGATGATAAAGGCTTGCAGGACCATCCAAGAGTACAGCGTCGCGTTGTTTTTCTGTTGAAAGCAATGCTTTAAATAAAGGTGAGAAATGTCTAGCGATATACACGCTTTATAGCTCAAGTACTTCCTTGAGGCTTGTGGTTGTGTTTGGCAAGTAATTAGGCTATGCTACTCATATCTTTCAATATCTGTAGCAAGTGGCACACTCCATGGATACTATTATTTACAATGTATGTATGCATGACCTTTTATTGGGATTAGTAATCATCCAGAAAAGTGTTTTAAAAGTTGGTAATCTAATAGTATTGCAGAGGAGTCGGAGTAGTGAATTGTAGTTTGAAGTAACAGAAAGTTCATAAACTAAAACATATGATAGTGGATGTAGTATGTTGGTGTCACCATATTACAATAATTAAATTACATAATTTATATATAGGTATGCCATGAAATACATCACTATAATATTCGTTGTTGATTATGCAAGCTGTTTGATTTGAGACATACTTTGTAAACACTACTGTAAAAGCGGTACTTCTTTGATATTGCTAATATAAAATCATAAGATAATCACTTATCTGCTCTTGTAACTAGAAAGTTATCTCTGCTCTCTAAACTCAAGTCCCTAAGGAACTAAGTTTACAACATCAAATTCACTTGCCATGAAAACTGTCAAGTGATTGTCTGCTTGTGTCACCCAAGGTGCAGGATATTCATGATATCTCCAGAGCAGCTTGTCTTTGTAGGAGTCAGCGTTTGAGTTACCTGTAAAAGAATACTATGATTTGGACCAGGAGAAGGAAGGGCTTACTTGTAGTATTTTACCTTTCGGTGCTGACACTGCTGCTGCATCAGCCCCCAGTGTTGTTTCCAGCTATGGTATGTGTCGCCAGACTTTTCTCCAGTAACACTTTCTGATGTAATATTGAATTTTATAGGAGTAGCTAATTCATCTGCAAAATTCTAAATACAGTCTTCTTTGTCACATTTCGACTGTTTATCAATGTCATATTCAATTATTTTCTCAAAACTATAAATGTTATACAGACAGCTCTCATCTAGTCAGGTTAATAGATACTGAGCCATTTATGAACTTTAAAAAGTCTGAACATTGAAAATTGAGTACTATGCTGTACATTAAACAGAGTATGTTTTCTGGAACACATATTCCTAGGCTACAATATGAAACAATGTACATATGTAATATGAATTACAAATGATTACAAAGATGTTGCAGGTTCAAAGCATGCATGACGCAATTTTTTTTCCTCAACCTCTAGCCGTGGCTTCAGACAGTTAGACAGACAGGCACAGTCCTTATTATAGTAAATAAGAATGGAACCGACAGCGAAATGCACCGAAGATAAAACCATATAAACATAATTCTTTGTCACACTATAACTCTGTTATGTCAATACCTCATCACTCTGATAATCTATTACTTTATTGTGCTTAGCCTGAGAGGCATTATGAACAGTATTGAGTAGGCCTGCGCTAGATTACAAATCTAAAATATAATTATTAGATGCTAAGTTGATTTTATATCCTATTCATTCAACGGAACCGACAATGATGATGTCATTAAAACAGAGAATAGAGAGATGAGGTTTTCCACGTTCGTTGCATTTGCAAGTGTAATGACAAAATATTTTAATAACGTCTGAGTATGCCTTTATTCAATACGACCTTGAGTAGTTGTATTTTGCTGTCAGTAACGTCTTTTACTGCTATCAATACTAGTGCCGTGGCAGTCTAGTCTGCTGTGAGAGATAGTCACATGGGCCACGAAAACGCAGAGAATAATTATCTACGCAGTTACTCTGAATCTCTAGATAGCAGTTGATTGGTTCTGGTGTTAGAATGTCAGATTATCAAGCTAAATGTCTTGGTTCAAATCCTATATGATGCAATCTTTTTTCCAGCATCCTACCGTAGCTTCGTACAGATGGGTGGACACGGCTCTTATTATAGTAAAGATTTTAGCGTCATGAGTCTGTCTTGTATGACTGTCCTCTCTGACTTCCTTTCTGCCACTAAATCTGCCTTTGCTCATAATATAACGGCTAGCGTGTATTACAGTAGTTCTGTATTTACTTCTCAGCATGGTTGATCTTCAAGTGTTCATGTTATTGTTATCAGCATTCTTATTGTTACTGTTTTAAATTATTATCATTACTATTACTCTGACAGTCTAGTGTGCAGTGGGAGATAGTCAGGTGTGCCAGGAAAGCGCAGCAAATGGGTATCTCCGCAATTATTCTAAAATGCCAGATACTGGTTGATCAGTGCAAGTGCTGGAGTTCTGGGCTACCAGGCTGAATGTAATGAGTTCAAATCTCACAAGATGTAATTTTTTTACTAACTTTTAACCGAAACTTTAGACGAACGGACAGACTAGTACACTAGTTCCATACGCTGTGAGAGAGCATCAAATGTAATAACTATGTTAACAATTATTCTTAGGTGTAGAACGGTGATCGAGTGATGCAGTGGTTATGCGCTTGAATGGTTTGATTCCCTTGTCATGGCATCTTTTTCCTAACACTCTTAGCATGGCTTTAGACAGATGAACAAACAGACAGACACACAAACAGACAGATTGATTGATTGATGGGGGTTTTATTATAGTTAATATTACTATTATTATTAATATTGATTATTATAAATATTTATACTATTTATATTAATATTTATCCCACGACCAAACACGAGTGAAGCGATTGTTCGGGAGCTATATGATAAATGTATATTTGCACACAACTCACGAAAATTATTCATCAACGGCCGTCGAAAACCCTTGTACCGAAATCTCATCAACAAATTTAACCATTTTTCAATAGAGTCGTTTAAGTATAATAACGATACAAAACACATATAAGCCTTTTTGAATATGTTACCAAGTCTTTGAAATTTGTAGACAATATCCTAAACCTTACCCATCTGATCGGATTATACATAAATAGACAGATTAATTTGGCCTAAAATCGTTATTAAAACTTTGACAAGCCTTTTTTAATCGAAATTAAGACCAGCCAATGAAACGCCGAGAAGGCCGTGAGACAGAGAGTAGAACCATTAAGTTGCGCGCATTTCACCAAACAAACGTGCACATTTAACCAGTCTATAGCATTGTCGAATTGCTGAAGGTTCTGTAACTAACGTAGAGGTACTGAAAAGTAATCGTTTCTTTTTTGCCGATTTCAAAGTGACTGACATTTTAGACACTTATAATGAGTACGTTGGTATTTCAACTGATGTCCAAAGCAGTGAAGGTAAAGGAAATGACAATGATATTTTTTCTAACGATTTTTATAAGATTATTACGATGTTTAATTATAAAAATAATTATTCGATTTTATAAGATTTAATTATAAGAATAGTCATTCGAATTTACAAGATCGAAATATAATTGTAGTGACCGATGTTGGGCAATATGTTACTGTTATTATTTTTTCTAAATAATTTTGTTAAATAGATTTTCTAAAAAACTCGATAAATATCACAACTTCTTGATATTGGTTGCTATAACGTTTTAAAATGTAAACAAAATTTTGCATTGGTTTTCTATTATTACTGTATTACTATGTTAATAATATTGGTTATTCTAATAATATCAGTGCATTTTACTTCTAATATTGCATTTCTCCTATTGCAAGAGGAAGATATAAACATATAATCTTTTCCTTTCATTATTGCTGTTTGTTGTACATAATAACACCCAGTACATTACAGCTACCATTGCAGTTATCCTATTGCACTGAACTGCCATTCGACTGCTAATATTGCATTTCTCAACCAGCAGTACCCTTTCTATTTTCCAATATCACTTTGGTCGTGGGCTGTATGACAGGGGAATTTCTTGTAGATTAGTATGATATGAAGTATGTTGATATGATTAGATGTTATTAATATTGGTGTGCAAAGCAGCCTAGTAGCTTAGTAGCCTAGCTTTAACCTTCCCGCTATTAATATTGTACACGCCATTCAATGTTTTAGCGACTTCATAAATTATAATGTTTCACATCTTAATGGTTGCAGTAACAACAGCAGAGTCCGACTTGAAATCTTGTAGCCATCATAGAATGTCTGTCTTCACATGCCTAGTAACAGAGTACTTGCGCAAATTATACTTGTTGTTAAACCTGTTTCTTCAGGAACTGCAAAGTTTGCCGGTCTTGCCAAGAGAGAGTTTCGTACTGGCAGATAGACCTAAAACTAATATTGCTTACATAAAATCAGAAAGAACTGCCAGCTCTACCATTTCAAGCATTTTCAAGTCTTACGGGCTTCTTCATAACCTGACGATGTTGCTTTCAACGGTTAAAGAATCAGGTGGGAGACTGTGATCATTCATTCATTACTGTCTGTGGGTACTGTGAATGCCCACCCTTGCTTTTAATCGCAGCATATTTATAAAATTCATGTGATACGCTTAGGGGTCAGAAATAATCATTCACAATTTTTCATTAATATATGTAATGATGGATGCTTACAACATTAAGTAAGAAGTTTTCTGCTCTTGTTCACAAGGAAATATATTTTGTCAGCTTCTAGTATAATTTGATACCTTTTGTTAAATTTATTTGGTACAAAGTTTAAAGGGAGTTGATTCAACAAGTAGTGGCTTGGCAAAACAGGAAAATCCAAAAAATTTTAGAGCAATGAATCTGATCTTCCATATTGAAAGCTTTATACTTTGTACAACCAAGTACCAAATGCTTTTTTCTAAACTTTATATATAGAAAGTGTAGCTCTTACAGTGAATTTTTCTTTACCTAGGTGGTTGATGTACACAGACAGTCAATACATGTATCTGTGAAATTAGCTCTTTGTGTAACACACTGCTCTTGAGTTGCCTGGCATGAGTTGAACAGCAGAGAGATAGCAGCAATGACTATAACAAACTTCGCCATTTTGTATAGTCTGTTATTATTTCTATAAATTGATCAAAAACATCCCTGGCAGCAGACCAGAAAGAACTTTGTGGCGTTTGTTGATCTTGTATGATTCTGTAGCTAAATTTATTAAGAACTTTTTGCATCTTTTTGCAGTCATTACATGCACTTCTTGTTTGGATACCAGTTATGATATATCTATACGATATATATATCGTATATATATGATATATACGATATATATACGATATAGGTATATATATCTATATACGATATCTATATACGATATATATATACAATATATACATATATACAATATATATATCGTATATAGATATATATATATATATCGTATATAGATATCGTATATAGATATATATATATCGTATATATAAAATATGTTAGCAACTGAAAACTTTTAAAACTGTTTACTACTTAAAGTTTCATAGTTATTACCATTCATAACTGTAGCCTGATAGATGACAGAACTGGACCATCATGCATTTGGCAGTGGACATGTATCTTTATCTCGACAGTTGCATATTGCTGTTGGCTTTTTGTTTGATAGCTGCGCTTTGTTGTTATTTGCAATAATCTGTCCAATATTCTTCATGAAGCTATAGCTAAGTTTCACATTGTTTCTATTAAATATCGAATAAAGCTTGTGATCTTTGGGAAATTCTTCATTCAGAACTTTGAATGAAAGTTTTTTTTATATTGGTGGCAACGTTTTTAGAGAAAGGGGAGTTATACCAAAATATATTTCTCCTGTGTTTGGTTCAGGTGTTATGTGATGTTGCAATCTCACTAAATATCAATTTATGATGGTAACCACTTCTATTAAGGGCTTCTTGGTGTTCTTTCGTATTTTGTCTAAATATATCTTGATTGGATGATATTGTGGAGAAGCACAGGTTGACTGATGCTGGAATATTCTTGATGATGGACGGTGAGGGGTTCGATCTTGTGTGCACATATCTAAGCGTATTATTGGGCTTTCTGAAGGGTTTATATAATTCATTCTGTAGATCTAAGGATATATCCAAAAAGTCGATGGTGTTTTTATTGGCTTCTACAGTTATTTTCAGCTCATACTGACGGAAAAATGTGCACAAACTTTTCTTGAGCTTCTCAGTTTGTTTAGGAGTTGCTCTCACTAGGCTACGCCAAGTCCGTCATCTCGGTATAATCCAAAAGTTTCTTTTGTGACTCCGGTGTAATCCAAAAGAGACTTTTGGATTATATCAAGATGATGGACTTGGCATGGTGAGAGCAACTCCTAAACAAACTGAGAAGCTCAAGAAAACTTTATGCACATTATTTCGTCGATATCAGCTGAAAATAACTGTAGATGCAAATAAAAGCACCATTGACTTTTTGGATATATCCTTAGATCTACAGAAGAAATTATATAGACCCTTCAGCAAGCCCAATAATACGCCTAGATACGTGCACACAAGATCTAACCACCCACCGTTCATCGTAAAAAAGTTAATCTCAACCAGGATGTCCATAACAAAGTAATAAATGTTTATAAAAAGAACTCCGTATTAACAAGAAAAGTATTAACATCTGTATTTGAAGTCTGACCTTCTCTGTTCTTCTCCCTTTATATGCATTTCAAAGCTTTGGCGCCAAGGCTATAATAGTTTCCACCTTTTACCTAGCAGTCTCATAAAGGACACTATCTAATCAACTCAATCCAACCTGTGAAATAATGCCAACTCACTATTCTCTAGAATGAAATAGCTTGTAAAACTATTGTAGATTCGTCTATAAATACAAGGGAGATGAATCCTGGACTATCATGGCAGATTAGTACTGGTTTAAATGACTCGTTGCAGCTCTCAATGTTTGGGACCCGATATAATAAAAGGTTCTTTGATAAACACTTTCCTAGAGACACAGTCTATCTTGCTACAATACGAGAGCCCGAGCAATGGTATATTTCTTACCTCCATAACAAGAGATCTATGCGGTATGACCACACGTCTATGGTTAGCTGCAGCAGTACCTTAATTGTCTCAGTTTCAACAAGCCTGTATTTCAAGGTGTTCGTATCAGAGTATGCTTCTATCTCTCTGTTTTTGAGCTTTTGCATCATAAATCCTATTAATAATTTTTAGCCCGGGAGAAGTCATTTCAGATCAGTTTTTGATCACTATAAAGCACAAGCTTGGTCATATGAGAAGGAAGTCAACCGACTCCTTTACGGCAGCAACTGATCTCAGAACAACTCATGATGAAAGTTAGCAGATGTATATATTTCTCAAAGTTTGTCATCATCTGTCGTCGTCGTTCGGTGTCTGTCCAGCGATTCAAATCTAGAAATGAAAAATCCGTAATGCAGGAAAATTGATCTTGGAATCTCTCATTCACTAAGCAACTAGCTAACTCATTAAGCCATGCAGAATTCAACAGATTCATTGAGCAATATGAGTTATTATCTGAGTTAAAATACACAGAACAACTTTACGTAACACGCAACGTCACTAAATCTTGCTCTCACAGCTCTTATTAGCAAGTTTAGCAATACGGATACTAGCTTACTCAAATTAGCCAATGGCAACTACATTGCCTGTTACTGTTTATAAGCTGTTTTTAATACTCTTCAGGCATTCGGCAAGTAGATATATGTTTGCATAGATGTATGAGATACACAGCAGTATATATAAAAAAGGTGCTTCTGTCACTCTATTGTGCGGGTCTCCATTCTATATGTTGTTGGCAAAGCAAACTCCTCACCCTTCTTGCTGAGTGCCTGGTGCCCTTTGTTCATCCTGTCTGGAACTACCTGGTCCATGAGCCAAGTTGCCCAGCTAAGCTGTCCCAGACACACGTCAGCTGGCTCCCACCACACATAATACCTGATGCCTCATAAAAGAAATTACGACCAACAATTGGAGGCCCTTGGGCTCGATGAAACTTTTTATTTTTGATTCCCTGCTGTCTCATGTACTCTAGCAGATTATCCTGTATACCTAACCACTCAGTTCATAGCTACACCCCATAAACAAAAGCCACCAAACACACCAGACATAAACATTGTGCCTGTCCTATATCTAGAACATCATATCATAAGAAATTATGTTTAATAGATAAATAATATCGAATTCCTTGTTATTCTTTTTTCCTCACAGCATTATTTGCTTTTGTTGGCATTAGTTGGTAAAATAAAATTAAAATCAAATCAAAAGTCATGAAAAACTGATTTCCTTTCACAAAATAAATCGATGCACTTTTGTTATTTGTTTCCAAAGAATCCACAGGACGTCAGTGTCTCATGGCCTTTTGACAAACTAAATATATATTTTATCACCTGTTTGCTGCATTCAATCAAAAATTACCACTTGTCACTTCATAGCAATATCCTTTTGATCAGCATTGCTAGGGCCGACTGCCTTGTTTAGATGAAAAAGAAAATAATTCAATAGATTCAGGGGTTAATAGCTCTAAAAATTCCACACATTAACAGACTTGTATCGTATAGTATTAATGTATCTATTTCATCATTTTGCTCTTTATTTATTTTGAGTTAAATATAAAAGTTCTCGAGAGTTACCGCATTAAATATTGATCCATACTGGCATCAGCAACTTGACAAGCTAAGTGTAGACTCCCACACACAGCTTTGCTTGCTTCAATAGTAATGCATGTTACAAGTCTGACCTCTGATTCGCTCTTGGCTTGGTTAATCTATACATAGCAGCGTTGGCTTCGTTCCATCCATATTTGTTTGATGATTACTTTGATATGATAGTCTGCAGTTTTATACCATCTTATAGCATCTTGTAAGATTTTTAAGAGACATCTGTGTTTCTCTTATTGCTGATGTACATGAATAGATGTACCTGCCAATTCTGGCTAAAATATTTCTGCTTAAACATGAACTTGCACAGAATTTCTGTAAACTTTATCAGAAAGTATTGGTATTTTTCTATTGTTTGTGATTGTTTTTGATCTTTGAGGTGATCTGACTGCCAAGATGTTTTAAGACTAAAATCGACAAAACTTTATCGAAGTTAAAACACACAGAAGAAAAATCCGTGCAAAATGACATCACTAGTTGCTACCGTTGCTATAGTTGTTATCAGCTAGTGTGGTCATTTGGTACAAGTTTATTTCTAAGTCACTATACAGAGACAGTATTCAAAATCACCATGCTTAAAATGGGCTCTATTGCATTTTAGGAACAAAGGCTACATACCACAAAATATGCTGCATTATGATTGGATGTTCCAGCTAGAAAAAAATGGATGAGTCAGATGGATAGATTTGTACATAACACCTTTCTTCAGTGGCTTGGTAGGTTTTAGTGCACCCACCGTTCCTTTGTGTTATATAAATGAATTTACACTACAGCTACTACTGTTGCTTCTATTACTTCTACTGCTACTACTACTTCTACTGCTACTACTACTACTACTACTGCTACTACTATTACTATTACTACTACTACTACTTCTACTGCTACTACTAGTACTACTATCACTACTACTACTGCTATTACTACTACTACTACCACTACTACTACTATTACTATTACTACTACTACTACTTCTACTATTATTATTACTATTACTACTACTACTGTTACTACTACTACTATTACTACTATCACTACTACTACCGCTATTACTACTACTACTGCTACTACTATCACTACTACTACTGCTATTACTACTACTACTACCACTACTACTACTATTACTATTACTATTACTACTACTACTTCTACTATTATTATTACTATTACTATTACTACTACTACTGTTACTGCTACTACTATCACTACTACTACTGCTATTACTACTACTATTACTGCTAATATTATTCCTACTGCTATACTACTATTACTACTACTACGGGGCACTACCAATATTACTTCTGCTGATACTACTGCTAATACTACTGTTATTACTACTACTGCAACTATTAATATGTGTCATATATTTATGACTGCTATACTGCTGTATTAAAATGCCTTTTCAGCCTGTATTACACTGCTATAGATTATCATTATATGGATATCTAATGTTATATTACTACAATTCCTCAGATCAGTGTGACTAAAGTATACATTTGTCGTGCCAAAACATTTAGAAGCAGACAACTCTTAACTATGCATGAAAACTGACAATATCAATAATTACAGTAATAAGATGAATACAATAATTTAACAGAATGCGTATTGCTAAGTTGTAGAAGTCTCTTTTAATAAAGTCGAAAAGTATTTTGTGCGTTAGAGTTGTACAACTCTATGACAATTTTTGCAGGATTCAGTATGGATCCAAGCTACACATACAATGAGACAAAAATATTGGAGTACATTAAATTCATAGATCAGCAATTTAGCTTGGTTATGATTTCAGACTATCTCTATGAATCTATTGTGTTGATGAGACGACTTCTCAACCGGTCCATGTCAGGTAGTATAATTGTCTTCGCACTCTTATAGCATATATAAAACTTGAAAACCCTTTGTACTCTGCTGTCACTTGGTGACGAGTTATAACACTTGGACAAGCAACTGCTAGTTAGATAAATATTATTTTATTTATACCGGTCACAGCCATTTAAAGCAAATTAGGCCATAAGATAAAAACAAAAACAAAAAAGTAAAACAGCAAAGTAAAGAAAATTATGGGTATTGAAAGAAAAGCCCTTTTTGCATAACGCTATTCTATAATGTAAATTGGCAAGGTGTTGGTGCCTGGTACAAGGGATAGTAGATTTTCAAAGAAGTAATAATGTAGTGGATGGTCAGGCAGATTGTAAATATGATTCGAGTATCTTAGACAGCAAATATCTAAAGTCATATTTAGCTCCTCAGAATTAAGGGTATTTAGGGAAACATAACTCTAAAGAATAATCATTGAAAGCGTTCCAATTGTTCTTTGTCAGTTCTTGATACAAAGAGACACCAACTAGGAGCAGCTTAAGACAAAATGGACAATATACAAATCTTGGAAAAAAGCGATAGGCCTTTTGTTTTACACCTACCTAAGTTATTAAGTATATGTTCATTTGAGACTCAATGTTATCGTTTTGGGTCATATTTTTATGTTATTTTTTTACAGATGTCTTTTTTATACATTTTGGAGCTTCTAAGAATAAGAAAAAACCAGAGAAACTGACAACAGCTGAGCGAAAAATAATCTTTCGTGCTGACCACAACAGAGGAGACTGGTTGCTGTTTCAGCACTTTAATACAACCTTCTGGAAGAAGGTTTCTGAGCAGGAGCGTTTCTACGAAGAGGTAACTGTTCAATAATTTATAAAAACTTAATTAAATATATTTTTTGTTTGCTTTCATTGTTTCTTTTAGTATTAATTTATTCTTTACTTTTGTCTTTTTTTCGTTATATTTTCTTATATCTTGTATACTTACAATGTAGCTTGTGTGTTTTATGAGTTTTGTCTCTTGTCATTACTCTCAAATTTCCTGTTTAGTAGTACACTTTGTGGGTTTATAGGTAGTGTGCCAAGCTATAGAAAGTTAACTGGGAAGTTGCAAAGGTAATAAATTTTCCAACTCTTTGCCTTACAGATGTTCCATCAATGGTCGGCTGTCAATACAGAAACTATAAAAGGTTAGCTTAATCACAAACTCAATGTAGTTAGTAATTTTTTTGTAACTAAATAATTTTTGAATTTATGGCTATCTTGTTACAGTTTTATACTACTCCAAATAGCGATCATTCAAGATTAACTGATGGCTGTCTCAAAAGTTAAGATAACTCCTTGCCTAATCCCTTGAGCACCTAATTCTTTTTAGCTAAGAGGTTTAGCATAGACTGTTAAACATTGCATCATTCACATCATCTGCCTCATCGCAATTTGATTACTTGCACTGTTTTTCCAGCTCAGGTAGCCTTTCGTATCCTATTACAGCATTTTTTTCTATCTCTACTAACCTCCTCCGCTTGTTTGAACTGCATTTTTATTGATTTCAGGTTGCTTTCGATGTTCTTAATTTAGGTGAATTTTGGGGCCCCACTAAATCTTTTCAGGGGGTGTCTATATTCTTCTAGTGCTTTTCTGCTTCAACATACATAGCTATATATTGAATATATTATGATAATAATGTCAGTAAGCTGCTTTCTCAAACGCTTCGGTCCTTCAAGAAGTTTTCCAATCTCACATACACTGTTGCTCTTACCAAAAAATGCTGCTCTTTCAAGAGTTTCCTGCTCTTACCATAATGCACTCCCAAGATTTCTTGCAAGCGAATTTGCAATAGAAAAGGTTTCCTGCTCTTACAAGCAATACTGGTGACTTTCGGGGTGAGACTGATGGTAGACTGGTTGTACCTTTATGACCTTGACCTTACATTACAGGTAAACGAGTTGAAGAGATTAAATGCGCTGGCAAAAGACTTTTGCTCAACCAAAGCTATTGAAGAAACAAAAACAGTTTTGCATTTGAAAAGCAAGTTCGACCCAAACATTATTGTCACAGGTATACTGTTAAATGTAGTGTTATGTTTCTGTATGAATAATAACACAAGCTATAACAAATGTGGTTTGTTCACTCTCATAGTATATAATGAATTAACATGTAGATACAACAATTAAAGTATAACAGTAATAATAGTTACCTGTATGAATAATAACACAAGCTATAACAAATGTGGTTTGTTCACTCTCATAGTATGTAATGAACTGTTGTCTTCAAGACCTAGTTTATATAACTATTAGCTATGGCTATTTAATAAATAGCTAAACAAAGCATAAATTTTATTACATATATAGCCCACACTTATATTTATATATTAGATTGGAGCCCAGTCTTAGAGTGCTGGTGCAATATTTCCATAAACATTGCTTAAAATTACTGCATTAAATGTTAATGAAACCAGCTTTAGAATCTTATCGTTACATATCAATGAAGTTGTTCTAGATAGGGTCTACAATATACAATATGTCATGTATAATATATGATACCATATTATAAGACCTATTATATATAATATATTCTTTATTTGTTGATAAAAAGGGTACATAATACGTATGTATCAAAGACATAGCATAGTGACATATAATATATACTCTATATGTTTACATTATATACAAATATATTGTATATACAGTGTATATTATACATTATATATACACTATACACCATATATACATTATATATGTATATATATATATATATGTATATATATATATATATATATATATATATAATAAATAAGTGGTCAGACCTACTGCTAACAGCACTCTACACTCTAAAAAGTGCAGAGTGTTGTAACTAACTAGAGTGTTGGAATAGGTTAATGTTACTTATCTTTCTTCCAGAATGATGTTTTACTCTGGAGTCACCCCAAACTAAAATATCAATCTGGAAGAAAGATAAGTAACATTAACCTATTCCAACACTCTAAATATATTATACATATTGTTATTATGTGTGTGCATGTGTGCGAACGTGAACACATTTGTGTTTGTTAGTCTGAGTAAATGTTACACGTTTCCACATTTGTGTTTGATAAAACATAGTAGAGTAGTCATCTCTCATGCCTGACTGGTTAAAGTGCCAATACAAATTTTTGCTTTTCATCAGTGAGCTTTGTTGAGAAACAGCAAATTTCATAAGCTTATATGATATTTATTAAGGTCAAATTGCATAAAGATTTTAAAGAATAAATGTTGTCGGTATATTCTTCTCATAGCTAACTTGAAGAAATAGGATCTAAAATGCTGCTTGTGAGAATGTCTTAAGAGATAGCAGCCATTTTAAAGGGTAGGACAACTCCTTGTTTAATGCTTTGAGCGCTTGATCCTTCTTAACTGAGGGGTCTGGTACAAACTGTTTAACATTGCATGGCTGTATATTAAATAGAGATTGACCTTTTGATGACACTGGCAGTTAGCTGGTTGGTCATAGTATATTCACTGCTGAGTCACAAAGGTGAGACAACTGCTTTAAGGTTGACTTGCAACAAAATTCACATTACAGTTATTTGGTATCATAAGATTCACCATGTCTTACTCTGTTGTGTTGTAGGAGCAAAATATATGGGAATGTGATTACAAGCTCTTAAAAGCTAAAAAACGAACAGTTAATCGCAGCCACACGAGACCGCCGTAGTTTGGATTCGCTTTCCAGAACGGCTCAATTGGGACGTAGTTGTTGCAGGATGGTTTTTGTTTACACTTTCATGCAACCTCATTCGTCGAAATATTTTCACAAATATACTTCACGCATTCAATAAAACCATGTCTATTGTTCTTACGCGTCTGTTTTATCGTCATTGTAATGCTGTTACTTTTAGCACTGATATTTTGTAACTTACCGTAAAAAATCGTTTAACTTTTTAACCTTAGCTCGAAGGAGTACATATCATTGTCTGATAATCATGACGAGCCTGTTGGTTACTTGTGATAATCGAAAAGTGCTGCAAAAATTATTTGCGAAGTATTGGGTCACGTGATCAGAGTACGACTTGACGATTGAATAATGCCGAAACAAAACTGTAAAGTAGCCAGCATCTATATTTAGTACGGGGACTTCGGTAAAACCCGAAGTGTTTGTCATAAACTAGTGCTACGATATGTTTTATAGTGAGCTTTTTATTGGCCTTTCAATACACGTGAGAACATAACGTGACAAGACGATAACCAAACTGTAATGACTACGTCAGATAAATAAACAGATTCCAATCTACAGCGGCTTTTCGTTTTTGGGCTTGTAATCACATTTCCACGTATTTAGCACCTACAACACAACAGAGTAAGACTTGGTGAATCTTTTGATACCAAATAACTGTAATATGAATTTTGTTGCAAGTCAACCTTTAAAGGAATATCTCAGACACTATTCCATGGATGTAATTAAGGTTTAATGATAAATAAAAATGAGGCATTTTTTGGTGAATTATTTTGCTGTAACGTTCCTAACAAAATATAAAGAGTTTAAATAGTGTCATTTTTTTTCCTATTTTTATACATAACTAAATTAAATTTGATAGCACAAGATTAGTTGTGGTAGCATATATATATATATATATATATATATATATATATATATATATATATATATATATATATATATATATATATATGTAGCATTTAATTTTTCTTGTTTGTTTATAAAGAAGGTAATCACTATGCTGTAGCAAAGCGGTACATGTCTCTAAGGTCAAGGTCGTCAAAATTAACTGTTGCAGAAATTTTGAGGTTGTTTTTCTATAGAAAAAGTAAATACTATGCTGTAGCCAAGCGGTGCATATCTCTGAGGTCAAGGTCGCCAAAGTCAACTGTTGCCGAGGAATTGGAGAAAGCTTTAGACTCTTTGTCTCCTTGTCACAGAACCGTTTCAGTCGACAGGTTGAAGCTTTCAAAATACAATGATGTGCCATAGTCGCAATAGATAGAAGGTATCATTACAATATTATATTATTATAACTCTAAATTTTATATAATTACATTTTATGTAGCTGTCTACAAAAACTATGTTCAGCAATATTTATGAATGATATAAAATAGAATTACAGAATACTGTGCTATAAAATTCTTGTGTGAAAAGAGATTTATAAAAAAGAAATAAAATATCAGTTAAGAGGCGTGCCTTTACCCACAACTTAGCCAGTCAGCAGCTTTGTTTACAAATCATCACTTCTTTGTCTACCATCTAACATTGACCAACCTAAAGTCTTTAGCAAAATGAACAAGATTTCCTGCACTTGACACGCATGTAGTCAACTCTAATACTGCAGTAAGCTTTTTCAGCCCAACGGCTGCAGTATTTATTTTCATCTCGGCATTCATTAAAACCACCGTCCTCACTCTTTGAGCTTCTGCTTTCACAAAAGTTGCATGTCTTAGGACAGTTTCGTTCCATGTAACTTCTGTATTGTTGACAACGGTTTTTCTGACCCCAGGCTACGCAAAATTGATTCTTATCTTCACATTTAACCTCTGCGGACTGCTCTCCACAGAATCCACAGGACTTTGAACAGGTTTGCCTCATGTAAAGTTCTCGACTGGTGCAGTAGCCTGCAGCTTGCCATTGGGAACACAGGCTACTTCTATCACTACAACTCATTTTGATAGCTTCAGTATTTGTGGTAGTTGGGGCGGGAGTGGTGCGAGAATCCTGATCACAAATATTGCAGCTGGCTGGACATATATCGCGCATAACCTCAGCTCTTGTATTACAAAGACCTGCGGAGGCCCAAACTTCACAATAGCCTTTGAAGTCTTGGCAGCTCTGATTTTTTGTGGTAGTTTGAGTTGCAAGCGTTGTGGTTGGTGCAAAAAGCTGACCATGTTTGCCCGAAGCACTGCAATAGCCACATGACTCATTGCAATACACAGACATGTAGTCAGGTCTGAGATTGCAGTAGCCTCTGCTCACCAAAAAAGAGCACCTGCTATTAGTGTCAACGCAGGTAGGGGTCAGTTTTTGCTCTTCTATTTTATTATCTGACTTTAAGGTGGCAGTTGATTGGGTTGTGCTTTGCAACTTGTCTGGAGTATCTGGAGTTGTCTGCTTTTCAGTCTCACATAGATCGCAAGACTCTTGACAGTAGACGGTCATGTAGTCTGGCCTTCGTGTACAGTACCCCGCATCTCGCCATTCAGGGCACCTCCTGTCCTTATCAATGCAGTAATCTAACGTTGTAATGGGAGTTGGAGTTGTGGTTTCCCAGCTAGTAGGTTGGCTTGTTTCATCAAATATCTTGTTAGATATTTCTTCCGTTTGGCATTTACCTGCAATTGTATGATAACAGAACATTTCTTATATAGTTTTCAGCAATATATTTTATGTGCTGCTAATAAAAATAAAATTTAGTTAAAAGTTTTAAGATTTTTCCTTGCTCATTAAACTTTCAATGTTTTTTAATCATTTTGTTTAACCTTATAGATGTTCAGAAAAATGAAATTTTCAAAATGAATTTTCAATGATTCAAGTAAGACGATGTAGATGTCTGCATTCAAGAAATGCTTCAGAAACCTCAACAGTGCAACAACGGAATATTTAGTAAACTTTTTAAAAGATACATAGTATTCAATACTGCAAGTTTCAAGAACTTGAGCTCGCCTAACAATGTCAGTTTCATTATCAGTTGTCTCTACAATAATAGGACAACTCCAATAATTCAAATCATTTAAAACTGAAACAATGTTCGATGTATCCACATTTACATTTTATATGAACTTTTTTACTAAGGAGATGACAACTCTGCAGCTTACCACATGATCGAGGACAGTTTTCTTTCATGTAGACAGGCTTGAGGGTGCACATGCCGTGTTCTGCATAGGCGCCGCATGACTCATATACATCTACACATTTGTCAGTAGATCTATCTCTTGGAGCTTTTCTGCACAACTGGCACGTGGCTGGACATTTCTTCATCATGTATTTAGTTTTAGCTTTGCAGTATCCGTATGTTTCCCATATTAGACAGTATCTAAAGCAATAAAAATGTTTAGACTCAATGGCTACACAAAAAACATTAATCATAAAGTTGTAATTTGGTATTTTAGTCTAGCATTCTATTTTAAAAAATAGCTGTTTATATAATTTATAGAATTTGCTTACGATCATTAAAACTTATTATAATGATTTAATTAATTATCTTTTAATTATGTGGTTAATTAATAATTATTATTTTAATTAATATTTAAGAATTGCTTAATATATTAAGCAAAAAGAAGACAAATTTGATATAAGTCGTGATTATCAAACAGCTTAAGGCTGGTTCACTCTATATCGCCGTATGTAAGTGTTAGTCACACAATACTTCGGTGATCATTTGTGATAGCATTGGGCACACTATCACAAACCTATCCGTGTTTACAACAGCGAATAGTCCACGGCATATCGTTCTCGTTATACGATGAGGTCACGAAAATGATGAAGTACTTTTTCCACAGCAGCTGTCATGAAAGAAAATATAGATCAAGCATTCCACGATGGCCAATCATCATCACCAAAGGGAACCATGTTGCACAGGCTATCGGGAATTCTCAATAAACTCTCTGGAAAAGTAGACAGCTGCAATCTTTTTCAATGTTGCTTCAATGATGTCATCAGTTTACCGTGCAAACAGTCAAAAAATAATTGCAGAGACAACAATGCCGATAGACAGCAATATAGCGTGATGCAACCTTCAGAGAAAAAATGGTTAAAAGGAATCAGCGACATGTTATAATATGTTGTAGTTGCTAACAAATGTCAGTCAACTCTTTGCAGGCAAACTACTTGTCTTTTGTTGTCCCTAATGCAACGATCAAATTTGTACATGATAATACTTGGATAAAAGTAGATTAAAAGTGTGATAAAATTGGTTAAGGTTTGGAAATGCATGAGACAATTCCTTATCATATCATTGACGGAAACTAAAAATTTTCTTAAAAGAGATCTTTAAAAGAGAAAAATTGGTTTTGTGCCCATTGTTTTTTAAAACACTTGGCAATTACGTCACTACTACCCTGGCAGTCTAATGTGCTGAGAGAAATTATCAGGTGTAATAGCTATACATACAGTTATCTCTACATACAGTAAGGCTGTACATACAAGTGATGCGTCAAATGGTGCAGCTTTTACTAGAGTGTTGAATGTAATAGCTATGCATACAATATGTATGTGTCGGTCTGCAATGCTGAAATTTGCAAGTTTGAATGTTTTTTCTCAACCATCAATTATGGCTTAAGACAGACAGACAGATACAGCACTTATCATCGTAAAGATTACATGGCAAGCAACAATCTTTACTGAAATAAGAGGTGTGTCTGTCCATTCTTTCAAAGCCAAGGTTAGAGATTGAATAACAAAGTTTTATTAAACAGAACTCAAACCGGCAAACCTCAGCTCTACCGCTCGGCATGCTAGCGCCTACACCAAACATTCGCCTGCCAGTGTTTTAGAATTATTGTGCGCATATTTAGTCTTTCTGCTTTATTGGTTCATCTGATGATCTCTAACAGCACACTAGACTGCCAAGGTATTAATAGTTATAATTTGTAAAAGATTTAGGCTAAATGTATAATATATATATACATATACATGTATATACAATTATATATATACAATTATATATATATATACAATTATATATATACAATTATATATATATATATATATACAATTATATATATATATACAATTATATATATATATGTATATATATATATATATATATATATATATATATATATATATATATGTATAGAATAATTAAGGGCAGGTGCAAAAGCATATAAAAAGATAACTCTACACCAAAAGCCTAAGAGATAATCAGTAGAATACAGAATAATAGAAGAAATATTAGGAGTAAAGTTAATTTTTTTGTAAAAGCTTTCCAAACCTATTTTATGCGATGCACTCTTCAGATGTGGTTTAATTATATATGTATATAATATATAATAATATATATAATAATATACGTATATATAGTTATATATAAGAAATAAGCATGACATCAAAAACAAGGAAATAAATAAATGAGCACATGAGAAAACTGACTCGCTAGAATCTTCACAGACTGCTGCAGAGTTGTCTTGTTCCGTAACCTTCCCACAAAGGGAGCAGGAGGCAGGGCAGTTGAGGAACATGTAGTCTTTTCTACTTTCACATTTTCCCTCTTTAGCCCAAGAGTCACAGTACTCACTCATGTCCTGTAATGGAAATACTTCTGTCATGCTGGTCATCATGTAAGAAAAATCCTGAATTGGTATCAATAGCGTGGATGTACATTACATGTATTTCATGGCAAGCCTACAGTTTTATAAAAAAATTATTGAAAAATTTTGTAAATAAAAATATTTTAAAATAATACAAAAAAGTAAAGCTAAGCCTTTGTTGATCTCAATTTATTTGTTGACTATTTAGACAATGAGTTAGAAGCTGTTAATCTCTTTCTTACATATTATATCCAATACCTGACGACTCTCAATAGTCAAAGGGCTATTAGCTTTTTACCGCACACAAAAATGATTTAATTAAATGGATTTTGAGTTTACGGTTTGTGAATTTCTATTTCCAAGTAGATTTGGTTGGTAGTCATCGCAATTAACTATTGTTTTTGTTCATTACGCCTGTGATAACAATAGATTTCTTTTAGGTAAGATACTAAGGCTAACCTTGCAGCCTCTATCAGCAGCAGAAGATGCTTGATCACTCTGTAAAGATTTTCCATCTGAGGCGACTGGACAAAGTCCACAGCTAGCTTTGCAGTATTTATTCATGTAGTCAGAGCGACTCTTACATCTGTCTGTAAAATGTACATCAAACCTTGGGCATGCCTAAATTACATATCATATCATAGGCATTAATAGATTACATATAATATTGTGAGCATGCCTAAATTACGTCTCATCTCATGGACATACCTAGATTACATGTTGCATTGTGAGCATGCCTAAATTGCATGTCATATTGTGAGCATGACTAGATTACATATAATATTGGAGGGCATTAATAGATTACATATCAAATTGAAGGCATGCCTAAATCCCATACTATATTATGAACATGTTCAGACAACTTATCATATTACAGACATGCCTAATTTATGTATCGCCTCATGTACATGCTTAAATTACATATCATATCATGGACATTAATAGGTTACAACTGCTTGACCCAAGCATGCATCACTAAGATGCAAGTCATTGTCGATTTCAATGGACAGCCAATTATTATTATTTTGATAGGTTACAACTAATATTGAGGGCATGCCTAAATCACGTATCATATCATGAATATGTCTATACAACATATCACATTGCAAACATGCCTAGATTACATACTGTATTGTAGGTACGCTTAAATTACATATCAGATTTAAAAGTATGCTTCAATTACATATCATATTGTGAGCATGCCTAAATTATATATCATATTATGGACATACCTAAGTTACATATACATGTATTTTGGGTGATTACAAATAGTTTTAAAAAAAATACATTATATAAAACTATGTTAATAAATTAATAATAATATATAAAAATGTTTTTTATAGTTACTTTGCCATGAATACATTAAAATGGAAGTGTAGGTTTAATTGTACTTGGAATCAGCAGTAAAAGTTACAATAAAAGGGTCTTTATATTGTTTTTATATTTGGTTGCATTTGGTATTTAACTTTCACTATCCTCTTCAATCTCACTTACAAAACAGAAATGATACAAGAAAATTCAAATATTGAATGTGGAAAAATATGTTGGGGTAAAGTCAAACACTTGCTCAAATTTTACGCAGTTTGTTGAAGACTTGATAGTTGGAGATAGCGCTAAGTAGAAGTTTAACTTTAGCATTGAAGTTACCTAATGATTCATAGAACAAAATTAACAGACAGCGTATTTAAAAATGTAATAAATAAATGAAATATTTTGGCAGTAAATAAAAACATGGACAACTTAATTAGTATTTTTAGTAACCTTGATCTAAAACAATTTTAAATGATTGTTATTCAATGGCATAAAACAGAGTATTAAACAAACATCTGAAAGGATTAATTGACCTTTGGATAACGAGTCTGAAGGGATTACCTGACTAGGTTATAAAAGTGTCTGAAGGGATTATCTAACTGTATAATGCAAATGGCTGAAGAGATTACCGGACTGTTCAATAAAGCGTCTACAAGACAAGTGTCTGAAAAGATTACCTGATTGTGCAATACTAGTGTCTGAAGAGATTATCTGAATATACAATACTAGTGTCTGAAGGATTATCTGACTGTACAATACTAGTGTCTGAATGGATTATCTGACGTTACAATACTAGTGTCTGAAGGGATTATCTGACTGTACAAGGCAAGTGTTCAAAAGATTACCTCACTATAAGATGCAAGATTATAAAGGGATTACATGGCTATAAGATGCAAGATTATAAAGGGATTACATGGCTATAAGATGCAAGATTATTAAAAGATTACCTGACTATAAGATGCAAGATTATTAAAAGATTACCTGACTATAAGATGCAAGATTATTAAAAGATTACCTGACTATTAAATGCAAGATTATAAAGAGATTACCTGGCTATAAGATGCAAGATTATTAAAAGATTACCTGACTGTGCCCAGCCGTAGCAGTACTCATGCTCATCTCTGCACATGGCTAATGCTGAGCTAAACTCTGAGCACACTTTACAACTCTTCTTGCAGTTCTGCAACATGTATCCTTGCGAGCTGCCACTTCTGCAGTTGCCTTGCTTGGCCCATACAGCACACAGGTGGTTGCTGTCTGCGCACTTGGGGTGATTCATCATGCGTTCTCGCTCCCTGCACAACCAACAATCTAGTAATGCTAGTATTGTAAAATTTCACAGAAACTAGTAGATTAGTGTAAATTTGTATATACATTTTGATCCGCTTCATATTTAAGCTTCCTTGCAATTAAGCTTATTTGATTGAACCATGTAGTCTAAATCATAACAACTGATGACGAGTGATAACAAGTGATGACAATTAATAACAAGTGATGAAAATTGATGACAAGTGATAACAAGTGATAACAATTAATGACAAGTAAAAACAAGGGAAAACAAGTAAAAATATGTGATAATAATTGATGCCAGTTGATAACCAGTGCCAACATGTGAAAACAATTGATGACAAGTAGCAACAAGTGATGACGATTGATGACAATTAAAAATAAGTGAAAACAAGTAAAAGCAAGTGACGACAGTTGATGGCAAGTGATGGCTATTGATGACATGTGATAACAAAAATGGTAATGAGTGCTGACTATTGATGAAGAATGATAGTAAGTGATAACAAGGGATGACTAGTGATAGCAAGTGATAATAAGTGAAATAAAAAGGCATATCATCTATAACTCATTTACAGCTGAAGACACCAAAAGTTTCCAAACCTTATTCTAATGCCATTAATTATCACCTCCTTTATCACAATTAGCTTTCAATGTCACTGGCATGTCTGTGAGTTTAGTTGGCATGTCTGTGAGTTAAGTTGGCATGTCTGTGAGTTTAGTTGGCATGTCTGTAAGTTTAGTTGGCATGTCTGTGAGTTTAGTTGGCATGTCTGTGAGTTTAGTTGGCATGTCTGTGAGTTTAGTTGTTGCTGAGATATAAAGTTAAAATACAATTCATTCTTAATTTTAAAACCTCGAAGTGAAGAAAAATAAAAAATAATTAGAAATATAAAGTGCAACCAAAATTAAAGTAAATCAATTTGTTGAAAAAAACTATCATATTAATATTAATTTTATTTATATAAGTTGTTAGAAAAAAATCAACTCATTCTATTGACATTATAAATGTTTCTTCATTATAAAAAATACGTTATTTGAGCTAGAAAAGAGTGTAATGACAAATACTTTAAATACTTTGAAATGCTCATTTTGAATTTTTGAATTTTATTTGTATTTTGTATTTTTGTATTTTGTATTTGAATGTTATTTGTTATCAATGTAATATTATTATGATGAAATCTGTTGGTAAAGCCGATGTGAAGTTATTATTGATATTGTTGTATTTCAGTTTTCTTCAGCCGTCAGTTATTAGTAGCATACTAGAGGTTTTCAGCAAGCACTTGCACCCACCTGCAGCTGTTGCATGACACCGGGCAATACTCAGTCATATAGCTTTTCCTTTTAAGGCACATGTCATTTTGTGCCCATGTAGAGCAGTGCTTGTTTTTATCTTCACACGTAACATAACTGAAACATAGCAATACAAAGTGTATTCGCTACACAAGCAAACATGCTACTGTGTCACTATGCTCACTGTGTCATCATGCATCATAAAAGTTATTTGCGTGAGGTAAAAAAAATTTCCTCAGTATGTTTACGATGGGAAGGATAAAAAAGTATTGACTTTTAGACTGAGTTCATTTTACCACCATAGATTGTGAATGACAGTAGCTCCTTTGTCAGTTTATAATGCATATATGCTGTCAAAAGTTACCATAAAACCTAACCTAAAACCATAATATCTAACTTGCAGTATTTATATATTCAAAGAACTTTAATTGTCTTGCTATAGAATTTATGTCATGTGACCATTGAGCTCTGCCAACGTTAAAAACCTTATGACATCACATGAAACAGCTAAGTTGATTGCCAGAGGAAGTGTCTTCAAATTGATTCTATGATGTCAGTAAGCGTATTTTACCTTGAATCTTTCTGAGCTTGTGATTGATCACTCTGATAGCTGGTGTATTTCATAGGTTCTACAATGAATGGTTATGCAATAAATTTCCTCCCATGGTAAATAAGGTACTATTGCAGGCCTCAATACAAAGCAAATTAAAACATGGTAAATAATACATTGATTAGATGAGCTTCAAACAGTTAATCATTCTGAGTAATTGTACTTGTTGCTGCCACATGGTTGGCAACGCAGTAGTTTCACTTGTGTGATTAAAACTGCACAGTAGTTTCACTTTAATAATTAAAACAACACAGTGCTGTTATAATTATTAACAACAATCACTAATAATTATATTGACACAGTAGTTTCACTGTATCAATTAAAACAACACAGTAGTTTTATTTTAATAATTATAACAGTACAATAGTTTCACTTTAACTTTAAAAATTATAGCAGCATAGTAGTTTCGCTTTAACAATTGTAACAACACAACAGTTCAACTTTAACAATTATAGCAGCGCAGTAGTTTCACTTTAGTAATTTTAATAGCACAATAGTTTTACTTTAATAATTATACCAGCTCAGTGGTTTTGAGTTGCAGCTTTATTCCTGTAACTTTCGGATCAGATTTCCTATTAAATTCGCTGCTCTACCAATTTATTTCTTACCATGCAGGAAGAGAGATAGCTGATGCTGGTCATCTTCTACAACTGAGTAGATACTGCCAGCACTAAAGCATAAACTCTTGATCATATGACCCTTGGGTGGCCTCAACTTTATGTGGTGACCTTTGCTTTTTAAAGCATTAACTAAAGAGTTACCCTTCCTTTGACCACTGTATACAAATATTTCATTAGGTTTCCCATTGACCTGCAACCATCAGGATATAGTGATATTGATTAACAACAAAAAAGAGTAAAATGCCATAGCTATACAAATCACTGATCGGAGACAAACATTTCAACAAGGTGTATGACATAAACGCTTAACCCTAGTATCCAGAAAAATTTGTGTAAGGAATCATTTTTTTAAGGAATCATGGGTAGTCTTTGAAAATTATTTGGTTTTGAGCTAATCAGTATGGTGAGCCTTGTTGAGTGTTCTAAGCATGTCGATAGCTGCATTCAAAACTGTTGCCAATGTCTCAGCATTGGAATAGCGGAATATATGGTACATTTTCATAAAAGATGCAAAATCGGTCAATACTACAAGTTTCAAAAATTTGAGTTTGCCTATCAATGTTAAGGTCATTATCAGTTATCTCTGCAATAATAGGACAATTCCATAAACTTCAAGTCATTCGAGACTGAAAACTTGGAGATTTGTATTGTTTTTCCTAACATTATTGACATGTATGTCTGCTTATCTGCATATGCATAGTCCAGGCAGCGCAACAATTTCAGTAGACTGCAAATTTGGAGTTGTTCTACAATATGAAAAACAACTCTCAATGAACATCTGTTACTGTGACTATTGCGTGGATGAACATTTTCAGCTAGTCCTTACTATAATAAAAGCCATATCTGTCTGTCTGTCTATCTGTCTACCTGTCTAAAGCAACGATAAGAGTGCTAAAAAAAGAATTGTACCGCACAAAAATCAAACCCAGATATTTCAATTCCCAGCCAAGGGAGCTACGATCTGTGCAACTCGCCCACCTTCCCACATTAAAAATTAATTGTGTACTTATGTAGTTAATACACATGGCATTTTCTTACAACAGGCTTGGGACTTTCAGCCTAATATTTTGGTATAAAGACTGAGTATTGCTTATGGTTCAGCTCTCAATCATGACATAGGAGACTGTCACGACCCTGTCTCGACTGTCACTGTCACGACTCAATCTGTAACTGAGGCTATTAAACTAAACATACAAAAGAATGTTTACGAAAATTTTATGAGTAGATTTGCATATTTCAAATAACAAAAATCAAAGTAAACTTGCTATCTGCACTGAATGCACCTATTGCCATCAATTGTTCATTTGTGTTTTGTTAAAGCAGTCTATGACTTTTCTATAACAAACAGCACGCCATGACTGCCATGACCGTTGTCAGTGCTTGAAAACTCCTATCGATTGGTTGATCATATTTTGGCCAGCTCAGTTTAACAGGAAATGGATATAAGTTCTTTATTACCGGCTGTTTCACAATATATTCAAAGCTAAAAGTAAACAAGTCAATCAGTTCAAATCGCTCGTACAGGCTGCGACATGGTTGTTTTATTGAGGCATTCTACAGCAAATGTCACCCAACTTAAAATAAAAAGTTAGACTTTTGCCTTTCCTAAGTTATATCGCTATTGTATTATTAAAAGTAGCACGCTGGCAGTCCTGTGCACCGTGAGAGATCACCATATGAAATAACTATGTGCACAATGATTCTTAGGCAGTGTGGTAAGGTGGTTGAGTGGTAGTGTGCAGGGCTTTGATACTGAAGATCTGGGTTGCATTCCAGTGCTGCATATTTTTATCAATTCTTTTAGCCTGGCTTTGGACAAGCAGACACAGCTTTTATTATAGTAAAAACTACCTGAATGGCCGACATTGCTCAGGTATTCACCTAGTTTCTACTTCAATTCCTGGCATTGCTTGAGTAATAAAAAAGTTTTTACACATAAAATTTACTTGTAATCAACATATACAATATTTACCATTCTAATTTTTAAATAAAGGTGTTTTTTTATTTCTGTGTATTGTGTTTATTTCTGTGTAATTCATACTGTACTGACTACCTACTACAGCTCTATACTGATTGCAATAGTCTTGCTAGAGTTTAAGCATTTTTCTTCACATATGGGCACATGTTTCTTCTGGTGTGGCTTCACGCATAATGCTAGCTAAAGTGTTAAGCATGAGGCCATGAAACATTAGCAGGTGTAATGAGTATGTGCAATGTTGGTTCCATAGTATAGCCCGTAGCACAGTGTAGTGTATTGGATAAATGCCTGTCTGCAGCGCTGTACGTTCCGTGTTAAAATTCAGTGCAAAGTAGATTTTTAATTCCTAAAACTTCATCGCTACAACTGGACACACAGACAGACAGAATACAAATAAGTTGAGAAACATTGAGATTTATATATATATATATATATATATATATATATATATATATATATATATATATATATATATATATATATATATATATATATATATATATATACATATATATACATATATATACATATATATACATATATATACATAATATATACATAATATATATACATATAGATTAGGGTGTTGTCTACCTCTGACAAATGCACATACTGTGTAAACATATGAGTAGAATCTTTAAGGTTGTCAAAAGCATGATAACATTCCAGTGCATGAGAGTAATAGAAACTATGTAATGTGTGGTTAAAGACAGTTACTAGTTTTGGCCTACCTGCAGCGCAAATGATTCATCTTCAGTCCAATATAACGATTTGAGTTTCATGCCTTGCCCTAAGCTGATCCTCTCTCGAGACTCCCCATTCAGCACAGTTCTTTGATTGCTACTCCAGAGGTCATGGCTTATCTGCGGTAACACGAGCATGAAAGTTGTGTTTTCAGTCAGTCTACACGACAAAATGACAAATTTTAGTGTAATAATTCATTTTATTTTTGTACAACATTAAACTCGGTATGTTGCCCAAAGAAAACCATTTAGGTTTTGTCAAACATAACATTTTAAATAGCTATTAATTACGTAAAAATAAAAATGACAAACATAAAACTTGATCTACAAAACAACCTACAACAAAAATTAGAAGACGTAAAACAATATGGGTTAGTTTTTGATGTACTTGTATCTTTTTAGTAAACTATGTCAAGGTTATACTGCTCAATTGGACTCCTCTTTGTAAAAAGTCAAGTGTGATCAAGTACGACTAGGACAGTGACCTTGACAATGTTAATCATTCAAGAACCTATCAATTTGTCAGTTGTCAAATAAATGCTCCCAAATAAGAAATTTAAGCATGTAAAAATCTGAAGAGCCGCAAAGGATAAAATCTTTATTTAAAACAAGGAGTTGACAACTCTCAATTGTTTTCATTCAGGCACCAACATTTTTGTTGGTTGCACCGACAGACCTGCTAGATGTACCTAACTTACAGGGTCTAGTCGGTGCAGGCGGTCTAGTCTAGGTCTAGTAACTAGTAAGGTACAACTAGCAGCTAGTTGTACCTTACTTACAGACAACATTGCTATGTAATATAATATTTACCTGATAACTGTAATATTCTTCACCATCTTGTAGCAACAGAGATATATCAGCATTCGGGTCAACCAATAGCAATAGCCCATTCATTCCACGGGTTGTAGGAGCTGACAACTCTATGGTCAAGTCATCACTTCCTGCCAGAGTCATTTCATGCTCTTTATCCAGCTTTCTGTCCACTAAAATGCAATTGTACTTTTTATATTAGAAATTATGATAATGTAATTCATTATATCTTTAGATTAATCTGCAATTTAAAGATCGTATTCGAGTGAAAACAAATGAAACGACAACCGCATCAAATCAGAATCCCATAAACAGCTAATTTGTTTTTCAAGTTTAAAATCATCTAGTTTGACACTCTGCACTAACATGGGTCAATACAGCTTAATACCAATACCAATGAGCTACTCTACTTGGAGTTTTCTGCTCAGAGATTGCAAATGTTATCACTTGTTTGTATGTTTTATAATAATTTTTCAGTGCTTCTGAAGTATAAAATTAACAAGCTCGAGTTCATAATTAAAGCGTTTTTTATCAATAGCACACGACTAGCTGTCCTCAATCTGTACAGGATAGCTAAAGCGTATATTTAAGGCAAAGCGCTATGAAAAACATTCAACAAGCTTTTTTAGACATATTCTGAAGCCATACCATTTTGTCTTGTAAAACTGTATGACAGCTAATTTGTAATGTTCGAATTGCTAAAGTGAAACTATTGTGCAGTTATAATTGTTAAAGTGAAACTACTGTGCTATTATAATTGTTAAAATGAAACTAGTGTGTTGTTTTATTTGACAAAGTGAAACTACTATGTTGTTATAGTTGTTCAAGTGAAACTACTATGCAGCTATAATCGCTAGAGTGAAACTACTGTGCAGTTTTAATAGCTAAATTGAAACTACTGCATTGACAACCAGCTGGCAGCTACAAGTACAATTACTCAGAAAGATTAACTGTTTGAAGCTCATCTACTCAATGTTTCATTTACTGTCTTAATTTGCTTTGTATTAAGGCCTGCAATAGTACATGTATCTTAATGACTATGGGATGCAATGATTTTCATAACCATAAATTGTAAAAGGAGTTCGTTTCTCCTGTAGAGTCTTTAAACAAACAAGAACTACTAATTCATATCAAACAAATGAAAAAACCAAAGTTAGAATTGGCAATGCTTTTGCAGAAGGTTAACAAGTAAATATTGTTAGTTAAGTTTTAATTTGTGCAACCATCACAGCAAAGTTTTTATTACTGGCAGCTGGCTGTTACATTCTGGCACACATCTGTTCATTTCTAGCAGTTACTGTTCATTTATAACAGCTGACAGTCCTTCATGACAGCTGAGAGTCCTTCATGACAGGTGGCAGTCCTTCATGACAGGTGACAGTCTTTCATGACAGATGACTGTCCTTTATAATAGCTGACAGTCCTTCATGACAGGTGAGTCTTTCATGACAGCTGACACTCCTTTATGATAGATGACTGTCCTTCACGGCAGGTGACACTCGTTCATGACAGATGACAGTCATTCATGACAGATGACTGTCAATTTATGGCAGCTGACCATCAGTTTATAACAGCTAACTTCTTAACCATAACAGTTGAGTGTTCATTTGTAACATATGATTGTTTATTTGTCTCATTTTATGACAAGTGATTGGTTATGTATGACAGCTGACTGTTTATGTATGACAGCTAACAGTTTATGTGTTTGGCTGACTGTTTATGCGTGACAGCTGACTGTTTATGTATGGCAGCTGACTGTTTATTTATGACAGTTGTCTGTTTATGTATGACAGTTGACTGTTTATGTATGACAGTTGTCTGTTTATGTATGACAGTTGACTGTTTATTTATGACAGCTGAATTTCTGTTTGTGGCAGCTAACTGCCTAGTTGTGTCAATTCATGACAGGTGATTGTTTATGTATGACACCTGAATTTCAAATCATACCCGCCGATATCTGGTGAGCAATCATTAATGAAAGATACTTTCCAAATTATCAAGAGTCAGTTTCAAAGACCAGCTACGAGTCTGAGAAGTGGGCGGATGGCTGTGCTGGAGACAATCAAACAATCATTACTCATGTTTCTCATACGCCTCTCACTTGCCAAACAGTCATTAGATATGGTAGACTTGACTGTAAATCTCATATGAATGAAAGCTTTATTATTTCCGTATCATGTTTTATTGCATGATTACGGCGTATGTATTCTCATTAGATTGGCTAACTTACATTTATTAGCCTCAGGTTCACACAAAACAGCCTGAGACTTACAAAACTAATATGTACAAGCAGCAGCCAGAGTAATTGTCAGACTTGCTTGTCAAAAGATCTTTTCTTGACTGCCTCGTTGTGGCTTCATGCTTTGATTTTTATGGAAAGAGTCAAGTTTGAACTTTTTGGTATCAAAATTTTGCTAGTGTGACCTTGCCTTTGCATACAGCTTATATTTTTGGGCGCTGATAAATATCTTACAATCAAAAAGCTAGCTGGTGTAAGATTTTGACCATTTATTTGAATTTAAACTTTGAAAAAGCATGTATTTAATCAGCTTTTCAGCAAAGTTTTGTGAATTTTCAAGTTGTAACAGATTCCACTTTTTTAGTTTTCTCTTTCATAGAATATTATTTTTCTTTTTTTTAATGTTTTTTCTCATGTGCTTTAGTATTTAGTTTTTAAAATAAAGTGCTATATAAATATACATAGCGCCGATAGTATTACTGCTAATGACATGAGCAAACATAAGGTAATGAGAAAATTTTAATTTAACCCCATTAGTTTTTGTAATATGAGGAGAAGAGTTGGGCAAGTAACTGATTACCATATTTAAAACTTCTCTAGCTGCCAAAATAAACCCTGTTTCGTTATGAAGAGTAAACAACAAAGCCTTCACATAAAGAAGTCAACCTGTCAAGATGTGTCAGAAGTCAACCTGTCAAGATGTGTCAGAAGTCAACCTGTCAAGAAGTCAACCAAGATCTCCTGTCAGTTGCAATATAATCTTTCACTATAAGTAAAATTAGAAAAATCACTATAAACAATGTATATTACTTTATTGGCAATAAATTAATTTTATTTAGAATTTTCTTTTCAAATTATGTCATACAAGAATTATGAAACGAATAGAAAAGGCACCAGTTAGTCACTAAAATAAAATAAATGGTTTGACATATAGTGCTTAAAATACCTTTCTCTGTTAAGGGAACCGGATTAGGTGAGAAATTGTATATTTCAACTTGTATTTGTTTCAATTTGTATATTTATATAGTATCGTACGATATTTTCAAAATAATCGTTAGACATTGAATGAAAATTTTTCATATCATGTAAGTTGAAACGAGTTGAAAACTTGTAACTGCCCTGCCAAAAAGTAGGAAACAAACCATGACAGATCTTGAAACCTTCAACTGAGTTAGAGTCAACATTTAGCATAAGTAAAGTAAAAAATATGCAAAGATTTGGAAAGATCATTCGTTGGAATAAGAGATGCTGGAATAATACGTAAATAGGACAAAAGTGACATATTGATATAAATCATTATTTTCCCTTCAACTCTCACACTGAATACAAACAGACACCTCAAGGTTATCTCAGAATAATCTAAAAGTCAACTATAGGTCATGTTAAGATCACTTCAACGAAATGCACACTACAAATAGCTGTCACTAATGAGGTGTCACCTACATGTATATACCCAGCTATGTATGGCTTAGAATAAAACACACCTATATCATATGCATTTCAAACTATTCCTAGACTCAAATGACATCAACGAGGCTTCTTCATTTGCCATTTTGAATGATCTCAACTCGAGAATTGTTTAGGAAACTAGCTGCTTACTTAGAAACAACTTCACCCGCCAATGCAACAGTTTATATTTTACCAGAGACTTTTGAAATGCTGGAAAAATATGAGGTATTTTTATTGAACAGCATTGTTCTGTTGAACTAACTATACTCCCTATCTTTATATAATATATAAATAATATATAATCTATATATTATAACTATATAATCTATATATTTAAATTTTTATGTTTGTTCATTCATCCGTCTGTCCATACTTCTGTCTGTCCAGCTATAGCAATTAAGTTTTAAAAAGTTGAAATCCGCTGTGAACTGGATTTAAACTCAAAACCTCCAGTTCTGGGGACATCTATCTATCCAATACACTAACTACACTCCCTAACTTTTTCTAATCTTTGCTATAATTTAATAATAATAAATAATTTGTACTATAATAACATTCGTGTCTGTCTGTCTGTCTGCTTGTCTGTCTGTCTGTCTGTCTGTCAGAAGCCGCACTTAGAGTTTAGGAAAAAAATTTCTTTTGAACTACTAGTCAGTCTACAAATAGTCTTTTGACTATTTGTCAGTCAGTCTACTATCACAACTGACTCAAGTCACGTTAGAAAACAAATTTGTGTTAAAAGAGTTGAAACAATGGCCATCTTGCACTGTTTTACTCATTACCACCAACTTTGTTTTTATCAGGAGCAATTTTATCTCAGAATCTTTGATATAATAAAAGTTGTGTCTGTTTATTCGAAGCCATAGTCGACAGTCGGGAAAAAAGTGCTCCGTACAAGTATCGAATCTGTGACATTCGGCTTCACCACCCGGAAAGCTAACTAACTCTTGTGGAAATCGCTCACCTTCTGGACAATGCTAGAATAATTGTGCACATAGTTGTTACACCAAACAAAATGTCATGGCACTCAAGACTTCCAGGCTACTAGTAGTTTGTAATTTACTTATAATGCGTATTACTGTATTATATTTAACACGGGCATCAGCACAGGAACAGGGTAAATGTGATTTACTGTCGCTATAGTTGAGCGCTGACTGTCGACTTAGTGAACAAAAATAACTCAAAGTTACTAGCCTCACACAGAGCAGTATAGCTTCGCAGAGTCCCGTGACCAAAACCGGAAACAACAATGCTTGTTTCCAAGCAAATCCGATCGGCATACTGATCTCTAAGGAAATATTCATATCTCGCTCTCAATACCTCACTTTTTTGCATTTATTTTACGTTTTTACAAAATATTACTAGTAGCATCTTGTAAGAAATTTTTTTTTTCAAAAGGTGTATAAATAGAGCAATCAATTTCAAAGCGACTGCTAATGGGAGTAATTTTTGTTGGGTAATGTTGCGGCCTCTCCATCATAAGTTATATAAAAATAGTGGGCGTGGCCTGTTTGTTTGACAACGGGCGAGCTCTCATATACGGTTTGGTTGGTCGCGGGACTTTGTGAAACTATACGGCTCTGGCCTCACATCATTCCCTTTTTGCCAAAACATTTTTTAAATTTTTTCAAGGTAACCTAGTATAAATAATTCCTACTACTGTATAAAAATAAATTTGAGTTCACTGTTACTGCATCTAAATGTTACTTTTTTGAAAATTTTGCTAAAAGGTTTAATGAATTGATTATGCCAACTTTAAAGTAGATTTTATCAGAATGTATAGATGTTTTTCAATCATTTGAGACTTTGCTTGTTGTTCTAGGTGATCTGACTGTCAGGATGTTTGAAGATTAAATTTTATAAAACTTCATCATAGTTGAAACGCTCTGAAGAAAAAGATGTGCCCGGGCTTGCCCAAAATGGTTTGCGCAGCTGCACAGCTACCTGTCTCTCTTGCGTTCACATCCGGCTATTGCGTTCAAATTCAAGTGTTACGCAGATCTATTGACATATATTTAGTATTTACTCAGGGTTGTCTGAATAAAACTTCAAATATAGCCTCAGATACATCGCTATAGAGTTTTTTAATGACTTAAAGATAGGTTAATTAAAATTTGTTTCATTGTTTTCATCTAAATGCTGTGTAAACGTGTGAGTACCCAACTATGATTCTGTCATTCTAAGATAATTAGGTCAAGTAAACTTAGTGCCGCTGTTTACTGATTCCACAGACATTTTTTACAAAGCTGACAGTAATAATTTTTTAGTAATTTTTACATGGCGTTTAGAGGTTGCATTCATTTTTGTTAGGTTCGACTTCCAAGTAGTCAATGGCAAGAGCTGCTTTAGGCTAAGCTGAATTTTTACATCAAACAAAAATAGATGGTAATCAAATTTTATTCACAACAAAAGTAAAGTTGTTAAAAGAATGGCAGGAGTCAACAAACTTTTCAGTGATTTTTCAAATTTTATAGTTTATTTTCTATGCAACTGATACTTGATACATATGTGGTAGAAATTCTACACAACAGTGTGCAAATTATTCAAATTTGAACTATGCACTTAAGTTTTCTTTCTAAATATATTTTTGCCGATTCACTAAATTAGATAACAAATTAAATATATTTCCACAGAATAAAAAATCTTGAAACGGCAAAATGTTTTAATTGGGTTGGAGGGGTTAGAAATGCCCTTCCAACTTGCGTTTAGAGTTGAGCAATAATTGATGCCATCAAGAGGTTATATGATACGGCACAACTAGACCTAACCTACGCTTTGTAAGAGTGTATTATACAAGTGCAGAAGTGATAAACAAAGCTCGCTCTTTCCATGCTTGCTAACCTATCATTTGATACTAAAATGGGCCTTATCATGCTTGAAAGGGGCCTCATTTTATACCTTTACTCACCACTAATTCTCAACTCAAACATTGGCATGCTAATCCCGCTGTTGACATTGTGGTTAATATTAAGATCAGAGTGTTGACATGGTTGAGCACAGCCAGCAAGTGCTTGCGAGTGGTGGCAAGTGCCAGCAAGTGTACGTCCATGTTATTTAGGATATAATCAGTTTGAGCTGAGAGATCCTGAAGGAAATACTATACTGTGTTTCGTTTTGTCAGTCAATGTTTATTTTAAGGGCTCTTAACAGGTTTTGGAAAAATGATATTATCTGAAACTTGATACTTGGTTTCGGGGTGAAAGAGATGAGATATTTGCCCAGTAAAAGGTCCTTATGGTAAATGGGTTAAAGCCAAATTTTTGCTTAAGGACGTTTTAAAACTAACATATAATATGTTTGTTAGTTATTGCTTTGAATCATGTGGATTGTTGCAAGTCATCCCGTAGACAATATTCTAATACCATAGAAGCGAACTTTGTTTGTACTTTTCAACAAACCGCCTAACACATCATCACAACGCTTAATTGTTTGGTTTTCAGTTTTGCTTTAAACTTCTGTTTGTCAGCTAAAAGTTTTCATACAGACCTAAAAGTTAGACTCTACTGAAAATTGTACACAGATTCCTAAAATCTAGTACAAAGACTCTAACCTTAGGACAGTTCACCCCGTTCCCAGAACTTTCCATTTTTGGACAGCATCCAATGTCTGGATGGTTGTCTAATGCGACGCGTCTGTCCAAAAAAATTGACAACTCTGGTAGATAAATATCTCTCGCGACAGATGGTGCGAGTGACGCATGCTTGTGAGTTTCTTGTCAGAGTTTTGTACTGTAATATTTGTTTGTCATTATTACTGTTATGGATATTATACTATATTATACTATATGATATTATACCGTATTACAGATATAACCATATTTTACTCTCTCGTGTGTACTGTATATGCGTACTGTACGTTATTGTAACCTAGGAGTAGGTGTATGAGACAATATAGACTGTTTAATGTACTGTACAGCACTCAATATTCAATGTCCAGACTTTTTCAATTTCTGGACATGACCTAGTTTGTATTAATACAAACAAATAAAGGTTCTCTGTACTGCTTCCGACGAATGATCGATAGAATTTATAGTTGCTACTAACTAAAATAGTTTACTACTAAATTTGCAGAAGATTTAAACAAAGCTGATTTTTAAGGGTCACGTGTGGATCATTTAGTGTTTTCAATACAAAGTTTTTGGCGGTGAGCTACTTCCATTTACCGTTAAAAAAAGACACTAAAGGTCAAAAAACAAATGCTCACATCTGCCAACTCTGCATTTCAATAGCTGCAATGCTACTATGTACTCGGACCTCGTCATAAAAAATTTCAATGTCTTCCACGTTTTCTTGTCCATATGTGATTTTCGAAGAAGGATAACATGCCCATATGCATTCACGCGCACACGCTCACTCACACATGAGTACACATACGAGCTCACACATGCACACATGTTTTCACTCACATGCACACTATTCCGGAAGGGTTATTAATACTGTAGGTTGCTGTAGCAAAGAATATGCAGTCTTTTGAAGAGTAAGGTTTCAAATACAGGCCGTTTTCTAAATATCTTTTATACACAAATACAAAAATTGTACTTTCTATGCATGTAGTTAAGATGAATACATGTAACAGCTACTCATACTGAAGTAACTTTATTTGGTTGCTTTAAGCTTTACAAAGCATCTTCATAGTCAAACATGCAGGAGGTTAAAATCAATCTATATATATATAAATCTTAAAGTTTGTCCGTCTGTGCTTCTGTCTGTCCAGCTATAGCTATTAGTATCTAGCAATGAATAATCCATATCGCAGAAGATTTCATCTCAGAACATTCCTTTCATCAGGCAATAAGCTAGCTAACCAACTGAGCTACACGAGATGCATTGTATTTAATGGGCGATATGAGTTGTTATCTAGGTTAAAATACGCAATTACTTATGACGCAACATCCCTAAACTTTGTTCTCACGGCTTTTATTAGTAAGTTTAACAATGCTAGCTTACTCAAATTAGCCATTTACAATGTTCTAGGCTAATGGCAAGCGGCAGGTAACTACATTACCGGTCACTGTTTATAAGCTGATTTTAATACCTGTGCAACACCGGGCATTCGACTAGGAAACTTATAAAGCTGACATGTCTTGTATTGTGTTTTATAATTATTTTTTTAAAACCTTTCAACAAAGGGATACTACTTAGCTGCGCTAAGCAGTATCCCTTTGTATCAAAAACAGATCAAGAAAAGTTGGAACTCTATCAAAAATTATGCTTTAGAGTTATGCTACCTGATATAGACAATTACTACCAGCATCTAAATGCCCTTAATGCTGATGAGCTAAATGTGTCTTTACCTATTTGCTGTTTAAAATACTCAAATTGCATTTCAAATCCGCCTGACCTTCCATTACATTTCGACTTCCCCAAAATACCACTCCTTATACCAGACATCAACACCTTGTTAATTTACACTATAGAACAGCGTTAGGCAAAAAGAACGTTTTATTTTAAAACACATAATTTATTTTACTATTTTTTGTTTTTGTTTCCCAATCTAATTTGCTTTAAACTGCTTTGATTGGTGTTAATAAAGTTAATAGTGTATCTATTTATCTATCATGTCACTTTACAAAGATGGAGTTGTCATACCTTTGAATTGAATCAAACGTAGATCATTGTTATCTACTTGTTTGGCCAGATAGATGCATTCTCCTTTTTGGGTTTCGCCGCATTTCCCTACTGCTATAGCATCCCAACTCCAGTTAGAGTTGTCTGACTCCAATACTGATACAGTGGACACCAACTCGGCCGAATTCTTCTCCAGGACAAGAACCTATGCATAGAAAAATTAATGTAGTTGGCTGTTTGATAAAATGTGATCTATTGGGTTTTCAGATAAAATTCGAAATTGATAGTTTAAAAACTCATCATACAGGTGAAAATATTAATTGTTTTTGTAGGTATCTGTATACTCTGAGGGTTTTGATCTGCTTGCTGATATTCTCAATTCTGATATAAGTGCATTGATATAATGCAGTGAGATAATGCAATGATGCAATGCAATAATTCAGTTCAATGATAAAATACAATGAGGTAATGTAATGATGCAATAAGTTGATGCACTGCAATAAGGAATTTCAACAACACAGCGCAATAACACAATGCAATGGCACAGTGCAATGTTACGGTGCAATGGCACAGTGCAATGACGCAACGCAATGATGCAATGCAATGATGCATTGCAATGAGGCAGTGCAATAATGCAGGGTGATAACACAGTGAAATGACACAATGCAATGATGCAAATGAAATGATGTTATGCTATGATGCAGCGCAATGATGTATTGCAATGAAATAGTGTCAAAACATAATCCTTTCACACCATATCCATCCAACACATAAAATCTGTATCGGTATCTAAATTTTCAGATATTTTCAAAAAGGAATCTGTTGGTTGAAGGCTGCATTTTGAATATATTTACTAAAAATATTTGAAAATATTGTTAGTAAAAATATTCAAATACTTTCAAAAATATTTGCAAATATTTTTGAAAATATTTGCTATAGAACAGGGTTTGCAATAAGAATTCATGCAGATGTATGCATATGTACATGGAATAAGGTAACTGGGTATGGAATAAAGTAACTGGATATGAAACAAGGTAACTGTGTATGGAATAAGGTAACTGAGTAACTAATCGGGTAGGTGGGCATAACAATAGCAGGCATTAGACATCTCCGTGCAATAAAAATGCAAAATGGCTGACAAAGCTTTGTTAGAGATAGTGAGAGGTACAGGATGTGTCATTCCCACCAAGCTAAGTGCCTAGCTAGACAGTTTAAAGATATTTACAGATAAGGCTAGGGCGTTCACATGAGTCCTCTCGCTGAGTATATTGGTACTTTAGAAGTTATCCCTATCATGACTAACTTGGCCACAATGCTGGCAGCAAAGATACTGTTAAAGAATGAATCTGGTATTTAAAAAACTAGAGCAGGGGTTCCCAACCTTTTTCATTCGGTGCCCCTCTTATGCCTTTTCATAAATTTGATTCTCCCCGCACTGTTAACACTCATAACTAAAACAACCAATACAAATTATAACCCCATTTTATTGTACATACCTAAACATATAACAACATATTATTACTTTTTAGACAGCACGCATACAACACACAACAATACACAACCTTCGGCATGGCTCTTGGTTTACGACTAGGTCAACTTACTATCCAATCAAAGTCTGGATAGATGTGTTCACAGATATCTGGGTTCTGACTAGTAGCTCATTATTAGCAACTAGTGTTATAGATAAACCAAAAGGTTAAATGATGAAACCCAAACTCACACGGCACTGCAGAACCTAAATTAAAAATTTAACAAATCAGACACCTCGCTGTTCCCCCTTGTATATTCAAAATTCTCTCAAAGGGGAGAACTTCTCCCTAGTTGAGAGCCCCAGAACTAGAGGCCTGTAGGATTCACAAACTTAAACCACATTAATGCATCTAAAAATAAGTGCACAAATGGTAAGAGCAATACAACATGTTTGTAGCATGCCTGAAGAAATGTGATAGTCCAGTATATTTTAACAAAACTTATAGGACTTTTAATAACCCATCTTTACAGATATTTTATTTTTGTATTATATACATTACTTTATTTTTATTTGAATAGAAGCGTTTTTTAATTATGCCATACAACAATAATAAAACAAAAAAAGGTCAACAGTTTACCGTTAAAATCAAATTAATGGTTTGACATATAGTGTTTAGAAAACCTTTGTCTGCTAAATGATCGGATAAAGGTGGAAGATTGTTAAATCAGCTTGCAATGATATTTCTAAAATAATTGTTAGATGTTGTAGACAATTTTTTTATATCATGTAAGTTGAAAAGATTTGAGAACCTGTAACTGTCCTGTGAAAAACAAAAACACAAACCATGAAAAATCGTAAAACCTTTCAAAAAAACTATTACTCAGTCATTTATTAAAAATATGGTTTTGTTGCTTTTAATGCTAATCAGTAACAAACAAAAAGCCCTGTCAGACAGATTGGAATTTCACAGGAACCACTTTCTTTTTGGTCTCAAAAAATCAACTACACGTCATACCAAATACCAACACCTTGCCAATCCGCATTCTTAAACAGAGTTTAACAATTTAAATTACTTATTATACTCAAATAAAATAATACAAAATAATGAAGATACATAATAATACATTATAATACATGAAAATGGGTAAAACGTATAACTATGCATAATGCTATATTAACTTGCTCAATACTGGATTTTAGTTGTTGACAGACTGACCTCTGTGGCAGCGAGTCTAATGACAATATGTCGCCAACTTTTATACAAACTGAAATATCTTCTTGCTAGTCTGATAGAATATATGTAGATTTGAGTGTAGAAATGAAAACATTAAAGTCTTCCGAATTTATTGCTTATTTTAGTTTGTAATATGGAGGTAGAACCAGGTGACATAAGAGAATCATGTGTTAGCAGCAGAACTGCTGTCTACCTGTGAGCCAGAGCTGCACCCTACCTGTGAGTCAGAACTGCACCTTACCTGTGAGTCAGAACTG
Source organism: Watersipora subatra (assembly GCF_963576615.1). Lineage (NCBI taxonomy): Eukaryota > Metazoa > Bryozoa > Gymnolaemata > Cheilostomatida > Watersiporidae > Watersipora > Watersipora subatra. The sequence goes on along the minus strand of NC_088712.1, from coordinate 46,274,654 downwards.
AACCGTACCTGCGAGCCAGAACTGCACCCTACCTGTGAGTCAAATCTGCACCCTACTTATGAGTCAGAACTGCACCTTACCTGTGAGTCAGAACTGAACCGTACCTGCGAGCCAGAACTGCTGTCTACCTGTGAGACAGAGCTGCAACATACCTGTGAGTCAGAACTGCACCCTACCTGTAAGCCAGAACTGCACCCTACCTGTGAGCCAGAACTCACCCTACCTGTAAGCCAGAACTGCACCCTACCTGTGAGCCAGAAATGCTCCCTACCTGTGAGCCAAAACTACACCCTACCTGCGAGCCAGAAAGTATGTACAGTAGATCTGAATTCTCTTGACCTGCTGCTAGCCCTGGTGTTGAGCTCAGATTAGCTGGAAGACTGCCAACTTTTACTCCTCTGGAATATTGTCTGGTAGAGTCTGATAGTGTGGCTGTGATCAGTGTCACTACTGAAAATATTACATGATCTGAATATTACATGCATCAGTATTACATATACTTTGATGCTGTTCTCATTTGTTGATTGTCTAAAGATTCAGACTTTTTGAAAGAGAAAAAGTAGATCACAGTCAAATTACTTGCTAAATATACAGGTTTTTTGTTTTTGAAAAGAAACTCAATTATTGAAAAGTTTTTGCGATTGAACACTATATATACATGTATTATACATATTTACACAGTTAATGCAACGGTAATTTTGTTTAGACCAAATAATGACAAAAATTCAATGGCTGACGCTGCAGAGGACGCGCCACACCTCTACACGCATAATTAACCGAAATGTTGAATTATTGATTTTGAGTTAAACGCATACTACCAACTGACAATTCATAACAACGCTGATACACAAACTTGTTTTATATTGATATTTTAATCTATTTCTTATTTTCAGCACAAGTTAGGCTGGCACAAAATGCATGATTATATGACTGCTGCATGATAGATGTCCATGGCAGGGACCCTGATTGAAAAAGGCCTAAGATGGCTGGGACATGTGCACAGGAAGGGTCATGAGCGATTACCAATACAACTATTATATTCATAACTCTACAAAGGAAAAAGTAATCAGGACAGACTCAGGCTAAGATACAAAGATGTAGCTAAGCATAACGTAGAGTTGAGGGAACCAAACACAAACAGGTGGCAAAACAAGGCTGAATACAGCTGCATGAAAGTCAGTGATAAAGTCAAAACCATAAGACAGTCATTGTCAAATGATGGACTGATAATGAGAGAAAGTACCGCTGCATGAGAGAGAAACCGCTGCGTTGAAGGGATCTAAAAATGGTAAACAGAAACAAAAAGGAAGAAACTAATACTTGAAATAAGGTGAGAGGAAGTGGCTAGATTTTTTAATGTTAGATGAAATGCGACTGTTGACCTTGCTGTCATAGTATAATGTCATGAATCAGCTAGTTTTATAAAGTAATTAAGCATGTTTTATGCATTTTACCAGGCCTGAGGTTTAGCGCTGTAAATAAAGTCTTGTGTGGTTCTTGTCCCATTTCAAGTAATGAAAAAAGAAACAGAGAAAAAAAGGCGTAAATGCGCAAGCGAGTTTTTTGCGTTTTTGAGAGTAATATTGTCTCTTTAAAATGATAGATTTTTGTACACCTCATCTGGCTGTATATTCAGCAGATGAACTGTAGCATAAACTCGCTGAACACTCGCATCATTGACCGGTTAATCTATAAAGAACTGAGTTGAATTTGCCATAACTACAAAATAATTAATGTTGGAAAGGTTTTTAATACGATGAGAGGTCGAAAGGTTTTGTACGATCTAACCAATTTCGACGACAAAAAGTACATATGAAAATTTAACATTACGACTGATTTTGTTGAAACACTAAAATTAGACAACGGAAACACTACAATGTCACATTGCAATAATACAATACAATGTGATGCAATAATACAATACAATGTGATGCAATACAATGCAATACAATGTGATGCAATGATGCAACACATCTGCACAGCGTGATGAAACAGCGTAACACTTCATTATAATAATGCAATGCAATGATGCAGTACAATAATGCTTTGCAATGACACAGTGCAATGTTGTAGCAATGATTCATTGTAATGATGAATACAAGGATGCAATTGATTGATTCAGTAATATTGTAAGCCGATAAATTTTAACAAAAATAAATACAGTTTATTTTATTCGTTGCGCCCATTTGTAATCTTACAAATTGGTAAATTACTGTAGGTGCAGCAGAACAATTACAGTGCATCATTGCATTACAGCATTACACTGCATTGATGTATTGCATCAATGCACTGCATCAATGCATTACATCTTTTAGTGCTTAATTTTTGTATCCTTTTTTGTAAATATGTTCTTTTAGTACCTCTTATTTGAAGCATGTCACAAAGTGACAAGCAAAAAATGTTTATGCATAATTCTCCCATGTCGAAGGTCACCAACTGCGTGATTGGTTACTAATGTTGGATTAACTGGTCCGACTGTCGACTCATATCAAGCGGGTTTAACATGAGCGTTGTTTCACCGTATTAAAAGCACTCAACGCTAGCAGAAACTCGCTTGTGTGTTTATACTTTCAACGACCTTACTCACCTAGCAGAGAGTATTGTTTCAAGAAGCGTCTCATTGTGTCTGCGCATCAAAGAGTTTTTCTTCTGTTGATTGTTTGATGTAAAGAGATACGCTAGCGATAGGGATGGCTGCAGAACACTAGCGTTGGCCTGTGCTCCTGCTAATTGCCTTTTTCCAGAACCTGAAGTATAGCTCGCATTTAGAACAAAGAACAGCACTGTTTTATATCTACTTCGTAAGACAATATTTTGTATAATGGAGGCTAATTAACACACACCATGTCTACGTGTGATGCGTGTAATGGGTGTTGTTTAGCATAGTGCAAACACCTGGATAATTCTGATACATTTTAGTATAGTTTAGGGTCGACAATACTGAAGAGATCGATTTAGTACTCTGTTAAATTAGTCTTGGTTTCTCTAATCAGAGCTCTGTCTGCATCAGAGAAAAAACAGTGAAAATACGATTACAACTAAAAGAAGAGCACAGGGCAGCTATGTGAGAAAATATCCATTTGTCTTGAATGATCTTATAGTTCTATTTACTGACGGGGTAATTTAGTGTTGAATGCCCTACATATATATTATATATGTTATATATATAATTATATAAAATTATATGTATGATTATATATATAATTATATATATTATATAATATATAATACATAATATATATATTATGATTATATATATAATTATATATATAACTATTATATGTTATAATTATATATATAAATATGTATAACTATAACATATAAATATATATAATTATGGTATATAATTATGGTATATTATTATATATGCAATAATATATATGTGTGTTTGAGTGTGCGTGCGTGTGTGTGTGTGTGTGCATGTGCGCGGGTGTGTGTAGTTATATATTAATGAAATATATTAATATTATATTCATTATTTTGTATTAATGACTATATTCATGGATTTATGAAGTATTAATATATTAATGCTAAACGTTGATAAAATATGTACAATATCTATAATATGATTATGAAATAGAAAATAGCTCATGTGTTTGATCTGTCAGCAACTTCACCCTCTTCTGACAGCAACCTTTTTGTAAATACTATAATCTATGCTAGTAATGTTATTTTAAACTTGTTCAACACACAGGAGATCTTTTACAAAGATTTAAAGAGCTTTTAAAAACAGATAAGCAGTTTATTAAGTTTTAATATTCTTTCAATTCAAAATCATGCTAGCAAGTTTAAACAACTTTTATTTTAAAACTAACAGAATCCGGTAACAGACTGTTAAAATGTCTTAACTCTAGCAGTCTGATAAAATTCATGAAAGCTTAATCTACTGTAAAACCTCTAATTGATTGCCATGGCGCTCTATTTTTCAACTCTTCCTTTATAGTGGTGATCAAATAAAAGTGGCATTCAAATAGAGGCGGTGTTCAAATAAAGGTGGCGTTCAATTAGACTTTTTACGGTATAAGTATGTAATCATAGACTAGTAGCGAGGAGCAAAAGCCACTAGACCTCTGTTCTGACTCAATGTAACATTACTTAAGCTTCTTGCATGAATTTTAGCATCAATCAGCTGGTACTTATTTAACTACAAATGTTATAAAAAGAATAATAAAAAATGAATAAAAATCTTGCCTATATCAAATAGATATCTGCAATGTCTACCTATATACAACCGCGCTAGTTTTTCAGCAACTGTGCCTCATGTCTGAAAGCAACCAAATTTGCTCACAATTTGCTTAAAGAATGTATAATTAAACAGTGTGTAATAATATATTTACATGACCATTAAATGGAGCTAATTAAAAAAAGTCATTTTTTACAGATTTTATTTAATAAAAACTAGTACAAAATTTTGAAGATTCCACAAGAAACGATTTACTGGTACACATCAGAGGAGATGCTTATAAACAGATACCATACAGGGTTTAGCAATTATTTTTAAAATACCATCGCTAATTCCTTTAACAATGTTAAAGCAGAAAGAGGTATTTTAAATGCTATATGCCACACTATTTATTTGATTTTGTTGGTTAATTGTTGTCTTTTTTGTTGTATGCTTTTTGTATGACATAATTTAAAAAACATTTCTGCTTGAAATCAAATTATCACCAATAAAATAATGTATTATGTATATAAATAGGAGTTGTACAAGTTGTTTGTAATAATTGAGATTTAGTGATCATCTATCATTTCGTATAAAATTTCATCAATTTGAGATACCGATTTTGAACATATTTTAAAACTGATCATGAAACTGATCGTGAAACTGATCATTGGTAGAAATCAAATGAAACCAAACTCACCAAGTAAGGAAGAGATTTTCTGATTGGTTATGCTAGCATTATGATCCTCTGAAAATCAAAGGTGATCAAATTAAATTTCTACAGAATATTTTGCACACACCTGATGAAAATATAATAAAAAGTTGTTTTGAACAACCAAACTGACCCAGTCTTTAGCAAAGTCAGCGTTATTTTCAACTAGTGCACACGCAGCGTAAGAACTTTTACCTTACCTTCTATGATAACGGAATAAGTGATAATAATTGATGTCGAATGATGCAACTGCTGCCGATATGATGCAAGTGATAAATAATGTACCGAGCAGCAGCTAAAGCGAGCATCAAGCACTGCTGCCTATTCATATCATTTTCACAATAACTGTTTTGACAGTGGAAACCTCCCACGTATAATAGCCAGACAGTATTTAACTCTTTCTGTCATAATCCACCTGCCCTTCTTCTCCAATTAGTAACGTAAGCGGTTTTGTAACAATTCTTTACTCGAGAGCTCGTCTATTAGGGGCCTTTATGATTTCTTAATAATTTCAGATTTACGCTCTAATGTGATTATGATATAGTGTAGAGCTCATGTGTTTAATTGGTCAAACATTCCCAGCAGCTTTATACTCTTCGAACAGTAACCTTCTTAAGTTTTAGTTTAGGAACTTTCTGTTACTACAACCTTCAATTCACTACTCCAACTATTCCACAACACTATAAGATTACCAACTTTTAAAACACATTTGTTCACGTTATTCAATAATTTCTGATTTCTGTCTTTTCATTTTTTTTTACACCTAAAAAAAAACATAATTTTGTAGATGTTTCAATGCCAATAAAGAGTTATACACGCGTGCATACATACGTAGATACATACGTAGATACATACGTACATATGTACCTACGTACATACATACATATGTACCTACGTACCTATGTACATACATACATATACATGTATACTTTTTTTGTAAATATTGTTCCATAACCAATGTTAGTAGTGCTAACTTCGACTTGAACAGGTCGTACACACAAGAGATCTTAAAATGTTTACAAAGATGTAAAAGGCTTTTAAAAACAGATTAGTAGGTTTTAAGTTTTAATATTGTTCCTATTTGAAGTCATGCTAGCCAGTTTAAACAACTTTTAATTTAAAACTAATAAAATGCTTTAAATTTCGTTTAAAACTCCTTAACCCTAGTAGTCCTAGAAAATTCATGCATACCAAATTTAATACTTTCAATAATATGTTACAATAATACATACAATAGTACATATGCAGATGTTTGTATTATGCAACAGACTGTTACAATTATAGGCTATCAATATTCTAGCAAGAGCAAACATGTTCTTATTTTTCTAGCTAGAGTTGGCAGTCTCAGATAGTCTCACATAGACTCAGATAAAATTATTAAGATTATAAGATAATAATGTATATAATATTAATAAGATATTATTACTTAAAGATTCCCATGATTATGCTATTGAGATTCAAAGTGGTAAGTTACTAAATGGGTGACATAAGCATCGATATGTAGTTAACCTATCATTGTTAACATGATGAATATGTAGTTAACTTAACATTGTTAACATGATGAATATGTAGTTAACTTAACATCGTTAACATGATGAATATGTAGTTAACTTAACATTGTTAACATGATAAATGTGAAGTTAACCTATCATTGTTAACATGATAAATATGTATTAACTTAACATTGTTAACATGATAAATATGTAGTTAATTTAACATTGTTAACATGATAAATATGTATTCACTTAACATTGCTAATATGATAAATATGTAGTTAATTTAACATTGTTAACATGATAAATATGTAGTTAACTTATCGTTGTTAACATAATAAATATGTAGTTAACTTAACATCGAGTGTTAACTTATGCTGTTACAAAGCAGAGACAGTATTGTATGGCTATACTGCTAGGCACTCTACTCTGCTTCGAATTTTCAGTTTAGCAGCAAATATTCCATTTAGTTATCCTATAACATGGTTCAATTATGAGCTGTAAAATGTAAATACCTAATAATATTGAAGCATAGCAAAATTAGATTTCAAGTTTTTTTTCTAATCAAAAACTAACTCAATCTACATGTAGTTTTGTCAATTATTCATGTTTACAAAACTTGTGAGCAGTTATATTATTTCTAATAAAGGAGAGTTGGACCCACCTGCTTACTCTATCCCTGGTGTTGTTCAGTTTATTATCAAGCTGATAGACGCAGCAAGAATAGTCCTTATCGATTGTCAAGCCTTGGAGCTTGCATAAAAAGGTAGACTCAATAATAATATGTAACCATGGAAATGAGGCATAAGCAGTGAAGCTAGCTTGTCTGATTGGTTGACAGATTTACGTTAGTGATGCAATGGTTACCAAAAGCTATTTTAGTATATCTTTAAAGTCTGTATTTTGTTGAGAAATTTTCAACTTGAGAAAGGGATTTAGCATTGTTGACATGACAAATATTGAGTGTACGCGTTACACAAAAAAAACTAATTTTTTATCCAAACATTTTATCATAAAAATAAAATCCTGGTTAAAATTGAAATACATGAAATAATCCAAACCTCCAATAAAAAAATTTTTTTTTAAGCTTGTATGTCTTTTAGTTTTTGAAAGCTTTTCAATTGAATTTTGGTTTAAGAAATGCAAGTGCAATACGACGGAAAACGATTAAAAATTTTATTTTTTACTTAAGCAATTTGTATTTTAATTTCAATACAATAAAATGCATTGTATTATAGTAAATAACAAAAACATCGGTTATTGATAAAATTTTTAACTTATTTGGAAAATATATTGTAGTATTATTGTCATCTAAAAAGTGTCACATCCCTAGAATACTTTTAAACGGGGAGATAGGGTAGTCCAAATACGGCCCTAATGCAAACAAAAGGTACTCAGGCGTAAATACGGACTCCGTTGCCTATCAGTTTTACTACAGCTAATCAAAGCTTTTATGAATGAACCGGGCATGAGATATTGTGCAGGTGTGTAGACGCTTGTGTGCGCTATGGCTGCCTGGCACAGTGCCCTGAAAGTTTGTTGTTTTCTTCACATATTCTATATGATGTTTTGTGCTTGAGATGACAGGGCTAAAAACTTCTGTTATGTTTGCTAAAGCATTCAGCAAGTAATAGAGTCTGTCCGCATTGTCTGACTTTTTGAAAACATGTAATTTTTTTAATCACCATTATTTGGAATTGTGAACCCTTGCGCTCTCTGCCCGAGATAATACTTTGCGATGTTCCTATTTCCATCCAAACTGCCACATATCTAGCAATCAATCCTGTCAAGGATGACTCACACAAAACTCTTATCAGAATGTTTCATATTTCCTTTCACAAATTTCATAAAAGCAATATGAAGTCGAAGCGTTGAGAATCTTAATTCTGATTAGCTAGTTATCTTCAGCCAATTAAAGTCAACGTTAAGACTTTTGTAATCAGAGATTTTTGCGTTTTTTCATCGCATCCCAAGCTTTGTTATCTCTGAAGCCATGGAGTAGGTAAATGAGAGATATCGTCTGTTAAAAGTAGAGTGCTCTTCGTCTGCGAGTGCAGACTACTATTTCTAACGATAACAAGTAGGCTAACAAACTATTGTCTTAAACTATGCATACAACAAAGTCATAAAACTATATCACCGTTGACAAGCAATGGCTTGTTAGTTTTATGAGTTTTACCAGTTACATAAGTTACCAATTTTACTTTAACTAGTCTAAGGAATATAAAAGGGATCAAAAGACAATATCTAAAAACATTATTATTGTATACTAGCTGTGCCGCCCGGCGTTGCCCGAGTAATAGAAAAGTCTTTGGACAGAAAATTGATTTGTATTTAACATATAACAACATTTGCCATTCTAACTTTCAAACTACATATCATGAGAAAAGTGTTTTGTCTTATAAACAATGAGAAGTAGTGAGAGTTGCCCGCTATTAGCCAGTTTAATAATGTGAGCGAACAGCTTTTCGTGACATTATGCTATGACCCGCGTCATACGCAAAGCAGTTAGGTATTTGCTCTGATATAATGACTTATATTGGCATGCTAGCAATTTGATTTCTGTAATCTAGGGGTAAGGCGCCAGACTGGTGAACAGCAGGGTTCATGATCGAACCTTCTTCGGTACGGAATATTTATTCAAAGATTTTAAGATCTATAGCCAGACAATCAATCCTACAAACATACGACAAACTTTGAAATATATATATATATATATAGATTAAAGATTAACTAGTGATATACTCAGTTCTGACCGTCATTGGGCTCTAATTTAAACCCTGATGACAACTGAGTACACGATTACCTGCTTGTTTAACACGTTCAAGACTAATATTGTATATATATCTTTGACCATATTAATAACTTTCTATCTACTATAAAAGCACTTAGAATAACACAATTCCTTTTGAACTGTATATTGCATTGAAGCTTCAAGCTTGCAGAACTCAATAAAAGCAACAGAGGTCAAACAGAGGTCAAATAGAGTAAATAAGTTTTTCTCACACCTTTAAAGAAGTGATGATTTAAAGATAACTAAGAAATATGATTGCGGGATACCGAGTCTGATAGAGCGTGTATATTTGTTATGAATAGAAAATAAATAGTTTTATTGTGAAGCGTTTGTGGCTGAGGAGAGGCTTTGTCTAATTCTGAACCTTCGTTACTAAGAGTTCCAATCAGTGTGTTATTAGAAACTACTGTCCGGTCAGCAGACATTTTCATTTCTCAGTCGATCAGAAGTGCCCTCAGTATTGTGGGAATATCTCAAGAACTGAGTGTCCAATCGACTTGAAGCTTTACAACAAGACGACTTGGACTTGAATCAAAGTGACCAAAGTTGCATAATCCTACGCTGGGAGTGCAAAAGTCAAAGCAAAACTGTGCAGCAGAGTTTGCTCGAACGTCGGATCAGGGGAAAACAATTCCTCAAGTGTCTCGGGCCCAAGCTCCAAAGTGCTACATATCAACTAGGACAGTGGTTAACACTCCCTGATTTTTATTGAATGCATAATTATGGACTATTAATGACTCATGACTCTTCAAAATTGCTGGAGCGGTTAATGTTGACTCTATTATTTGAAATTGCATAGAATTCGTATATTCGCTACGCAATGTTTTCCTTTTCACTGCTGCTGTCAAAACTAATCCGTAATGAGCCAGGACTATGAAATGCTATAACCTGAGAGTCAGTGTGTTTAACCTGAACAGCTCATAAATGGCTAATTTAGCCAAGTGTTATAAATAGTTGAACAAGCACAAACAATAGATACATATATAGCTGTTAACTTTATTGTTTTGGATCTTCTCATGTTAAATGGTTAGTAGTACTTTGACAGTCTCCAGTAATAGGACCTGATGTGACACCTAACGCAAGGTGTCCTCAAATTCCATCTACCCCAACGATGCATGACAACCAACTTCAGGTATATTTTATGAGAACGGATTTTTGAGAAGTAAAGTGTGTGCAAGTTACAATTTAGTTTAGTTTTATGGTGCAAATTTGTTTTTTTTTTTCATTGTTGGCAGCAAATCATAAACTGCTTTGTAAACAAATGTTTGGTTAAGTCTACTCTGGCTAAGTCGACACGAATGACCTAAACCTAGTCACATCATTCCTATCATCAGATAGTCCTTTGTAGAGTCTGAACGAACGGAACGGCACAAATTATGGTTAGTTCAAGGCAAGGCAAAGCCACAGCTTTACAGCAAAATTTCAGCAAATAGTTACATACTTACATACATACTGTATTTACAAACACACATGCATACTTATACACCTAGGTACATACTTATGTACATAAATATGTATGTACATAAGACCCTGATCTGTATGTCATAACAGATCAGTGTCATCAGATCATATGCATGTACATATGTGTACATACATATGTATGTACACATATGTATGTATCTATATATACACATGTATGTAGACATATGTATATACATACTTACATACATATGTATGTACACACATGCAAATTTATATACACAAGGAACATACATAAGTATATCTGCACATACACAACTGCAAAGAGAAATACATAAGTATATGTGTACACACATATGTACATATATAGATAAAAACATACACATGTGCATACATATATGTGTAAGTACATACATACATAAGTACAGATATATACGTAAATGTGTAAACATGTATGTATGAACACATAAAGATGTTGAAGTACATACATACGAACATACATATGTACATATATACATTTGTATGAGCATATATCTATACCTGCAAAGGTACAAACATGTGTACATAAAGACACGTGCACAAGTATATGCAGTTAGGGTCTCTGTCTAGACTAACTCAGCCTCGTTGTAATTGTACTATTTGTAAACCTATCAAACTACCATATGCGCTGTCTGTCTTATGTTAATAGATTAAAATGGTCCCATGTTTAGTCTAGACTCCAAGTGTTTGCATGTACCAAATTCAGAGGACTATCATACTACCCAAACTGTTTTAGGGGACAAACAACAGACTAAACTGCAGGACTATCTTGTTTGTTAGATGAAGACTACAGTTCATGGCATGCGTTGATATGGTTCCCACTACATCACTGTATGGCCGGGCTGGTAAAATCGATGAAGCAGCGCCGATACGTCGGGAAATTTTGCAGCTGTCAAACTTTCTCGATATTTCGCCGAGCATCGACGACAGCCTGTATGTAAACCATTTCGGCGATAGTAATTCGCTGTCGCAGATATCTTGATTTATTTCTGTTTATGATAGTTACTGCGGGATTAGTATTTGATTCGAGCTCGCAAAACCAAAGAAGTTTCTTTGCGAAAAATGAGAACACTAGTATTGGAGTATAGTAACGTCACTGAGTATTTGCTGATGCAAACGCGGATGGGTTTGGAATATTGCGAACATTGTTGTCATCAACGATCACCGACGTATTGCGGCATCAATGCCGAGATGCGGCGATACAGTGTGAGCCAGCCTTAAAGAGTTCCCTTACTCTATGAAAATTGGTAGTCAAACAACACAATAATTATAAATAATACGCGCCGTGAGAGATCATCAAATGTAATAGCTATCAGCACAATTATTCCGCTATGCTACAAGGTTTTTCTAACATCTAAATGAGTCTTTGTACAGACGGACGGACACAGTTCTTGTTAAAATATTTATATAGATATTATAACATATAATATATTTATATATATTATAAAGATTTGGAGACAAAAAATGCAATGATCAGAAATAACAAATATATTTATATACAATATACATGACAGATACTTGCTACTAAAGCAATCGTGTCAAAACAATTAGATTTTTATTAGCAATTCCTCGCCTGTTCTCAGTTGCTCACAAACTAGCCAAAGCAAACTTAACAATATGGCAAGACCGTTTACATGATGAGCTCCATGATATTAAAAGTGTTAAATGGAATAGCTGCAATTCTGTTCACAGCAACTGTGCTCCATTCAAGTCAGCTAAGTCAGCGAGGTCAGCTTGCGTGAGGAAAGTCAAATCTTTGTCATCACCTTGGATCTCATCTCTGCAATAGATTTAATCACAGGAATCATGTTTTGGTGGAAAATTACCAACAATCTGAATTGGTTAGCCATAATTCCAAAAAAGTCATTAGCATTTTACTTGGCCACAGAGGCTACCCAATTATTTATAATTTTAGCATAAAAGAGCAATAAAATGTAGAATTTTATATCATAAAGTAAAGATCAAATCATGCCATTTAGGAAAACTCTTGCAGAAGGAAAATCAGTGATACATTGGCTGACAGTGAGCGAATGTCTCAGAGTTATGATCTATTAAAGCGGGAGAATTATGCGAGAGTAGAATTAGTCAGCATGCGCGGCAGCGCTGATTAACAAAGGCATCCACAGACACAATTGTGAGAAGATTGAGATGGCTAGTATTGCCAGAGAACATGATAGAAAGAGTAAGGCCATTCACATAACTAGGTTGCATCAAGCTGATCTGGATAGAGTGCATTGCATCAGCAAATGAATTTGTTATGCAATCATAAAAAGAAGATTTCCAATGTCAAGAAAGACAGTCTGTATTACAAAACAACAGAAATAATAAAAAAACCAAAAAAAAATTTTTTTTATACTTTCAGCTTTTGAAGCATGTGCTCCCTAACTTGCACGATGCACTAGGAATCATCTCCACAACCCTCCACCCATTTCATACTCTACGAAAAACACTTACAAAGCCTTCCGAAATTATGGTTAGTTATAAAAAGACTTTTTATCACAAGATATAACAAACCAATTGAGCACAAAAATGTTCAGTGTCTAGGTCATACGATGCCAGAGAGGAAGGTTGGACTTCTAGAAAAATATGCGAAGTATATTAAACATAGTTACCCGTAACAATTTTCACTGAAACATGAAATGACAATCACGATGTGTAAGAATTTGTTGCCTCATCAGCATATAATACAGATCAGTGAACAACGCTAAAAGAATTTCCTAGCGATTATGACATGTAGATAGCCTTTATTCCTACAGAGACAAAGTAATTATGACCTGGGAGTTGGCAAATAAGCCTATCATGTTAAGTGGTTGCTACGGTAGCAGCTTCCGCACCCACGCTAATGTCGAGTGCAATCAGAAGTCAATGAAGCACAGTGTCATCTTTTTGATGAGAGATAGCAGGCACCACAAATCTCTAATAAACTAGCTTTTAATTGTCTATCTACCAATGGCAACGTGACATGTCTCAACAGGTACTTCAGCATACCATGCTAGACAAGCATAGACAAGTTGGTGAGAAATAAGTTCAAAAAGGAGCAAAGAAATTTCATCGCAGGTTCATTTCTGTTTTTAGGAAGAATTGAATGTTTATCTATTCTTAATGTTTTTATAAAAAAAATGCAAAAATATTCTGTATAGCACTTGTATTCTGTGTTAAAACAAAACTTTTTAAGTACATGTTCATCTGAAAGGTTTTTATAGTAAAGCTTATGAATTTTAATCCAAAGTAGCTTGCTGAGTTTTCAACAAAAGAATAGAACACATATAAAACAAATTAAAAAAAGGAGATAATTAAAAAAAAACATTAAATTTACAACAGACCTGATCAAACGAGCCTCTTCCTGTGACATGGGGACATAACTATCTTCCAGCAAATAGGCTCTATCTGCCTCTCCAACTGGTTGGTGATTTCTCTTGTTATCATTGTTCATCTTTACAAATAGAGATCTTAACACTGCTTCTCTGGCATCCCATGACAGGTCTGACACAGTTACATGCTTTTTGTTGATCTCCCTGTTACATTCGCAAATACATTTAACAATTTGCGTACACTTGCAGGAAATGGCGGGTAATGGTGCCAAAATGCTACAAAGATTTAGTTTACCGTAAACAGCCGCGTATAGAACGATACCATGTATAGGATGCAGTGGATATTTGAACCCAGAAATGATGGAAAAACTGTGTAACTGTGTATAGGATGCGTCCTAATTTTAGTCCTAAATTTCCATTATTTTTATAGAAACGGTAGTGTTTTAAATGAATTTTCGTGAAATCATTCGACATTCGTCGAATTATTTCACGAAATCGTTCGACATTCGTCATGTCGAATGATTGGTGACAGCGATCGGTGCTGACTGCTGATGTTAAATGCCTTCCTGTGCTGTACAAACAACAATAAAATTGAAGTGGCACAATACAGACCTCGTTTTCATCCCCGGCAGCGTGACCAGTATTCTGCAACCGATGGATGTCGTTGTGAATAAGCCATTCAAAGCAGCATTATAGCAGAAATGGGCCAAATGAATGATTAATGGTGAGCATACTTTCACCAAGGGCAGCAACATGAAGAAAGTCGAAATGCCTACGATCAGCCAATGGTGACCACGAGGATAAATATTGTAGGATTGCAATTTTTATAATTAATTTTTGATATTATGATAAATGCATAATTTTTATAATAAAAGTATCCATGGATAAGATGCACCTGGGTTTTAGGTCAACTTCTTAAGAATGAAAATGTGTCTTATACGCGGGTATTTACGGTAAGTTCATCGTAAAAGATGAATTTACACAACAATTTTGTAGATTTGATCAGAAAGTATTGGTATTTTTCTATCCTCTGTGATTGTTTTTTATGTTGGAAGTGATCTAACCACTAGGATGTTTTAAGATTAAAATTGACACAACTTGCTAAAACGTTCAAAAGAAAAATACATGCAAAATGATGTCACCAGTTGTTATCATTGTGAAAGTTGATATCGGCTATTGCGTTCAAGTTGTAGCGGCTCTATTCTGTCAGTCTTTTTTCAATTATAGATGTTATAATCGCACTTTTGCTTCATCTGAGCAGTTTAACCATGATCAGCATTTATCAATTTATATTTTGAAACATTCTGGCAGTCAGATCACTTCAAACATCAAAAACAACCACAAATGGTAAAAATACTGATACGTTCTGATAAAATCTACTAAAGTTTTTGTGTAAGTTCATCTTTAAATGTAAACATGTGGTTAAGAGAAGCCGAGAGTCTTCAAACTCAGAATGCAGCCAATGTTTGAGTGTAATGACATATGGAGTCGTTGGCCTTTGTCAGAAACCAAACTGTGCAGTTGGAACCTGGGAGATCCCAGAGCTTCAGTAAAATATTCAACCCAAAAGGAGGACATGCAGCTAGTTTCATCCCTGATCACCAAAAGTGCATCACAGCACATTTACATTTCAATTTATAGTTTAGACGATAACCCAATAAATAGAACAATAGAACATTCTGCCACTGGGAGTTATCTCATCGTGCTTACTTATGAAATGCATAATCTTCCTTTGCCTGGTCGAGGCAGTGAAGAAAGTGCTGCTCGATGTCTGTTCTCTGGCTCAAAATGCCTCTCGAGAGTTTTCTCACCTTGGCACATTCTTGCGATTTGAGCTGTAGAAGTCTTTCCAACTTAGCGATCTCAACCTAAGATGAGACACCATTAAAATAAGCGGAGTTACGAGAAGATAACTCCAACAATTACTAACAGGTGCCCAACTAAAATTTTTATGAAAAGATGCCCGGGAACTTTGAAATTAATTGTGAAAAATGCCTTACAGCTTAAACTGGTCGTAAAGCTAATAAGATCATTAGGTGCCCACAGTATTATACACAGATCAACACTAAGCGTATGTGGTGCACACGGGTAAGATTTTTTATTATGAGAAGCTTGCCTCAAATTTATTGAATTTTCAAAGTTTTCAAACTTTTTCAAATTTTAGTATGTCCATAATATAACAATTTAGCCATCTGAAACTTTAAAAACTTTTTTAATCGGCCTATTTTTTTATATATTGACAATCTTGTGACGTCTCATCGGAATGCAAATGCATACCACAAAAGGACAATATAATAGCCATAAAATGTTAAAAAACTTGTTACTTTTTAAGTACTTGTCTTATACCCCTGTCATATAAAGCTGTGTATTAATTGATCTATACATATGCTGATCTATATACGATACAGTAACATATACGCACTCCCAATGAACAGCTGTTGATAAGCTTACTTGAATGCAATTTAATAAATGGCACAGATAAATGAAGGAGTTATCTTACCCCAGATGACGCTGACTCAAGAGCGGACATCTTGTGTATGTGCTGCTGGTCGGAGTCAAACTTGACAGACATGTTGTTAATCGCTTCCTCTAAAGCAGTTATTTTTTCCTCCGCCTAATAAAGTATTAATTCAAAACTTAAAATGTCATATCCCATTAAGATAAAATGTCATATACACGAATCCTGACTCATCAGACAACCAATTCACTAAATACTGAAACACGATGCAGAATATGAGAAGGTAAAGATGAGAGGGTGTTCACTACTAAAAGCAGATAAACAGCGCTGTCATTATCATTGCAGAAAGCAACATGTGTCAGCTGTTGGCTGTTTCAAATACTAATAAATCCTACTAGGAGTGTATGTCAAATCAAATCAGATGAAAACTGACAAGTCCGTAATCGTTCAAAGACACAATCATCAGTTGAGTGTCACAATTACATATCAGATAAAAGACACTTAACAAACAAACATTAATGGATTTCCTGTAAGATTACAAACTGATTAATATGAGAACATATTGTGATGGATAAAAACAGTCAGGAGAGGGAAAATCCGAAATATCTAATCGATGAAGTCAATGCTAACTAAATAATAATAAAATCTAAAATATTTATTCGAGACTAATTCTGAGTTTAAGCAGCCTGTGCTGTTCTCAAGTTTATACAATTGTGTTAGATAAGTTCTTTAAACACTGTAGAGCAGGTTACTTAATATCTTAACGAGGTTTGTCTCCCTGCCACTTTATACTTCACGGATGAGTTCAAATAAGGCTGCCTGAAGAGGAGTTTTTTGTAAATCTGTTGTAGATTCCCTCATTTCCGTGTATTCTATAGCCATCCATTGAACGACACCCGAAGGAGTTTTAATCAGCTCGAAAGATCTTCAACAGCTATTTACCAAGTTGCAAACTATAATTGAAACGTGAGTTATTAGTGAAAGCAAGCGGACACGTATCTAGCGAGCATAGACAGAGGTTGCGAAGACGAAATGAAAAAGTTGGCTTTGCATCTGACACTCATGTTAGTTTCAGTACGAGACAATAAGACAAAATTCGCAGTAAATGGCAACATATTACATGAAGACTTGCACCAAAGTCCTTGTAGACTAATACATGACATTTGCTATCCGCAGAGCTGGTAATTTATAGTACTGTCAGATGTCAGTACTTTACAGGTGTTTGACATATAAACTTGTCACCAATCAATGAGAAATTCGAACAAGTATTTGGCTCGCCACCCACAATAATTTGCACCATCTGACATTCGAACTCTTGAAAGTGATGCGAAGACAAAATATTTCATCAGTGAAAGTTCAAGATAAAACTAATGCTAGTCCAAAGTTGTTATGTTCTAATTTAGAGTAAGTAATACCATGTATTACTACTACTAGCTCTAATATTAGAGTTAGTTATACCATTTATTACTATCACTAGCTCTAATATTAGAGTTAGTTATACCATGTATTACTATCACTAGCTCTAATATTAGAGCAAGTTATACCATGTATTACTATCACTGGCTCTAAAATTAGAGTTAGTTATACCATGTATTACTAGCACTGGCTCTAATATTAGAGTAAGTTATACCATGTATTACTATCACTGACTCTAATATTAGAGTTAGTTATACCATGTGTTACTATCACTAGCTCTAATATTAGAGTTAGTTATACCATGTGTTACTATCACTAGCTCTAATATTAGAGTTAGTTATACCATGTGTTACTATCACTAGCTCTAATATTAGAGTAAGTTATATCATGTATTACTATCACTGGCTCTAAAATTAGAGTTAGTTATACCATGTATTACTAGCACTGGCTCTAATATTAGAGTTAGTTATACCATGTATTACTATCACCGGCTCTAATATTAGAGTTAGTTATTCCATGTATTACTATCACTGACTCTAATATTAGAGTTAGTTATACCATGTGTTACTATCACTAGCTCTAATATTAGAGTAAGTTATATCATGTATTACTATCACTGGCTCTGAAATTAGAGTTAGTTATACCATGTATTACTAGCACTGGCTCTAATATTAGAGTTAGTTATACCATGTATTACTATCACTGACTCTAATATTAGAGTAAGTTATACCATGTATTACTATCACTGACTCTAAAATTAGAGTTAGTTATACCATGTATTACTAGCACTGGCTTTAATATTAGAGTTAGTTATACCATGTATTACTATCACTGACTCTAATATTAGAGTAAGTTATACCATGTATTACTATCACTGACTCTAATATTAGAGTTAGTTATACCATGTGTTACTATCACTAGCTCTAATATTAGAGTAAGTTATATCATGTATTACTATCACTGGCTCTAAAATTAGAGTTAGTTATACCATGTATTACTAGCACTGGCTCTAATATTAGAGTTAGTTATACCATGTATTACTATCACCGGCTCTAATATTAGAGTTAGTTATTCCATGTATTACTATCACCGGCTCTAAGGAAAAACAACAAAGCAAACTTCTTTTTAGTCGATTACTTTCTTAATTTATTTTTTACATAATTTTATTGTTATTCATGATTACTAACAGTATTTACTAGAGAGTTGCCATAAGTTTTTGTTGTTTGGACAAAAATAAACCAAGTATCATGTATTCTTATGGTAGCATTTGATCCAATGATTTTAGTATAACAAGAAGATCAAGAAACCAATTAATATTCACATGTAGAGCCTTGATTGTTTCCACGCCTAAACAGGGCTTTAGCTTCAAAGTACTGTATGTATATCCTCAGCTATTAAAAAGTCTTTCAGTTGAACTTTTATAGAAGCGGGTATTATGCTTTCTAGTTTATAATATCTCATACAAACATACAGTTTAACATTAAATCTGTGGAACACAGTAACACAGTATTATTATGTTTACAAAATCTGATAGATAACATCAGAAGCCATTATTATAAAACACCGCAACAACATTTCTATGGTTTATAAATAATAATCCGTCTGTTTGCCATAATAATTCATTGATTTATGTTACGAGATAAGTGAAATTTATTGAAAATTTAAAATTAAAAGTTAGTAAAACTTACCAGCTAACGCGCATGCCTGATACGCTGGTATTATTAAAAAGAAGTGAAAAACGTAGCACACTAATTCACGATTAAGAAGTTTCTATACAGCGATAGCGTAATGACAGCTGGTGTGCTAGTACCGAAGTACTATTCTGGGCCGACAAGCAGATCATGCTTCCATAGAGCGCTGTAGTAGAGCGATGGTTGTATAACGCCTTATATCAAGGCATGTCTGCATATAAAGCGACGCCGTTAGTTGCTAAGGCCGTTTCCACAACACAAAAATAGCGCATCGCACAGATGTTTCACTTCCAAACAGCAACACTCAATCATGACAGAATGAGAGTAAAGCGATTGTTTTTTATGGTGGCATTGCAGCGACACATGGGGGTGTGTCACTAGGCTATCCCTGTATAGAAACTTAGTACACCCATACCTCCACAAATGAGTGCTCCAACATACGAGAAAATCGAGATACGAGCCGAATTTTGAGCAAATTTCCTCCTGGAGATACGAGTAATCTTTGAGATACGAGCATACGGGCCAGTTCTCGATGGCCACTATATGGCCAATTATGCGAGAGGCTGCTTTCAAGAACAGCACTGCTTGATCTTTCTAATTGAATCAGTTTGAAAAAGTTCTTCAAAGGTTGGCTAAAAATTATAGTCAAGGTCTGGCAAAAAAGCGCCAAACTGGACACAGATAATAAAAAAATTGAGACCATAAAATTAAAAATTAATAAAAGATTAAAACTTCGCTTTAAGTGTGTGTTTAGTAAGATAAATTCATTTAAGTTAAATTCTTAGTTTTTGGTATGTAGCATACAAAGGTTTAGGGTACTTAACGTGTTGCTGTCAAGTCTCTCAGGCTGCTGTTGAACACTACATTCGTCTCGAAGGGAAAAGCTTACTGCAGTGTACATAGTAATGTTGCATTTTATTGCAGATTTTAACAACTAAATAAGTATTTGCCACTTTGTTAACATAGGTGCGGTATTGCAACAGTGAAAAAGAGGTTTTTCCATCGTAATAACCTGTATTATGTGGTTTTCTCATAGTATGGTAATAGATTTATTAGTATTTATTTTATATAGAAAATAGTGCCTTGAGATACGAGTAAATTGACATACAAGTTCACTTCCCACCACGCATTAAGCTCGTCTCTCGATGTCAGCCTGTACTTGTAATACTCTGTGTTTCGATTCAAGTGAGAGTTGATCAGCCGACAAGACCACCAGAGTGTATCTTAAATGGATGCAGCTGGTTTGAATTACTCCAGCTAGTCGAAAGTTATATCAAGAGCTAATATAAGCTGACCTTTGTAATCTGCTGCCGCTGCTTCTGGCTGCTAGAAACCTTTTCTTGTACGTTCATCTCCGTCTCTTCCTGCTTCTGCCGCAGCTGAAGAATTCCTGCCTCCAGTTCTGAAATGAGTAATCAATGTACGACCCAGACATGAGTCAGACATGAGTCACCAGTCTTATAGGAGAGCACACAAACTATTCTGGTGATCTGCAAACTCATGGTTTAGTATTCCAGCATAGCTGAAATGCTAAAACTCTTCTTCTCCATACCAAGATGTAAAAGGTAACTAAAGTTACAATGAGAGAATATTGGAACAATTTAGAATCGAAAATAGCCCGTGGCTAAGAATAGATTCAGACTGAAAACAATGGTGCTGAAGCTTTAAGAAGAGAAAGTAGACAGAAAATTATCAAATAGTTTTAATTTTTAGCGATTAAGAAGTTTTCATTTCTCAAGCAGTAAGGATTAAATTCAACAATTGTGTTTTTATTTTCTTGCTTTTCATTGAAATCATTTTAGCAAATTTTTTAAAACTGTAAGTTTTTAAAAATGGCTTGTTTGACTATAAACTGTAAAATGGAACGTTTCAAGAATCTACACAAAGCTGTAGAAGACACATATTAGAGTCATTGTGCAATTGAATCAATAACACTTCTAAATTTTTTATTAAGTACTTGAAATTTATGATAACTTACGTCAACATAATAGGAGACACCTTGTTTACCTTGATTGGTCTTTCGGTAGTTGTCTCCTTCCTTTTTATGGAATCGCAAAGCCTCGGTAAGCCGGACATTTTCTTTGTAGACGGAGCGGGTGGTCTCATCCAAGTTTCTAACAACACAGCTCATTTATGTTATGTCATGTTATGTTATGTCGTGTTATGTCATGTCTGATAACAAAAACAACTTGCAACAAGCACTATATATGTTTGACAGACCATTCCAAACAGCTAGCCTTAAAAACAAAATGGCTCCACACTTAAATGAGTGAGTCATTGAAGCTCTCCCTGTATACATTGCTGGCAGCTAGTAAGTTATTTTTCTAAATGAGTAAAAACAGCGTGTCAGGTTCAGCTAGGAAGTTCTAAACTAACATGTAGCTACTGCAAAGTGACTGGTTTTAAATTTGAATTGAATTTGATTTTTTTTCATGAAGTGAGACAATTATTAAGGACTACACTATAAATCATTGATAAAGGTTGTATGTGTACAATAGCTTAGCTTCAGAACCTAGTTGGCAGGCAGTAGCAGGCTGCGGCTCACATGAATGAAAAATCACTAAAATTTAAAGAAAAAAAGACAGGCCAATGATCTGCAAACTACTTTGGTCTCGACGGCAGGTGCAGCTTCAGAACTTTCCAAAATATATTAGTGTTGCTGACTCTCCGGATATAGACAGCCAGCTGACTCCAAGGCTGGTATCAGCTAAAATACTGGTATATCAGTTGTATGCTAAAAATGACAAAAGGTTTATCTGTGAGGCACTTACAATAGAACTATAGATGCTATCTGACGATATTCATATCTCAATACTTTCAGATTTATAGTGAAGTTTAATTAACAAAACTTTCAAAGTTGCTCCCTTGCCATTCAGATATCACAATAATTTAGTTATAAGAATGTAGTATGATAACTCCACATGAAGAGCAAAGCTGTGCAATAAATACTTCAATTTTGTAATAAATGGGTCATCACAACATTTTTTTTTAAATTAGTACCTGAAAACTTTTTGCTTTAACACAGACTTCAATTTCATCGAACGAGACTCAAGCAAACTTTTATCAGCTTAGAAATTTTTCTTAAGGTTTTACTGAATTGTTTTGAATTATAAACTAAACAGGAGTTATTTGTGAAAATAAGCAAAAACTAACGGGTAGACACAGCTTGTAGAGACAACTTCACTGAGGCAACACCAACTGAGGGATGACCTGTCCTACCCTGACAACTGAGCCAACATAGCCTGAGAACCCGGAATGCAAACTGAAAACTGAGCTCTCATAATTTTGGAGACTTAGATCTCAGCCATCAAAACCATAGACCTGAGCCAATGCATACTGAGACCTAAAAATTAAAGCATGAGTTTTGAGACACAACAGCACAATATCAAAGTTGAGACGCAAGTCCTCATAGCCTAAGAGAACTTACGTGATGGCCTCTTGGTGGGCTCTATCTGCCAACTCAGATATTTTATGGTTGGTGTCTTGCTGCATGGCTACTTTTTCATCTTCAAACTTCTGTGTCATTCTTCCTGTTTCCGCTTTGTGCTCTCTATCAGCGAGAAACATGGCATCTTTGATTTCATCCAACTCTCGTTGCATGGCAACACGCTTCTTTCTGAACTCCTAAAATAGCGCATAAGACCAGAGTATGTTTGTTATTGTAGCTATGGCAACATAGACATTGATCATAGGTGAGTTGGCTTAACAGAATATGAGAGAAGGTTGTATATGAAGTCTCAAAATCCTGATCAGACAGAAAATGAAAAAAATTGTAATGGAAGAAAGTTGTAGCTTCTGGTTTTTAGCAGACTGTTCTCAGGGTTTAGAGAGGCCCATAGCCATTGTATATTCTAAGGCCACATAATGTTAAGTCCCTATAAAATTGAATTTGGTTTCCAAATACAATACATTTTATGTTTAACTTTGCATAAATCATCTCATGTGATAAAGTCTGTATATCTATGTATTGTTAACCTGCTCTTGGAGTTTCTGAGTACAAATAAGGTTAAATACAATACCTTTTCAGAAAACAGTTTGTATGCAATATTTACAAGCAGAAAAATACATATACAAGCCAGAGATCAAGGGAGATTAAAACAAATTTGTAAAATATTTTGCCACAAATGACACCAATTTGAATGAAAAAAAATTTAATTTTAACATACAGTTCATTTTGCTCAAAATTAAATTGAATATTTTTTTTACAATTGGGTGACTTAAAAAACCAACTGCAATTGATTAAAAATTTTAAAATAGTAAATCGCGCTCAATTAATATCTGTTTAGCCAGCTTCAGATACCTGACAGATGTCAAAAGTCAACTGGTTGATTTTAACATACAGTGTAAGTATTGATCAGGATGATCTTAGTTTAAGCTTGAAAAGTGATTCATCCATATATCTTGATAGGGAATAAGTTTTTTAGTAAATGCATATAGAATTGATAGTTTTGTAGAAACCTCCATAGACATCAACAACGCTTGATTAAAACTAGCCTATGCCTATGCATAGTTATTTAAATAGAAAACACTGCCAAGATATTCACGTTTTTATCAAAAATTTTTAAAGGTTGGAATTGTCTAGCCATGCACAAATCTAGAAGCCCTCAGTTACAGCCTTCCCTGTAAATTGTTCATTGCGTCTTAGGTGAAGACGGAATGTAAAGCAGATGTCTCTTAACTTTTAATGGACCATTCTATAATAAATAACAAATTTGAATTTTTCTTCTGTTATCACAGACAGTTTTTTATCATGTCTCTATTTGGATAATAAACCTGATGACCTTTAGGTTTCACATATAAAAACCTCTGAACATTTGATGACAATGAAATGTTAAGACCTCCCCATACATTGAGTATAGTACTCTACTACAATGAACAATGGAAAAATTTTTTATTACTATTAGTTGAATGAAACAATTATTGAGGCAAATATACGATCATGCTATAGGTGTACATGTGGCACAATTTTGAAAATAGAGCTACCTTGGTGTTTGGTACAGCTTGAAACAATAAAAGTATCATTACATATGCTATGTTATAAACAGTAGAGCTACCTTGGCAAGTGTTATAATTATAAAACAATAGAGCTACCTTGGCAAGTGTTATAATTATAAAACAATAGAGCTAACTTGGTGTGCGACACAGTTATAAACAATAGAGCTACCTTGATACGTGGTACAGTTATAAACAATATAGATACCTTGACGTGTTTAAGCTCATTTTGCATGAGAACTATGTCGTCCTGCCTTTTCCCAATCTGAGTCTTTAAAGAATCAATCTGCTCAGTATAGTCAGTTATTAAAGTTTTCTTCTCTTGTTCATTTTGCTCTAGACATTTCTTGAGCTCACTTTCTAGCTTGTAGACCTGAGAGTAGCATGGCAGCAGAATGTAAGTATTACTGATGGAAGACAACTCCAATGATGCTAAAGAGAGGCTAATAATTTTATACAGATGTCCAAAACAAAATCTCATATAATTACAGTGTTTATGAGTGAGTACTGACAGAAAGTATTATTGGAGTTGTTTGCTCATGGCACAATGATACTTCTAAAACAACATTATTATCAAACAACTGCATAAGTAAGTCTACAAGTTTTAGTTGACATGATAAAAATATCTAAATATTATAGCTTGAGCACAATTTAAAAAAAAGAAACAAGTAAATGCTGCCTAAATCAATTATTAGCTAAACCATAGGCAGCACCTGCCAGTCATGTCATACTCACAACACCATCTTTCTTTGAATCTTGACCTTTAAGAAAAGTAATGACATCTAAAGTGTCCAGTTCCACTTGTCTCATTTGACCTTGTAAGGCATCATTGTGGGCTGCTAATCTCTGCGCATTGTCTCTGTGAGAAATTTGACACAATTTGATGAAAATGTTTAAGATGAGTCTCCCTAAATCAAACTAAAACAAATAATGACATCACATCATACAAGTCAACTGGTTGAACTTATAAGGCCATCACACCAGTATTGGTCTGATACTTCTAATGTCATACATACAATAAAATCAAAGAACTGATCTATTCTAGATACAGATACTGGTTTTATTTTAACATTAGAAATATTTACAGGGTTTTTGCAGACATAAGCGGTAACAGTATTCAGAGAAGGAAAATATGTGAAACTAAAATGACAACATTCAGGTGGTAAACAGTGGAAGTTAAATGTAAATCTCGAGAAGTGTTTTTTTTTCAAATGGCAGTGCATTATCAGAATCTACCTGACAAAGCATGCCAAAACGTGACACGCACAGTAAGTTAATGAATGAGTAATGGTTTTAGTAATTACTCAATAGCACTTTGCACCAATTTTTTTAAAATCACCAAACTCAAACTTCCATGAGAAAAATCATCTATCATCGTAGAAAGGTTTCTATACAACCATTACCTCTGAGCTTCAGATGCACCTAAAACATCTGCCTATTGACTATTAACGCTTACTTGAAGTCTTCTTTGGTTTTTTCTACGGTGCGTAACCTCGCCTGCCAGACCTTCTCATTGGCTGTCGCTTGCTTAGCCGCTGACTCAGGCTTTTTTCCTTTCTTCCCTCTGAAATAAACATAGAAGTTCTAAAAGGTTCTAGAAAGTAAATACTAAAAAGACTAGCAATAGATTGGCTCAACTTAATAGTTTGAGGAGTTTAGGCTCTATAGAAATTTAGAGACCAGCCAGTGATTAACAAGTGATTTACTAGCTGTCGAGGCTTTAGAGTTTGATATGTAAACATAATTATTTTGATTTATTGTTATGATAAATATTTACAAACTATTAAATAAATACCAATTTTATATATTTAAATGTTTGTGTGCTACCACTAATGTTACTCAAATGTATTGTCCGCAACCATAATGGATAATGGTAATAGTCATTACTAGCTACTGTATGGCTTCAACAACCATAATGGATAATGGTAATAGTCATTACTAGCTACTGTATGGCTTCAGCAACCCTAATGGATAATGGTAATAGTCATTACTAGCTACTGTATGGCTTCAGCAACCCTAATGGATAATGGTAATAGTCATTACTAGCTACTGTACGGCTTCAGCAACTTTAGGTGCTAAAAGATAGCAAGTCATTTGAGGTTTGGAATAATCTTAAAACAGTTAAATTTATTTCAAGTAGAATAAATGTAGAACAGTACAGGTTGACTCTGACTCTTATAAAATTCCTAAAGGTCAGATAGTTCAGCATAAAGTTGACCTCTGATTATCAGCTGCTGCTGTTGTCAGAAACCATACGGTAAATAAATCACAAGATTGCTCAGTTTTGAACCACTTCGGAGACATCACATAAGTACTTGTAATATCAGTATAAGATTGGATTTATATCAACATCCGAAGACTTCCGATAACTCACTAGTTGAGAGGATTTTCCAAGAGCAACTTATGAGTGCTGCTTAGTGGATTGCAGAAATGGTTTTATCTTGTTTGTTGTTATTATTTATGTGATCAACAGACCATTTTTTCGTGATGAAGATGTGAATGTTAAGTTATATTCAAAGGATGTTTAGAAAAAAGTGAAGTCAATCAAACAGCCATCAAAACTCCAACAGCTGTGATTGGGTTGTGTAGGAAAGCTTCTTTCAGATCTATTCTAACCTAGGAACTCCCAATTTTCAAGAAAAATTAGCAAACAAAATCCCAGTATAATTTAAAGATCCTAAATAGCAGATCTCAAAACTGTCCAACATAAAGCCTAATTATGTAATATAAAAATAAGGGCTCAGACCTAGGTGTACATTACTAAAGCAAAGTATATTACTCAAAATCATCTGCGAAGTTGGTAAGTAAAATTTCTTACAATCTCTAGTTTCAAGTGACTTTAAAATCCAAAAAGAATATATAGGCCTACTGGTTAATCAACGCATGGTTAGATTTAACGACAATGTTTTTTTCTGCTTATAAATAAACGCGTATTAGTCAAACATAGCTACTCAAAACTGTTATAAATAATTCAAGCTTAGTAAAGGGTTTAGTTGATCAGTTAGAATAAACAGATTTAAAAAGCAAAGTTTTACAAATTATTTTTGTCATGTGTCTAAAATCCTATGTCTTTTAAACCTGCTATTATAGCAGTATATCTCTAAATTATTTAATGGCATTTAATTTATTTATAAACCAAGCAGTACTTGAGCAACAAAGATATATTCAATATATATGTTGTCATGATAGCTGTATTGTCCAAAGAAATGGTTGAGTCACATGTTTTATGAAGCTTTGTAAATGGTGTCACATAGTGTATAAGCAGTTTCTTGCTTTGTATGGTTTGGCTTAAGAAACTTCTATTCATATCATTTGTGCAGATAGTCTGGTCCCAACAGGTTAGCTGTCAATATTGTGGTTCCACGCTTTTGCAAAATGAACAATTAACTAAAGAACCATAAAACCATTAATTTTATATAAGTATATTTACTTAAAAAGGTCTTTTCCAGTTCACCTAATTTAAAGATTTAAATGGAACATGTCTTATTCTATCTGAATTCGACTAATACAAACAAAAATAGCAGACTGTTGGTCGCACAATAAACCTTTTTAGCGTGTATTAGGGGTTAAAACTTAATCACAACGTTTAGCATAAGTTCACTACAGATATGAATTCCTTTCTTTAAAGGTTAAACTACAAATTGGTTAGTGAATGTCATTGGAGTGATAAATGACAGCAAAATACAACTTTTGAGGCAAGCAGAGTGGTACGTTTTTAAAAACACTTCTCACAAGCATCTCAAACATACAGACATCAACACGTGGCACAGATTACCCCTTTTTGCCTTTCTTTCCACTCTTTTTGCCTTTTTTAGCCATTGCTATTTTGATGATATATTTTTATATAGGTAGCAACAAGCGTAAGCCCATGGATCGTAGCACATTTACCAGCATAACTATGACAACCTCGACCTTGACCACAAACAGCGAGTCAAACGCAAACTTAGTTAACAACCTTGACATGTTCGTTTTACGATAGCATATTATATGGTTTGCGACATGTACAATTACCCTCCGTACATTGTCCTGAGGTGTTCCGGAACCACATACATTTAAAGACTGAATCTAGTAACTTCAAGGTTGCATTCATTTACCTAGTTGGCTAGTATTTAACTATTTATTCCATGCGTATTTCCGAAGCTGTTTCACCATAGGAAGTTTTTGATGTAATAGTATATCGAACACAGTACTTTGTAAAATAAATATATTTACGCAAACCTGTTTTCTACACAAATTCGCCATGCAGAAGCGTTTGGTCTTCTAATATTGAGTATTATTTATTTGTAAATTTACATCTCGTAATGGAGCATAATGCTATTACTGCCAGTATCTACTTGGCTATTTATCATATTATAACCCCCAAACGAGAAAACAAAACTATAACTAATATTCGTATAATTAATAATCACTGTGTAATTCTTGTAAAAAATTGATATATTTGTAGGGCCTAAGTGTTTTTGTGTCAGCGTTAGAATACCACCACGTACTACCATAAGTGAACAGTAAAACAGTAGACACTCCGAACACTAGAGCTGCAACTAGGGATGATTCATTTACAGCATATGCAAATACTTCAACCTTTTATAGCAGCTTTTTACCAAAAACTGTACTTGACTTAAAATATAAGTTTCGCATAGCAAACGAGCTGCCAATATAGCAACAAAATTGTAAATATTAATGGCTAAGAACTTAAAACATCGAGGTGTACCTTTGCTACAAGCTGTAATACGTACTAAAGAAAAGTGAGAGAGCATGTTACACACTTACTTCTTTATGGTGCATTTAGAAGCTCTACATTTTATGTTTTACATTTTTCCTCATGTTGCAAAATTTTAGATGATTGTTTATTGCTTTTCACTTCTAAATAATAAGTAAGGGAAAGAAAACTCTGTTGAATTGACGGGTTGAAAGCTAGTTGATGACTAGCCTAGGATGAACATAGAAAAAATCATGGGTGAATATCTAAATGGTGTATACATTAAACTCAAATGATACATTGACACTTCTTGGATTAGGCCTATTGTCAAAATGATAAATTATTAGATTTCATTCCAGCCAGGTTAATTAATGTCTTTCATTATTTATGTTCATTCCTACCCCGTTTCTTTATATTACATGATACTTTTTTAATAACTCCAAAGGAAATGTATGGCTAAAATTATTTAGATTGAAGTGTATAGTTATTGTATATCTGTTGTTTGTTAAAAAGCTCAGGGCTACCAAAGAAGCCAGTGCTGTTTTAAAAAGCCAGTTTCAAGCCAAAATTTATAGTAATCAATTCTATAACAGACGTAAAAATGTTCTGTGCTTAGTTTTATTGCTGTGAACTGGCAGGGAAATCATTCTACATTTGTTCAATCAATTCATACTGGAGCCAATGAAGTCTTTCATAAAATCTGGCATAGTGAGAGGATCTTTTGGTTGAAAATTTCTTTAAAGTTTACAATTTGACTTATAACTAACAATCTGGTGAATGTATATTGTCCAACATTATCTTGCTTTCACAAAATTTCAAAGCTGTTCCTGCATCAAAACCTTTTTAATATATTTTTTTACACTCTTGTATTTTAAATTTAGCATTTTGTATTATTCAATGTGATCAATGCACTGAGCTCTTCGGTAGCTGTGTTAACCTTTATTGAACAAATGAAAAGCATCTATTTGATTGGGTTCATATGCTATGATCGATACACTCATTAATTTAGATACTACACTAGCGGCCGAAATTGTAGGGCCAGCATCTCAGCTGTTTCATATAGAATTAATCCTTGTGCTACTACCTGTACAGGCAGACCTCGACATATAAGTTAAATGCCCTCGGGGACTGAGCTAATATGTCAATTTACTCATCTCTGAAAGCATTATTTCTTGTATAAAATAAATACAAACTAATTTGTTACCATTCTATAAACAAACCACATAAAACAGGATATTACAGTCAGAAAATGTGTTTTTAATTGTTGTAATTTAGTACCTACCCTAATAAAGTAACAAATACCTATTTAGTTGTTAAAATCTGCAATAAAATGTAACATTACTATGTACACCCCTGTAAATTTTGACTTTCATGACAGATTAGTGGCTAATGGCAGTCTGAGAGAAACTTGACAGCGACGCGTTTGGTACACTAAACATTTTGTAACAGACGCTTTGAATTTAACTTAAATGAACTTACTAAACACACACACACGTTTAAAGCTCCTTTTGAATCTTTTACTAAACTCACTTTGATTCTGTCATCATTTTTCATGTTTTCGTTTTGACGCTTTTATGCCTTGCGTTCACGATAACGTTTAGCCTACCTTTAAAAAACATTTTTCCAACTGCTTCAATAAGGACCGAATGATGCTGTTTTCGAAAACGGCCTCTCGTATACTTGGCTATATAGTGGGCATTGAGAGCTGGCTCGTAAGCTTATATCTAAAATACTGCTCGTATTTCAAGAAGGAAACTTGCACAAAATTCTGCTCTTGTCTCAATTTTCTCATATGTTGGGGCACTCGTATGTAGAGGTATGGCCACATTTCGGTATAAATAACAACCAAACCATGAAACTACCCGAAGTGCAGCATAAACTCAGTTTGTAATTGAGCTTTGTATCAATTGTATGATATGTTACAGTAATGGTAAATGAATTGCAGATCTTGGTTTTTATATGTAAACTTATTACAACTGCACATCATGAAGTTAAACTAAAGGGAAAATAGCTTATAGACTAATTCAACCTCTAGATTGATCTGTCTGCACTTTGAATTGATGTTCCTTTAGTGAAATTAATGATTGTTCGCAGTTCTGCTGATAGCCCATGCTCCAAATACCTATTCTTGACATCTTTATTTACTATGTTCTCCTGTTTAACTCTGAACTGTGCAGCCATAGCCTGGCAGGTGTGAGTACAAGGGGTAGAAAAGCATGGCCCCACTTCCAGAGCCTGACAACTCACAGCCTAATGAGCCTGAAAAACTGACGAATCAAGCAGGGCCTCAGGTTTTACAAGTATCATCGGATTCAGATTCAGACTATGAGGAAGACATTCGTGGTCAGTTCCCTCAGCCCCGAAATCAAAGTGTGAAAAGCAAAGATTTTATTCGTTAGTAGCGGTGAGCTCGGCGATGTCTGGGAATTCTTTTATTTTCAATCAGATGGCTTTAAGAGTGGGTCCTTAGGAGGCTGGTTCACAGAAATCAAATGAAGATTTGAAACCAAATCATTTCAAGTTATCATTCATTCTTAAAGAAAATTCAAATTATGCCATCGGTTCTGCAGCAGCACTTTTATTTCAACTCATCATGGCTGCCATATTAGCAGTTTGGCGTGAGATAATCGCTGTTGTTATTTTTAAGCAAAATTTTTTCAGTGAACATGTGATAAGATCTTAAATTGGAGAAAAATATTGATGTGTCATGAGTGATAAAATTTGTTGACCTGGTGTAGTATTCCAAGCAAAAATTACATTAAATATTCAGCGTTTAAAGTATAGACCTATTAACTATACTTTAATGGTTAATAATATAGTTAATAGGTCTATGGCTTAAAGTCAGCTCTATATTAGTGTTGTTGCTCTTTCTCTGGATTGAGTATGCTGAAGCAACTATTAAAATATTCCATGATATATTGTAGCGAATGTTAGTTTAGTGTCTTGTGTCAGATATTGTGACAAATTTTAAGTTGTACTCCCACTATCATTTGTTTATAGCATTTTTTATATTAATATATATTTCGTTTATGTTCATTGATCTTAGACAGCAGTAGGTTCTGTGGTAGATTACACCATACTTATGTTTGAGTGCAAATGGTACATATAGGTCAGAGTACAATTTTTTATTTGAATATAATTCTTATATGAATAAATAGGTGAACACAGTTGTTGCCTTGTAGATGGTTATGTGCCACTAGCCCAAGGACCTGAGACTGCTTTAGAAGAGACCGAATCAGAGAGTGAAGACTCTAGCCAGGAAAGCTCTGAGGTAAGAATGTGACTCGTAATCTATTTCTAAAATATTAGAACAGATTGAAGATTTTTGCACGTAGTTGTCTACTCTTTAGCAATTTTATGTTGTCATGCTACGATAGTTGTGTTTCTTGGAAAGAATGATGAGTTGATGCAATGATATACAGCCCCCCAAGAATAGCCGATGACTATCATATGGGCGGGGCTTAATGATCGAGCTCTGTTGGGATGAACCCGAACACGGCACCCGAACAAACAAATATGCTGAATAAAGCCCCTTGTAAATTTACAAATATTATAAACTATAGTGGTTATTTTACTGATCTGCTGAATTCATTTTGTTGTCAAATAAATATAGTATCCCAATATTGTCACCGTTATGATCAGCCAGTTGCCATTCACAAGCATACGTGATATTAATAGTCACAATTGTAAAATGGCCCGAATTCGGTTTTGTATTTAGATTTTGAGTATGAAAACTGCACTGCACAGCTTTGCCTGCTGTCCCATATTATTGGCCAGGTAAAACAATGTGACAACAATGGAAGACTTTGTCTTTTTATATTAGGGGTGGCAAAATATTAATCAAAAACTAGGAAAAAAAGGCCGTTGTTCGGGTAATTTTGGGTAAATTATATTCAACTTTAAGCATATACTACGACCTTTACCAATTTCAAAATGAGTAAAAGTAGGTAATTTGAAATGTTTTATTTGGCATGGATCCATTATTTTGGTTAGGTATTACCCCTACATTGTAGAAATTCAAGGTTTGCTATTGTGAACCGCGGGGTCTACTGACTGAATGAGCTAATGAAACGATAACAGCGAGTCATGTTTTCCAAAACCTAACAAGGCAACGCGACCGCCCTGCGAGAATTGTGTTAGCTCCGAAACCCAGGCTAGCACAATCCTAACAGAGAACAATCATTAAACCCCGCTCATATGATAGCCATCGCCTATCCTTGGGGGGCTGTATATCATTGGTTGATGGCTGTCGCTATTCCAGAATGGATTTACCCAAACAGCTATGAGCTTTTTCAACCACTACCTTTCCTATCCCATTGGTTTAAGCTTTACAGATTTTCCTAATGGAACCCCTCCCACTTTCTTTTACCCCATATACTCTTTTCCCCCCTTTTGTCACCCTTCAACCTTTTATTTTTTTTCTCCAGCTATCAGTTACCCCTCCCAACTCTTTTTCCCCTCCCTCTCCCCTCCCTTTTACTTTGCCCCTTCAACCCGCTTGAGCCAAAAAACATCCTTCTACATCACCAATCATTTTTCAGCCTCCCACTTTTTCATCTATTCCTTACATTTGACCACTTAGGTCAAGAGGAGTACCTCTTTGGCATGCTCATTAACCTGTGGCTATTCATTATCAGTGTGCGTCTCAAGGTCTCATGTGTATTATTTGTATGTCTCAAGGTATTTGTCGTTTCAACAAGTTTCTAAGCATTGTTTCAGTTGTGAAGTTGTTAACATTTAGGTTCATAGCTCATCTTTAAACAGTCAATGTTTCCTAGTTTTAATACATGAGCAAATATTGGCTATAAGTTCATTGTTAGTGACTAGCAAGCATTTCAAAGGCTTGTCTGCCTGGACACCAGCAATGTTGCCACACAATGATGTGATAAATCTGTCACGCGCATACATAGAAACTGTGTAAGGCATATTCAATGAATAAATGCATAGATATAGTAAATCCTAGATTGGCGAATAGCTATCATTACAATGGAGTAAAAGTGAGGCCTATAATTGGCTGTTGTTTTCACGACGTTACGTCGTAGTGATGTGCATCACAGCATCAAAGCCTTCAATTGAGCAATAAGTTTAGTAATGGAAGCAAGCTTGGCATGCTAGTTTTTAAGCCATAAACGTAACAATAGGACCAAATTCTTAGTAAAATGTCATCAGAAGAGACCACAACACCCCAGGTATTTCCTCAATTGCCCATAACAAGACAGAACTTCAACTCAAAACAAGAAGTTCTCAACAATATCATAAGCTATCTATGCCGATTAAAGACACCAAGCTGAAAGATGCTAGTGGAAAATAATAGGAAAATCATCATTTCGTCATTGGTTTTGAGTCAGCAGCCAAATCTGTACATGGCATTGCTCAATATCTTTTCAGCAACTACCCTTACATCAACTACCTCCTAACCTTTAAGATCAACCAGGATCACATTGAGATTCTGTTTTCCACAATACGATCTAAGGGTGGCTATAACAATAACCCGGATGTGCAGTGCTTTAGATCGGCACTTCGAGCACTGCTCATAAAAGCAGATATCACACCGTCCCAATGCTAACTGTACTGATCTTGATGTGAGCAGGGCTGAAAAAAAACTGGCCAACTCCTGCTATATTCTCTGGCTAGAAAGAAAAAGAAAGAAGAGACAAAAGCTGAGGAAGGTGAAGATGAGGAGTTCGGTGATGAGGTTTTTTTTCTAACTCAAATGTGATGAGTGTATCAAGTTCGTGACCGATGTAGAAGTAGTGGGAAATAGAAATAGTGATGACATAACCCTAATCTCAGTTAAAACAAAGGATTGGTGACCAGATTGATAGGCCTAATATGTATTGTTGCAGAAAAGTGCCTACGTTCACACATGGAGAGCTATGGTATCACACAGAGAGCTTTCAAACAAGCAACATCACAGACAATAACATATATGTCTTATTACATAACCTCAATCAAGGTTTTACATGTACAGTGCATGCCAACAGTCTACTCAAAACTATAGTAAATCGTTATGCTAAAATCAGAATACACTATGCTGCCTCAAAGCAGGAATCTAGTTCAACCAACCTTAGACAAAAACTATCTCGTCTAGTTATTTCAGTCATGTTTAATGGGTGTTTAATACAGTGGTCCAGCGTAACTGCTTCTAAATCTCGTTTGATTCATCAGTTTGTTATTAGTTTAACTTCTATTTGGTCACTCTTTGTATTATCAGTGATATAGAAGCTTCTAAATCATTGGTATTATTCATTACCATGTGTGTAAGATTCTTGCCTTTCTCATCAAAAGTCATTACAGTCATACTTCGACTTACGAGCTTAATGCATTCAGAGACTGAGCTCGTATGTCAATTTACTCGCATGTTGGTGTAATTTATTTATATATAGAACAATTAAATATATATTGATTGGTTTCCATACTCTAAAAATGCAAATAAAACACTCAAAACAAGATATTGTAACAGAAAGAACATGTTGGTTATTGTTCTAACTTACCACATGCTTTCAAAAAGCAACATATAAAAAATAATACAAGGAAATGTGATTAATTAAAATGTAAAATTAAATACATACAATAGCAGCTAACGCTAGCATTTGCCAGAGAGGGAGAGATAAGTTATCCTTCATTACAACAGTTGACTTTGATAAATTTGGAATTTATCTAAGTCTTAAAAGACAAACTTAAAAGCAAACGTAAAAGCAAACTTTAATCTTTAACTTAACATAATAAAAATTTCTTCAGCGTTCATAGTTAAGTTTCTCGCTGGTTAGGTAATTTTTCTTTTGTTTCACTCTCACGACCAACCGGCCGTTTTAAGAGAAACCTATCTAAGGACATTTGCCTTTAAGGACATTGTTTGTCTTTTATCCAAAGCCTGAGCAGTCTCTCTATCAGTGGTCGTGAAGATCGCTGCGTCGTTTAGAAACTATGGTTAGTTCTTTTGCAAACTAAATGCCTTGAATATAATCCTTGTGTTTGATAATTGTGGATGTATTTCTGTAATATTGCTGAGCTGGCTCAATCACGCATACATATTTTGCATATTTTTCAATAATTTTCCGTTTAATATCAATTGTTATCATTCGCTTTTTCTTTGCATTATCTATCCTTTTACTGGCAAACCTTTGGTCTACGCACGGTACTTTTAATTCACATAATTCTGCACTGAAAATCGCGCACAAAAAACATGGTACAAAGTATAATCTGAGCAGTTGAAAAATACAGAGTGATGCTGTTCTCATAAAACACCTCCGACATACTTGGCAATTGACTCATGTGCTCGTATCTCAAACATGGCTCGTATGTTAGTGCTAAAACTTGCTTAAAAGCTGGCTCGTACCTCAAGTTTCTCGTACGTAAGGGCACTCGTAAGTTGAAATTTTACTGTATATAAGTTTTACATATTTTCAATAAAATATGCAGTCTCAGATGCCCAAACTATGGAAAAATTGAGCAGTTTTTAGTGCCAAGTCAATAAGAGTTAATAGATCAGCTGATCCGCGGTGCACATCACCATGACGTTGCGTCATGCTAATTATAGGCCTCACTTGTTTTGATTATTCGCATATCTAGGGTTTACTATATCTATGAATAAATGCATAGACCATGTGGTGTCTGTTGAAAGACTGATGATAAACAACACAGTTCCAAGAATTTACCGGTATGTTATTGCTTACATGTATATCAGCCAACAAGTCACTCTTGCATAGTGCATAAAACTTCTTTAGAATTTGTCTCCTACTGCTATACTTCAAGAGAGGATAACTACTATAAGCTAACATTGTGTTGTAGTCAGTTTCAAGAATACAGATGGCACCTGAGACAGCGGAGCAGATAAAAGCTGTAATGGCAAAGATTAAGCTACCCAACATTCCACTATGGGCACGACAAGTGCCTGAGGAACAGTGGATGAATTCACTCATGAAGAATATACACAAAGACAAAACTGAAGACAACAACAGCCAGCTGGCAGCCCAGAGTTCTGAAAGTGAACAAGAGGGCATGGGTCAGCCATTTGTCACCAATTTTGAGGCACATTTTTCTGATTCTTGATGGAAATACTTAGACAAAAGACAATTTATTTAGTCTCGAGCAAGTGACATTGAACTATAAGATATAATATATTATGTATAACCCTTACAATGATTTTTCTGTAATATATAATAAAATTACTATAGAATTCAAAGTTGAAACATGAGCAGGTAATATCCGATTTCGATATAAGCTGCTAACAATAGGATAACGCAACAAACTTGTATGCAGTCACTGTCATACATATTTCCAGGTGAAATAATGGATAAATGTGAATGTATCAATGGATAGCAGATGCATGCATTTCAGGCATACAGCATTGCTAGCAATTGTACAAATGTATATACACGGTAAACAAAACACTATGATAAAAAGTGAACACGTTGAAGGTTGTCTTGCTTGCCAACCATTATTATAAATTTTCTACAAAACCACAAGAGCTGAATGACGGAGTGTACCACAAATCCTATTCATGGATGTTAAAAACAGTTGAAATATGCCTATAGATATCACATGCAAAAAAAAACTTTCACAAAAGAAATGCGAATGCTGGAAAGTGAGATGAACTCATCAGATATGGGCAGAAAAGATCCCTCAGACAAAAAGGGCTGTCTACAAAAGGCGCGACCTGAGATGCATGAATATATAACTAGACGAGTCTGTTTTCATTTCATTCTTTTAAAGAGCAAATGCTATAAAAAAATTCAGGTTATAGAATTGACTGTATGCACCATGCCTCTAGTTATACACGCAAAATATTGCAAATACTGTAAATTAAGGTTGTAGATGTGCTGAAGATCAATGTTTCACTGGACACTTAGCAGGAGTGTCAATGGTAGCAGTAGGAGTGTCAACAGAACTGGCAGATGTTGTTGCCTGAACCTTTGGAGCATCTCCATTGGTCACTCCATTAGACAGGCCTTCTCTTATCTATCAATTTAACAACATCATCAATCAATAATCAATCATCATTCCATTTTATTTAGCAATTTCCAGGAAATGTGCGGCAGTGCTTGGAGTAACAATACAAAGATTCCTTCTATCAATCAACTCTCATTCATCTTCTATATATAAACTTCTGAAAGTATGTCGTGCGTCTGCATTCCGGCGATAGCTATTAAAATCTTGGAATAAAGAATTCATACCGAAGATTTGATCTCGGACTCTTCCGTTCACCAGTCTAACGCCATACCGATTCGGCCACAGAGACTAATGACTCACTAAGCCATATATGTCGCTATATGGGAGCAAATACCATTACGCAAAGTCATGGCGTACCGTCATTAGAAGCCCTGGCTATAATTAGTAAACTTACAGAAATTTTCCATTGGCAATGTGCCAGGCTAATAGCAAGTGGTAGGCAACTCTTATTACTTCTCATTGTTTATAAGCCGATTTTAAATACAATTTTCTATTGGCAATGTTCCAGGCTAATAGTATGTGGTAGGCAACTCTCATCACTTCTCATTGTTTATAGGCTGATTTTTAATACCCAGGCAACGCCGGGAAACACAGCTAGTTAGACCATAAAAATCATACTCATTTCCAATTTCATTAATTCTGGGAATCGTGGCTGGCGATGAGTTAATATTGTTAATTTAATGTATGCCAGGCACAAATACAACAACTTTAGAAAAACCGCAGCGTTTCCAATTTTTGACTTATGGGTTTGGACTAGTATTCAAACCCATTGATAAACCAGCATAAATTATTATTGTTCAGTGAAAAAAATTTTCTGCTTATTTTTCAATGATTCAAATAAGAGGAGACAACTCCATGCTTTGTATCTATCATTAAACAGTTGCTTGTGATATGCAGATGGTGCATTCACAAAACAGCTATGTGAAGTTGTGAGTGAATTAGTTATCAGACAGGTCAGAGTTCACTCACGAGTGTTATGTTCTACTAAAACATAAAACTACATGATAAGTCAACTATATTATATAAGAGTCTTGGTTACAGTTTCAGATGTGCATCAAAGGAATGATGTGTTTATTTACCAGCATTTCCTTAAAAATAACCTGTACAAATGCTTTTAATACTCAAAGTATTTCATGCAAAGTAAGCATTGCAGAATGAAGCAAAGATGACTGTTTCATTGTATCAGTTGTGTGTTAAGTAAAGAAAGTACAATTAGTTACTGATCTTCTTCCGACAGGAAAGTTACTAGTACTACTTGTAGCATTGCCACTATTGTCATTCTTATTATCATTAATAGTACGGTCATCAGCATTATTATTATTAGTATAAATATAATTAGCACCGTGATTATATTATCATTACTACAACTATTCATTTTATCATAACCATTGTCAATCTGGTACAAAATGTTCCCACAAAACTTACTCAAGTGTTAAATAAGCATATTACTTGAAGTTTTCTTTAAAGCATCAAACAAATACTTCCCTAGTTTAGTTTGTATCGCTGTACAATTTTTATTTGCCATTGAAACTAATTGCAGCTATGAGACAACAATCAATCTCGGATTTAAAGCCAACACAAAATCAGATGTTTCCAATAAAAAAGAGGAAACAGACTCCCTTTCACACGGCCCAATCTTTAACTCTCAGTACAACGACCTAGTTGAAAACGACTTAGCTGAAATTAACTCCCGTGTTATAACAAACACAAAACTAAACCACTCATTGTTTTTGAGCTTCTAAACATGAATGTAACCCAATGGCATCATACCACGACGTCCGAGGTTGAAACTTGTTGGAGCACCAATAGAGACAGAGATATTTCATTTACTGCCACTGACTTTGTTGCAGCTGAAATGCATCGATATGCACAAGGTACTTCCCACATGCTGCCTATAGAGGCTAGCGAGGGGCTATAGAGAAACACTGAAATACGACTTACTGTGCCGTGATCCTTGATAGCCTTTTTGATGGCATCAACAGCTGTACAGTCGCTGCCCGCTGCCTTTACTACTTCCTGTTTCACGTTCTCTAACAAGTTCTGATTGGCAATGTTGAGCCTTCGTTCCTCTTCCATTATCGCCTTCAGTTTCTCATTCTCTGACTGAAAAAGCGAACCTCTCCGTATAATCATAGTAACAACTACCGTATAATCGTAGTAACAACTACCGTATAATCGTAGTAACAACTACCGTATAATCGTAGTAACAACTCCCGTATAATCGTAGTAACAACTACCGTATAATCGTAGTAACAACTCCCGTATAATCGTAGTAACAACTACCGTATAATCGTAGTAACAACTCCCGTATAATCGTAGTAACAACTACCGTATAATCGTAGTAACAACTACCGTATAATCGTAGTAACAACTACCGTATAATCGTAGTAACAACTACCGTATAATCGTAGTAACAACTACCGTATAATCGTAGTAACAACTACCGTATAATCATAGTAACAACTACCGTATAATCATAGTAACAACTACCGTATAATCATAGTAACAACTATCGTATAATCATAGTAACAACTATCGTATAATCATAGTAGCAACTACTGTATAATCATAGTAACCACTATCGTATAATCATAGTAACAACTATCATATAATCATAGTAGCAACTACCATATAATCATAGTAACCACTATCGTATAATCATAGTAACAACTAGAAATTAATCTCAAAACATTTCAACTCTGCATATCACAACTATCTCAGTCTCTTGCATTCAGTTGAGGCTGCTAATAATGTCTATGGTTGCGACTTTTGGAGATTATTACTAGAGATGCCCCGATTCTAAATTCACCAGCCGATTCAGATACCGATCCGATATACCGATCCTAATTGAAAAATAATCCGATTCAGATCTTTTGTGTTGCATAGATAGTTGTTCATTTTATTATGCAAATACAAACATAATGCAAAGAAAACATGAATATTATTGTATTTATTTGTTTGCATTTATGGAAAAAATATATATACATATTCACATACTGACATACCGTGCATGTAGTAACAAAACAGTCCATGTTTCTTGTAATTTGTAAATAAAGGTAATTACTGTTAGTGGTACAGTTCTATCTGTGATAACGAAGTCCCTCTCCTATTGTTGGATGAACTGCTGTGTCTGTACAAGTTTAGAGCAAATCAATGTTTCTTTTAATTACCGTTAGTGATTCAATTATCTCAGTAAGACGTCTCTTTCTTCCATCATTATCAATGTAGCCAAGCGTACTGAAGGGGGATTCACTTGCCACAGATGTTGGAGGACAGGCTACATACCAATACGCCACTGGGGTTACTGTTTTTTGTACAATACAAACGATCTATTGTATCATCAGGATCGAGAGAGTGATAGATAACTTTATGCGTCGACTGTGTAAATTACTTTCGTAATGCTAGTAAATAGAAATATTACACTGCGTTCTTGTCTCCCAATTTTGTTATCTTGTTCGTGATTGCCTGCAATAAATCCTATCGCTGTAATTGGGAAATACCACACTTTTTGTTTATGTTCTGGCTAAAAAGTTTCTTTCGCTGTGTTGATCAGGCTATAAAAATGAAATAAATTGTGGGCAGGCCTGAAATTCATTAAGTAAAAGTAAGAAGCTTACAGCTGATGATTTTTTATTAGTATAGCAGGCTAAAATACAGTTTTCTGCTAAATGGTTGATCTGTAAAAAATATCGGAAGGTTCAGATTTTTTAAGAAAAGATCGGCCGATACCGATTCAGATACTTGACACCCATATCGGCACCGATACCGAATCCGATACCAAAATCGGGGCAACTCTAATTATTACATCTGTCATTTATTACACCGCGGCATGTAAATGTTAAAACAATTTCTGGCTTTCGCTTGACCAGAACCACTCTCTCGACAGAATGGAAATGGCATCCAGGGAGCAAGAACAGGTCGAGATATGCTAGCATTTCCATCATATTGCAGTGGCTGGCCGATAGATAAGTTAGTTTATCCTCGCCCTCAGAAATGGCTACAGCGCATCATTGGAATAGCATAGTGCTTTTACAGATATTGCTTTTTGGTTCTGGAATGGTGTCCAGTGATAATATTTATAATCACTGCAGCGATTGGTGCCAATTCTGAGAGTTGTCTTTTCCTAGTTTCCTAGTATGATTAATCCTACACTAGACTTCCCTATAACGTAAACTGCCTTTTATGTAAATTCTACTTAACCTAGAGTAATTATGTATTTAGTTTAATGGCATCACATAGGAAATTCCGTAGAATGTAAAGCGTTAGGTCGGCGCGACTTCTAAAATTTGATTTGAATAATGAGTCTCATAGTGAGCCTTGAAAATATCATTTTCTCTCTTGCTGCACTTCGAACAGAAAATGATGTATAGGGGTATCTATAATATATACAGTGAAACTCGACTAACTCGAACTTCACGGGACCGAGAGAAAGTGTTCGAGTTATCAGAGCGTTCAAGTTATGAGAACACTGTCACAAGTGCATGTATTTATCAGTACATATACAAACTATATAAAAATCAAAAGCATAGACTGCTTGTTGCAAGTTGAGGGGTCTCTCATGTAATGTTTTAACAATAGCTTGATCGCGGTTGAAATGCTCAGAAAAAAGACATATTTTTCTTTTGAGCGTTTTAACAAAAACCAATTTTGCCGATTTTTCTTCAAGTTTATCTGAAGGTTACCTCGCTTCTTCTCGTTTTCGAAGGGATATCCCAAAGCAGATGTTTGGTAAAATTTCATTTTTTGCAAACCTTTAGAAAAGTCGTTAACGAAAATATTTTGCCGATAGTGGTAATAATGACGCCTAAGAACTACTAAAAGTTTATGTTTATCTCTATGGCTTGGAATAAAGTGATATTCTAAAGCGATAACAACCGTCTCGGTAGTCGTTGGGCAAAAATCTGTTCGAGTTAACGAAGTTAAGATCGAGTTATCTAAAGGAATTTATCATTGTGTGGGAATGAACCAGACAAATGCGTTCGAGTTAACCATGTATTCGAGCTATCCGAGGGCGAGTTATCCGAGTTTCACTGTATATACTAGTACCCTAGTAGACCAGGATGCCGTGAGAGATCGGCAGGTATGCCAATAGGGCACAGAGAATCGGTAGCTGCACAATTATTCAGAAATACCTAAAGGTCATCACATTAGGCGCAAGTGTTGGAGTGAAAGCTATTATAGATATATTTTTCATTTATTTTATTTTAAACATACAATATATTCTCCCTTTCTATGCAGCATCGATTTTGCTGTAGAGAGAAAGGCAAAAAAATCAATTTAAATTGGCATTGAAGGTGTGCACATCCCTCTACATAATGTAGAATTACTGCAATATTGACCCTAAAGACTGGTTCACACTATATCACCGTATCTCAGCGTTGATGCCACAATACTTCAGTGATAGTCGATGATAATGATGTTTATACTATCACAAACATTTCCGCGTTTGCATCAGCAAATATTCCGTGACGTAGTGTTCTCATTTTTCTTTTTCGCAAAAAAACCTTTTTTTTCGCATGATCAAATCAAATATTAGTCTCGCAGCAACTATCATAAATGGAAATAAATAATTCACGCTATCCACAACCGCGAATTACTATCGTCGAAATGGTTCACATTGTACGAGCTATCATCGATACTCGACAAAATATCAGAAAAGTTTGACAGCTGCAAATGCTCCCGATGTATCTGCGATGCTTCATTAATGCTATCGGTCCCCGGTGCACATATTCGACGATGACTGTTGAAAGGACAACTCCGACATACGGCGATAGTGTGCACCAAGTTAAAGCGATAAGAAAAAAGAGAAAAACTGTATACTCAAACTAATAATACCACGGCTACTGCAGAGTCATTAAATTAAAGTTTTAGTTGTTTTTCTTTTTTGAAAGCCTAAAGGGGTGAGTTTAGGATGATTTTAGAACAGATTAAGCAATTTACGTGTATTTCACTAATTCGTATAACATAAAATCCCTGAAACGCAAACGTTCTCACAACTGATTATTTACGTTGCAGGCGCATCTACTGCAATAGTTTTCTATATATCTAGCCATAGCTGAACTTGGATACACTATATCAAAGGAGACTTACCTTAGCTTTAGTTAAAATGGCCGTAGCACCCTGATCCTGCAGCATCCGTGCCACACTTACTCCGACATTCTCAGCTTTTTCTAGAAGGTTATGAGGCAAAGCTCTACATATGATACCCGAGAAGTATGGACAATCCTTCCTTTTGACTGTGAGATACCTAAAAAAGACAATGAGAGAAATGGAGCATGGTCTGGGTGACAACACAGGATAAATACCAAATAACAATTGGCTTACAAATGACCGACCCACATACAACCTAAATGTAAACCAACCTATGCGAACAGAGCGGCTTAACATGGCATGCTCAAGCATGGATTAATTGCTCATTCTGAAGGTGAATGAACATAAGTAAGCTGTACTCCACTACCTATTCCTCTCTGACGCCACGTGGCTTGGCAATTATACATTTCGCAATGACAAGAGGAAGCGAGATAAATTTAAGCATGCCAGTTCAAGTGAAAGAAAGAGAACCTCTTCTACTAGCACTACACAATAGCGCTTACTTCATGTAGCAATGTGCAAGTCATAGTAACTAGTATTTAGTAATTTATTAGGTATTAGTTGAGGGCACCACCGCAAATACACTGATGCCTTCAGTAGACTGTTATTTATTATTCTTGGCACCAATTGTAAATATTTGGAGCAAACGGTAAAAGCTTAAATTGATGCCACTGTAGTAACGAGGCCACTGTAGTAACGAGGCCACTGTAGTAACG
The DNA here is from genome assembly GCF_963576615.1 of Watersipora subatra. NCBI lineage: Eukaryota > Metazoa > Bryozoa > Gymnolaemata > Cheilostomatida > Watersiporidae > Watersipora > Watersipora subatra. The sequence goes on along the minus strand of NC_088712.1, from coordinate 46,229,713 downwards.
AGGCCACTGTAGTAACGAGGCCACTGTAGTAACGAGGCCACTGTAGTAACGAGGCCACTGTAGTAACGAGGCCACTGTAGTAACGAGGCCACTGTAGTAACGAGGCCACTGTAGTAACGAGGCCACTGTAGTAACGAGGCCACTGTAGTAACGAGGCCATTGTAGTAACGAGGCCATTGTAGTAACGAGGCCACTGTAGTAACGAGGCCATTGTAGTAACGAGGCCATCGTAGTAACGAGGCCATCGTAGTAACATTGGGATGCAGAACGTTGGGCTACAAAATGTAATGGCCTATGTTTAAAGATGAACTTGCACAAAATTTTTAATTTTATCAGAAAGAATCAGTAATTGTTTATCAATTAAGACTGTTTTTGATTTTTGAGGTGATCTGACTGTCAGGATGTCTAAAGATTGAAATCAATAAAACTTGATCATGGCTAAAATGCTCAGAAAGAAAACGTGTGAAATGACGTCAATATTTATTATCATCGCGATAGTTGATATCGACTATTGCATTCAAGTTGCAGCATTACCCGTCTCTATTCTGTCCGTCTTTTTGCAACTATAGACATTTTAATCACACTTTTGATCGATTTGAACGTTATAATCGTGACCAAAGTTTGTCGATTTTGTTCTTGAAACATTATGACAGTCAATCAGATCATCTCAAACAATGGAAACAATCGCATACAATAGAAAAATACTGATGCTTTCTGATAAAATTTACTAAGATTATGTGCACGTTCATCTTTAAGGCTAATAGTTTTAGAGTGATTTTGTCAGATTGATAAATATTTCAAAGATAATACGGATATATTTTTAAACATTTTGTGAGAAATTTAAAAGAAAACCTAATCAATTTAAAATAACCTTAATGCGTATGCTGATGGCGATATTAAGCGACATACCACAGTCGTGTTTAAGTGTTGACATTAATAACAGGAACAACAAGTGGTACTACGGACTAAAAAATTTAGGAAAGTCACAAAAACTTGAAACTCATGAGGTGGACAATGCAAGTTTATTAGACTAAATCACTGCTCACAGAGAATACACCACGATGCCGTCTTGTTAGGATTAGTTTTAAACTCAAATTCAATAATACGCCAACTTTTAATCCTTAAATATCACCAAAATTCATTTACAACTTACTTGCTGCTGACAGCTCCTGAGTTGACCTTATGACCTTGTACAACCTCTGAATAGGGACAACTTAATCTCCGCTGACGCTTGGAAGAAGGTTCTGAGTTTTCCGAATCCGTTGATACACTAGAGGGATGAAGGAGGCAGGTATATGAGGCGGAGGAAGAATGAAGATGGAAGAAAAACAAAAAAATTTTTTGTTTCTGCAAGGCCAATGGCTTGCAATTATGCAAATTCTATATTGAATACAACACAAAGATAAAATAAAATGTTCTTGTAAAAACCGAAGATTACAGTAATTTAATAAAAGAAGTGTTAGAAGGTTTTCTGTAGTTTACATACAGTTTTGTCGGAGTCGATTCATTAGAGATATGAGTAGTGTCTGTAAGCACTATAGACTCAGATCCATCTAAACTGTATACGCCACCAGTGAGAGTCAACGTGTCCTCATCGTCTACCTGTACACAGTGACAGAGGAGCAAAGATAAGCACTGGGTGGAAGCAAATCATGTGACCAAAACAAAGAGAGCATGGCGTGGAGCTAATAAGAAGACCAACAAGTCGGACATAGTCATTTTGCAGACAATGTTAATTTAGTTAAAAACCAAGTGACCACATCACAGATGCCCAAGAACATTCATGATTCATATTGAATGACTCAGAGGACATAAGTAATTACAATTACGAAGCAGCGCAGCTTAGCTGAACTAAACAAGCGGAGAACATTCATGACAGTAAATAAACAGTCAAACACAACCACATGTCAGTCTTGCAGAAAACTTGCTTAAATGGTATAAATAATCAAACTAAAACTTAAAATCTTTGTCAGTTCATAATACTCTGTATATTCACTTCAAGGCTGTACAGTTAAACTGCTGTTTATGAAACTAATATATTCCAAGAATTATTCTGTGTCAAAATCGTTGTATGCTAAAGCAATGATTTCTATGAGAATTCACTTTAATTTATTTAATTCGTTCCATGGTCGAAAAACTTAATGATAAATATTTGTCAAAAATTACACATAACATTAAAATCAATTAATTATATGAAAATGTGAAAACCAAACGTAAAAAACTTCTAATGGCATAAGCTGGAAAATACGTTTGGCATACGATTACATACTTGCTCCAAATTTACATGAATTATATAGGTTGAGGAGATCGGGTTTGACAGTAATATATTGTTAGACAACTTTGTCTATTCTGAGAGGCCAAATATCCATCCACCAATTTAAGAATTAGTACATGTCTAAGAATCTAAGATAACTCAGTAATTGTTTTATTATCCAATGTTGCCTTTTCAAATGTTGAGTAATCTGAGACCAAAGATGTTCAGCAGATGTTGACAAGTACGTGTAGCCTTAGAAATGCATGGTATTAACCTAGCAAGGTTTGAGAGTTTAGTCTATTGCAACTTTAAACTGATGTTGCATCCAACCACATCAAAAAATGACGTATATCTCTATGATATCTGCATATCTTTGCAAGAGTTCAGTCGAGTAGCTTACAAAAACAGGCTCAAATTTTGACATGACCAGTGATCTAGGTAGACTTCACTTTCACATACAACTACAGCCGGTGTCTCTGTGTTTCATTAAGTACATGGAAAGGCATTTATTTTACTTTTCTTTATGTCAACGAATAGTTCTCACAATTTCTAATCGACGCTTGAGCTTCAGAGAATGAAATAAATTATAAGAAAATAATTTGATTGTAAACTCATGGAATATATCAAACCTCTGCATGACAGCCGACTACCTTAGGATGCTTTACACTGTATCACGGTGTGACAGAGTTAATAATCATGGAGAGCACAACCTGTGAACCAGCCTTCAGCCTTACGGACTCACGGTCAAGAATATATAACACGAGACATAATCGCTATTTTTTGTCAATGTTAACGACTTCTTTAACAGTGAACCATGAAACGAATATGATGAGGCAGAGCTTTCTAATACAGTAGACGCTCCTATATTGTAAATTCCACATAACATAAAGAATTTACGTGAAGTTTTTGCATCGTACTACATAAATTTAGATATGTAAATCTAAATGTTTGTCTGTCAACTGTCGTACGTGTGTCCAGTCATAGCGATAAAGTTTTAAGAACAGAAAATGCGATTACCACTGGATTTGAACTCAGAACCTTACATTGTAAGAGCGCCTACTGTATTCCATTTTAAAGCAAGCATGCCTACACCAAAGCTCCAACTAAATGTTCCACATGCACCAAAGAAGTTCATCTCAAGTATGTAAAAAAAGATTTGCTCACAATACCATCAACAGTGGCATGGTTATGTTATTGATGAGACAGAGTAAAAACTTTCGAAAGACCAAAGACAAATGTTGCTCAAACCAGTCTTGGCAGAAACCTTATGTTACAAAAATTGGAGAAAACACAATTTCCCCAATAAAAAGCCAGCTGCAATGAGTATTTCTTCATACAGTCCTGTGAACACAAACACATGAATCCAAGAGTGTCATATCAGACGAAATAGCCTGACTAACCTGAGATGATACGGCGATTGGTACACTGCAACCCCCTTCCAATGTACGGAGCAGAGCCCGCTCGGCAAGACATCGCAACAGCGTCGTTCGGTGAGTGAGTGGCGCGAGCAGATCAAGAGTTTCGAGATCAAATGAGCGACATTCAACAGCCATGGCTCCTTGAGATATGGCATACATGCACCAGCTGTCACTTAGCACCTCCCCAACTCTACAACACACCCATGGGTTACATTTCCAGGGGAAACAGATAACAATAACTACTGTATTGCATTGAACCCACAAAAACCCCAATAAAACTGAAGGCAAGCTTAAATCACCAAGTTTTAATCGCTATGTTCCTAAGTGTTTACTTGGGAAGCTTTTACTTTTTATTGGCCTTAGTAATAATCAACATGATGTTTATCGTAACATGCCAAAAGAAAAAAAAATGGAAAAAACAAAAAATCAGTAATTATTGAGTGAGCTGAACATACATGCCTTAAAGGTCGGTAATTTAACAGTATTGTGAAGGAATCGAAAAAAACTTATGTTGCTCATCACAAAACATCTCCAATGAAACAATATCTTCTTACTTTGAATACCTTAGTCAACTTTCTCTCAAGTACATTGTAGACCATCTATAAATGGCTTAAACGCAATTGCACCGCCAATTCTGATGTTTGACAAAATGTGAAACAAAAGACAGATAAGAATTCCCAACTAGTTGCATAGACCACTTCTTGCGTGTTTGTAGTCGTGACGAAAACTAGTATACAAACTCAATGATATTCAACTAATAGCCATAGACTATCAGAGTATTTCTCTCCTGTATGAAAATAAGCAGCAGAACTACAAACGAACAATCCACATTTGAGAAGTTAATTTACCTTAATCAAGAAAAACTACTCAACAGTATAACTGTTTAACCTGCGTTCTGAAATGGTTACAAACAGGTAAATACATTTACAAAGATTTGAATGTTCAATGAAGTTTTAACACAGTTCCTATGAAAACACAGAGTTCCTTTAGAGTTCAGAAGATAATTATTATACCAAAATTATTATTAAAATTACGCAACTAGAGGCTATATGGGGCTCTCGCTATTCAAATCGAATTTGAGAACTTATCCCAACATGATGCTTAACTTTATAGAGAGTTTGTTATGTAATATGAAGCAACAACTTTACGTAAATTCTTCATGCCAAGTGGAATTCGCGTTATAGGTTTATGTTAAAGGAGCATCTACTGCGGCTGTTTTGTACTAAAGTGATTTTTGATGTTTCGGGGAATTATTGGATGAAAGAAATACATCATGTCAATACCACCATCAACATATTAAATAACCTTAACACATCACAACAGTGAGTTGATTTGGGGTAGTACATAGCAATCCAAGTGAAGTTAGAGCCAAAAGCAAGATGCCCCTTATATCTAATAAATAAACTGTACTTGTCATAAAAGGTGTCTAGTTTTTCATTTGAAGGTGAAGCTATAGATCAGGTGAAGGTCAGCTATACTCATATTCAAACTATTATTTTGAGCCGAGACTAAACAAAAAAGAGAGCTATAAATACAAACCTGTCATGCCAGCCCATCCTAGCCAGACCTGCCTCTGCTACTATAATAGCATCGTATATACCAGATGCATCGTCTAGCTTACGCAGTCTTGTGTTCAGGTTACCACGGATGTCTGCAAACTACAAAGACCTCCTACTGAATTCTTAGGCCTTGCATGCAGTACGATTACAACAGACACAAATGCCACAATTATGATTAACTTATAGAGAGCTTTTTGTTGTGATAACAAATCAGAAAAGACTGCACCATCGAGTGAATGTAGTTTCATTTAATAATGTACCATGAGCAGTTTCACTTTGAAACATTTGGGATAGGATGATTTTATCACAAAGTTTGAGTACTAAATTTACTAGGTCTCTTCTAATACAAACAACTACTGCAGTTACCATGTTAGCACCAGTAAGTCTTTTGGCTGCAAATAAATATAAAAAAATTTGTTTTTCTTTTGGAGCAAAGTGCTACCGGTATACTATGTATTACAAATAATACATTACAGAAATTTGCTCATACTTGGCAGTAGTTGGTTAACTCATTAATGTAACCTAGAGTACCATAAAACCTCTATTTGAACATCACCTCTAATAGAACCCCGCCATAAGGGAAGAGTTGAAAAATATGTGCCACAGCGCTCAAATAAAGGTTTTACGGTAACTGTCCCTATTTTTTTCATCGACATATTATTAAACGATTTTTGTGTCAATGACAACAAATAAAAAACAGCTCTCCAAAATTTTAATACCTATTAAAAAAGTGCAACTTTTTTAAACAAAAAATGGTATTCCAAGAGAGCTTTACATTTTAATTTGAACTCAGAATTGACAAAAATTATCTGGATGTATACATGAACGTTTGTAAGGAATGTTGTCTAAGCAAGTAACAAGGTACCAAAGGTAATCATACTAATACTTTTGTAACATTAGGTCTTTTGCAAAAAATGTATTTATAGCATCTCACACATACTATGGTACACAATATCTCGGCACAGCAGCCTTCGGCAGTTATGCTATAGCATAAGCGAATTTCACCATTTGCAATTCAAAACTAACCAATGAGGATACTAATACAAAGACCTACCTTAAGATGTGGGTACTTCTTCTGAATCTGTGCAACCCTACGTAATGAACTGGTACCAACGACAGCATCTTTCGGAAGGTCAGCTAAGGTCATCGACTTGCCTTTGTGTTTGGAAGAGGAAAAAGCAACACAATCATAGGGACTGTCTCGTTCTAATACAGCACCTATGGCCATTCCTGAAAAATAGTTTACCATCTGGTTTTATTGATGTGAGGCAACAGAGAGTGTACAAGGGTCCGAGACTCACGGTAGGGATTTTTCAGTCGTGTGGGTAACTTCAATGCTTATATTTTGCAAAGATAGCAAACCTTGCTTTTCAAAACTTCCTGCTGCTCAGAATATCACAAGGTTATCCCCTAGAAATTGTGGTCTAGCGAGGTAAGTTTGATGTGATCAGGGTTATCCTGGGACAGCAAGCGTTGAGGTGCAGAATACCCCTCCACCCCAGTTAGGGGAGAACTTTGATCACACGATACTAGGATAAAACTCTAAACAATTGCATGACCCAATCGAAGTGAGCAACTGAGAGTACTATATGAGAAGAATATTCTTCAGAAGGCTTTATGGAGCCAGCTGCATTCTGGCTTATCTGAGAGTGGATGCATTGCTAGCGGCTCACTCCATATGAGAAAAGTGGTACGCGCCAGTTTACTTTAGTCCAAATCTAGGACTGATATCAGTTGATAAACAGCGATGAAGACGAATAAAGCATGTGTAAGAATTTCATTCTTTAATAATAAATTAACCATTCAAATTTACTAAAAAGTGCTGTATTCTCAAAAATTTAACGTTCTCCCTGATTTTACTACCATATTTCACACACTCCGAATTTAGCAAACAAATAAACATCTGAATAAACAAGTGATTGTATTTTCAACCGCTGAACAGTCAAGCACTAGCTTCAATTGCATCTGAATGGCGCTAAATTAACGGGACTGAAGCTGTTCAGCGGCAAGATTGTTGGCTTCGTCCGTTCCTCTCAACCAAAGCTTTCAATGTCAAAAGCTCTCATTTGATCGACGTATGAGTACTCTTTGATAAGTATTTCTATTGAAGTTCGTTAAAAACCTGCGTTGATTGACATATTGCCACACTCCGTATACGTAATCACGTTGCTTTGGTCTTTCTGTCAAGTCCTATCTACTAGTACAACGAAATACCATACCATGATAATAACCGAATAAATTATGCCGAGGATATTGGTTTTTGGTGAAATAGGACAAACTCGGTGCTGTAACTCTAAAACAATTTTACCATATTTTCATCATCAGATTTACATCTGTTACGATGATCAATGCACGAATGAAGACATAAAATCACTTTATAAAAAGACTATGTGATTGGCTTTCCCGATACCAGTAAAACATTGAAGGATAAGCTTGTCGTAGTCAAACTTAGCCCTAGTATATTTGGAAAATAGTTGCAAACGAACTGTAGGAAATATATGAAATAAACTATAGTGTATGTCTGAACGCCATACCCGCATATGTTAGAAAACGTATCGTAATCACCAGAGCATGAAATTTGGAGATACAAGTCGACTGCCACAACAATGGTCTATATCCGCAGTACTAAACTATCATACATAGAAAAAGCATTGCATAACTAAAGTTTACGAACTTACAGAATTATTTCCAATAAACACATTAAAATTATACATATATAAGCAACAAAAAAAACTTCATGGTGATAGGGTAGGAAGTCCGAAATACTTCTGATAACAAATACTTTATTATCTATATATTTTATTTATTTACACATCTTATGATTTATTACTAATAAATAAAATACTTTGGTTTATTAGTAAAATCTGTATGACTTTAGTTGTGTGATTAGGTGAATCTTTGAAGGCTCTATGAAATAAAAAAACTTCGACTTAAAATTATTATTGTAGCAATCATTAGAAAATATAAAAGAAACAAGAAAACTAAACGTTCACCATTCTCTTTAGCTACTGTTTTTACAGATATGTAGAGAATCAACTCAACTTTTTAATTTTCATTTAGAGCAAATGTCGACGGAAAGTCTCAGCAACTAGCTAGATGTACAACAGAGGTTTTAAAATGAAAGTTGTAGGTTCAGCTACCTAACTACAATTTGACCATGACGGATACATCTCCATTTCATTGGCTTAAATTTTCCATGGAAAATGAGTGATTTTTAGGGTATCCACAACTATCTCAAAATGAATCTTTGAGTATCATGGTTGATTTTGATGAGTAACAATCATTTGGTTAGTTATGGCATGTGAATCGTAATAAATCGTTGTTGTAAACACACTATAATGTAAGTGTGGTAGCTGGACCTTGAAAGTAATACATCACCTTAGTATTTGTAAATATATATCGCAAGCGTCTAAAAAAAATGTTGGAACCAAACTCCGGCATAAAGCCTATTTACACTGATGAACTGATGCTGCTGCCAACTCATTTTGCGTTGGAAAAATCTTAATCATTAGAAGTGTTATAAAAGTTAACATTCTGAAGTATATAAAGCTGTATTGTCATAATAGAAGTTTGGCCAATGACTCCCAACTACCAACATCCATAGTTGTTTCATTATCTATCAATTCTGTCAGCATGATCTTTGTTAATCCATCTAAAGCACTCGAAGAATGAGTCCATGATAAAGATCATATAGGATTGTTACACATTTAGCATTTACGTCTGATCATCAGTAGGGGATACGTGGCACTTAAAGACTCCACGGCTGAGTGAACTTCTCTCCCGAATATTTATAGACAACTAAAACGTCCCTACAGGCCGACTGTAGACCGCACAAGCAGTAACAATCCGCTGTGTCATCAATAGTTAGCAAGCGTCATCCAGTGATTTCATCGATGACCTAACGCGAACTTAAGTAGTGAAAAAGGTCAGCATTTAATGAAGCTATACCGGTATTTAGATCTCCAGTTGAGAAAGTCAGTTCTCTGAGAAGGCATCACTAACATAGGCTGATGAAGTAGACGAGGTAGGAGAGAGAACAAAATTCTCACAAGTACGTGAGCTGCAACTAACAAAAAAGTCGAAGCATCGAATAAGTTCAAACAAAACTATTCCTCAATCTAACTTTAATGTTTGATTAAACGAGATATCTTAGTACGACTTGGTTGAAGTACTAACATGTGCAATAGAGAAACGAAGATAACGAACAGTTGTATCCGCAATACAAGAGTATTTCGTAAACACTGTTCCAGGAAGAAACATGTAAATTAGGTGGTGATGTTCCGTGAACAAGCAAACGCACCAGGATGGAGGAAAAGCGGCAATGAATAATGAAATCACTACATATGTCGAGTTAAGCATCCACGTGTACTAAAATTTCAGTTTTTATGAGCTTGATAGCTTTAAACAACTGAGAGCAAAGGCTATGATAAAACCGACGCAGGTGTGTCATCATGGTCGTCAACTTATCTGACAGCCGAGGTCTGCAGGAATTGACCGACTCTAAGGAGGTGCATATAAGCTAAAAGTGTACAGTGTACCAGTTCATATCAGTGTACACTTATAAAACTGCTTGAAAAGGAATGCCGCTTTGAAACCATCAGTCAGCATTGACATTGGTACTACACATAAATTGTAATAAGAGCCTTGTTCGTCCGTCTGTTCATCCGTCTGTTCGTCCTCCGAAGCCGAGTTAAGTATTAGAAAAAAATTGCCTCCCACAGAAATCGAACACTGATACCACATTTTGCAGACAGGCGCGCTACCAACTGTGCCACTCAATTACCTTCCAAACTGAAGAAGAATAATTGTGCATATAGTTATTACACCTGGCGATCTCTCACGGCGCACTAGACTGACACATACTAGCTGCAACAATAGGAGTGACTCAGTGCTTCTCCTAATTTCATCACAAAAAGCAAAGAACCAAAAAAATGGGCAGCTCATTCTATTCTTTAGATGTGACTTTAGTAATACGAATTGGACCAGGCTACCTCTTTGACGTGCCAAGATAGCAGAATCGCTCAAGTTTACTCACATCAGCTGTCGACACCACCTCAACTTATTGAGGTTGTTCAATGAACAAGCTGATCATATCTGCCTACATCTAAATATTGACAATATTTAGATGTAAGCAGGACCATAGATAGAACGTCATTAAAAGGCAAAATACGCAGTAGCAGTTCAAATATATTTTAACTGCAAAATTAAAAATGTGTCCTCTTATCAAATGCTTGAAACCTTGAAGTTGGTTGCATTGAAGTGAGGTGTAATTATGGCAATAACCATTATGTTCATAATATATATACCTGTCATTGTACAATGAGAAGAAAAGTGGAACAAGTGCTTGAATGGCGTTTTAAACTCCAACTGATGCAATAACCAAATTAAACTTGAGAAACAGTCAGTACTGTCCATGAACCAGATTTCACCAGTCTTCCAACAAATCGATTTTACTAAAATGTCATCTTGTGATATTTGCCTGTTGATTCATGACACCTCACAAGACTGACATTTGCTAATCCAATCCAAGCACCTGATTCCTAGCACTGATCAACTTCAAATTAATCTGTCACGCTAACACTGTGGCAATGTTAGTAGCACGCATTACAAAGCTTTTATTCTGCTCCTTTGTATTAGTTTTATCATTTATTGAAACATCCTATTACTAAAAATACATTCTAAAAAGTCCACAAATTGTTTACCATATTTATTGCTTTTGTTCAATCTGCCAGGGCCAAATTCCCTCCATGAGCAATATTCTTTAGACAATTGAGCTTTAAAATTGCATCGCACCATCTTTTATTGATTTTGGCTCTGATTTATTGATTTTATTGATTTGCAATGTCAGATATGTTTTACTAATCTTGCAATGTGTTTAGATTTTGTGAATCAAATTCACCTTATGGATAGTGATGTTATTTGGCTAATCATTTGCTGTGATTTAAATAAGTTTATTGAGGATAAGTGAATATTGCAAAATGACTTCAAAAGCAAAAACATTTTAATTTAACAGGCAACTTGGAGTTTTGACTAAACAAGCGCTACCAGTAAAGTATCATCCTTGAAGAATATTCTTTGATATGCGCGAATGTACATGAGCAGCATGATAGGATATAATCTTTCTCCTTACAAGCTAACTCACAGTGTTGCCAGCAGGTGTTAGCAGGTGCCATTTCATTAATAACTTTGTTTACTACAGAGATGCTCATGTATCTAGATCAATTTCAAAAGCGGCTTGGAGTTCAGTAAAAGCTTTAGCCATGAAAAACTTCTCTGCATGATAATAATCAAATAGTGTTTAAAATTTCAATAAAAATATTACCGTAATCACACAAAGTGTGCATTGGTGTCTAAGAAAGTTCAACTACGGGAAATCAGAATCGCTCTTCGTTAGATGGCTAGACTTACTATATACTGATTTGTACTACGAAGATCAGGAGCAAATACTAACCAACAACTTTTAGTTGTGTGCTGGTTAACCTTTGCAGTAGCAAAAGGTATGTTACACCATGTCTAGTTTTTAATACAAAAGATATTTTGGCTCAAACTGTTTGTAGAATAATTTTGTCTTAACACGCAAATATATCTGTTTGTTATTTTCTACTGGTATGGACATTTAAACATGCTTTGATGAATGTAACAATTGCAAGTAACAAAAAAGTTATATGCCATATAGATGTTAAACACTTTGGCAAATGTTATAAAGACAAGCAGATAGCAAGCTATCAATGCACAGTTTGGTATGGAAGATGACAAAAATGTGGAGGTAAGTCTAGACAATGTCAATTACCTGGAGGTAGAGTAGATGGAAGGTCCTTGAGTGAGTGCACAACAATATCCACTTTGAGATCCTCGAGGGCAATTTCAAGTTCCTTGGTGAACAAGCTTTTTTCTCCAATTTTACTTAATGGTTGGTCAAGAATCTGATCGCCTTTTGTGCTCATTGTAATAACTTTGAACTCACTGTACAAAGATTACAAACATTAATTTTAAACTGGCAAATAGACAAAAAGGAATCCAGGATAAGCATGTATCAATAAATGAACAATAATAAATGAGACTAGAAATTAATTAGAGCTTCAAGAGAGGAACATTGATAGACGATCATGTTATAGCAGTCAATTCATTATTATTGCTCTTCACAGGTTCTTCTGCATTAGCAAGCATTACAACTTACTGAAGATAGCTTACATATAGCGTCAATTGAAAAATTCTTGTTTAGCAATAACACGATAAAAATGTTTAAACGTCCATCCGCAAGCACATTACAAAGTGCTGCAAGTTTTGAGCAGTGTCCTTTATACAAATATACAAAGCTGAAACTGCCATACTGTGGCGCACTATGTTTATAGCTCATCTATAACTCGTAAGGATAAATCTACGAAATTCTTTCGATAGGAAGGAGACAAAATAAAAGCAAAAACTTCTTACACGTCTGGATAGTGTTCCTGAAGCATATCCACAACTGTGTGTGTTTGTACTAGAGCCAATTGACTCTTTCTGCTTCCTACTCGAACGATTCTTTTGTCGCACTCAAGTCCATCCATGGTTGCGTTCTACAATTTATAACTTGGTTCATGTAAAAATGTTTCCACTACAGGTGTGGGACCCACACTGAAAAAAGATATCAAGAAGATCGAGAAAATCCAAAATAAATGTCTGAAATTTGTTTACCGCATAAGATCACCAGTAAGCTTTTCACAATTAAGGGAAAGCACTAACATAAAATCATTACAAGAACGTAGAAAAGATGCCCGAATAAAACTATATTGCAAAGTGTTGAGTTCTGGTGTTATTCAAAACACTTTTACTCCTCCCAATAACCCGCACGATACAAGATAAAACAGGGAATTGTACATGCCATCTATAAAATCAGGGCAATATTTTCCCTCCTTTTGGCCAAAAACAACTAGGGATCTTCGAGGGGATGTCGAGTGTGCAGATGTTTAGTTTCTTTGATTTAACCGGAGAGATTTGTACATGTATATATGTCAATAAATAAATATATAATAAAGAATTAAAAAAATAAATAAATAAAAGTAAAAAATAAACAAAAAGGTTCTTGAAACTTAGTTTTCACGTCTTTCTGCCTTTAGAGGCTCTCAGTGAGAACAACCTGATCTATTTCTATCTATTTTTTCCATAATAAACAATAGCTCACTTTTCAGTATAATGCTTCTGGTCAATACATCATAAAAAGAGGTATACATGCACTTCAGTTAAAATAGATTAATGCATTGCTAAGACGGCTATATAAGAAAAAATGGAGACCTTGAAGTTTACATGATACACTACGGATGAGATTGTGTATGTTTGACGTTACATACCTCAGTACCTGTACAAATCTACAAAAAAATTTATCGATGCACTTTTCTGAACTTTTTAATACTGTCTGTTTTCAGATAAGTACACACGCTCTAGTAATTCCACCTGACTTTTTTCTCACATTTATTTTCACACCTTCGCGAGATCAGTGTCGTATAGTCCCTATACGACACTGCGCGAGATGAACCACGGCGACCTTATATCCGGCAGCGCCTACTACGCGTTCATTTATAGTTACGTAAAAATTAAGTCTATTCTAGAACGAGGAACGTAAAATGTAAAAGTTTGGGGGACTTCTTAGATACTACTCAGCTCTCAAAACTTTGGTAGAACTTAGTAGTCGTCTCGCCGTTTTAGTGATTCTTTAAGATCTTAAGCTCAAAGACCTTTTGGTGACCTTCCAGGCACGCCGTTCAAAGACCATCATATGCTATCCCCGCTAGACACTTGTGCGGTAAAGGTTGCAACAAACAGAGACCTGGGAAATTATTCTTTCGTGCTCACTGTTGTATTTTTAGATGTTCAGATCTAATGATGAATCACGTTACTTTTTATTTGGTGACTAAAAATCAACAAATTAGGGAAGACTACTTGAGTGGATGCAGCGCACTGACAGGATGGCTCCTGACTCACATCCAGGCCTGCCAACCCAAGAATGGGGCAATGCTTGAGATTTGGTTTTGGGGCAATTGATGTATCAATAATAGTATATATAAAAATGTGGAAATTGGGGCAAACATCTCACGCATTTTCATTTTTTCTTTAGGGTGATCGCTCACATTTCTTTTGCTGGCGAGATCTTGTACTAACTCGGCTCTGTAGTATTATTGTTTTGGGTTTTCAGTGGCTAGAGGCAGACTAGAAAGTTGTAGCTTTACTCGCAGTTTATTGTACTTAACTGCACCCAGAATGACCCGATATAAAGGAAAAACGTAACGCAAGCATTTGTAAGGAAAGACAACACTTAATATGCAAGCCTAATTACTCTACAATTCCCCTTCAGGGATTTTAAACACAACAAATGCAACTTAAACTGTGTGTGGCAAAAGCAAGAAACCGAATAAAAATGATTTTCAGTAAGATTGGCCTCAATACAAAAGTACGTCATCCGGCATACACCTCAGTGATTATTATCTGAGGAATGTATCCGGTCTACTGTTAAGATTCGGAGACTGATTGTATTGTCCCTTTTTAGGTGTATCCACTGGTCTACACTGTAGCTTAGCCAGTGTGATCATGTGAGTATCCGAGGCTGCTGTGATTGGGATAAGAGCTGACCTGTTTTGGCGTACTGCGTGGTCTGCTTCATTGGTCATATTGTAGGAACGTGAAGCTACCTGTCGTAAGATTACTCCTGTGGCCTTCTGATCTCAGATAGACACTTGTTGACCTGGTTTCACCTCCGGAAGGTCTCTAGCATGATGATGTTTATTGTAGTGCTCAGCTGCATACTTGCGCTTGTCGTTCTCATGGCTGCATATCTCTTGTCTGCTGGCCAGAGCAGGCATAAGGTGATCCGGAAGAGTAGGCATACAATTCTTGAGATTTCAGCTGGGAGGAAAAATACTCATTCTTTAGAGGGGTTGATCAATAATCCAGCAGAGCTGTAGAGAGGTCCCCTGTTTTAACCATGAGGCATGTCATGATGCCAACTGCACGTTCTGCTTCTCTGTTAGCCCACAGATAGCGAGGTGATGAGGTAATGGATATAAATATTTTTTCTTGCATTCGGCTCAAACCCTTGATATGCAAACTGAAACCATTGTCTGATACTATATGGTCTGAGAACCCATGTATTGCAAAGACGTTGTCTATGATGGCTACTGTGTTAGATGAAATCTGGTTCGTAATGGTTTCATGAACCTCAATTTAATGACCGTAGCAGTCTACAATGAGAAGGTAAACCTTCCATCTAATTCAAACAGATCCTTCTCAAGTCTCTTGGACATTCAGGGAAGGAACTGGGTGCCAGTGTCTCTTTTGCAAAGGGGAGAACATGTTGGCAGGTGTTGCATTAATAAACTACTGCTTTCATGTCATCACTTATGCCTGGCCGCCATATGGTGTATCTCTACATCTCACTATGCCCTGATGGCCCTCGTGTGCAAGACTGAGAATCTCTAGCTGAGGACCGCCAAGTATCACAAATCTCTCATCATAGAGCAGCACTTCCTTATCTATGGTCAGATAGCCCTGAAGGTCAAAATAAGACGCAAGTGATGGATATTCACTTTTGTAGGCTAGCCAGCCACTCTGACAAAATCGTATTACTTTCCGCAGGATTGGTCATCATTCTGAGAATCGCGTATGTTATTCACAGATAGGTGCTTTGGTATGAACACCTTATTTAAGTATTCCACTTCATCAATGAACTATACCTCAAAACAGTAGGCAGTGAGTGCTCCATTGATTCTCAAAAGATAGTCTACTATAAGGTGTTTCGACCTTGGAACATAAAGAACTGTGGAAGAGTACTTCATCAGACGAAATCGAACAACTTCGGCCAGCATGTCAGCAAGATTCTTCGATTTGAGCAATGTAACTAGAGGCTTGTGGTTTAGTGCTACAGTGAACATTAACATTTATAAGTACTGATTGAATCTTTCACAACCCACCCTGCTGCCAGTGCTTCTTTCTTGATGACTGCATATCTCCCTTTACCTCCATTAAGGAAGGATCTTGAAGCAAAGATATAGTCTGACATGTAACATCAGTTTGCATCTGAAACAAGGCAACCCCTAATCTGCTGTTACACGTATTCATGGCGAATACCATCTGAAGTTTTGGATTGTATGAAGCCAGGACTTTGTCAGGAGCCAGCATCTCTTTCAGTCTTGTGAATGCATCCTGCTACGCAGTGCTCCAGAGCCACTCTCAAATCTTTCAGAGCGGCTGCCGAATTGGGGCCGTGACATTCGCGAGGTTAGGATGAACTTGATTAGCCGATTCAACATACCATTTTGGTGTCTGTTTAGTTCTGAGGTTCAGGTACTTCTAACAAGGCCTTGGTTTTCTCGGTGTCAGGGTATATGCCATCACTATCTATGGTATGTCCAAGAAACTTGACAGATGTTTGCCTCGAGTAGACACTTTTTTATTTAGAGTCATGCCTGAGTGAGCAATACGATCAATAATTCCTTTGAGACGGCCGCTGTAGATTTCCCCGGCAGAAGCATGGATCAGAATATCATCCATGTGAATTTTCACCCTTTTGCTGTCACTTAGTAGTACATTCTAATAGAGCTGCACAATGATCGCGTTAATTAAACGATTAACGCAATCAATACAAATATACGATTAACTGAGTTGAGCCAATTAATCTTCAATTAAAATGCAACCGAAGTGATGATCATGATGTGGCTCTTTTGTATTGTTTAATATATTATAAAGGATTTTGCTGGTCTCTACTCGAGCATGATCTAAATTGTAATAAATGTTGCATAAATTGTAAGAAAAGTGAGTATGGTTTTTTGTTTATTTTATTCCGAAAGAATTTCCATTAGTCGTGGAACTGCGACTACTCTGTTCTCCTAGCAAGAGCGCTTCCTATATATACATATATTTTTCCCGGACCGTATAATGGAACCGGGTAGGAAACCGTATAAGAATATATTATTAATAGAGTCGCTCACACGTTGGCTTAATTACGACCAAACTAACGAAGTATTAGCGATAAGACAATAATAAAGACAGACACAATATGTAAAATATGTATATATAAAAGTAATTGTATGCGAGTAAAACACATAATAAAGACAAACACAATATGCAATATATATATATAAGAGTAATTATATGTGAGTATATAAAACATCAGAAATAGGTTTGTGGCTCGGCGTCAGCCAAAATATAACATTAACATAGCAGGTTGCTACCATTTAATTTACTAACAAATAAATATTATGACAAGCAACACTTTCTAACCAAATAGATACAAGCACAATTATTTTGCACTCAACTATGAGAACACTAAGTGAGTCACTAACATAAAACTTTTTTATTCAATGAAAGAAGCGCCAAGCGTAAGCGAAGAGACCCTTTAACTCGCAACAAGCAATCTATGCTTTTGATTGATATATAGTTTGTATATGTACTTGTATCTACTGATAAATACGTGCACTTATGACTGTCCTGATAACTTGAACGCTCTAATAACTCGAACACTTTTGCTCGGTCCCTTGAAGTTTGAGTTATCCGTGTTTCACTGTATTATGTTTAAGGTTTTGCGTAAATTGTCAGATAAGTAGTTGTTTTTGCGCTATTAGATTTAATACTTTTTAAAAATAAAGAATATAATTGTGAATCTTGTCAAATTTAGCTTGTCAAATTCGTACCTTTATTAGTAAATAACATTACATGTAATTAGATGGAATTATTGTGACAGCTGCTATTTTGGGTATTTATAGTTTTCTATTCTCTGCAATAGTGTCGAAAAGTATTTGGGCTGTTTAACATTGTTTATAGTGAAATCTGATGCCTACTATATGTTGGTCGATGACAATAAATAGTATTGCTTCGAAAACTGTTGTTTCATTGAAGGTTCATGTTTGCTTGATTTGTTAAATAACAGTATATTTTTATGTAGTGCAAGTTAGGTTCACATATTGTTAGTTTGTGCCACTTAAAGATAAAGATTAAGCACAATGAAAATACTTTTCTCTGGAGCTTTTTCAGCTTTATAGTGGCATCGAGACTGCTACAAACTCTAGTTGCAGCAGTGTATGTCGAGTGTTACTTTTGACGACTTTGAAGCAAGAGGTAAAAAGGCAGCCTTTCTGAAGGAAAGCTCTGGTCAAACGAAATGGATCGAAATGCTTCACTCTTGTTTATGTCAATCATAGAATCTTGCAACATTGTTGAATGACTGGCATGAACATTTAATCGAAAGACTCAAACAATTTAATGCACTTAAATGCGCCAATGAATAAAAAGGTAATACAGTGAAACTGAAACAAACTTGCTTAAAAGCAATGAACGCGTTCCTTGAGGACAATTGTCTTAATGCATGCGGAACCTCATTCTTGCGTTTTTTAATCCGATTGATATTTATTTAATAGGATGGTTCTAAGGAACTAAAAGTTTTGAAACCAAATATTTTGGCAATCATAGGCACATGGCGTATGTGTGCGTGTGTGTGTGTGTGTGCGTGCGTGCGTGCGTGCGTGCGTGCGTGCGTGCGTGCGTGCGTGCGTGCGTGCGTGCGTGTGTGTGTGTGTGTTGTGCGGTGTGTGTTGTGCGGTGTGTGTGTGAACTTGGAATGAAATTTGCCAATGTAAAAACGCATATCGCTTACGCAGTCTAACAGACACACACAATGACTAAGTTGGTTTTTTTTAATTACGATTACCACAGAAAAAAACAGTTCGTCAAAAAAAACAAAGAGATTACAAACAATGATAAAGAATTACATACCTTACAATAAGGTATTACAAATAATGGTATCAAATATGGTATTACAAGCAATAATACTAAATAAGATATAATAAACATTAAACAATGATAGTAGGTAGAGTTGCCCCGATTCTAATATCAGTATCGGTGCCGATATGGGTGTTAAGTATCTGAATCGGTATCGACCGATCTTTTCTTTAAAAAATCGGTAACATCAGACTTTTTACAGATCAAATATTTAGCAGAAAACTGTATTTTTGCCTGCTACAATAATAAAAAATCCTCAGCTGCAAATTCCTTACTTTTACCCAATGAATTCCGGGCCTGTCACACAATCTAGTTCATGTCTATAGCCTAATAAACATCCACACAACTGAGGAATTTTTTGGCTTTATTCAGGACGTAATCACAAAGTATGGTCTTTCCCAATTACACCTGTATGATTTATTGCAGCCAATCACGAACAAGAGAGCAATGATGAGAAACAAGAATGCGGTGTAATGTTTCTATTTACTAGCATTACGAAAGTAATTTGAGCAGTCGATGCATAAAGTTATCTATCTCTCTCTTGATCCTGACGATATGATGTATCGTTTGTATCGCATAAAATAACCTCAGTGGCTTATCGGTATTTAGCCTGTCCTCCATCATCTGTGGCAAGCGAGTCCCTCTTCAGGATGACTGGCTACATCGATGGTGATAGAAGATAAAAACATGTTACTGAGATAATTGAATCACTAACGGTAATTAAACATTAAACAAACATTTATTTGCTCTAAACATGCACAGGCGCAGCATTTCGTTCAGCAGTAGAAGAGAAACTTAATTATCACAGATAAAGCTGTACCACTAACAGTGATTACAATTATTAATAACAGATTTCAAGAAACATGGACTGATTTGTTACTAGATGCACGGTATGGCCGTATGTGAATGTATATACATGTATATTTTTTTTCCATAAATACAAACAAATAATACATCAATATTTATATTTTTTTTGCATTATATTTATATTTGCATAATAAAGTTAACAATTATCTATGCAACACAAAAGATCTGAATCGGATTATTCTTCAATAAGAATCGGTATATCGAATCGGTATCTGAATCGGCTGGTGAAATTAGAATCGGGGCATCTCTAATAGTAGGTTTAATTAAATACATACAGAAAATACAAAATACATGCAACATAATTTTATGCACTTTGAAAAGACCAAACTGCAAAAAAGTAATAAGATTGCAATGTCTCGCATTAAGGCTACATTACGTCTAAGAAAGATACATGTATATATAATATATATAATATTATATCATTCTTTTTAAGTATACGTACGTAGTTGCATCATGTTACTCAATTGGTACTGATTATTGATTATACTGAGGAACTGATTACCTGAGCAGATTAGGATACAGATACATTTATCCAGCGCTAAGCAATTCATACGTTTCATAGCGGATATACGTTTTACTCAATAATTAATATGGTATGCCATTGGATAAATATATACATTAAATTACATACCAAATTGTTAGTTCAGTAGTTTTGTGGGAAGATTGATTCTATCATCATAACTTCTAAAAACATTTGCAATTAACAGATGCTAAAGGCCCACCATGGCTGTATATCGAGTGTTATTTATTAACATCATTAGTTTGTAGGTCACTTCATGTTCTTTGACAAATATGAAAGTATTTCAATTTGTGTTAATAAAGGATAAAATTTGTATGTTTTTAAAGCTTTCACAAATGGTCATTTTTTTAATGTTCACTCATTGCTTGTTAACCCTTAACTTTGTCAATAATTACTTTAGTTTTTGAATTATAGGGTGAAAAAAATTAGGAGAAATATGTTAGGCATGATATAATACAGTAATAAGCATTCTATGGTGTTAATAGCTTAGCTTGGTCAGCATATTCATCGGTAACTACAGTGTAGATTGAGTAATACAGTATAGACCAAAGTTGTACCATGCCATCAAATATTTTCGATAATCATAGCTTCAACAACAATTTAGGTATCAGCAAACCATGCACAGCAAAGTCGTGTCATTTTCTTTTTTTAGACTAACGTGAAGACTCTACACATGATGTCTTCAAAACATTTTTGGACCACAAGATTATTTTTTCAATTTTGGAATGACGTTCATTTTGTATATATTAAAAGGCTTAGAACAACCGATGAGTTTGTGATGGCTTAACTACACAATTTGGTTATATTCAAAAAAAATCCTTACCACTCCCTTTCAATATTATCAACTGGTTAGGAGTTGTATTTTATGTCATCTGTTTAGTCGCCGAGTCATGTCTGGAAAGAAGGTCTATTTTTGTGGGAGTATCCGTGCTGGAAGAGGGGATGCTGACCTTTATCATAAAATTATACAAAAGCTGACTTCGTGTGGCGTGGAGGTGCTTACAGAGTTTGTTGGCTGGGATTGTTCTAAGATGAAAAGTTAGTTGTTTTTCGCAGCAATTCACTAAGCATGCCAAGATTCCTCCATAAATCTATTGAAAATTATATGAGCAGTTTGGAAATTGATCACTGTATTAGTGCATTGAGCAGTGTATTGGTGTATTGAGCAGTGCATTGGTGTTTGAGCGGTGTATTGCTTGATTTAGCAGTATATGGATGCATTGAACAGTGTATTGGTGCATTGATCACTGTATTAGTGCATTGAACATTATATTGGTGCATTGAACAGTGTATTGGTGTATTGAGCGGTGTATTGCTTGATTTAGCAGTATATGAATGCATTGAACAGTGTATTGGTGCATTGATCACTGTAATAGTGCATTGAACAGTGTAATTTTGCGTATTGAACAGTGTATTGCTTGATTGAGCAGTATATTGATGCATTGAACAGTGTATTGGTGCATTTAATAGTTAATTGACACGCAGATGAGTGTGAGGCCGTGATGAACTTACTGAACACTAAAAAAATCCTAGTAGGTTTTTCTCTCTCAGTTGTGGTGAATCTGAACAGTGTCATCAAGCTTCTTTCGAATTCGTTGAAGTATTTTTAAGAGAATAGAATTATTCCTTTTTGATTGACACACCTTATTCAACTCATGAATCTAATTGGTTTGTAGACCAGAATGAAGAGCGCGGTCTTAGAGATGACAGAGATATACATAACCAAGATGTACAGTTCTTGTCTCAAGCTGATGGTAAATTAGGAGTGTTTATTTAGCCAGATATGCTATGGTTCAAAGGTCATTCTGTTTACATTGCCATAAATTCAACAACACCAAAATAATTGTGATAAAAGTTTAAAACATCTGCTTAGAGCCTTAGTATAGAAGCATGTGAATAGGTCATATGTTAGTTAAAATAGGTCATCTGTTAGTTGAAATAGGTCATCTGTTAGTTGAAATATGTCGTCTGTTAGTTGAGCTGACATGACCTTATTTTTACTCACTTGTTTCCTTTGGCCAAGTCCGTAATGTCTTCCAGACTCGTTAAACTATTAACACTAGTAACTGTCAGACTGTCTGGTGTAATAATTATATCTAAAAGTATTCTGGAATGCCAGTGAGTAGTTGGTGCAGTTCCTAGTATATTCCTCTACTATTCTGAAAGTTGCGAGTTTGAATCCCATGCAATGCTGTCTTTTTCCCAACCTTCAACAGTAGCTTGAGACGGACGAACACCGTTCTTATTATAGTAACAAAAATTCATGTACATGGAACTATACCATATGTCTGTCTTTAAGAACTATATTTGCTTGATAGTCGTTGATCTTTAGAGAACTATAGAGTTCATCTTAAAAGGTTCATTTATAGCGAGGATTTACCGTCAAAGTTCCTTTCAATGGTCAATGTCTGCACTGAGAGTTCAGTAGTTTACATGTCAATTTTCAAGGAATTCCGCGTTGCCGTTTAGAAGTCAATTCGACGTAAAGATCATGAAGATCATGCTGGCACTTACACTCTTGCATTCGCACATTCACAAACTTATCATTTTGTAGATTTGGATATGTTACAGTCAATGTATGAAATCAGTCAATTAGTAAAAACAACTGAAATTATCAGTCACTTTACAAATTGCCTGATTCATTCCGTCATTTTACCAAATGACTGAAATATTCAGGTCATTTATTTGATAGATTGCTTTAAACATTGATATAAAGTAAGACGAGTCATTTACGTCAAGTAGAGCATCAACTATCAAATATATGTATATGCACTTTTGTATTGTTTAACTTGCTATTAATAAGCACAACATATGATGTGTAATATTTGGTTGGGGACATGAAGATTATCTACTCTATTTTTTCTGATTATTCCTGCATTTTTGTCACATCGTAATTATGGTTCTTGTATCTTTTGTATAATCTACTATAGTAAACCTTTTTCTTGCAAAAACTTAAATTATTAATCGTTTTATACATGTATTAGATAAGTACCTAGCGTTGCACAGGTAATAAAACAAGTTTGCATGGAAAATTTATTTTCATTTGGCCAAGTTTTTTTACCCAATAAATTTTGGTAACTTGAGCTAGTCTAAATCTTTACTATAATAGGAGCTGTTATTATAACTTTGCCAGCGTTAGTAAAAAAGGTTGTGTCATGATCTCTCATGCAATCATGATCTTCAAGCGTGCTATTTAACCAATCAGTATTAAAGATGGGCAGGTGTAATAAGTATGTGCACAGTTATTCCTTGGTGTGGCCAGTTGAACGCGCAGTGTATTGGATCGTACGCTTATCTGGAGAACTGGAGGTGCTGAGTTCAAACCCAGTACAAAGCGGATTTTCTGTTTTTAAAACCTTACCGTTATAACTGGACATACAGATGACAAACACTGAGATTTGTATATATGTAAAGGTTTACAAGGGGATAAGCTTTAATTTTCTCTTTACAGCTAATATATTATTATATAAGTTTTTATTATGTTTTGGCTGATATTTCTTTAAATTAAAAAATTATGTTTAATCAAATGTGTATTGCAAATTACTTTTAGCTTACAATATTCCTTGTAAATGGTAATATTATATTAAAATTAATTGCATGAAAGAATTCAGAATTGTCTGTTTTATTAGTTTTAGCTCTCAGAAAGCAACTTCTCATGCAATAGTGAAACAGTTTTTTTATTTATCTTTGTATGTCACGGGGTATTTGAATATTTGATCATACTCATAGGTTTGTTGAGCTATCATGGGTTGAAATGTAGGTATTTTGCATCATCAGCGTCTTTCTTCATGTCTGGGTGGCTTTATTTTTTTAAAAACGACTCCATGTATTATTGAAGAGCAGATGTTATAACGCTACAAAAAGGCTACATAAAGTTCATCTCAATTATCAAGCAAGCCAACGCACCAAACCTAGTTTGCTCAGCAAATTAAATTTTAATATTGGATTCAGTTAAGCAAAAATTATCGTTAACATTAACCTCTGTGACTAGAACCTTTCAATTTAGCTAGTTTATGACATTTTTTGAACAAATACAAATGTGGAAATTTACAGAAACAACCAGAAACAGAAACCAGTTATCAACATTAAAGGCACTAATGTTAAACCGGTTTTTCATAATATATTTTAGTAAGCATTGGTACCCTGGCAGTATGGAGGATCATGAGAGATGAACAGGTGTAATAACTA
This sequence comes from Watersipora subatra, assembly GCF_963576615.1. Taxonomy (NCBI): domain Eukaryota; kingdom Metazoa; phylum Bryozoa; class Gymnolaemata; order Cheilostomatida; family Watersiporidae; genus Watersipora; species Watersipora subatra. The sequence goes on along the minus strand of NC_088712.1, from coordinate 46,205,164 downwards.
TATCGCAATTCTTCTTGACTGCTAATGAACAATCGATCAGCCCAGTTGTTGGCATGTTGGTCTACCATGCCAAAAGTTGTCAATTGAAATCTTGTATGATTTAATCTTTTTCCTAACTGACCGCGGCTTCGGATATACGAATGATCAGGCACGGATCTTATTATAGTAAAGACTAGTCAATGCACGGGTAATAAAATAATTACTCAATGAATTTGAGTAACTTAAGCTAGTAAATCTAGTAACTGACTATATGAGGCGTGTCCTACATTTTAAGCTAACTTGTAACATAACGTTGCGCATAATCTATAACTCAATCATGAACTTGAAGAATGCTAGTATTTTCATGAATAATGCATAAGTAGGTGTTCTATTATGGCTTAGTATGGCAAGGACACCATTAATTAATCTGTTAATCAAAAAGAGCATTGCAAGGACATCGTACTGGATTAACACGTCAGTCTGCAAACCTCGAGGTTCCAAGTTCAAATCCGTTGTGAAGTTGATTTTTGCTCCTAAAACTTTATCGCCACGACTGGACAGACGAATGGCGACAGACACTGAGATTTGTGTACAATGTATATAGATGAGCCAACATGGACTCGCTTAACTATGTGTTTGTAATTAATAATTTAATAAAACAAAATATGCTTTATTATAATATAATTAAACTAGTAAGTATTAGTCAACATAAATTTGCTTATTTCCTTTGTCGTTAACATTTTGTCTCTGTCATACACCAAGTTGTATCCAAATAGGTATCCGCAATTGTAAGCTTGCAAGCCTTGGATCTCATTATTGTAGCTGTGGTTGCCGAGGTGACCCAACCTTCACTCGGTGTAGGATATGAGTTGGGTAGAGCTGTGGCGATGAATAAGAAGATTCTCTGTCTATATAGACCTCAACCTGACAAGCGTAAGTAGCTCAGAATTGGAGTAAGTGCTTATGAAGCTATTACAGGGCATACATCTACATTTATGTAGGTTCATGAAAATAGATAGACTGCTAACAACTTACATTAGTGTATAGAGACGTAGTGTATTGTATTTATTCGCAATGTTTAATACTCCAGTGTAAGTTGCTCAGGATTGTAGGGCGAGCACTGAAAGTTATCATAAGGCATTTATAGTTACTAGTTATCTGGCAGTCCGGTGTGCTATGAGAGATCCAACAATAATAATGTAATAATCATACATACAAATTATTCGGAGAGGTCAGTGAGCAGTTGACTGGTGCAGTTTTAGAGTGCCTGTTTACCATGCTGAAAGTGGTGGTGGTTCCCACTATCAGAGGTGGCTTTGGATGAATGGACATGGATATTATTAAAGATTGATTATTAAAATGAGGCGCAAATTTTGCACAGCATTCTAAAATTTCAGCCAAATGACATTGAGATGCGAAAACACGAAACAAAATTTTTTATTAGTCAGGATGTTCTGTGTAATTTTTAAATATATCAGTTGATAGACTTCCTTTGCCTAAAATGATGGCGAATAAACCATCATCTTCATACAAGTGGGAAGAGTTAACTGGGCACCCTTCCAGAACCAAAAACACCATCTGTAAAAGCACTGTGTTATACCAGTGATATATTGTGGCCGTGTCTAGAGGGTGAAGATAGACAAACCTATCTATCGGTTAGCCACTGCAACATGATGGAAATGCTAGCGTGTTTTGGCCCGCTGGAAACCATATCCTTGTGGAGGTGAATCTGGTCCAGTGAAAGTCAGAAATCACTTCAATTTGTGTGCGCCACCCACGGAATAAATGTAAAATGTAACCCTAAAATGATTTTTGTAGTTATTGTTTTTACAAGTTTATAAGTACTGTTTCTACAAGACATGTTCAGAGCCATACCAACTAGCTAAGCAAAAAAGCAGAAAAGTCTTCGAAGGCTTGACCTACAAAGTTACTTCTACTGAATCGTGTCAAGGACATAAAGCGATTCTGGCTGTAACTATCAGGCATTGCCTTTTGACATCCTTCACCTTGATTTTATCATAATACTAGGGGTAAGCGTGGCAATGCCCAATATTTCTTCAATTTTCAATCAGATAGACCGCGGTTGGATGTTTAAGAAAAATCACGGGGCACATGTGTGTGAAGTTTGGATGAATTTGGCCAAAAAATGTGGAAATGCATATCACTTACACAGACTAACAGACAGACACATTCGATGACAAAGTAGGATTTATTAATCTATATACCCTACAGGATGAAATTATTCGCGGAGTTAAACTTCGCGAGAATTGTCTTTTCATGCATATTCGCGGACTAAAGTTCTAGCGGATGAGCAAATTCGCGAATAAAATAATCTGTGAAATCAGCTAGCAATAGAGTAAAACCTTCACGTGCGTACACCACATGTTTAGGTTTCTGTTTAGTTAGGAAATTTATGTCGATCATGCTAAGCTATAGATTTTTAACTGAATCCAGAGGTTTTCATGAATATTCATCGATTAGGAGGCTTTTGGTGAACCAACAACTTGTGGTGAGTTATGAGTTTTTTCAACGTAAAGAACTGCAGGAGAGATTTTTGCGATGGTGACGCCGTGTCGCATTCCGAATAACTTGTGACAACCTTGAATAATTTTGTAAAGAGGTGTGATGCATTGGCCACGGGCTTATCTCAAAGCCCCGGCGATGATTTTAAAAGAGATTGAAACTTAGCTACATTTACTAACTCTGCCTAACGGCTAGTTTTAATTTGAGGCAGTAGTTATTTTCCCTTGTGTTAAAATACAACCAATTATTCGCGGATTTTAATAATTCGCGGAATTGACAGCACGCGAGTTGTTAAATTCATCGAATAATTTCATCCTGTATATAAATCTCAAAGTTTGTCATCGTCTGTCATTCCCTGTCTGTCCAGCTGTTGCTGTTAAAATTTAGGAATGAAAAGATCGCTTCGTACTGGATTTGAACTCACAAAGATTGCAACCGCTAGTATAGTTTATAGTGTTGGCATCTTTGCTACAGCCGATTCATTTCTTTGATCGCGATTACAAGTGAATATGGCTTGCGGTCATCGACATACCCGCCGTATATACAGCAGCACTCCTATGTACTGCTCCTAAGCACTGCTATATATAGGAGCAGCAGTACTCCTTTTCTTTGGTCACGTGAAGCACCCCTTGGAGGTTGACTTGCAACAAAATTCACATAACAGTTATTTGGTATCAAAAGATTCACCATGTCTTACTCTGCTGTGTTGTAGGTACAAAATATGTGGAAATGTGATTACAAGCTCTTAAAAGCTCAAAAACAAACAGTTAATCGCGGCCACACGAGACCGCCGTAGTTTGGATTCTTTTTCCAAAACGGCTCAAATGGGACTTAGTTGTACAAGATGGTTTCTGTTTACACTTTCATGCAACCCTCATTCGTCGAAATATTTTCACAAATATACTTCACGCATTCAATAAAACCATGTCTATTGTTCTTACGCGTCTGTTTTATCGTCATTGTAATGCTGTCACTTTCAGCACTGATATCTTATAACTTACCGTAAAAATTTGTTTAATTTTTTAACCTTAGCTCGAAGGAGAGAATAAAGAGAATCCAAGCTACAGCGTTTTTGTGATGGCTGCCATTAACTGTTCGTTTTTGAGCTTTTAAGAGCTTGTAATCACATGTCCACATATTTTGCACCTACAACGCAGCAGAGTAAGACATGGTGAATCTTTTGATACCAAATAACTGTAATGTGATTTTTTTTGCAAGTCAACCTTTAAGTATCAGACTTAAAGGGGGAACACCAGATCCCATATACAGTAACTCTGAGGCTACATAAGGGCTCCTAAGCTCCCTGAATTTAACAGTTCTGCTCAGTAACTGTCTAAATAACTAAGAGGACACTGAATTTTGTGATCAGAGATCTTTTTCCAAACTGTTTGGTATTTTCTAAAATGCTCGATATTTGCTAAGAATATTTATTGAACTCATTCATGAGTCATCAATAGAGTAATTCATTCCTCATTTTATTATGTACGGTTAAAAGTGACAAGGGGAGGACAACTCCAATATGCACTATATGTTGTATGCTGACTCCAACATGGTCATACTACTAAGCGTTTTATTGTTTTAGGTCTGTCGGCTATGATTAGAGGAGCGGAGGATGGAGACAGGTTTGTGGTACGCGACTACAAAATAGAGGAAATAGATGACATCATCAGTCGGTTTGTGTCCTCCCTCACCTAGTCTGCTAACACATGACTGTATATTTACTGTATTATTTTTGTAGTTGTTGCTGTTTGCTTTTGCTGAGTTCAGCCAGCTAGTGCCAATTTTTTTAGCTTTTGCTGTAAAGTTTATTTGTTTACTCGTTTGTTGCTGTTTAATGGTTTATGTAATGTTTTAAACTTTTAATAGTTTATTGTACGTTAGTTTGACAGTAGCAAACGTCGTATAGCAATATAATATTATAATGATTCGCACTTAAAATAATGTGATAGAAGGTTAGTCCATTATAATATAATAAATCTATTTTGAAAGAATTAATGGTAATTAAAAAAATTGTGTGAAAACTTTTCCTACATGTTCTACACTATTTATAATTAAATCTGTAGTCATGGGTTGTGCACAGAGTCATAAGCTCAGTGGTTATACATCCAGGTATCTACAGTGTATATATATAGCTACATAGATTTATATAGGGTATATAATATATATGCCTCTATATATATATATAGACTAGGTGAATGTCCGGTGTTGCACGGGTATTAAAAACAGTGGCAGGTAATGTAGTTGCTTGCCATTAGCCTGGCACATTGATACTGGGTAATTTGAGTAAGCTAGTATCCGTAATGCTAAACTTACTAATAAGAGCTGCGAGAGCAAGCTTTAGTGATGTTGTTTAACGCAGAGTACTATGTGTATTTTAACCAAGATATTGACTCATATCGCCTAATAAATCCTTTGCATCTCACATAGCTTAATTTGTTGGGTTATCACCTGGTGAACGAGAGGTTTCGAGATGGAATCCAGCACAAAGCTGTTCTTTTATTCCTAGATTTTAATAGCTATAGCTGGACATGCCGAACGGCAGACTTTGAGATTTATATACATATATAGCAGGGCTGGGCAAAGTGCGGCTCTTTGCAAACTTTGTTGTGGCTCTTTCGACTCTGTGAAAGTTCAAATTCTTTTGACGTATATAAAAATATCCTTATAATATGTTCTACAAAACTTCATGCATTGTGATATATTAGGCTTATTTAAAGATGCACTATTACTACATTATATAAAGCGTACACATGCATAATGATTCATAATTCATGACATCATACACCTGGAGCCTTTCTGATGTAATAATGTCTGTTGCAGAACTAATAATGACAAAGTTAGAATGCTTCAAAAATGTTCATCAGGAAGTCATTTCATAATGCTGGCTTATATAACAGCTGTGTCTTAGTTCTCATTTGCAATTAAGCCAATTAATGCAAGGGGGTAGCAATGGCATCTTCAGCTAAACAAACCATTTCCAGAGATACAATGGGGGTCTAACAAAGTAAACGGAGTAGAAACGAACCTACAAGAGAATTCCAAGATGAGTGGACCCCAGAATATGCATTCATTTTTAGGCATGGCAAACTGCAATGTCTATTGTGCCAGAAAACGATCTCCGCTAACAAGAAGAGGAACATCAAATGACATCATGAGACGAAACACAGAGAGTTTACTAATACATTTCTATTGGGATTTGTAGCTAGACATCAAAAGCTAAATAAACTTCAAAATCACTAATTTCTTCAGAAAATATGCTCGCTTCTTTTACAACTACTGATAAACATCTTGCAGAAGCTTCTCTACAAGTGTCAAAAATTCCAGCAAAAGCAATGCTTCCCTATTCCCATGCTGAGATTGTAAAAGAATGCATGATTGAGGCTATGCAAACCTATTCTCCAGATAAGCATGATGAGATTGGTAAAATGAAGGCAATACCACTTTCTAAGAAAACTGCTACTGGTAGAATTGAAAGCATTAATGATTATCTAAGTATGACTTTGCTAACCCATATAGACCAGGCAGATTACTTTTCAATCGCTATTGTTAAATCTAATGATATAATGGATGTAGCTCAATTAGTAGTCTTTGTATGGTATGTAAGTTACTTTGTACACTACCAACTAGTAATGTCATTTTTACCATGCAGTTGCAAGCTGAAGTCATTCAAGTGCATTTTAAGAGACAGTAAAGAGAGAATACAACTCCAAGTAGAAAAGGATGCACCGAATTTATGATTTTTGTTTCAAAGTGACTAACCCACACATTTATACTACATGCTTCTTTATAAAGCATCAGCATGTTTCTTTATAATGCATAGTAGTATGCTTTAGTCCTATAACCTGTGTTGCATATTCTTTGATGGTGAAGAAATTAAGGAGGAGCTTCTCACTTTGGTTGGATTAGAAGGAGATACCACCGGCCAGGCTATCTATTATGCCCTTGTTAAGGGACTTGATACGGTAATATGAAAACACCTCTCCACAAATGCATATCTGTAACAACAAATGCCGCACCAGCCATGGTTGAAAGAGAGCAAGATGTCATAGCTGGATTGAAGAAGGATATGCCATCAATGCTAGCATTCTATTGCATCATCCACCAAACTTTTTTATGCGGAAAACTAAATTGCCACTTTCAACAACTAATGTGTAAGGCTATGAAGATGATCAACTTCCTCAGAAGTCAATCAGCTCTCAGACACAAATACTTAAGGAAGCTTCTCAAAGAAAGCGATGCCACTTGTGAAGATTTACTAACATACATTAACATTAGATGGCTAAGTAAGGGAAATGCTCTGTCGAGGTTGTGGAGTATTTGTCAAGAGCTAATCTAATTTTTAAATACATGCACAAGCCTGAATTCCAAACAGTTTCAAAAGATGATGAGCTCTTTTAAAGCTATGAGCGACCTTGCCTTCCATGTTGACATCTGTGGCCATTTGAATGATCTGAACCTCAAGCTTCAAGGGAAGAACAAGACTATCATTGATATACTACCAGCTGTTCAAGCCTTCTCAATTAAATTGGAGTTGTGTTTCTGGTGGATGTGCAAGGTGATATGCTTCAGTATTCTACCTTGGAAGTATTTTTAAATGAGGATGAAAAATGAGTTTTGTACAGCTGATTACACTCACTTCATAGAAAAGCTGCAACAAGAGTTTAACAATCGATTTAGTCAGTTTCAATCTTTGAAACACATCATTCAACTCATAAAAGCACCTCAGAAGGCAAAGCCTAATGGAGAATGGGTTAATCAGTTGCCATTAAAGCGTGTTAATGTCTCATCTCTGCAACTGGAGTTGTGCAACCTCAAAGGTACAGATATAGATGAAATTGAGGAGAGCTTCTACTTGAAAGTTTCAACAAAGGCTGAGTATCCACAGCTTGTTCAACTAGGAAGATAGTTGTACACTGTGTTTGCTGCCACATATATCGGTCAATCAGCATTTTCATACATGAATAATATCAAGAGCAAGTTGAGATACACTTTGACTCAAGATCATTTGTGTGAGCTCCTGAGAATAGCACGCTTGCAGTAGAGAGCCAGATTACCAAGAGATAATGAGCAGCCATAAATAATTCCATGTATCCCACTAAACTTTAAGTTATACAAAGCTCTTTAAGCTTACTTCAACATTATCCGATGCTATTGTAAAAGTATTCTAGAAAATAAATTTAATTACAATACAACTACCAAACTTGTATTATCAGTATGAAATGTTATACATAAAACACATATTATGCGGCTCCCAAATAACTTGCAACTTTGAAATTTGGCTCTATGAGAAAAAACTTTGCCATCCCTGATATATAGAATATGCCATATATATACATAGTGTATGTATATACTGTATATAATATATATACATGTGCATATAGATTTTTAAAATGACCTGACTACCAAGCACCTGTATGATATCTTCATCTGTACATGTCTCAGATGAGCTGAACAAGACTAGACTACTAAGGCTTATATACTCAACTCTCAGAGGATACTCATTAAGTAGAGCCCCCAAAGTTGAGATACCAGTGCACTATAAAAAACCTAAAAGACCAAAAATTTCATTTGAATCATGGCAGAGTTTTTCCTAAAGAGGAGCCTGGAGACTAGATACAGATATGAAACCTGTTTTAATCGACTCTGGTGAACAGCTAACTCAATTGGTTATAACCTACTTTGTCATGAGTTGTTAAGGTGCTAAAAAGGCAGCTTGTCAGACTATAAAAACGCTTGTCTCATAGGTCATTTAGCATAGCTTATATGTCGGGAAGGTTGGTGCTGCTACATAGCAGTTGCAAGCTTGATATGGCAACGATTTACTTGCTGAAGTAGCGGTGATGTGTAGGCAGGTGTTACATCCTCTACTATAGCTATATCAGTAATATTTGAGAGCTGTTTTCTTTTAATAGGTCAGTTATGCACTATGAAGACAACCAAAGAATTATTTTGGCACAGCTCTTAAGTTCAGTATCAGCGGTAGATGAGTAAATATTAAACAATACTAGCTCCCAGGCAAGTTTGGTGCGCCATGAGAGATTGTCAGGTGTAATAAGTATCTGCACAGTTATTCCGCTATGCAGCAAGGTGGTTGAGTGGTGCAGTTGGTAATGTGCCTGATTGCTAGCCATATATCTGAGTTTGATGTCCGTGTGATGCAGTTTTATCCTAATGCTCTAAGCGAAGCGACAGACGAATGGAATAAAGATTTCAGACTAAGTCTGCGAAGATCATTTGAGACAACTGAGTAGAACAGAAGTCATTTCGCTCATCGAATATCCTTAGTGAGATTACCTATGGTACATACATATATCTTCATATATATAAGTGGACATACATTTACAGACATGCGAACTACAGTTGTGGTCATATATATATTTTCAAACCTAAAAAAATGTGCTAAAATAAGGTATTTTGTAGAAGCTCTCATATCAGGGCTCCTTTAAATCTACTAGCATTTTGGTTGAGCCAATACCAACAGTCATGGTGCTGCTAAACATTCATAATCAAAGCACAAGCACAACAATAATACTTATAGTTCATAAACAGAATTTGGTGTTTGTATAACGACCATAGCTGCTCTAATCATAGGTATTGTTTACGACCAATATTAAATAAAGATAAAAATTATTATTTTCGTTTTATTTTTATTAATTCTCATAAATTAAGCAATGTCACAGAATTTTACTACTAAAGCAAACAAACTGCAGGCAATGTTTCAAGTGACAAGCACAAACGCAAAAGCGGTCAATAGTGAATAGTCAACCACTCACTCAGGCAAGTTGTGATCCAGTGATTTAATAAGGAAAGGTTGATGCAAATAGTATAGACTATATGTTAAATTAAATGTGATTATGTTGCGTAAGGTACAGTTAAAATTATTATTAAAATATGGCTGTACGATATATTTATATTTGCTTTTTTTTGTAATTTGGCGTTGGTAATTCCCAGTGATTCATGACTTCTGAAGTGATCAGACTACAAGGGCTTTTTCTTACACTATTTGTAAGCTAGTTCTTTGCTGTTTTGTTATTCCTACTGCTCATTGCTGTTTTATATCAGTTGTGCAAATTGTAGTTCAGTTACATAATACATAGAACAATAAACAACTCTTCACGCTATTTAGATAAATAATATAGTCGATTGGAATTATTTCTACTTAGTGTCTTCTCAATTTTATGGCAGAAAGTGTGAATGCTTGTATGAACTATTTGTGATATGGTCTGATGCGAGAGACTGTCATTACATTCACCTGTATTGTTGACATACAATCATTACCGTGTAGCACAATCTGATACATATTTATATATATCAATACTCATATCAATACTCCTGTTACACTTGCTAGTCTACCGTATGTATTTTACTGGATATTGTGTACACCGAATTGAGAGTTATGTGCACCATGGGATGGCAACTCATATTTAGTTATGCTACATACATGTATATAGATGTTATATTACATTACGTCATATTCTTTTCTGTTCGATGCAGCGTTCTATATAATAACATTGCTGCTGTAAAAGCCAATGTTTATACCGTCCTAGTGTGGCATCCAGGCATAAATGGCTGCCAGCGCGCATCATAAACAACTCTCAACATGTATGACTTTTAAAGTCAGCCAATGAGTGATATTTTTGATATGACATTTCAGAAGAGTTAATACTGAAATGTAAACAAAATTGAGGTAAAAGTGACAGATCTATAGTCACACAAATTTTCAGTGCGGTCGAGTAGGGTCAGACTTTGTGAGACTACTAAATACATGGCAATGAGTTTCATGTACAATGAAAGGTATCACCAATGATATACAGATGGGGGGGGCTGTATATCATTGGTACTACTAACAACTTTCAAAGTTGCCCTGAGCCATTCTTTCACTTGCAATTATATGAAAGACTTAGGCTATTTATGATATTTCAACCAAAATCCATCATTAAAACCAAACAGGACGTAGACAAGATTGTTATATCAGTAATAATTATAACAATAGTGATAATAATATCAGTAAGAGTTCACAGTCAATGGTTTAACACCAAGATGATTCTATTCTATGATGTTGAATATTCATAAACTAAATATGTGCAAAACGCATATGCGTCACTCTCCATAGATGAGCTGTTTCACCCGCCAGTCAGGTACAAATAGTTCGTGTGTACTTTATAGAATAAAGAGAGTTACGACTGGCAGCACTAATCAAATGAGATTCTTCGTACTGTATTATTGTGGTCAGGTACTCATACCTGCTACTGGATAACTATAAAGGCCGATACAACCTACATCATGAGTCAGATCGCCTAACACAAATTGAAATACCCAAAAAAAGCTTGACTAGAATTTTCAGGTGCGCCATGACCACACTTAGAGGTGGGATAGACAGAGTTATGCACCTGCTAGCCATTGCAGCAGACCAAAGATGCCAAAATGTGACAAGTCTAATAATTTTTGATAAAAATGAGGTCAAATTCCCAAAGGTTTTTTAGCCAAATGTAATTGAAAAATTTCTCAGCATTTCAAAACTGTTTTTGGAATTGAAATCTATGCAATTTAACGTGAGATACAGCTTTTTCATCGAAGTTGTCGTTGGTCAATATAGTCAACACAAAAAACTGAGAAATTTGCTTTCAAAAATGATGGATTGAATTTTAAACAGTATTATTTGTTGATGTTTAAGAAGGTCATAGCAATCGCACACTACAAACATTACATTTTCATGAATGCTGAAAATGACTTGGCTTCACAAAAGTCTAAGCCACATCGGCAAATTTTAATTTGGTAGCCTTTTGTGCACTATATGAAATGCCTAATTTGTATTGAAAATGATATGACCTGTCACATATATCTTGATCTGTTCCTGCCTACTAGATTACATCTCTGTACTGCTGAGAGCTGAGAGAAAGACTTTAAGATCACAACAGCTAGTGTTCCTTAATACCTTTTGCATGCAGTTTTATCGAAAGAGCGAGAGATTTTTATATTAGTATTAATTATTCTAAGAATGGTTTGAAATGCTTGCAGGCCAGCATAGCTTAATGAATAACCACTTTCCTATCAAAAGCTGTGAGCAAAAAGGCTGCCTTGCTAATGAACTTTGGAAAGAAATCGACTCAAGCCTAAAATCATCTCAAGGAAGTACATGTAGTAGTTTGTATTAAACAAGTCTCTATTCTAACATTTGACTGAATTTGTATTACAAATTTATATCTGTTATCTACAAATTTATATCTGTTATTGAAACTTGTTTGAGCTTGTTTCTATTTGTTGTTTGGTATTGAATTATTTGTAGAGTATTTTAGTCCAGGAGTCTTAGTATGTCGATTCCGATATGAGAAGTTGTGGTCTCAATGTTAAGTCAAGGTTGCTGAGATTGTAGCATCTAGCATAATTATTCATGTGGTCTATTCAAAGACCTCTCATACAAGACCTTGGTATATGAATCTGATAAAAACAGATAAGATATCTGCCACCCAAAATAAATATAACTGGTGAGCAAGTGTCAATCTTTACTTCATGAGAGCGTTAAAAAAATCACCTTGCACAGGCATTGAACTCAGGGTATCCCTGTTTTGCAGCCTCACGCAGGACCAACTGCACCAGTGGACTTACTTGCAGTGTTGAGGAATAATTGCACACATAATGATTCTATATGATGATGATAACCTTTCCGGTGCACAGGACTGCCTGGGCACTAGTATATACAAAAAATAAAACAGATTTTGTTAAAATATATTTCATGCAATAGTAAAAAATAAATTGTGGTGTGAATCTATTCTAGTAACATTCATTTTACCCATTCTATAAAAAGTTCTATAAATATCATTTTGTCGTATCTTTCTGGTTTGGACTCTGAACAAACATTTGACGTTATGCATATAGGTCTACAGTACATAATGTGTTTTGTCACTGTGAAATACAAGAAAAAAGCTAAATACATTATGTATAGTGCCAATCATCAAATAAGTAAGGTGGGTTTTACTAAAATGGGTTTGTGCTACAATTAGTGTAGTACATTGATATTGATAATACTGATTTGATTTTTAGATGATAGCAAAGGTTTATAACTTTTCTCAGTTGCTGAACTGAATCAGCAGAATAATTTGTTTTTGTAAATGTTGCCTCCCATAGCAAATCAGTAGCCTAATCTAGGCAGACAGAATTGACATCTAATGAAAAGACAGCTTTTTATCTAGTACGTTCTGGCAGGTGCTGACACCCAAAATGGCTTGCAATAACTATGAAATAGGTTTTTGAAAAGGTGGCATTCTGGCTTCAACTAATAAAACCATTAAATTAATAAAATCATAGATATAGTAAACCCTACTATATCTATACAGTGTATAATATATATAGTTTATATATTTAATTCCTCTGTCATTATTTATACATTGTCATTAATTTATTAGAATATATTGTCATAAATTTATATATATATGCAATATATATATGCAATATATATATATACGCAATATATATATATGCGCAATATATATATATGCAATATATATATATGCAATATATATATATATATATATATATAGGGTTTACTATATCTATGGATAAAACTAAAGCTTGTGTTGACATCGATCTAAGAGTTGTCTTTTCTACGTTGTATTTGCTGGATACCTCCGATGCTGGTATATTTACTTATCAGAAAAGTAAAGGTCGCAAATGATTGGCTAGTTGCCGAGAATTTCACAAGCACACTACCTATCTGCCGCGCCAACACTACGCCTAGCAGTCAATCGAAGGAACACAGTTATAGCCCAGAATCCTAGAAAGAACAGCTACATTCGTTCAAATCCATGTTTAACCGATAATTATCCGTCAACCACGAGCTGATATAGATAAAATCAGCTTTTCGGTTTCTTGGTCGTGGCTAAAGCGTTAGATATGCTTGGATTTGGATAGGTGCTGATCGGGGCTGTGCATCGCTCTTTGAGAGTTTCTTGTGGCGATTATATGGGAATCGTTAACGTAACTGATATATGCGTGATAAAAAATACAACTGTGTAGTTGCAGACTGTAAAACAGGTAAGTACCCACTGATGTGTACTTTTTTATAAAAAAAAGGTTTGTGCATGCTACTATATTATCTTGAGAAATATTAGATGTTCTATTCAGTTACAAAACATAATTTAACAAGCATTAATTTTATATAAAGAGTTGTCTTTTTGTGGGTACTTTATTAGGGATATTTCAATATGATTATAAAAGGACAAATTTTTAGCTTAGCTTTTGGTTATCAAATAACGTGTCACCTTTTATTTTTTACAAAAGCTATGGTTAATGTGTAGAATAATAACAATTGTTATTATTCACAGTTATCTCTTTACTCCGAGTTGTGCCAGGCCCCAAGTCGGCAATGTCTACTAGCTTTGGCGTAAATGGCGATGTAGATGCTCTTGTATGGCTAGTTATCATTGTGGATTTAGATTACTGATATTGACGGCGCGTATGAGTAAATCAGTTTATTTGTTGAAAGGACTTTTATACTTGTAATGGCATGTTTTACAATAAGTATTTAGCTATAAATGATTTTGATATGATCACATGAAGTAGGCCTAACATGAAACGTAAGAAAACGAGAAAACAAAAAGAAATACCGAAGGATGAAAGCGTTTGGCACCTTTAGCGTTCATAGATCAAGCTCATAACATACTTGCATTCATATCTGAATCTCTGCACCTTGAATACATCCTTATTTTCTAACCTGGCAAAATTCCATTTGGTTAAGGGATTCTTAAATTAACATTGGAATTATATGCCAAGTAATGCACATTCACTACATAGATTGTAAAAAATGTAATTCAAGACTGGCTTGATGAATGGCAGTTTTTTAAAGGCAGAAAACATTGTTAGTACATACTATGTACTCCAACTTCAGGACACAAAATTACCGCTGACCTTTTCATGTGATGCAGCTATTTGTGGCCTAGGCAATGATTTATCACATTCAATCACCTTTGCCTCCTCAAGAATCCCGAATGGTAGTGATAAGAATTGTACCCAAATAAGCAGAATGATTATTATGACCGATGTTCTATATTCATATCTGAGTCATTGTCCTTCCAGTAATAGTTTTAATCTCCTGAGACTAATATTTCTATAATTACAACCATGCAGAGATGGGCTGCCATAGTAGCTGCATAAAACTTTAAAATCAATTAAAGCTTAGGCCGTTGGAAAAACTTGGTAGTGCCGAGACATTGAAAAACAGGCGATTGAACCAGCAAAGGGTTTTAAAGCAGCCTTTTTGCGACTCAACATGCTTTGCTTGGCAATTAGAATTTAGGCATTGTGTGTTCTCTAGCTATATAAAGCGTTCAATTAAAATAGTATATGCTTCTATAAATTTTTATATGATTAATAGGAATTTATAATGATGCTATTGATGCAACACTCTACCTCTAGATATATAAAGCATTCAATTGAAATAGTGTATGCTTCTATGAATTTCTATATGATTAATAGGAATTTATAATTAATTGCATATATATGGTAAGCAGCGCTTTCAAACACTGTTTTTCATCTTATTTGGATATGTGCATGGATTACAAATTAACAATCGCACTGTTGTCGCTACCAAGCTGTAGTATTGTTGCTATATAAGTGACTATCCACTCGACTAACTAAAAAAAAGCTCTGTACAATGCATTATTATGACCTCACTTCCTGTGACCCATGAGATCTTTCGAGAACTTTGTTTGAAAGAACCTAATATTCTCACGAAAACATATCTTATCACACAAATAATTATGAGTGCATTGCCATTATACTCAATTATTTTGATACAAATCGCTTAGGAAAGGATGTCTATTGTATGCTGCTGTCTATGCGTACGAGTGGTAGTACAGTCAATTTTTGTTAAAATGGACCCTGTTAGTCCGGATATAAAATAAGACGTAAAAAATTGTACCATAGCAGGTACAACCAAAGTGTAGTTGCATTCAAGCAATTGATAATCGGTTTATAATATTTTTTTTAGTAGAAATTTAAAACATTATTAAATGTAAACAAATATTATATAAATCACTTGTAAGAGTGAGGTGCGTTTTTCAATCATGTCGTTTATGTGCTATTTGACTTTCATGATAGTGAAATATAATTTACAGGATTAATAAATATGTTGAAAAACCCCAAAATTAGTTTGAAAGAGTAGCTACCTTATTTGACAGTAAAAACAATTGTTACAATACTTAGCGTGAACGGAAATTTCCGCAACCAATTTGCTGTTACAGAAGTTGTCTAAGTTTCATTGCTATTTTTAGAAAATTTCCCAGCCTAGAAATTTTGCAAAAATTTCATTCTCACAAAGTACAGTATTACCACTGCGAGTTCACACTCTAGTGCTCTGCAATTTGAGCGGATATTTTTATGTTTAGACAATACAGGCCTCTATTTTTCGGCATGTAAACAGCAGTTCATTCACACGAGGTAAATAAGTATTTACTTACTTTTTGTATTTGAACTGTCATTTTTTAAACGTATGTACGTACATTATAGTGCACAGTATATAATATACTGTATATAGGCATTATTAATGTAAGTTTCCTGTACATATAGACCTATATACAGGCATATCAGCTACACCGGACCACTCACCGCCCCTATTTGTCTGTTTCAATAAGTTCAATTGTATATTGTTATTGCCATAGCTAGATAATCAGCAAATTTTAATATTGGTAAACTTTGTTTTTTTTGTATTCATCTTATTGTAATATTCAAAATCAGTCATTTTCAGCTATATCAGATATATAAAAACTGCCCAATTTTGCTACATGCGCGTATATGATGGGTGTAATCTGTAGTGTAATCAGCAACTAAAATTGGTAGTTGCCAGTGTTTGAACATTCATCCCAACGTATCAAGTCAGACCGAAGAAGGCAAATCTTTGGTTTTGGCATAAATCCAGCATAAATGATCTGTTAGCGTATAAAGTTGTTAAAATGATCATGTCACGCCTCGTTTAAAGATTTCTATTGCTGTATCAGTTCTTCATCTAATATAGTGTGTTCATTATTTTAGACAGCTCCCAGTCAGCCCATTGCTTTTGTCTCTGGAAATACATGGAAACATTTTTTACACTACTATAATGATGAAGCTGATATATGCATCTCTCTCAACATTCACACTAATTCTCATGTACCTCGGTAAGTGAACTTTTGACCTGTATGATTCATTATCACATGACTGATAAGTGTGGTAAGTTATACAGAGCTGAACTATATCTGTCCTGTGATTGCTTGTCAGCCCTCTAGTGTGGTCATTCCTTATTTCTCTTTCTTTTCTTGTTTCTGTCCTTTGCTCCAGTTAAATTTGTTATGTATATATATACTTTTTGGTGTTTTTGCCGCCACGTGGCAATATTCTTTATTCATTTATTTTGTGGTACCATATGTAAAGTAGTTTTTTTTATAAAAGTATTTATGGACTGCCCTATAAAAGTGCATATGTATGTGTATGTCAATCCGCCTGTCCAGCTATAGTGATAAATTTTTAAGAATGAAAATCTGCTGTATACTGGATTTGAACTTACAACCTACAGTTCTGTGGACAACCATTTATCCAGTACACTACACTGTCCAACTGGCAATACGATGGAATAAATTGGGCGCATACCTATTACTCATGCCACTCTTTCATGGCTTCACTGCAGATGCAGTACTAGAAAAATGTGTACCCATATGTCAAATAAAATTGGTTAAAGTCACATGGCCAACAAGACTATTGCAATCCATTTAAAGCTGTCATAGGCAAAAATGCTGGTGCAATATGAACTACACAGACATGAGCACAGTACACTGCAATGAACTAAACGTTATTTAAAAGTTAGAATGGTAAATGCTGTATATGTTAAATAAAAATAAGTTTTCTTTGCGAAGATTTTTTACTACCCGGGCGACACCGGTCATTGAACTAGTATATATATAGTCTACTAGAAATATATATATATACTATAAATGTACAAAATTTATACAAAGAAGACTTGAAACTAGTAAGGCTAGGTATTTTGCTTGGTATAAGCTTGTTTGTTTTTGAATTTCGATGAGTCAGTTTGACGAATTTCCTTTTGCTGCTGCAATTTTACATCTAAATGGTATAAAAAGTTTAATTTGTAAAATAGGTAATGTATGGAACTGATATGAAGACATGTTGGTAGTGTGAAAGTTTTACTAAATCAATTTCAGAATAGTTTTTAGCTGTTACAGTACTGCTAGATTATTATATTAGCAATAAATTGAAATATAAATTTCATTACTGTCTCCAGCCATATTTTTTTGAAGTTTCACTTTGCCAAACTTATATGAAAACTCCTTTATTTCATCATATAATATATATATATATATATATATATATATAGTAGGTTATTTTATTGGCAATAATTTCATTTTAAAAATAGAAATGTTTTTCAAATTAGGTCATACAACATTAGTAAAACAAAAAAAGGCAAAAAAAAGCCAAAGTTAGCCGTTAAAATAAAATAAATAATCTGACAAATACTGTTTAAAACGCCTTTCTCTGCTAAGAGAACGGATATTAGGTGGAAGATTAGTCTCGTGTAGTCTTTAATATCTATAAATCTATGAAATGTTGAAAACTTAGCTTAATTTCACTCCGCATAATCGAAATAGAGACCAGGAAAGTGACGAAGTTGCCTTATTGTTTCTATGATTTTTTACTAAAATCTATTATAATAATTTTATGATTTCTCTTGCAACTTTGATTAAAGCAATATAGCTTCAAGTTGGCTAATAACATAATTGGTAACACTAGCATATTGGATTTTTACAGTAAAGGGTCAGCTGTAGATGAAGTCTAGTGCTGTTTACAACGATTTCAGAATAGATTAGATTGGACACTTGAGAATTAAAATACACTTGAGCTGCAATGATTAGTTGTCTGCCTGTAGCTGCAGTCATCAGATGGGCTCTAAATTACTACTCTTTATACTGATGTGATCGGACTTCTGTAGTTTTATGAATGATCCTATGCTATTCGTTTTAACTTAGTGAAAATGTTACCAACTTACATTTTAGTTAAAATGTTGTAGTTATGTTTTCGTTACATTTTAGTTAAAAACTTAAATATAATTGTTTTTTTAATAAGTTTTTTATGAGTTATTTATGAGTTATACGGGACAGCTATAAGAAACTAAACCTACAATATAGTTAGTGGATATCTATAGATATAAGATATGGATATCTATATATATAGATATAAGATATGGATATCTATATATATAGATATAAGATATGGATATCTATATATATAGATATAAGATATGGATATCTATATATATAGATATAAGATATGGATATCTATATATATAGATATAAGATATGGATATCTATATATATAGATATAAGATGTGGATATCTATATATATAGATATAAGATATGGATATCTATAGACAGAACGTGAAGTTTTATGAACACAGTCAGTAGGATGAGCAATAGCTGTGCAACATCAGCATTCACTAAAGGCTGGTTCACACTATATCACCGTTTGTCAGCGTTTTCCTTTCAGCATTCATCGTTGATTATGTGAACCGTGAACCGATAAAGCAACGTGGACACATCGCGAAAGTTTGCAGCTGTCAAGCTTTCTCGATATTTCGCCGAGCATCGACGACTGCTTCTCAAATGTGAACCCCGTTTGGGCGATAGTAATTCGCGGTCGCGGATTGCTTGATTTATTCATATCCATTGATGATAGTTGCTGCGGGACTAGTATTTAATTTAAGCACGCAAAACAAAGAGATTTCTTCGCGAATATCTAAAAACATAAATGGGAACACTACGTCACGGAGTGTTTCCTGATGCAATCAGGATAGGTTTGTGATAGTGTGAACTTCGTTATCATCAACGATCGCCGTAGTATTATGATATCAACGCCGAGATACGGTGATATAGTGTAAACCAGCCTTATTGGAATGCATTTGTCTATTCCTACCCTTTTACCGTATTCCTCTGTATTCTGCCTATTCTGCAATAGACTATGGAGAGGCAGCTTCTCCATTTGTGCCAATGATGTTCACAAGCATACCCCAGGACACTGCAGTGGTACCTGGGGAGCGAGCCATTATGTCGTGTACTGCCCTCTATGACGGAGAAGAGCCGGATAACTACTCATGGGAAAGAGACTCCAAACTGCTGTCCATGGGACGAACTGGGAACAACAAGTAAGTCAAAGACTAGCCTGCCCTTCAGCAATTCCATTAAATTCATTTAACCTTTATATTGAGTTTCGTTAAGATTCGCCAACCGTTCTGTGATCATGGATCATTTTGTATTAGCCTACCGATTCCGTATGCTAGCTCACCACACTCCCACCATTCGCGTCATAAAATATTTAAACATTGGCCTATAGCCTTATTTCAAACTTGCTTGTTTCTGGATTTGTTACAGGTTTCAAAATCCTGTATAAACTATGCCTAGAATATTTATATTCATCCTTCCACACATATGAGAAGCATCGTTTTTATTCCGTGACACCAACATACTGCATCTGCTATCATATGTTTCAGTTTATGAACTTTCTGTTAATACAACCTTCAATTCACTCTCCTGACTCCTCTACAATGCTATTAGATTACCAACTTTTAAAACACTTTCGTTCACCTTATTCAACAGTTTCTGTCTTCTCATTTTTTTGGCATTTAATGAAAAATATCATTTCATTGATGATTACTAGTGCCAATAAGAAGTTGTACGTACATACGTACACGAGGTGTCATGGCTGAAGGACATTGAAAGCAAAACTTGAGGCTTTGCGGTTGAGCTGAACACCGCAGTTGAAAAACACAAACAGAATCCTTTATCATTGGCATTTGTTCATTTTTTTAACACTTCTAAACTAAATTTTATGATTTCTTGAAAGATTTTTAATAATTTTACCTTTTAAACAATTTTTATTCTAACTTGTTTTATATTATACTAGTTTCTGGCAGTTTCGTGCGCCTTAAGAGATCATAATGCGTAATAGATCTTTCCACAATTATTTACTATTTCGCAAAGAAACCTGGTGGCCGAGTGGCACTTTTGGTAGAGCGGTAAAGCCGGTTATCCGAGTTCTAATCCCGTGCGATGTATTATTTTTTCCTGACCTCTAAGCGTGGCTTTGGACAAACACGGCTCTTATTATAGTAAAGATTGTAGCGACCTGCTTTTATTTATGTCAGCGTTTCCTGTTTCTTTTTCATCCGCATTTCAGATGTTATTTCATAACCTATTCTCTGCCAGTTAACAAAACAGTCACCACAAAAGGCCAGGCATAAACATTAAATGCCACTAGTGCCAACAAGTTTTATGTTATTTTGCAGAGTCATTTTTTGCTAATTTTCCAGTCTGTCTCATTCAGACACTCATGGTCTGACTCTCATTACAGCATTTCTGTTAGAACCTTGGATGTTTGTTATAATCACTGTTTCCATGCTGGGTTAATCTGCAAGTTTGTGGCATTGACAAAATAGAAATGGCAATAAGGCTTGTTACAGACTGAATGTTTTATGCTTGCAAAAGATGTCAATGGCACTTGCGAATGGTACGCAAGAAAATGCTGTGCAAGGTATTCCATTTGAAACGTTTTTCACGCTTCAGTTATCCCTATTTTAAAAACTGCTGTTAAGCGAGGCAGCGGAAGTCGCTATGCCCGCTCTAGCAAAATTCGTTATTTTTTATTAACAAGGTATCCGTATTAATCCATGACATGCGAGTGTTCATTGAAATACGTATCGCGCAGTAACTTAAAGAGTGCACAAATCCGAATCTGCGTCATGGAAGCATAGTGATAGCTATCACGAGGTGCTAGCATAACACTGTTGACAAACCAACATTGCTTGTGCGCACTACAAGATAGCTATAAATTTTAAGGAGTGATTATGCGGGTTGATGTCTGAAAATTGGGCATTATTTTGATGCATCAGTGATTACACACGCCGAGCATGCATACCTGCATACCGACGTTTTCTTCCTAATCCTTCTTCTCAACTCGTTATTTCCTGCACCATCACTGGTTGCTCAATGGCGGATGACGTGACCCTTTCAAGATCTTTTTTTAAAATGCAAAGAGTATGCTCATGGCTAATGAAATTAGGCGCGGAGACGCGAGCAGATGTAAAACTGCCCTGAATAAACACCATCTTGCTGGACTCACTGTTGTCGTCTTCAAACGCGTTTGCTGACTTAGTCTGTGTAGCTACAGTTTAATTGCGAAGTTGGAATAGTATAGAGTTAGCTTGGAATTTAGATAAAGAAAGAGGCATATTTGCCAATCTCTAACCATATACCTGCCTCATTTGGTTTCACTCTGATACATAGCGTATACCAATCACCCTAGTTATCATGGGCAGGTCTTGCCCTTTCTTTTAAATCACTCAGCTCAGGTAACAGTCTAGTGCTATTAGCTCTAAATGTTCATTGTTAGATTAGCGAATCTCTGTTTTCATGGCTATTTCAGCTGGGGATGAATGTATCAAGAATGTGGTATTCTCAATCTGTGACCTTTGCTAAACACTTTGATCTCTGCGGCTTTGTTAGAATCTGGTAAATAGCCTGGCAACCAACTCATTGACAGAGGGAGTGCTGGTCAGAGTTGATGCTTGTGTACATGAGGCAACTCAGGGTCTTTATTTTTGTAGTGAAGACTTCTGGGAAAATAGTAGCATAAATTTTAGCATGTGAGTTACATATTTATTTCAGCATTTCGTAATAGGCTTAGAGGCGGCTTGGTGACTTATAGTACAACAATGTTTGACTTTTCGCGGTTAATCGAGGTTTAAGGCCCTGCGAAAAGTAAAAATCTATGAAATCGAAACTAGTTTTTTTAAAAAATGCGTGTCATAATTTTAACTTTGGAAACTGCTTTCTAAACTTATTGTACTTATTGCGTTAATTTCATATATAATAAGTAAAGTTTCATTTTTGACTGTCAGTTTATATTTCAACATTGGTCCCAGTATTTTTAGTCAAAAATGCACATATGGTTTAGTATCTGGACTTGATCTGGTCTGAATATTTGTGCTTGTGATTAACTAGGTTCGTTGTGATAAGGAAGTCGCGTGTTTGTAAATATGAAAGAGAGAATAACTCTTGGGTTATTACAATGTGTAACTCATGAACATCTTCAGTGATGAGACTGTACTTTTACACTTTGCAAATCGACAAGAAAAACAACGAACCATAATGGCTGCTACCAGGATGATGCTTGCCGAGGCATCTCATTAGGCAAAAGTATGTGAGAGATTTTTGTATTTCAGTTTTTTATTTTTATTTAATATATTTAATTTTAATGAGCATTTTTTACTCTGTGAATTATTGAAGCCGTGAAAGATAAATCACAAACTGGCAAGGGGTTACTGAACAAGCAAATAAAATTGACTATGTGATTATTAATGGTACAAAACTGTAAAACAAATAAATGAGAAAAGTGTAAATGCTAAAACCAATCACAGTTAATCGTCTAATTCCTCTAACAAAGTTGGTTATATTGCTGCTATGCGTGACGAGCTGCCGAGTCATTCTACAATCACTTGAAGATCTCTCTAGCATAAATATTCGACTAAAAGGGCTAGGTTAGGTGATAACGTCATGTCATATGCGAGCAATCACATAGATCACTTTTTCTGTTGTAAAACTAACGATTATGGTATGATAAAGTATTTGATTGTATTTAATATTTAGAGCACCTGGAAGGATGTCATTTGACGGAAGAGGTAACTTTTTGATATTATAGGTACAATGCACCAGGATGCTGCCATTCTGTACTGCTAGGGCATATGAGCCTGATTTATAACTTGTGATGTCACCTCAAATTCACCCAGATGTGTGCACAGAATACCAAATTTGTAAATTGTGTAATTCTAACGCATTTTGTATGGAGAAACATTTGCTATGAAATTTAAAAACATTTTTGTCCATTTTAGAAGTTATTTTATTTGCCAGACAAACACTGTAAAAGTCAGCAAATCTTTATTAGTCAATTCTACTGATATTTTCATCTCATTTTCTGAAAATTTAGTTACAATTTCATAATTTGTACCTGCAATCACTAGTCTTAAACTAATAGTTACTAGGATTGCTAAAATGGAAACCTCTCTACTGTTGAAGTCTGCTTCTTCACAGGAAGCCATCGTCTCGGCTCCACATGACTTTAGCCACTCATTGTAATAATGAATAAGTCGGCCGGTCTAATCAACAGGAGTAATAGTATAGCTATATTACAGACTGGGCCAGTGCTCAAACATTATAACAGTGGGTTTATGAGTTAATCACCAAGTGTGATTTCTTTGCACCCGGATAATCGCAGCAGACAGCTAGTCGCTGCTTTGCTTTCACCGCTGCTCTATAGTGAAGCTAATGCTCATCTCATCCATATACATTCATACTCATGGTTTGCTGGTAATCTCTCTAGGCTTGACATTTAGGGACCGTAAATACTCTATCGAGACTTGGGCTTGTGCAAATGATTAGAGATTGATTGACTTTGTAACTGTTAGCTTCTATACTCTAAAGACTGGTTCACTCTATATCGCTTCTCTACATCGCTATCGAGTCTTCTCAACGATTATTCGTCGACAAGGTGCGGCATGAACTGATGGCATCATCAAAGATACGTCGGGAAAGGTTTCAACTGTCAACATTTGTTGGTAGTTCGCCGGACATTCACGATAACCTGTGCGATGAGTACTATTTCTTTCATAACAGTTGCTCCGAGGCTAGTATAGTATCGTTTCCGCAGCTGCATTATATAATGGGAACGCCATGCTGCACTTAATTCGCTAATGTAAATTGATGGATTTATGATAGTGTGAACATCGTAATGACAGACGATCACCCAAGTATTGTACGATCAACACCGACACATGGCGATATAGTGTGAACCATCCTTTAGCTTCATGCAGATGAGTTACGTTTTTAAAATCGTCTTACGGTACAATTTTGCAGGCTGATACTCAACAATGGTTCCATAATATTTGTATCTGTGGAGGAGGGAGGCCTATCTCCTGACATAGGAACCTACAGGTGTATTGCAGAAAAGGTTGATGATCAGACCAGAGAACTTCATCTTATCGCTTCCCCTGAGGCCAGACTCATGGTCGCCCGTAAGTATAGCATTGTACTCTGTTTTTATCCTTTTCCTTCAGTCCATACCCTAAAATAGGATTTTTTTCAACTCTCAATTTATTAGTATTCACAATAATAAGCTGAGCTGTAGTTGTCAACGGTTCTATATGTAAAATGTGGACAAATTTATGCTGTTGTTAATTGTTACATAGACCACTCAAAACAGCTCTTTCAGTACGTCAATCAGGAAAAACCTTGTGGAGCAAGTATGTCAACCTATCAATTTCTGGTATACTAATTTGTATTATAGTTGGACGGGCAATTCCTGTTATTTTTTTGTGTGATGTCCCATGTAAAACTTTTTCTATCTAATTTTGTTGCTCATCAGAAATCTGGTTTCTAGAATGCCCCTGAGAGTCGGTGTGACGGTCCAGAGTAATGCAACTTACAATTCTAACCTTGTTCAGTACATAGGGGCAGAAAACCTGCTGAGGAATCTCGTTAGGCTGCTACCCATGATGCCTGGTTATCCAGGTGTTTCCTGTGCAAAGACAGGGTTTTCATTGCAATGAAGGTTGGCTGCTTTTTTAAAAAGTTTCACCGCGATAGTAAGCTACTCTATTTGAAACGTACATTAGACTTAACAAATACAGTGTTTCAAGTCCGTACATTCATCCCAAACCTGCCAGTAAGGCTGAGGTACACGACCGTCTGGCTGTGTCTATTAACCGACATCTCTTCAGTTTTTGCACCTCCAATCTGCGGAAGCTGGTTAACACTTAAAAGCCTGCGCCTGAGAGAATTCGGGGAGTTGTGTTCCCACGTGATCCTACGCCCGGGTAAACTTAGCTGTGTAGTTTCGCTTTGCTTTTCCGCACTTCCAGTTTATGTAGGATTACAAAAACTTAGTGGCTTTTTGCGTAAATCATTTTTTGTCTCATTCCGAAGTCTCAAGTCGATTGGACTCTTAGTTCTTGAGATATCACCGAAATACCGACGGCATTTCTAACCGACTGAGAAATGACAATGACTTTTGAAAGAAAATTAGTTTCTCATGGTGCACTGATTAAAATTCTTTGTAACGAAGGAATGGAAATAGACAGAACTAGAAAGCTTCTTCTCAGCAACATAAGTTTTACGCTAGCACCATTTGTTCTATTCATAACAAATATACACACTTTATCAAACTCGGCATTCCGCAAGCATTATGTTTCTTCAGTTCTAAAACATCACTTATTTGAAAGAGGAAAATTTTTTTTCACAGTTTGTGGTTTCTGTTTTTCATTTGAGTTCTACAAGCTTGGAGCTTCAATACGATATATAGTTCAAAAGGGATTCTGCTATTTTGAGTGCTTTTACAGTCGATAGAGAGTTGTTAAAAAGTTTAAAGATCAGGCGACCCGCGTGTATACACAAGACGGCGCTTTGAAATGTTGCTGTCCTACTTGATCATTGGCATGTGCTGTCTTAATTTTCTGTCAGACAACACGATCTTGTGGAATATCTTTGGACAATGCATCTGGAGTCTGTTGATAGGTCGTTTTCAACCCGCTGGCTATCGCTTGAGTCATACGAGAACAATTTTCCAATGAAACCATGTAACGAAATGGGTAAAACGATAGACCAGTTCAGGTTTTTTTTGCTGTCAAGCATTGTTAAATTTCATGAAATCATTAGGGGAGAGGATCAATATGATTGGCTAGTTATACCTTTTGTCGCCTCCCCATTGGTTAAGCTAGATTTATGCTATTGGTCTATTGTTCGCGGGAAAGTAATGATGCCCAGTCCCGCTTAGAATATAACTTGCATTATCATGGGCTGAATCTGTAAGTTGGATTACATGGGCAGAAAGATTTTTTCCTAGGTTTTGTTGAAAATTTGTCCTGGTGTGAACTAGGCATTACCGTGGTTACTACAACCTAAGTGCTACTCTATTCATAATGTTTTATAGACACTGTGTGTCATGTGGATAGCTGCTTATAAACATGCTTATGTTATGCTAATGTATGTGTATTTGTGCTCTTGGGTGTTCATAACCCATCGCAGCTTGCCCTTGTGCTAGTATTATTTGGATATTGTTGTCTGGCCTGTCCATGTTCTTCAATATTGACTAACCATTATATAGCTATTTTCTAATTAAAGGGATTTTTGAGAATGGATTAATTCGAATTATTTATTTATCACGTTTTTACCATAATACGCATTGAGTAATAACTAAAGCCTGCGTTTTAAAACTATATGGCCTCTTTCCTAGCTAACCAGTTTATTGGATAGCTAGCTACATAATTGGGTAATGCTGTTTTCATTTTCATATGTAAATCGCCTATAATTAACTATTCATTTTGTTAGAGATGGCATGAATTCTACAATAATGTTCCAATAAAAATCGTTTTCCAGTTTTTATGCCCATAAATATGAGAATATCTATTATCCTGATAACATATAAGAAAAGTAATTATATTTTTCAGACAGAAAAAACATTACTTTTGTCAAAGCCCATTATGGACTGGTACAATAGAGACCCTATAAATAAAAATGATGTACAGTATTAGGATATGGCTGTAAAGGTTTATGACCCCCCCCCCCCATCAAGCAATGTTATGAATCAAAAGATTCAGGCCACATCTTCATGACAGACAGAACAATTCCTACAAGACTGCTGTAGAGCGTGTTCATTAGAAGCCTCTCTGTATAGTGTTTATATTTGGACATAGCCTCAGGGATATCATGTAGCAACAGTATTAATCGCTCGTCTGTTATTTCCATAGGTGTTGGTGAATTTACTGTGGAGCCAGTGGATATCTCCGGTGATGCTGCCATTACGATTGGTGATGATGCTATGTTTGAATGCAGAAGCGATGGCTTCCCTGCTCCTCTATACTCTTGGACAAAAAATGGGCAACGCATAGAGCCTAATAACAGAGTGCTTGTACATGGTTGGTCTCTTTATGAATATATATGTATTTATTTATGGCTGACCTGCCCATTATGGCTTCAATGTAGTTAGAAATGAACAGGCACAAAATTTTAATAGATTTTACCAAAATGTGTCGGTATATTTCTATCATTTGCGATTGTTTTTAACGATTGAGGTGTAGTAAAATTAGATAGCACTCGTCACATTTGCTGCAATTAACCATTCACATACAATTACTAAAACGCATCTTGTCTATTTAAACTTTCTATTAATGGGGTTGACCTCAGCGGCTGCACCGGAATCCTGATGCCACCTCTGTGATGTAACCGGATGGGTAGGATTAGTCATGCTGTCCTTAGGATGTATATGTGGATGTGGATGGCCAGTATTTTTTTGCACTAACTACCCTAATGTCCTTAGTTGACCACCACGTACATATATATGTATAGCTTCACAGTTTATCTTGTACATAAATATATAGCTTCACATTTTATCTTCAAGTCAGACTAGTTGGAATTGTAGTAGAAAGAAGAACAGGTCAGTGAATTACACCATATTTTTCTGTCAAATTTGAAGAATGAACTATGCTTTATTATTGCTTTGTTTTTGCTTGTTATATAACTATTCAAATATGGATTTTGTCTAATTAGTACTATGTAATTGCAGGCTTCACGGTACTGGATAATGCCTTACTTATTGCTAATAAATCAGTTATGAGGCAAACTTCCAGATCAGTAAAGTCTCCTTAATTACGCAATTCCAAATAACAATCCGAGTTTTCGGGTTTTTTTTTACAAAACCCTACAGAGGTGATCTGACTGCCAGGATTATTTGAAGATTAAAATCGACAAAACCTAGTCACGATTAAAACACTCGGATCAAGTGAACATGTGATTATAATATCTATATCTGCGAAAAGGCCGATCGAATAGAGACGGGTAACGATGCAACTTAAATACAATATTTGATGTCAACTATACCAACTAGTGACGTTATTTTGCGCCTATTTTGCTTCTGAGCATGTTCAACGTCATCAATTTTTGTCGATTTTTCTCTTTAAACATTCTGACCACAGGTGTCCTTTAGCGGAGATATTGCCGAAGCCGAGACCGGGCCGTAGTCTACACACACAAAATAACAACAAAGGTCCACCTAGTTATGAGCAAAAACAAAAGTATCCACTCAAATATCTCACCAATCCGGTGAGCAGCACACACAAAAACTAAACCAATCGACTGAGCCACCCATCATGTCAAAATAATCCAAGTTTCAAGTCATGTCTTACACAACTCACCTTATGGTTTATCAAAAGTTGTCCCAAAGTCCCTATTAATTTGAGACTGTCCAATATCTGTTTTAGAAATGGTCGCCGCTAGCCTAGCCTAACGTCCTGATTCAACATTTTAGTAACTATCAGGCCATTGCTAAAAGAAGGAATCAAAAAGTTCGGGAGCACTCAGCAATGTCCCGATAGTTACTGAGATGTTGAATTAGGACGTTAGGCTAGGCCAGCGGCGACCATTTCTAAAACCGCAATTAGACAGTCTCAAATTAATAGGGACTTTGGGACAACTTTTGATAAACCATAAGGTGAGTTGTGTAAGACATGACTTGAAACTTGGATTATTTTGACATGATGGGTGGCTCAGTCGATTGGTTTAGTTTTTGTGTGTGCTGCTCACCGGATTGGTGAGATATTTGAGTGGATACTTTTGTTTTTGCTCATAACTAGGTGGACCTTTGTTGTTATTTTGTGTGTGTAGACTACGGCCCGGTCTCGGCTTCGGCAATATCTCCGCTAAAGGACACCTGTGATTCTGACAGTCAGATCACCTCAAACATAAAAAACAATCACAAATGATAGAAATATACCGATACTTTTTAGTAAATGATAGAAATAATTATGCTGATACCTTTTGATAAAATTTGTGTAAGCTTATCTTCAGTATATATTTTTGGATGAGGTACAGTAAATATCTGCTACAGCGATTTCCTGTATGATCATCGTTTAGATTACAGCATTTTAAAATTGCATCAATTTATAATAATATAAACATAATATTTTATTTTTTCAACAATGACTTTAATGTTGGAAGAACACAAAAACCAGCTTTGAAGACAAGCGTTCACAATGTCAACTCCAAGCTGCGACATACGGATGTCATTTTGGCGCTGAAACATAGACTTGTGAATTATGATGTCAATATCGATGATTAGCCAATGCTTTAACATGACACAAAAGTGCTTTCGTCGGCAGCCATTCATTTACATTTTCTCCCACACGGTCGCCACACTACGTCATTATGGTTACCCAATATGGGCGATGATTATAACTCAAGGTCAAAGAAGGTTCCACACAAGCTGAAAATGTCTGTGTCGCATTTAGACATCTCGCATTAATTTATGAATGATGATTATAGAATTGTGCCTATCAGTTTGTATGTATCATCTTCTGACATGTATTAGCAAGAAATTTTTTATTTACGCTCTCATTGGAAATTGAAATAATTTGTCTGTAGAAATTAGCTATCCTCCCAAGTCATATGTTAAAATGATGAACGAAGAATCTTTAGTTGAAATGACAACTGAGTGATTTTAATATAATTACAAAATGAATTAAAACCATCATTTATCTTATCTAGCCTCCACTGTGTTCCTCTATCCTGGGTTTCATGCTGTATTGCCGACAAACTTGTGCTGGTAGGAGGTTCCCGAATGGTTGGCCGTGCAGGCAATCATCGCATTTGCCAGTTTAACTCATCAATAACGATGATTGAAATTGATCTAGGAGAGTCGTCAACAGCTGTGTAGGTGGTGTTGAAATATGTAATCGAATTTGATATAAACTGAGTGTTTCGTTTGCGAATCCGATAGTCAGTAGTCGTCAATTGTCAGGTAAATAGAAATCGTCTCGCATTACCAACTGCGATAGAATCTTAGGAGTGTTTGCTTATGTTATTACACATGGGTAACCCTCTTACACCTGTAGCTCTGTTTAGATACCTCTGTGTCCCTTTATTCTGGACTTTATAGTCTGTTACTGAGCACTCTATAATCGCCCTTGTAATGTTTGTCAAGGTGTATCGGGATAACAGTTGTATCTATTGATTTTTCAATGATTCGATCATGTTTGGTTATTGGCTTATCTTGTTATGGCTGATTAATCCATACGAGTTTTACAAGCTTTGAAGTTGGTGTCAAACGACAGTAGCAATTTGTAAAAAATGTTTTAAATCTAATACTTTATTTGTATATATATATATATATATATATATAGATATAGATATATATATATATATATATATATATATATATATAACCCCAACTTTATATGTATATAAAGTTGGGGTTATATATATAGGCCTACACACATATATATATATACATTTATATACGCATATATATATACCCACCCATATATTATATACCCATATATACATACATGTACGTGTATTTACCAGTATATATACTGGCATATATACATAGTTTGTAGTAGCTGATATTATTCATAATATGAAATGTATCATATATTATTGCAAAGAGTATAGATTTTTGTGTAAAACTAACTATATATAACAAATACATTTCTATAAAACAATTATTTCTACATAGCAATAAGCACATTTTACAGTATTACCATTCTAACTAAGGGAAATACCAGTGCTCTAGCTATATGATATAGCATTTCCACAGAGGATATGTCAACATAATACTGTGTCACCACACTGATATCTCTATTCTGAGCGATGGTATGGCCTGACATCAGACCTCTTGTATATTCTATGGTCACTGAAATGTTATGTTGCGGTTAGCTAATACACTAACAGAAGGCCTACTCAGACATGATCAAAGTAATATTTTAATGGACCTGTCATAACTGTTGACTGGAGTATGTCATGCTCATTAATGGGTGTGCCATTTCTGTATGAAGTGCCTTGGCGTCGGATTTTTAGTGAAACTGGAATTTTCATCATGAACACAATTCATCTCATGTCTTCAAACTGATCTCTTCAGCCCAGTTTATGTAGCTTGATTATTTGTGATGAAGTAACATCATTTGCTTAGCCTCAGCTCGCAGTTGCAATTTGACTTTTGCTTTCGTTTGGACTTATTTCAGCTTCTTCTGGATGCTAAATAACTTCTACACTGTCTTCTGACCTGAGATCTTCTTCTGCACAGCCAAACTAGTCGATATTAGCATCCAAACAATTTGTTTGGATAGCAAAATCATTACTCGTAGCCATTTTTAATACATACTTTTTACATTATGACAAAGAAACTTTTAGCCATACATATGCGTGCTAGGCACAAGTATTAGCCTTGAAATAGCAGTCCAGATTGTATCGTAATTAGCCAAGTCGATAATTTTTATTTCTAAAGAATGAAATTATTTCAAAAAAGTGTCTACCAAAAATCAAATGCATAAGGACTGCGACGGGCTTGGTTTATCCAGCGAGTCGCTTCGACATTGTCGTTATTGGTCTTAAGGGTTATAACCAGTTCAGTTCAGTTTGCTCAGTTCAGCTCCAGTTCAGTTTGCTCTGGACTGCAAGGTTTATGACCTAATCGCATGGCTGGGTATATGGCTGGCTGACTATCTCCATCGATTAGTAATGCTGAATTGATGGCATGCTGAGTAAAAGAACAGTTTTTCGAATTAGATTAGTTTCAAAAATGTGAAAAATGGGCAAGCATGATTAGTTATGCAAATCTGTAGATCAGTAACACATTATTATAATCCTGTTACAGGCGTTGCAGCCCTTCCACTTGGTTGAACGAGACTCACTTATGTCTATGATCTGTGTTTTTCAATAATCCCACAACGAAAGCTGACAACTGAATTCATTGAGATTCTGATTTACATAACGAAATGTTTAAAATCTTAGAATGTTGTTCAGAGGTACTTCTACTTGCAAATATCCCTACTTACAAAAGTTTCAGGTTACGAAACGGTTTTTCGAAGGGGTTAATTTCATGAGCGGAGGTATCACCCTAGTTTTCTAATGGGAGTTCGAAAACAGGAGTCAGTGATTGTAACTTTGTAATCTCTCATTTTACCTGATCAAGAAAATGTCTAGAAGACTTAATAAACCAGTTACGACATGATTGGTCTGCTCATTTTCATTTGGGAAAGCTCAATTTATCTGTCGTAAAACTTCAACTTTGTTCGATATATATTAACTTTGTTACGTCTATAGATTAATTTTATTTATGCCGGTTGTTTAAAGCAAGTTGGACGATATCGTTATACACATCTGTATACACATCTTTATACACATCGGTATAAAAATCTGTATAGGCCTATACATCGGTATACAGATCTGTATACACATCGGTATATACATCGGTATACAGATCTGTATACACATCGGTATATACAACGGTACACACATCTGTATACAAATCAGTATATACAACGGTACACACATCTGTATACAAATCGGTATATACAACGGTACACACATCATTATATATATCGGTATACAGAGACATATCGCTTCAGTTTTTGTTTTATATGTAGAAGCATATGTTTTATTTATGGGTGTTTGCTGATGCGCAGCACATTTTATAGCATCGTGTCTTATCAACAAACTAAAATTGAACAAGAGAATTAAATGTAATGTTAAAATATACAATTATGTTATTATGTGACCTCAACATTGTCTCAAGGTGATGTTGATGTCACTCATCAAGATCATGTTGAGATTTCATGATTTTAACGACATATTTCCCAGGTTACAGACAGTTAGTCTACAGTAGTCTGTAGACTAATTGTCTAATTATCAATAGTAGCTTTTCTATTCATGCGTTTTATACATTTTGTGATCATTGCAAAAGCTTTTACAAAAAACGTAAATCAAAGAAACACTACGCACGGGCAGGCATTTGCTAGTCTCTACATAACTATTCCTAATTGTTACCGACAACATATAAACAAATCATTTGTTATTATTGCAAATATTATAGGCTCTTTGACTGGGGTTGGCAGGTTCTAGTTAAACATGTTTACTTTTCTTTAAAATAAATGTTGGTGCTGGGTAAGTATTGAAAATAGCGTACGTCAGCTTGATTAGTGCTGAGCGTAGCAGATTACCTCACAGTCATGACTCCTTTGATTGGAACGACCTTTTTCTCGTGAGCAGTTTATTATTATATTTATTATCAACAATATGTTACAGATGAACTTGCACAAAATTCTAGTAGATTTTATCAGAATACTGTAAAACCTTTACATGAACGCCATGGCGCACTATTTTTCAACCCATTCCTTAGAATGGCGCATTATTAGAGGGCATGTTCAAATAAAGGGTGGCGTTGTATTTTTCAACCCCCTCATCAAAATATTAAGAAGACAAATTATTTGACCCTTTCACAGGCAAATCGAATGTCGCCTATATTTTGTACTCTCCTTTGGATGGAGCGACATTAAGCCTTTTGGATGCAAGAAATTTGCTAACTTACTTCCAACTTGTAGATCTCTAAATAAAAATGCACAAGGAAGGTGAAACGTGTCTCTACCAGTTCATATCTATTTCTTGCAATTAACCTATGATGATCTTATAGCTTGCGTTGCCTAATAATAATCCATCAATCGTTACAAATATATATTCAAGAATGAGTGACATGAACAAGCCATAATTATAATACATGCAGAAACAAAAATTAACATTTTAATACAAAAATTAACATTTTTGAATACAAAAATAGTCGCATCGTTTCCGTGGCCAGTCGCGTTCTGATTGTTGTTTCTGTTTGGAACCATTTCATATTCTTCTTGCTGTTCAATACCTTCCACAATGTCTTCTGACCTCAACCCGTTTTCTGCACAGCTGAGCTAGTCGATATTAGATTCTAACAAATTTTTTAGCAGAGCATAACTTTTATGTGATGTACTTTAGAATACATTTATATACTTCTCACGCGAATAAAGAGAAACCGCCTTCAATCAAAATAGCCTCAAAATACGTAGAAGCACCGATTCCATCATAAATATGCAAACCCTCTTTCACATACATTGAAGTATTATAACCACTTGAGAAGAAGGGACTACAATTAGCCTGATACAGTTGGTAAATTATTAATCTGGTGTCGCATGCAAAGTTTTAACGAAAAAACTTGTAGTCTAAAGACTGAGTTAAACATGCACTTTGTTATGAACAGAAACAACAAACGAATTAATTGTTATTAATGTAATCGAGTCATTATTAGTACGGTTTTGTCAACACTTCTACTGATCACTTTCTATTATGGGTTAGTGAAGATCAAGAATGTCAAATAGTGGCCCTCAAATAGAAGTGGCGTTCAATCAAAGGATAGTGCTTTATTTTTCAACCTTTCTCTCATGGTGATGCTCAAATAGAGGTGGCATTCAAATACAGGTTTTTCAGTACATCAGTATTTTCTATCATTTGCGATTGTTTTTTATGTTTGCAATGATCTGGCTGCCAGGATGTTTCAAAATTAATTTTGATTAAAATTAACTTGATCGCTGTTAAAACGCTCCGATCAAGTGACAACGCGATTGTTCCGTCTACAGCTGCAAAGAGACCGACAGAATAGAAAGGCATTGAGTGACAACTTGAATGCAATAACAGACACAAACTAGATAGTAACAATAACAATAACAGATACAAACTATAAGAACAATAGCAACTAGTGACATTATTTTGCATGTATTTTTTTCGGAGCGTTTTAACGTTTTAGCAATCATGTTTTGTCGATTTTAACCTTGAAATATCCTGGCAGTCAGATTATCTCAAACATTAAAAACAATCGCAAATGATAGAAAAACACTGATACTTTCTGATGAAATCTACTAAAATTTTGTAAGCTCATCTTTAGCATGAGATACAACAAATTTTCTCTCTAACGCAGTTTTACAAGGAGTGATTGTGACCTGGTACTTTTGCGGGTTTTCGTTTTAAAAAATCACTACACCAGGCTGTACATGGCTCAGCGATTTACCCCAGTAATTTGTATACCTTGGACCTGAGCCAATGGAATTAATCCGACAGCTGACAGCTATATCGAATTTTATCCTCAGGGGTATCTGTTTCCTTTTATAAATAAATTATTAGCTAGCCAAAATGTGTTACAATGAAAGAGATCTGTTGCATTAGTAATAAACACTGGACTTCTCTACCAGCGTTAGAGCCAACATTAATTTCTGAGTCTTCATTTTCTTACACCTATTTATATACATCCGCGCTAGTCTTTTCAACGATTGGTTCAGTCATCGTTCCCTGAGCCGATAGGAGATTTTGCGTGTGAAGAGTGGTCTACTGACACACGTACCATAGTTCGTACGTACGTAATTGGTGCGTCAAAGAGATAATCTGGTCGGTAGATCATCTCTTCGATAGATCGACACATCGATAGATCTGCACCTTTATACTGTTCGTTTTTCCACTCTCAATATTCAAATCGTCATGCTATCGATCTTTTTTTATGTTGTATTCGTTACTTTACTGAAATCACTGCAAAAGCATCTTAGCTTTGATCTAGTCTGTGTCCTACAACTAACAACTCGGCATACCATTGCCTAGTAGGAACTTAGTGAAAACTGTATATGGAATGATTTACTACTCAGTGACAGCTGAGAAATGATTTTTCCAATATGCGTTTTTAATTTATGGAACTTTTATGGTTATAAAATGGAAATTAAATGTGCATCTTGAACTTGTAGATAACTTGAAGTGAGGACATCGCTTACTTTCAAGCTGTTGTTAGTTTCAAGTTATTATATACAGCTCACTAGTGCCCTGGTAGTATAGTGTGCTGTCAGAGATCATCAGTTGTGCTGATAACGTGCAGAGAATAACTATGCACACAATTATTCTAGTGTTGTGGAAGTTGGCTGATTGGTATACAACGCTGAACGTCACGAATTCGAATCTCGTTTAATTCAACTTTTTTCCTACCCTCCAACTATGGCTTTTGGACGAACAGACAGACATGGCTCTTACTACAATAGAGATGTTATTTTTGTAGGCGATGGCGAAGTCTTAGAAATCCTGTCTATCACCGAAGATGATATGGCCGTTTATCAGTGTACAGCCACAAACAAGGCCGGCTCTATAACCAGCAGAGAGGCTACACTAAGCGCCAAGGAGTTGTCAGGTAGTGACAGAAGCAGTGATATCTAGAATTATGTTACTGTCTATATTGAGTGCACTCTCACAACAAAAAGGGCAGGTTCTTCTCGTCTGTCGCTGATTACAGAGTTCAGTTTAGTGTTTACCATGCTAGGCTAATCTTAAAATAGCCATTATGCCAACTGCTGTTTGTTTGTTTCCATTGGTTGTATAGGTGTACAATATTTTTGGCAATCTCTCCGTAGAGTCTAATCTCATTGGCTATTGCTGATCGGTGTATGGCCTCATTGGTTACTTTATTGCCAACACAAAATTTTGTCTTATTCCCTCCTGTCTTTCATTCCTTGGGTCGGGCAAGGTCATATATTTCTGTGTGTTAGTAGCATTGTCAAAACGCTGGCAATAGCCAAGCATTTTAAAAAAATTCCTCTATTTTTTTTAGCTTGAGATAATAAATTTGTGGAATAACGGGCTTTCGCAAACGGATCAATACTATAATCAATACTATAATCAATCAGCATATGGGAGACAAGTTAAAAAATTTTTAACGTAAACTAATTAAAAAAATTAACGATTAATTAACTTAATTTTATAAACCTCTTGCATAATTCCTTTAATCTATTTGGGTTAAGGGCTGTTCAGACAGACCCTTGTTAGTAATGGTCCCATTTATTTTTACTTTGTCATCAGAAAAACTTTGGTACATTGTGGAAGCCATCTTGTTTCGTTCCTCCTCAGTTCCAAACGTCTGAAGCGAATGCTTGTTTTCTGTTGCTGAGAGCGTGGATGCACTGAGTGGCATGCTTTGCTTTTATGCTCTGGTAAGCCGTAATTACAAACATATGGCAGCCCAATCATTTATATTTATGATATGTTGTATGCTGTTTATTAGTCTGCTTCCGATAATACACAAGCAATGATATAGAATTATGTCATAGCAGGGGCCTGACAGAGATAATATTATGTAAGAGTTCTGCTGCTCACGAACATGGCATAACATGGCATGCAGTTTCATTTGATCTCGTTCTATAAGGCTTGCAGACTATAAGAACAATCGCTCCATCCCGCAGCTTTAGAGCTCCACCATATGGGCTATCACTGAGCATCTTTGATTGTCTACCTTCTCATTGATCTAGTATAATTATTCCTGAATATCTATTTATATTGCTATGGGCGCCCTATGCACTTTACCCATAGTCTTAGGAAGTGGTAAAGGTCATGTCATGGTGGCTGTCTAGTCGGTAGGTTAGCAAAACATTCTTCTATCCTCTATGTTCTGAACTATAAGAAATGTAATGATGTATTCTGTCTGGCTTTACCGCTAGATTGATTGATATTTGTGGCTATATGATTGAGTCCTTCAACACTAAGTAGTTGGATCGTGTCTCTGTTTCTCAAAAGCACAAGAAAATATCTTAGATCTCAATTTTTTTCTTTTTGAAACCTAAGTCCAGCTGCTCTAAAACAACATACTGCAGTTTCAAGCAGGTACATTCGATACCTGTTTTCGTTGATCATCTGTTTTTTAGATGCTTCCCCCCATTATTGGTAGAAAATCTGTTTCGGTTGTTTTCTTCCCAGAAGTCTTGGTAGCAATGATTTGGTGAATAAAGCATTTGCCTCTAGTGTAGGATAGAATTGAGTACCCTTTTTCTATGAGCTTGCCTTTCTTCATTCTGCCAGTTGGATCAATGCACCTGTCTCCTGCTGTCAAATGCCTGTCTATACTAGTACAATTGAGTGCAACACTCACCTCCTTCCATTTATCTACCGGATCTGTTTAGCGATAGATTTCAGACAAAGAGCTAAGGTTCTTTGCAGAAAGGTCATCATCGGCTGGTTTCTGTTTATCAACTTTTCACATTTTTGGATCATTAAACAAATATGTATGCTAGAGAGAAACTGTTTGTTCCAAAACGCAGGCATCTGGAGTGACAGGGCCCTCTTTGATACAGTAAATGTTAAAGAGTAAATAATAAGTGAAATGTTATTTGTACCACAAGCGTTCAAGTACTGATCAGATCTGGGAGCTGATAAATGGGCTGGCAACAAATGAAGATATTAAAAGTAGCGAAACCCATTAGTTATCAATCAACTGGACCTACTTGGTTGAACTCTCGAGTACAATTGATGTGAAATGCTTGAACTAGTAACAACCTCTACCTCAGTTAAACTCACTGAAGAAGAACAGTGCATGCGAATTTTTGTCCTTGACATGTACACATTCAGCTCGATTATAAATCTTCAGGTCTAAATTGTAAGTGTTTTTAAAAACCCTATTTTCACAACAGTTTTATTTGAAACTGCTGTATGTTGTTTTAGAGCAGCTCGACTTTTGTTTCAAATCAATTTACTTTCTTTTTAGCATGCTTTGGATTTCATTAAAAAATACTCCCAATAATTCCTGATTTTGTACTTTTTATTTATTTTCTTTTTTTGGCATGTAATGAGCAACTTCAATCTGTTGATGACTACTGATGCTAATAAAAAGCTATACGCCCACACTCGTTGACAATTAGCTATTTTCTCAGGACAAAAAAACATGCATAAATGTCAAACTCTGTTTAAACATGCAAATTTGATGCCGTTCTTTGCTGAGTCATCATCAATGTCAGCTGCATCAACTCTGCTAGATTAATCAGTGAAATGTTTCTCTATCTTGCTGTTGGGTGTAACACGCTAAGATTGATCATCTGTGGGGGCTGTGTTTTAGCCAAGACTCCTCTGGTTTTAAGTGGATTTTGTAAGTCGTTAGTTTTCTTCAATCGCACAAACTAATTCGTCTTTTCCAATTGAAAGCAAACAAAAAGTTGTACAAAGTTGTATCGCACAACATTACTTACAAGTTACCCATATAAGATATTGGTTAGCTGAGATAAAATTTGTGTTCAGGTGAGCCGAGTGAGAATTTCATTACTATGCTTATGATATGATGAACAATGCTTTTTGGGTATATAGTCTTACATATATATAACACTTATATACGTGTATATGTAAGTCATATATATATAGCTATAAGACTTGCATAACCTATATATGTATATAAGAGTCACATATATATATATATATATATATGATTTATATATCTTAAGTATATAAATCGTATATGTATATGTCTTATATATATATAGCTATAAGACTTACATAGCCTGTATATAAGATTAACATATACATTTTATACATATATGTCTTATATATACACACTTAAATATGTCATACATACGTATAATGTATATATAATCTCATATAAGGCTATATATATGTATATATAGTCTTCGCTATATATAACTATAACTATATATCTATGTCTTATATATGTATATAAATCATATACATATATAAGTCTGGTCTCTTTGCTTGTCTTCAGGTGAATCCATATGTACATGTAGATTTGTGACAGACCTAATTGTCTCAGAAGGTAACTTGTATTAAGATTTGCTGAGCCATCTGTTCTATCAGCTGACATAGCAGGATTAGTTCTGCAACTACAGATGCTCCCAGTTTCATTGCCTGCACCTCGTAATTCATACTCCAATTGAGTGTCTAATCATCCATACAATGCTATGCTCGCGGATAATGTACTGTTCCTAATCGTTCAAACAACATCAAGGACAGTTCTTTCAACATGAAAATTTGTTCACTGTCTCACATGAACACTGAACAGACGCGCACTGGTTTATAAATCTGTTCATTATTTATTGTTTAGTTATATTGACTCCTGCTTTCATTCATGAGAGGCTATAGTAGTTGTTACTATTTAGTATTTACAACATTTTTGAAAAGCGTATAGTTTAATCTTCTGAGTTGTCCTAAAGCCAAATTCATATTGACCTTGGAATGCCTTCTGCGCAATGTTATAGCATTTAGGTTTTTGTTTAAGGCAAAATTGTAGTACAGTCTTCTAGGAACTACCGACCACGCTCTTTTGACAGCTGCTTATATGATAGAAAGTTGGACTGTTTTATATTTTAGATTATCTCAACTTAAAAGATTTTCACATTTGTTTTCCGCGAAATATTAAAACAGGTTACATAGAAAATATAGAAATGATTGGCCTCCCCTTACTCCTCTCACATTCTGGTCAGCATTGGAATTTCTAAGTTGTTATTACAGATAAGATTCAGTAAAAACATCAGATGTAAAGAAATTTGATATTTTGAGATGGCTGGGATGATCAGTAAACAATTATTCCACAAATGCGTTATTCGGAATTAAAAGAAATTGATTGTATGATCTGTAATCTTCTTTATTATTGCATCGACTTTGTCCTCCTTTAAATATACATATAGACTGCCCTCGGGTTACCATGACCCTATTATACGACTTTTTCCATGTGGAACACGATGGTTTTTCGCCCTCGCAATATAATATCAACAAAGATTTCTCTCAAATTCTAATTTGGCAGTCGGTGTGCTGGTTACGTCGGAATAACGAAGATGTTGATATGCTATTTGCGGAAGTCCATCCCACAACGCATAAAAAGGATACGATGCTCGTTCTCTCTCAGTTCCAGAGTTATTCATTATTAATTGTAGTGAAAATGAAACCAGGATCAGGTATAAAATTTTAGTCGAGGACAATGTTGAAGTTTAGTAAGCTAAATTCATTTAAGTTAAACTTGATGGTTATGTTAGGGTTCTGTCTCGAGGTTAAAAACTACCTACAGCATGTACTGCACATAGTTCATAGTAATGTTACATTTTATTGCGGATCATAACCACCAAAACGCCAAAGTTACTGTAGGTAACTATTGTTACTAAGGTTAACATATTATTTTGTTACCAATTTTCAATATGTGCAGTACGTACGGTATATAAAATTGTGATGATTTTCACCAGGGTATATTTGCATTAGATAATTACTATGGACTTCTATACCTATCTATATGAATTTGTCGCCTTACGATGCAAACACTGGATCGAATTCAAATCGTATGGCGAAGTTCTACTGTATCTGGAAATCTTCAATGCCCTTGAAATACTGTTAGAGCCATTTATGAAGTCAACCAATTCTGAAGATAGTACCAAGGTTGAGTATTTATAGATATAAGGCAAAGAAAGCTGGATGATAATATGAACATTAAACACAAAAATTGATTTGTTTACTGATAATGACTACCATCGCCTCTGAATCTCTTACACGTTGGCAAAGCAAGTAATGTGAAGGTATCATCCACGGCAAAATTTTGACCAACACAATGCTGCTGATACACTAGAGTATCAATAAGAATATAACTATGATCCAACACTTTACCAACAAAGATTGGCTGAAATAGATAAATAAATTTTGGAAGATCATTCCTGTTGATAACATACTGTTCATGAAAGAAAGTTGGTTCCACAAAATCGACTAGATGGTGTTAAAAGATTTTTGTAACGTTGCGAAGCAAAAAATATGGGCTGACAATTTGTACGCATAGAAGTCCGGGTCATTGTTGCTAGGTGAAAGAACTGGTTGCGTGACCTCTACATTGGTTTCTTTGATCGTTGGTAACCGACAAAATGAGATGTCATGGATTTCATTGAAAAATATCAGTCTCATGAAGTGTCATGAACTAACAGGCAAATATAACAAGTTGGCATTTTAGCAAGATCGTCGTTTGCGAAGAGTAGCGAAGTTATGTTCATGGACAGAGCTGATGGTTTCTCAAGTTCATTTTGGTTTAAGCTGAAGTTGTAATTTTCAAAAACACCCAAGCACCTGTTCTAATCTTCCTGTCACGTTACAATGACAGATATATTTATTATGAACAAGTTAGTTACAAGTGGTAATATAGTTATAGGCCTATAATATAGCCACAGTATATAGTACTGGTAGTATAGATCTTACAACAAAAAATAATTTACAAAAAAAATTTGATCGTGACAATTTAATGTTCATCATAGAAATTCCGCGTGTGAATTGGATTAGCAAATGTCTATCATGTGAAGTGACAAGTACTAACAGGTAAATATCATAAGTTGGAATCATGGAATTACAAAGTTGATATTTCACTCATGAAAACCGTCTAATTGACAAGGTAGCTGTGATTGCAGTGAATATCGTCATTGTCTAGCCATGGTTGAATATAGTTATTAACATATAGTAGGGCAATTTCCTTCTCAATCTAAATGCTGGTTTGAGAAGCACAAAGGCTACACAAAGCGTGAACTTGATGGGAAGGACATACTAGTGATTATATCAATTGGAGAGTAGGCAATGAGCTAATCATTCTGACTTGCCTATTGTCTCAGTTAATCTCTGTCCAAGTGTCAACTCAACATTCATTTCTGTTTATCCGCGCCTTTGTTTCTCTATTTCCTTGCATCTGTCGTGTCATAGCCGGTGTGTGCAGCGTGTTTAGATGCCTGCCACTGACATCCTCACTGTAACTGCGCCATGCACTTTTTTGGGGTTACCTAGATAAATAGACACTGGTTTTGTTTGTGTTACAAATTATTGAAATCCTAAACCCTCCAAAATTAAAAATTCAAAAATGTTATCCTTCCAAGATGACTTGTGTTGGTTTCTAATCATAATCTGTTCTAGAAGGCTGTTCGAAAAGCTGTTTGTTCACAATCCAAAACTATTTGTCTTATAATTAATGCAA
Organism: Watersipora subatra; assembly: GCF_963576615.1. Lineage (NCBI taxonomy): Eukaryota > Metazoa > Bryozoa > Gymnolaemata > Cheilostomatida > Watersiporidae > Watersipora > Watersipora subatra. The sequence goes on along the minus strand of NC_088712.1, from coordinate 46,161,996 downwards.
ATACTTTTAATCTGTTACCGGTTTGAAAAAGTTGTAATGAAAGAGTACAGGAACGTACGTACTTCAGCTAAGATCATGCAAAATAAAAAAAATCACGGCAGAAACATTTCTTATCTTATATTTTTATCAACTGTAACATGAATAAGTTGCAATAGAGTACAGTAGGGTATTGAGCCTAGCCTCGGCCTTATGATTTGATCGTAATCCGATTGTTTGGTCAAAGTCTGACGCATAAATCTTTCAAATTTATTGGTCGAAATCTGATTTGGTTGAGATGAAAAATGTTAAAAAGTCGATGTATGACGAAATTGATACAATGCATTCGGCTCCTTATACAGCGTGTAAATGAAAACCACCCTCTTTTATGCTATTTTTATTTAAATTGACGAGATTCAAGGTTTTAGCTTATATACTAGGCAGAGCAAACATGAGGCCAAGATGGGAGCTATTCCCGCCACCATTTACGTTCTGGGTGTAATGTTAAGAATTCTCTTCCGTTCTATTTTCATCTAGTTGACGTAATGATTTATCCTCCATTTTCTTTTCGTTGAGTGGAATAATGGAGAGTTACTTTAGAACGGAAAGTTTGAACTCAAACATTTTATTTTTTTAGAATTAGCAAAGAGTTTTTCCCACAAGATACATACTTCGTTTCCATGATGCGCATGATTCACAAATTTGAGCCAATTCGCAAGTTAACCGCATCATAGAAATGGCATAAGTCCGCAAGCTAAAGGAGTTTTGCGATTCGCAAACTTTTATCGAATCTATCTTGCTTGCGAATTGTGGAAACAGCGCTTGCGAATGATGCACATTAAAATACCGAGCCAGCTATTCAATTTTAAACATTTTTAATACTTCCGTGGTCCTCTCTCGGTCGGGTTTAACGTGTTTGCGTCGCTAACTGCATGGATTACTGCATCGCTAATTATTAATTTATAGCTTACAATTCCTCACCTTTTTTCAACAAGGTGCCGGAGTCATTCCGCATCATGCAAATGTCCATAGAAACATTTAATTCACACGGTAACACAACTCCAAACCCGCATGATGCACTTCATACGTGTCACGGAAACATAGCGATTGGTAATTGTTGAACCAGCCTTGGTGCACTCTGTCTCTCATTACTACTGCTGTCAAACCTTTATTCACAATCACTTCAACAAACTTTACAAACAAAAGTCACTGAACACACCAGACATAAACATCTTTCACTTCCTATATTTAGAACATCCTGACATAAGAATTTCTTCATTAAATATTATTTGTTTGTGTTAGAGTGAAGTTGTTATCATAGACTGTAGTATCACTGGATTAACACCGATGTACGGTGATATAATGTGACCCAGCCCAGAGATGAACTTACACTATTTTTTAAAAATTTCATCCGAAAGTATCACTATTTTTATATCATTTGCAATTGTTTTTGATGTTTGAAATGATCTGATTGCCAGGATGGTTTAAGATTAATATCGATAAAACTCGATTGTGTTTAAAATACTCAGATCAGTCGAAAGTACGATTATGATGTCTGTAGGTGCAAAGAAACCGATAGAATAGGGACCCATGATACATCAACTTGAACGCAATGGCTAATACCAACTATCGCAGCCATAACGACTAGTGACATCATTTCGCACGCATTTGTCTTCTGAGCGTTTTAATCGCGATCAAGTTTTAATCTAGAAACATTCTGGTAATCAGACCATCTCAAACATAAAAAAACAATCGCAAACGATAGAAAAATATTGACACTTTCTGATAAAACCTACTAAAATTTTGTGCGAGTTGATCTTCAAGTCTGTTTACTAGCTGCCTTCTCTCTCAATGATCAGTTGGAAATTTTTGCTCCGAATACGGAGTCACATCGGCGAGAAGAATGGTAATGCAATTAGTATGATACGTTATGACTAACTGGAGTGTGTTATTATATATTACACTTGATATTTACTAATCACCTGCCGCTGCTCTAACAGCCACACTCACTAGCAAGTAGTCTCAATCTCAGCCAGTCATTGTTTGCCCGCTATAGAGACATTGCATCCCAATATAAATAGAGCTTATCGTTGGGCACTGCTGTGTTTAGTAACATAATAAACTATGTAGTAATACTTGACTGCAAACCTTCTGTCAATTTAATACATCAAGTAGGTATGGATAGTACATAGTATTGTCTTCACCATCCCTTTGAACAACCTACTATTTTAAGATGCTTTTTAGATCCTTTTGCACCTGTTTAGCCACTCTTATGATGAAATTCATGAAACTCAAAAAAGTCAAGTTACTGTCGATATCAACATGAAGAATAGTCAGTCACAAAATGGTCTCCAGCATGTATAAAATTAATTGGCCTCATTGTTAAATAGTTACTCCAATTTCATCTGGGATGTTGGAGAATTTATTTGAATTGGAGAAGTTTGATTGTGTATTTTTATCAAGTGTGACACCGAGTAGGCGATTCTAACATTATAAAATGTACAGCTGCTAAAGGTTTTTCTCATCTAACTCACGGAAATAGCCTTGGTTCCTGACCGAAATGAGTAGAAGATAGCTGATGTATTTATGTTAACCTTTTTTGATTATAGGGCCATTGTTTGAAGGCCCGTCGTTTATGGTTAGACCGAGAGATGCCTCGGTAGAACTTGGACATTCTGTGACTCTCTACTGCGCCGTCAGAGGTCGTGGAGATGATGGGAGTAAGCCAAGGGTCAGCTGGCTCAGACAGGGCAGCACTATCGATATAGACAGGTGTGTTGTCTCTACTGTAGTTTGTCAACAGTATTTTCTATATCGGCTATCGCAGGTTTAGTTAGGTTCTTATCTAAGATTAGTTTGCACAATTTACTATCATAAATAATTATTATATATTATAATATTATTATATTATAATATAATATAATATTATATATTATAACTAAATTAAATATTTGTCTAACATGATAGTCATATGTGATGGTAATGATGATGTATAATAATAACAGTAATAACAATAATAATATAGAAATGTCATTAATGATATTATATACTAATAGTGAGCCTGGTGATGCCAGAGATTTTTTTAATTCTCAATCAAATAGCCAGCAGGTGGGGTTTTAAGAGGCTGGTTTTTAGGAACCAGATGAAGTTTTAAATTCAAATATTTCTAGCAACCTGATAGAATTCATGGAGCATATTTGCGTGAAGTTTGGATGAAATCTGTCAAAAACTGTGGGAATGCATAACGTTTACACAGACGGACAGACAGATAAAGTCAAACACTAATTGAGATCTATTAATATAGATGTATATAATAATCTAATCTAGTCTGATCTGTAATATATCTTACCCTCATTTTAGACCTTTGGATAAATATATTTTATTATCATATATCTATTTTGCTAAACAATAAATATAAATATCTATAGCGAACGTAAATAAATGCTGATTTTATAGGGTTAGGATCTATTGCTAGTCACTTTATTTTGGCATTTACATACATGTAATTCCTAGTATAAACTAGCACAATCAAGTAGTATTTAGATGATAATATCTTATTTTTGTATAATTTTATGTTAAAAATCGAATAATTGCTCCCTGAATTGCTATTTTTAACAAAGAAAAGTATTTGATTTGCATGCTTTCATCTTGCAACTTGCATTGAATAATATTAATATGTATATTTTTCTTTTCAAAAATATAAAAGATTAAAATAGTCAGTTTCATTAGGAATAGATGTGTGGTGTGCAAATTATTTGGGTAATTCAACTTGATTAAGGAAAAAAGTTAGTTTTTTCTCAAATCAAGTGTGGAAAAAAGTTTAACTAAACAAACCCTTAATTTTTTTAGTTCTTCTTGGATTAGGGAAAAAGTTTGTTTTTTCCCTAATCCAAGAAGAATCCAACAAAACTAAAGGAAAATAATGTTACTTGAAGATTTTAATGTAATGAAAAGTTTATGACAAGAAACTAAGGCTATAACTTTGTTAGACATAGGCTTTAGTTAAAGTTCATGCAAAGTTCAGCTGAACTGAATTTAAAAATCATCCGTCCTTGTGGTAGGGCCAAGACAGTACACAAGTCTATCTATTTGTAAAATCAACCAGTAACATATATTTTGTTGATTGCCGACCACATTGGTCAGCTGTGGAGAGCACCCCTATACACTCATATACACCCGTACACTCGCTGACAGCCTTCTCTAGCATTGGACCACTAGCTGCTCTAGAAAAAAACTTAGACCAAAGTCATATACGGATAATTTATATTTAAAGGAAATTTGCTGTTCATAAGGATCTCTTATGCTAAAAAATTTTTATATTATAATTTGTAGATATTTCTATAGTTTGATGAAAAGCAAATGTAAATATATATATAGTTCCAATTGAACATATAGAATTTTGGTTTCAGTAGTCTTAATTTAGCAGTTTTTAAATCGTATGCTACATTTACGTATAGTAAACCATTAAGCCTAGTTGCCCTTTATATGAATGATACATGTTTAGCGCTCGTTACTTTGCATCATGTGCGGTAATTTTTATTTTATTTTGTTTTTTGTCCACATTTTATCTCTGTGATCTCCTAGGACCATGTCGCCTGAAGCTCATGCTAACCTGATATAAGAGATGTTTCATTTCTTCAAATGGAAATACTCATGGAACATGATTTTATTGGGATAAAAGTTATTTGACATATGACTGTGTTTAAAACATCCCAACTAAATGCATTCATCAATTAAAAATTTAGAAAGAAGTAATAAAGCTATTCAATTTATTCATTGTTCATGTTGGTGACAAAGAATTTTATCGAACATGGGCTTCAATTGGCATTCAATCATTTCAGTTTATCATATAGTGCCCTTATGTATAACTAGTAATTACATTGTCCTTCAATAGTGCAGACAACTCTAATTTTCAAAATCTTGTCTAACAACAGACAACTTTGAAGACCTAATCCAACTTGGTATTTGAATTGGTTTAGGCAGCAAAGACATCCTTTTTATAAACCTGGATTATAAAATGCTAGCCACCTACCACCAGTCTCGACTAGGATAACTGGTTACTAGCAGCTGTATAAACAGTGTACAATCATACCCTGAAATATGAGTGTCCCAACATATGAGAAGTTGCCGTAGGGCTTATACCTTACACCTTACACTTCGCTATCATCCATTTATCTTTGACCACAAAAGTAAATTTTTATGTCAAAATATGCATTTCAAGATGCTGATTTTACAAAAAACACAGTGTCATCAAAAAGCAAGGAATCAATGAAAAAAGGGCATCTAAGAGGAACTGAGCAACTGCTGGTACTTGCGCCTCACGTTGCTGTTATTTGAATGTTGAAGATTTTTAATCATTTTGCTGTGTAACTTTCATAGGGGTTTGATGATAGGGAAAAAGATCAAGATCAAATTGATATTTTTTCACTATAAAAACTCAGAAAACATCAGATTGTTGCAGATATTGCTCTCCGACGTCGTTGCGTAGTCAAATGAAAAAATTTATTGATTCATAAAAACAAAGCTCACACAGGTGAGCTTAGGGTTTGTCGAGTCCCATGGGAGTTATTTCCTCTGTCATATAATTGTTTACCTATGTTAACATAGAAAACTAAAGATTTAGACATGCCAAATTTGAAAGGCTTGCTTCGGGCATATTTGTACATTTTTGAGCTATTGCCTCCTCACCGTTACAACAGACTTAGTCAAGTCTTGTTTTTATAGACTTCTTGTTTCATTAGGCTCAATAAAGATGAAAACTATTGTTACGTGGGAAATGGCCTAGGGCAGTACAGCTTACAGTGTAATGTTTCATTGATCACTCCTAGTGGTTACGCACTAGTCTTCAGCAACCTGGGGTTACGCTGCATGTCTATTGTCTCGCTAACTACTGTTGTTGGAATAGATTATCGCTACACGCGTGCTGCTCAGTGTAATCACCAGCTCATCCACTAACCGTTCTGTTTGCGTGATTGCACTTGCTGCTGCAACAATAATGAACATGGCAGTCATTATTGTTGCATATCTTAGTCAGTATGTCTCACTGATGTGAGTTATGCTGCTATATAATGCGTGTATACCTTTCGGTGCGTGTGTTAAACCTTCTGAGGATAAGATGGATAAATTGTGTTGACTAGTAGATGACATAGATTTCAGAACTATGTATCGATATAGAAATATTAATCCATATTCAGCATATTTAGGTATTAGGTATGAGGGAGAAATAGGAATCCATATTGGCATATGGTGCAGTGGTGCAGATGACATTAATCCATTCCGGTGTTGGCATCGTAAGGCGAAAATGTCGCATAGAGGGCTAGAGAAACCCGTAGCAATTATCAAATGCAAACACCCCCAGGTGAAAACATCAAAATTTTATATGTACTTTACATCGACATAGTAACCAGCAACTGCAGCCCTAAACAACAATATAGGCAACTTTGGTGACGACCTGTCTAGTAGAGTTAAATCTGTTGCTGCACAGGCCAATACTTAGTACTGATATTGTACTTACGATGACATCTGTATTAGTACCAGCATGTTGGTATTGAACACTTTTGCACAACTTGTTTTCTTCTCATCAAAACTCCAGTTAGGCGATTGCCTGTCAGATAGTGAGAGAAAGTGAGTGAGAGAGGGAGACAGAGAAAGAGGGGAGGGGGGAGAGAGAGAGAGAGAGAGAGGGAGAAATGGAGGTAGAGAAAGAAAAAGAAAAGACAACGAGAAAGGTAGAGAGGGGGAGGGAAGAAAGAATGGGAAAGTGAGAGAGAGAGGGAGAATAAAATTTAGGTAGGAGACCCTTCCTACCCCTACCAATGGTCTTCATTCGAATTGAAACCCAACTGCCAGACCACACAGCTTGTGTTTCATCCCAAGTGTAAATAGCAATTTACAGTGGTGTCAGCAATTTTAATCATATTCGATGAGAGCTCGGTTGCAGGTCATTAAGTATAAAATAAAAGACTACTATTTCTATGGTTTTCATTCCCAGTGAAGACGGACAGTATACGAGGCTCGGGGCTGGCTCATTGGTCATCTCTAATGTATCTACCGAAGATGAAGGGAGATACACTTGTCGAGCTGCTAATTCTGTAGATACGGATGACTCTGAAGTTTTGATAACCGTCTTAAGTGAGTTCACTTCCGTCTACTTTTCTCATAACCTTGTAGAAATGGCTTCCTGTACCGTGTGCCTACTGTAATGCAGATATGACCTTGAACTTTGTAGGCTGCCGACTGTAAGTTAAAAGTTGACAGAGTTATAACTGGCATTGGCTTGGGAAACATATTTCCTCTGTAGTTGTGGTGTAAAGATTGGCATTGACTTGAGGTTTTGGTTTAGTGTTGAATTTGTAGTAATAATTTTCAATACTCCATTTTAAAGATGAGGTTACATTAAATTTTAGTGGATTTTATGAGAAAGTATCGGTCTTTTTTATCATTTGCGATTGTTTTAGATGTTTGAGGTGATCTGACTGCCAGGATATTTCAGTATTAAAATCGACAAAACTTGATAGCGGTTAAACACTCCGATCAAATGAAGGTGGGATTATGACGTTTATAGTTGCCAAGAGACTGACGGAATAGAGACTCGTAACACCGCAACTTGAACACAATAGCTGATATCAACTATAGCAACGATAGCAACTAGTGATGTCATTTCGCATGTATTTTCGGTCTGAGCGTTTTAACCGCAATCAAGTTTTGTTGGTGTTAATGTTAAAATATCCTGAAAGTCAGATTACCTCAGATATAAAAAACAATTGCAAATGATGGAAAAATACCGATGTTTTCTAATAAAATCTACCGAAATTTTGTGTAAATTCATCATTAATTGTTTATTCTGTATTCAGTAGTTTTGAGTTGAGTGAAAACTAGCAGGAGGTACTTTTTAGTTCAAAATCATATTTGTTACCATTTTATAAAGAATCAAATACATTGAATCGTCATGCATTAAGATAGAGAATAGGTAGAGTAGATAATGCAAGTTTATCTTCAACAATGCGGTGTACAGTGCTAGTGCCTTTTGCTTTTTTAGTTGCTCCCTACTTTGTGACACGCCCCACCAATACCTATGGACGGGTGAATGGAGAAGCAGAGCTGCAATGTGACATCAGAGGTTATCCTCAGCCTAGGATTTATTGGCTCCGGGTTAGTATGTCTGTATGCTAGTATGTCTGTATGCTAGTATGTCTGTATGCTAGTATGTCTGTATGTTAGTATGTCCATATGTTAGTATGTCCGTATGTCTGTATGCTAGTATGTCTGTATGCTATTATGTCTGTATGTTAATATGTCCGTATGTTAGTATGTCCGTATGTTAGTATGTCTGTATGTTAGTATGTGCGTATGTTTGTATGTTTGTATGCTAGTATGTCTGTATGTTAGTATTTATTAGTATCAACTTATGTATATTAAGTATGTTAGTATCAAATTTATTCTTAATTGGCTAAGTTTTTTTATCCAATGAATTTGAGTAAGTTAAGCTAATCTAAATCTTTACTATAAAATAAAGGTCTTGTCGATCTCCCTAGAGCCAGCATTAGATAAAACAGTTGCATCATGCTTTCTCACACAATCATGATCTTCAAGCGTACTACTGAAGCGTGAAGGGTGCTATTTTAACCGATTGACATTAAAGATTGGCAAGTACATAAGTATGCACAGAATTATTCCATAGTAGTGCCAGTTGAACGCGTAGTGTAATGGATAGAACAGAACGCCCATCTGCAGACCTGGATGTTTACCGTTCAATTCTTGTGTGAAATGGATTTTTTGTTCCTATAACTTTATCACTATAACTGGACACACGACAGACAAACCAACAAACGACAAACACTGATATTAATATATATATAAATGGAAATATTACGGTGGTTGAATATTGACAATGCAGGTGTTTGGTGCCCTTGTAATTCAACTACCTACCATGTTTGTATAAAAGTTTCTAGTTTTTCTCAACAAAATGACGACATCTGTACAAATGCAAACATTAAGCGCTGCATGCAGTCAAATAATTAGGTGGTTTAAAACAACCTCTCTGAAATGATGTTTGGTATTGAAGGCAATTATAAAGATACTGTTAATAACATTGGAAGGTTTTTACAAATAACTTACAGGAATTTCTATGTTATTCTTTGATATGAATAGGCATATATTTACATTTATGCATTCATGATGCTTTGGTATCCATCTACCAGTGCTATCATAACTGACTTACAAAAGTTGATGGAAAATCTTTTAAACTGATGCAATCTTTGTGATTGGGTGACTCAAACTTGCATATTTTCACAAAAATGTGCAGAATTTCTGATCACAACCTTGTAATTTGTAATTGATATATTTTCACTATATGGCATTACCCTTTTGGATTTACAGAATTCTGATTACTGCCGGCTTGATGAGTATATCAAGATGGAGGGAGGAAACTTGAAAATTATGGGGTTAATGACATCGGATGCAAGTTATTACCAGTGTATCGGAGAAAACTCTGTTGGGACGGTGTATGGTACGGCCCAGCTTTTGGTCTTGGAGGAAGGTAGGCTATCATTGAATTTAGGCTATATAAAGGTAGTATGGCTACTAAAACTCAGATTGTTGCGTGTTTTGTGCATCTCTCATCAGAGACTGAGTGCCTATTCCTCTGCATTGCATATGGCATACCCTTAGAGATCGCCATCTATAGTCATGCCCTTCATCTTTATGATTGCAACACATAATGCTATGTACAGATAGTTGTCCACTTACGACCCGCCGGTTGTAAGTCCCACGGGTGGCTGTATGTTACATAGGTCGTAAGTTGACGACTACCTGTATGGCTGTATGCCGCCAGCTTATGTCTTTAACCCTCCTCCTTCTTCCATGGTGGAGTGTGCTTTTGGGGTGGTAGATTGGATAAAGAGCAATAGGGCACCCAGTTTTGGTATGCTATCCAGGCATGCTTGTACAATGATCTCTAGTTTATCATTTTAGTGCTAAATCTATATTGGCGCTAGTTTTGTCACGCCGTATGGCCCCAGAGTAGTAACCCCAAAATATATGATACACGTGACTAAATTTCAGGAGAGCAAGTGGAACTCGGGCTATTGCCGTCTGATTCGAGCAGCAACAGCACCATCCTACCAGGAGTACCTAGTAATCTTCGTACTATGTTGGTCTCAGACTCTTATGTATCTCTCAAATGGGACTCTTCTATTGGCGCTGCTGGATACACAGTATCAGTTGTTCCTGCGTCTGACCCCAACAGCAGGTGAGTGGATTTTGGCAACCCCTATTGCCAGTTGTTCTTGTGTCTGACCACAATAGCGGGTGAGTGAGATCTGACAACTCCAGTGTGCCAATTGTTCTTGTCTGACTACAATAGCTGGTGAGTGGGATCTGGCAACTCTAGTGTGCCAATTGTTCCTATGTCTGTGTGACCAAATTCAGTTGTGGTTTCTTTATAGTCTGCTGACCGAGTTCTTTCACTTTACAGATGAACATGCACAAAATTTTCAGTATATTTTATCAGAAAGTATCGGTATCTTTCTATCAATTGCGATTGATTTTGATATTTGAGGTGATCTGAGTGTCAGGATGTTTCAAGGTTAAAATCGACAAACCTCGATCACGATTAAAACGCTCAGATCAAACGAAAGTGCGATTATGACGGCTGTAGTTGCAAAGAGACTGACAGAATAGAGACTCGTACTACCGCAACTTGAGCACAATAGCTGATATCAACTATAGCAACGATAACAACTAGTGATGTCATTTCGCATGTATTTTTCATCTGAGCGTTTTAACCGCGATCAATTTTTGTCGATTTTACTATTGAAACATCCTGGCAGACAGATTAAAAAGAAATGCAAATGATAGAAAAATACTAATGCTTTCTGATAAAATCCACTAAAATGTTGTGCAAATTCATCACTAATTGTTTATTCTGTATTCAGTAGTTTTAAGTAGAGTGAAGACTTGTAGAAGGTCCCTTTTAGTTCAGAATCATATTTGTTACCATTTTATAAAGAATTGAAGACATTGAATCGTCATACAACAAGATAGAGGATAAGTAGAGTAAATATTATAGAGGATTAAAACCTGTGTATGACTCTGCTTGGAAGGTTGAGGTCAGCGAACACATCATCTACGGACTACACCGTGCAAGGTCTCCAACCCAGCACAGAGTATGTGTTCAAGGTGTCAGCCTTTAACAACAATGGCCGGAGTGTGCAAACGGTAAGTTTCGACTGTGAGGCCTCAGAGAGGAACCCGCCGCTCAGCTTAAGTAAGCTTCCAGTGTGGTATGCATAAAAATTAAGCTATTTTAAGTAGATAAAATTACATTTAGCCTACTGTATAATGCTTTATAATGTAAATGTACAATAAGGTAGTTATAAGCTGTAATTATGCTCTATGGAGAGTACACCATGTAAGTGTGCTCTATGGAGAGTATAACATGTAAATGTACTCTACGGACAGTATAACATGAGAGTGTACTGTGTAGTGGCAGAAGTAGAGATAATATCTCGTTTCAATGTATCTAGATATTGCATTTAGCAAAACTACAAGTGTTATCAGATATAGTTCATATCATTTATCCTTTTCAAATGAAGTTTTCAGAGATCAATTTAAGTACATTGCTAACACGCAACCAGAAATCAAGAATTCAAATGTTTAGTCATTTGTCAATCACAAAGATTTCAGAAGAACGTAACTGCCATCTTTCTTGTTACCAAGGACTTGCGGAGGTCGACTCATGCTGAAGCTGCGGTGCCGACTCCAGTGAGAAATGTGCAGACTGCATTGGTGACGCACAACAGTATAGATGTGTCGTACACAACTCCCATAGAGACCAATGGGGAGATACGGGAATACAGGTGAAAATTTGACCCTTTTCTGTGATCTTAGTAAACGTCATGGCATGATTTATGTTTAGTTTGAGTTTAAATGCTCTAGTTCATAGCAGGAGGTCTACCATATGAGCCTCCATGCTATAGGCCTGTTGATATCCCTCTCTAAAGACAAGAAGTTGTGTTATTATCAAAGGTTAATTGACTACACAGATTTTCATTTGATTAACAGTAGGAAATAACATTACAGATTGGTGTTTAAATAATAGGTTTTGTGTAATTTAAACTAAACATGAGGTTTTATCAACATTTTCAAGTCGTGAAGACAAACACAAAAATTTGCGATATTTACAAAATATTGACAAAAACAGCTGCGATGCTATATAGTTTATATTAGAATTGCCTTAAATCGTTTATTCGCTCAAATTCCTTATTCATAAAAACAGAGCTAATAGGTTTTAAACAGAAGACTTTTGAAAATAGCAGTAATTTTGTAATTATAATTTGTAATTTTTACGGATAATTTTACATATTTCCAGTTTGTGCGACAACTGAATTCCTTTTTAGCGCACTCCACAAAAAGCAGGAGCAAGCTGATTGGTTTAGTTCTAAAACTAACGCTAAAAAATTAATACGAGGTGTAGAACTATGGTGCAGACCTTTTTGAAGTTTATGGAATCTGCTTCGACCTTGAGTTATAATTATCCGCTGTGTTGGTTGATCAAAACATGTAGTGTAGGGATTAGATGGGGAAGATGTATATGACTGGCAACCAACAGAAGCCCTTTGGTCTTTCATTCATGCATCGGCAAACCATCAGCATTGACATCGTATATCACACATCTATGTTTTGCCGAAAAGATGACCTCTTTTTGTCACAGCTTGGAGATCGCATCGCGAATGTTCGTGTCCCCAAAACTAGTCTTCTGTTTTTCTGATATCAAAATCATTGTTAAAAAACGGAGTATGGTTGTATTGGTATAAATAAATATAATTTTAAAATGCTGTCAGTTAACCTTTAACCTTTAACCATTACTGAGAAGGAAACTCAATGGCTGTTGCAGAAAAGCAGATTGTCTGTTATAATAATGTATACTCTAAAATAGTGTTAAACCTTTTCTTTCCCTTAGAATATACTACTATTCAACCGACCAATCAGAAGAGTTGAGTGTGGTGTCTAGCTCGAACTCTGCATCCATAACTAGCCTCAGTCCGCACACGGAATATCACATTCGAGTCGTGGCATTCAACTTGAATGGACAAGGGATGCCATCATCGGAACTCGATGTTTTGACCCGCTCTGCGAGTAAGGTTTCTCTTGTCTAGAGAATAATAGAATAGAATAATAAATTAATACATTATCTGAGTCATTTTAAATATGACATTCAAATTTGTATTAAAATGATCATTAGCTTTATAGCAAAAATTTAGTAAGTAAGAATGTCAAGGGCAAATTGGTTTCTATGGTTCTTCTTAAGGTGGTTTTCACAAAGTGGGAGCTAGTGCCAGTACTTTGCAGTACTTCTAATTATGGCTACTATAGATGTGTCCCTTTCACCTGTAAGTTCTTGATGTTCTATTAATCCTGAAAGATAATAAAAAGGTATTTTGTAATAAAAAGTATTTGGCTTTAGTGTGAGATTTTGGTTTTACTTTAGTTCGATATAAACAGATTGGCAGATACAAGTAAACGCGTTTGTATGGCAGTGTTTTAGGGCATCAATGGGACGAATAGCTCAGTTCCTGTTTGCTCCACACTTTTTATATGGTCTGATCATCCATGAAAGCTTGCTGTTTGTGTATGCGAAGAGATTTGACCTAAAATGCGTTGTTACACCACATTCCTTTTGTTGGATATTTTATTTAAAAAAGCATTGTTCCAGTAGTGAAATAAATACATTTTGCCGACCAGCTTCAAAACCTATGTTAGAGTGAGTACCCCGAGTCTAGCGTTAAAGGTGTGACGGCAGCAATGTCTACGAAATCACATGTGAAGTCTACAAAATCACATGGGAAAATGATTATATAGCAAGCAGGTTTGTTTCAGTTAAGAATAATTTCCTTGTGGAATAATATATAACCATTTTAGCTTGCTTGAGCCTAAACAGTACCATAGGAAGATGACTGCTAGCTATGTTGATTCTCATAACTCCCAAAATTTACTGATATAGTAATTTAATTCTTATCACTGCATCATTTCCTTTTAACCAAGAACCTTGTTTGAGATAACTCAATATGGCATCCTCATACTTTCTGAGATAACTCAATATGGCATCTTTATACTTTCTGCAACATTCTCTCTCACTCTCTCTGCTTTGCTCTGATACAACCTATGTGTGCGCGGGACAAACTGGTGAATTTGCTGCTGTGTTGTTTTGATACTATAATAAAAAATTGCAAACAAAAGCATCGTTTTCAAGAATTCATTTTAAGAGCTTCGTGTTTTTAACGATGAAATTGTCTATAAAGATGGCCGACAATGATAAAACGAAAAAATGAAGGATTAGTGTTATATCGCTATTGCTCTAGTTCAGAAGTGAAATAAGCGTTACTGTTAGCTTTTTGTTGCTCTTGTAAAACTTTTCCAAATACCGCAAAAATGCGCATTCAAAAGCTCCCATTTTTATTTCCACTAGAGATATAAAAACAGCCCATATTTCAATTTTGGTTATATAAGTATGCTTGAAGTAATACATTTGGTAGCATTTGAATGACCATCACAGACAGGCCAGACTTGGGGAGCTAAACCTGCATTTGTCTTTTACATAACTTAAAATATAAATAATTATTATTGTAAGCTGTTTGTAAACTGCAGCTCACAGCTTTTATCAGAGGTACTTCTGCTTACTTTTCTTTAATCGAAGCTTTCTATAAAAGCTCTATGTTTAAGCACGGAAACACTGACTGTTAAAACAATCGGTGTGTCTGCACACTGTTTTGCATTTGGTTAACTTAATATTTCCTTAGTTGTTTCTCTTGATTAAACTAAGGAAATATTAAGTTAACCAAATGCAAAACACCTTTTGCCATGTACAATATTATGGCAATAGGTCTTTGACACTATTGGCTAACAACAACGTCACCTTTGTACTTTCTGTATAATTATATCATGTCAGCCCTAGGCAGAGTTGTTTTGTTAGCCCCAGGATATGTTGGCTTCATAAGCTTATTTATAATCTGACAGGAAGAAAACCTTGTTTGTCTATGGCTTAACTTAAACCGAGTCTTCCCATCTAGTCGTGTCCTTGAAAACTCGGTTAACCTATTGGGTCTTGAACTTCATGATATCGTGATTTAAGTTTTTGGTGGTGATCTTTAAGATAGTTGGTTTGAAAATTGCCACCATTAAGAGAGAATAAGATATATCGCCAATCGTATAAATGATATAATCGTGTAATGGCGATTTATCTCATTCCTGACGATTTTCAGAGAGATCGATGCTGGAACTAAAATGCATTGACCATTTAGTTTTATAATACGCTCATTCCACGGCCTTCCATGTACCCAGGCATTCATGAAATAATTGTTTCTGTCATGAATGCAAAACAGTTTCTTTTTAAGGTAAATTAGATGAAAAATATTAACAAAAGTTTGCAAGGTTTTTTAAGTAATAATAATAATATATCGCCTATTCGCAATGTCGAATCGTCTAGCGATTTTTAGAAATTGTGAAGCTAATTGCACCTTCCTGAACTTTAGATCTACTCTCGCCTTTATTTATTCTCTCATCAAATAGCATTAAGCTTGGCCGAGATTTGTGTTGCTCTCTGAAGTCTGTTTATCGGTCATCCTAATTAAGAGTAGCTATAGATAATTAAATGTTTACAGTTTGTCTACGTCCTGCAGCTGACAGAGTGTCTGTCTAGCGCCGCTGTCCCCAAGAGTGTTAATTCAATCAAGGGCCTCAGCTTATCTATATCACTGATCTAATAAGCTATGTCGCTTTTCTTTTTCCGTCTGTTGACAGATGTTTCACGTTTTCATATAGGCAGCCTCCGTATTGTGATTACTATTCGTAATTTCACCTAAATAATTAAACTACCATAATGACTAGAGTTGATCTCTTGTCACTTCTAAACTAGCTGAGATCTTCAAATATTTCCAGCTTGTAAAGGACCCTGGCTATTGCTGATACGTGTTGACAAGCCTACAGCAATTATTTTATGATGCCGTATGCTGACCTTGTTAATGAAAAAATCGAGACGGACATGTCTAAAATCAATTTACTTGTATGAATTCAGGCACTTTAGATGACTCGTCATTGATCCATAAGGCAGGCCTATACTACATGACTTGGAGATATGATTTTTGTTGTATTCAAACCTTCATATCAAAAGCAGCTGTTGTAACTCTGCCAGAACTTAAACAATGCCTAGTTTTGAATTCATTGAACAATATTGTCAAAATTAGAACAAGCACACAAATTCAATTTATATTGATTTATTTATCTGTGACAAATGTTACATTTTTACATTTGTGTATTACATGTTGACAGTATGTAATTACATGTACAATGCAGATTCTTCTACAGATATAATAGTGACAAGAACTCGGTACACTTACAATCAAAATTTCATCAAACTGATTAGGCTAAGCATGAGAAATGCTGTTTGATTCGATACATTGATCGTTGGACATCACTGATGATTGGGTTGGTAGCTCGAGCTAAGTTCTTTGGTCACGTGTGATCTATATTTCTACAGAACCCAGTGCGGCGCCCCTCAATGTGGTTGCGGAAGGAACGGGTACTAACTCTATAGTTATAAGATGGGATCCTCCTCCTCCAGACACTACCAATGGTCAACTCACAGGCTACAAGATAAGATACAAAGTGAAGGGCAGGTGAGACAAACCTAATTGCAATCACACTTGCTGAGTGGACTTGATATTTAATGTCTAGAAGTACTCATAATAAGAGGACCGTCTACTAAATATTGTCTGTTTGTGTTGTTAAGTTGTCAACCTTTGCAAGGATATCAGCTGTGTCCGTTTGTTTCACCGTTCGTCCGAAGCCACAGTTGGAGAAAAGATTGCATCGTATGTGATTCGAACTCATGACTTTCAGGATGTTAGTCCAACACCCTAACAACTGTGCCAACCGGCCATTCTTTAGCATTTTTTACAATAACTAGAGGACAGCCTTATAAATATTGGTTTTTGTTATTGTTACTGAATTGTCAATCTTTACCACAATACTTGTATGTCTGTTGCTTGGCTAAGAGCGTTAGAAACAAAGATTGCAAGATCGAACTTGGATATTATAGTTTCTGGGCTTCTTGATCACCTTTCTACATCTAAGAATAATTATGGATGTAGTTGTAACGCATCATGATCTCTCACCGCACACTAGATTGCCAGCAAACTAGTTAACATAATTTAGAGAAAATTCGCAAGTCTGAATCTTCTGACCACCTGATTACATCATCTTCAGGTAAAAAGAGGCGAAGAAAGTTGTTTTGAGCCACAAAGATAAGATCTTATCTAGGTGTGGAGTAAAAGCTGTTTTAATATCTGGTATCTTCATGTTTGTCTATCTCACGTCACTTGTGTCATCTGATGTCACTGTCAATCATGTTATATCGCTGTTGCAATATTTCAGCAGTCACTGAAGTTCCTTACTGGTCTGTTAGAAGTTGTTTCAGTTAAAATGGTTGAATATCATAAAATGGAAAAAAAAGAAGTTTTTTTTACTTAGCTGAAGGGTGAAAGTAAAAACCTTGTAACTACTAAAGTAGTATTGTGTGGTCTACCTTGTAAACCATGGGGGATAAGTGCAATAGAAGTCCCCTAAATGAAAAGTTAGGGGCAAAGAAGGAGGAATTAAAATTTATTAAAATAGATGATTGGATTCTCTATTTACAGTCTTACCGCGACATAAATACCTAGGAGGTGCGTATATAAGTAGGCACCTCTAGTGCCCCAACATATGAGAAAATTGAGATACGAGCAGAGTTTCGAGTGCGTTTATTCCTTGACATACGAGTAATCTTTCAGATATGACCATACGATCTGATTTTGATGGCCACTATATGCCCAAGTATGCGAGAGGCCACTTTCGAGAACAGCATCGCTCGGTTTTTCCCCTCGAAGCAGTAGGAAAAAAGGTTTTAAAAAGGTCGACTTTATAGTCGAAGTTATAGTGAACGTGAGGCAAAAATCTCTAACCCGGAAACGAATAATAAAAAATGAAAATGACAAAATTAAAGTAAGTTTAGTAAAAAATTAAATTTTAGCTTTACCCTTTGGGACCCTATTGGCCTGTACTCCGGCATTGCGTAGGGTGTGTCAGAAACCCTAAAGCCTGGTTCCCATATCGATTGCGTGACTCCGGCGTGACTCCGGCGGTAAAATGCGCAGCAAAACACTTGCGAAGCTAGGCTCGGCGGCATCTGTTCACATAAAAGCCACATCTTTAATTATATCGTAAACATAATTGCGTAATCAAATAAAATGTTCGCTCGCCATGCTGTTCCTATAATGATGACCTTTACCCATACAGTGCATTTCGGGAAGATTTTACCCGTGGCCTTTTGCGAAATTTGAACAGCGCTAAAAAGTTGCGTTGTCGCCAGCTACTACCGGCGGTCCTCGGTGATACCCGGTGCGTAAGTTCCCATTTCACAGCTAATAGCCTGCGGTGCTGTCGCCGGTGCTTTGCGACGTATATGGGAACCTGGCTTATAGACCGATATACTGACATATACATGGCTCTGTTTACAAAAGCTGTTTGTAAGTTACAGCATAAACCAACCATTGAGTTCTTGCACAGGATGTTGGAATGAATATTTCACTTCCATTTTAATGATTTTCAAGTAATTTTTTATCTATTTCCTTCGTTATAATAAAAATTTACTGGGATGATATCGCAAAAAATTGATACGAGTCGTTTGTTGGTATGTCATGAATGATTGCGATGCCGATGAAGAATTATATGATACTAATCATAATTTTGCCAATTGTTTTGTATCATAAAACAATGATGAATGTTCGATGGATAGTATGCTACTGTGAAGATTTTTCAAAGTTGTTAAAATCGTGCTAATTTTTATGGCTTTAGTCCGAAAAACTGTGAGATACATTTTTTTATTTGCTACTGTAAACATTTTTAAAAGCTTTTAAAATCATACTAATTTTTATGGTGTTACCCCAAAAAACTGTAAGATACATTTTGTTTCTCTTTGTTAACATTTCCTGTGTGCTGCTAGGCTTTTTTTACCAGTGGGTTGCCCGACCTTTTTACCAGTGTCTTAGCAAATGTCATTGTATTATGAGCATATCAAGATAGTTTTAATAAAAGCTTCTATACTTCCTATTGTTGGACAATTTGCCCAGGGATACTGACACACATCAGTAAGGAAAGCCAGGGTTCAAAGGGTTAAGCGTGTGTTTACCCAGCTAAATTCATTTAAGTTAAATTCAAAGTTTATGTTACATAAAGTTTAGTGTACCGAATCCCGTTGCTGTCAAGTCTCCCTCAGACAACGTCTGTCTCAAAGGAAAATACTTACAGTAATGTGCGTAGTATTGTTACATTTTATTGCAGTTTTTAACCACTAAATAGGTATTTGTTACTTTGTTAGCGTATGTACTAAATTACAACAATTAAAAACACGTTATTCCACGCAATATCCTGGCACAATATCCTGGCGCAATATCCTGGCTTGTATGGCTTTTCATAGTATATAACGGATCACTTTGTATTTAGTTATTTTATATAGGAAATCGTGCCTTGAGACAAGTAAAATGACATACGAGCTCATACCCAGGACGCATTAAGCTCGTATGTCAAGGTATGACTGTACACCTTCTTTATGACATTAGGTTGTAATATATCAGTGCTGAAAGTGACTGCATTACAATGATGATGAAACAGACACGTAAGAACAATAGACATGGTTTCATGGAATGGTGAAGTATATTTGTGAAAATATTTTGACGAATGTGTTTGCATGAAAGTGTAAACAGAAGCCATCGTGTTTATCTGCATCTTTTGGAAAGAGATTCTGATCTACGGCAGTTTTGTGATGGCTGCGATTAACTATTCGTTTTTGAGCTTATAAGAGCTTGTAATCACATTTCCACATATTTGGCACCTACAACACAGCAGAGTAAGACATGGTGAATCTTTTGATACCAAATAACTGTAATGTGAATTTTGTTGCAAGTCAACCTTTAAGATAAATGAAGTGATAATAGAGGCATACATTATCTACAGGTTTAGCAAGTTAACAGTACAGTTGTAGACATACTATAGAGAATGATTTGGTAGAAGTGAATATCCAAATTAAGCTTGTTCTTTAAGGCTGGATCACGTTGTATCCACCGTATTACTAGCAGATTGGCATCAGCAGTGTGTCGTCATGTCCTCAAAAACTATTAGCTACCTACAGCACTTTATGGTATTATTCTTCTTAAAGCTTTTTGTTTATTGTTATAATCAAGTTCATTTTATCTATGGTGAAATATTATAAATAATATTATATGTTATAATGTTATAAATTATTTTAATGTGTATATTATTTATATTATAATGAAACTACAATTAGTTTTACTTCTTTTTACACTCTAAATACTGAAAACCATTGTTTAAATTTTAAAGATTTTATGGGACATTAATCTCATTGTACCTGGACTGAAAATTACGTGGAATATTCAATGTTCCGCTTCAGCTTGCGTCAATTGCACCCATATTTTATAATATCAAAACAAAAATTTCAATTTCATGTTATTACGCTTGTTTTTTAATGACATTAATTGACATATTATGATGTTTCCGGCATGATAGTTCTGGTGTACTTAAAAAGTTAGGCCTACCTCAAATTTGGAGGAAAATAAATGAAAATAGCCCAGATCACATGACTTGTCATAAACCATTCAACTTTAATACCATTTTCTAGCTAAAATATTACTCTTTTTGGTCTAAGTGTAGATTTTTCACTTGAATGTATATTTATGGTCGGGCAACTCTAGAAAACTGTTGTTACACATAGAGTCGAGGGCAAACAGTCGTCCGTCCATATTCCATCCAATCAGCGCATCAGGTAAACATATTATGAATAGAGTCTTGCAGCGGTTTATCATGTTTGATGTCAGAGCTTAATTGTATTCTCCTGTTCATAACCCTTCATACCCGTACATTTCTCTTTGATCCGCTAGAGAGTACTGGACCTCCTTTAATACATAGCTCATCTGCGCAGCACCTTGACGCTCTTATATTATCCACACCGATCCTCCACCAAACTCTCAGTGTTTTCATTCTTTTATACGTGTACTTAAATACGCGCGGCTACATTTGATCAGTGCTGGTGGTCTAGCTGGATTGGCATATCGCTGTTTTCTTTGCTGAGAATAGGCCTTTGTTATAAGTATACAACGCTACCAGCAGCTAAAGCGGTTAGGGCGTACACTGCTCTGTTTGTTAGTTAGAATGTCAGTAAGATTTGACACGCGGAACAGGTGTCAAGCCTAGTGCTGGTCTTGATGGTGTGTTTCATAAGTATCCATTACTCATTAGTTTCCTACTGCATTCACTAAGTTTTTAACAATTTTATTTGCATGTATATAAAGGAAATCGGTTAGGTATGAGCCTAGAAGTATGTCTTTGATACATGACCGATGCTCATCGGGTTTGCCGACCAACTCGGAAAGTTTTACTCTCTGTTGAATTTTCTCAGGAATTACTCAATTTATCTTGGGCGGTTTGGAAAAAATTGGTCTTTACCGGTAAATACCCTGGGACGAATGGTAAAAAGGAGTAGATTTAATTTTTATCAGAAAAGCATGACAAATTTTAACGTTTTATAGAGAAAATCTAGGTTTGTGTTGTTTATCAACCTTTCAGGAAATTAAATTACGAATAATGAATCAGTTGATGAACTGATGTCAATTCTATCACACCAATTGACGCAGGTTTCGCAGCTTAGAAATAGACTTTTAGTTGATACCGCTCTACTTTTGATGAAAATGCTCCTTTACTGTTTTAATTTCATTGCTACAGGAAGATCCCTGATCATAAAATTTGTGTAGTTCCTTTAGTATATGAATAAAAATGTCATGTTGCTTTTTACTATTAAGACACCTGCCGTGGTTTTTTATCTGGATTAAAGTATTGCTAGAGTATTGTAGCGTTATTGGAGTTGCTTAGTCAAGAATTGGAAATATGCTTATTTCAAGCGACTTCATTAGCTTCAGTATACACCACTTTAGGAATCATAACACAGCTTTGAATTCGCTACTTTTGCAAATACTTAAATTTCGTCGGGGTTACTATCAAATCCATGAAAATAATTGCTCTTCCACAGTTTTACTGACTGGCAGTAAGGCGTTGAAAGATAACTTCATGATATCTGTGTGTAGTCCGCGTCCTCAAGTGTAAAAAGTTTACGATAAACACTGAATTTTGATCTCTTAATTGTACTTCATGTCTGTAATAATTTATGGAGAAGATTTTTCTTATTTGCTTGCCTTTCTTTGGGTACTATTAGGATTTCTTTAATTATTTACATTGCGGCTGCAAATGGATGAGGTACGATATATCAAATCACTTCTAAATTTATTGTTTTTTGATACTTTCTAATTTTTAGCTTGGAGTCAAGGTAGATATCAACACATATACCTTTGTGTGTAGCTCGGCTGTTACCCTGTGGTTGCCTCTACTATTTCTCAATGTATAAGTTATGTTTTTTGGAGTTGTCTGCTGCACGGGTAGCTAACTCCGGAAGCTTGTGCTAAATTTCACTCTTATTTGTTGTTAATGTTAATATTATTTTGCTGTTTTATAAAGCTTTTTCTCTAAACTATATTGTATGTCTGTTGGTGTCAATTTCTTGCATGCTTATAAGTTTGCCTATTTCTTATTTCATGTAATTTGGACTTTCGAGAGTTGGAATGTACACATGTCAGTGTCTCTGGTTTTTAAGGCTTCTTCATGTTTGTTATGAGAATTATTATCAGTAGATTCTAAAGTCCGTTTTAGACCCCACCCTATTTTTGTGGTCAACTTGTTCAGTGCAAAAACTTTGAGTTCACAAACTACTGTTTAAGAAATTTTTGGTTAAACTTAAGAATGAAGTTGTAATTGTACAAGCAGGATTTATCAATTCTGATTTAATTTGAATCCCAATGTTTTTGATTTTTCATTGATAAATGAATCAAGTCATCTATAGTTCACAACTAGTGAATGTGCATTGTAAATTACGGTTGTGATCAGAGACGCATATGTATAAGGGTATATGCGGCGCTTGCCAGGCAATTTCTAGCTGATGTTGGAAGACAATTCTTATTGTGTACATACAGTTCTAGCATCTAGAAACATTTAGTCTACAGCCTTTGTATGACATCATCCTTGCATTCTACAGCATGGCATCTCATGTGTGAAACTGCCTCTCGAAACTAGACACTTGTGGCACTTGTCATACTGCGCTGTGACTAGACACGTGTGGCACCTGTCACACTACAATATGACCAGGCACTTTGGCACTTGCTATATACTGCAATGTGATTAGACACTTTTAGCACTGTTTATGCTGCAACATGACTAGACACTTGTGACGCTTGTCACACCTCAATGTGATTAGTCAATTTTGGCATTTGTTACACTACAACATGACTAGACACTTGCAACACTTGTCACACTGTCATGTAACTAGACACTTGCAACACTTGTCACACTGTCATGTAACTAGACACTTGCAACACTTGGCACACTGTCATGTAACTAGACACTTGCAACACTTGGCACACTGTCATGTAACTAGACACTTGTAGCACTTCTAATACTGCCATGTTACTAAACAAGTTAGACACTTTGACTGATGCTATAATTTGATGCCATTTGGGTATAGGCATATGCTGACTTGAAAAAACATTGGTTGGAGCAGCTCAGCTGTTCTGATGCATGGGCTGTTTTTCTATGTTTGTTCATTTACTCTGTAACGATTTCCACTGTGCTGACACATTTCTTTGTTGCATCGGTGTGTGTTCATGTTTCCTGCTCGTTCATACAGCTCTTCGAGGGCAAAAAGCCACACAACTGATGCTGATGCAAGAAACTACGAGATAAGTAATTTAGAGTCTGGAACTGACTATGTGGTCAGAGTGGGTGCTGTCAACAGCAATGGCACTGGGGAGTTGTCTCCCTGGTTAGATGCTACCACGTTCACTGCTGAATTGGATGGTAAGCAAAACTGTTTTCTGTATGGAATTACAGAAATTGGAATTTTAGAATTTATCAGAAAGTATCGGTATTTTTCTATCATGCACGATTATTTCTAATGTTTGAGAAGATCTGACTGCCAGAATGCTTCAAGATTAAAATCAACACAACTTGATTGTGTGATTAGATCGAAATTAAAATGCTCAGATCAAGCGAACGTGCGAGTATGATGTCTATAGTTGCAAAGAGACTGACAGAATAGAGACACGTAATGCTGCAACTTGAGTGCAATAGTTGATACCAACTATAGCAACGATAGCAATGAGTGATGTCATTTCGCTCTTTTTTCTGAACAATTTAGTCGTGATTAAGTTTGATCGATTTTAATTTTGAAGCATCGTGTCAGTCAGATCAAACATCAAAAATAATTGCAAATTATTGAAAAATATTGATATTTTGTGATAAATCTACTGAATTTTGTGTACGTTCATCTCTAAGCCACATGCGCAGGATTTGCTTATAATGTCCGCTTTTGAACATGCATATTCGTTTAGCATGGGACGCAATTTTATGATTATTTCAGGAAGTTGATAAAAATGTTTCTCAGTTATTACATAACAAGTGGCAACCATGTCTTGTCTGCCGTTTATGACACTACATATTGTTATATAGAGTCTCGCCCGCCAGGACGGCCTCTGCGCCTGCAGGTGGAACCATTCCCGAGAGAGCTGATAGTAAGATGGATACCAGCGAATGACAGCATTCTTGTGCGGCGCTATGACTTGGGCTACGGAACTGTAGCTCCCGATGAAATTTGGAAACAGATAGACCCTAAAGAACGTTTTACTTTTCTCGAAAACCTCGGTGAGTTGATCATGTTTTGCCTTCTGGCACCTTTTCAACTCGACATAGATTTCTTCTTGATTTCTTCTATGTTCTCTTTTATATATATCTGTCGCTCTTTTAAGTTTTCACCTTTCTCAGTTTTTATTCCTCTCGTAGTCTCTAACCTTTTCTATCTCCTGATATCTCCTCTCCTTTTCTTCCCTCTTTTATTTCTTTTTCCATTGTAGTCTGTTTTCAGTTTAATTCCAAAGCTTTAGGTTGACCGAAATACTAGTTCATAAGAGATTGCCACTTACAATACTGAAGACATATTAAACTGACTAAAAAATTAAAAGTATTTGCTGACAGGACATTAATTTCTAAGAACTCACAGATTAAAGTTCTTTGTGTTCTTTGGTAATGTCTGGTAAGATCTGTGCTCAAAAATGAACTAAGCTAGAAAGCTTGTTCACATAAGCAACATAAACTTCAGACTAAAACGAGTTGATTTTTTATTTATAAATATTCATGTTCCTATTTAGCTTTGATGCTCTCTCCATATCTTATTTTGCTCTTCCACCTACCCTTCTATCATATTATTTCCATATTCCTTCACCCATTTTCCTTTTTTGTTCCATTTTTCTTTCTCGCTTCTCTTTTATATCTTATTTCTCTCTTTACTTTTCCATCATTTGTTTGCTCAGAATCTGCGAATGCTCTTCTCTCTATCGCATTTAGTCACCCATATTCCTCAGCTCTGTTAGTGCGTGCTTATACAGCAATATAGTACTCCATTCGACTGGTTGCAGAGCCAAAGACCAACTACGTGATGCAGCTGCTAGCGAGCAACCGAGCTGGCGAAGGCCAACCGATATACCAGCAGACATTCACCAGTGAAGAGGCCAACCTTCCTTCGCTAGACAGCAGGCCTGAGCTCATGCCCCCAGTAGAGATTACAACTGTGGTGGGTGGATAGTTTAGCTTTAGGTCTTCTACTATGGAAGCTACATTCGGACATCTTCCAAAACATCCATTCTTTGCAGTAATTGATTGCAAGAACAATGGCTATATTTGGTGCTAGTTTCCAATAGTCATATCACATGAGAAGTTATAACAAAATTAGAGAGATTATCTAGCATTTCAGGAATATAGTATTTGTGAAGTATTTCTGCTTCGTCTTTGCCTTTTAAATTACAATAAGTTGTAATTATTTTTAGCTGGTTTATAAAATTATCAGCATGATGATGTAAAGGCTTAACCGATAGACTAATAAGCTGCAGTTTTGTGTAGCCGATGGAATTTAATATTTCATTATATATAAGGAAATATAAATATTTAATTATATAATGAGATATTATATTTCATTGTATATATATGTAATGAAGCATAATATTTTATTATATATATATAAATAATGTTCAGGAAGAGGCCTTCGTTAATTATTTGCTAGTTTAAATAAAAATGCTTTATGGCAATTATTTTAATTCGAAATATGTAAGACAACCAAAAATGTTGTTGATACGTGTTGTTTTATGCTACTTTCTCCCTATAAAATCATGTTAGTCCTTACCGCTTTAGGAATTGTCTACTCAATATCATAGATATCTTCTAACTAAAGTACTTATTTACCCATAGATATTGACCTACATGTTCATCTATTGTTTAGGTGTTGTCCTCCACAGCAATCCTAGTTAGATGGCATGACAATACCCTTGGGAACAGACAGAAGAACTCAGATGGGAGAATCTATACAGTGAAATGTATTCCAGTCGGTGGTTAGTATCCTTACCGGGTATTCTCTAGTAATCTCTGTGGTTCCCGAACAGCCGCTTCGAAGCTCAAATTTATGCTCATACTTTGATTACTATCCGGGATCAAACAGATTGAATTGCTAGAACAAACAGCTTAAGTGTGGCAGAATTACAGAGACATTTTACTGTTTGTTATAAGTTTTAGAACAATGGCAATACTGTACTCAATGGTAAGCAGCCTTCAAAGATGATCTTACACAAAGTGTTTGTAATTTTATCAGAACGTTTTGGTATTTTTTATATCATTTGCGATTGTTTTGGATGTTTGAGGTTTTCTGATTGCCAGGATGTTTTAAGGTTGAAATTGATAAAACGTGATCACAACTAAAACGCTCAGAAGAGACATGCTTGAGAAATGACATCACTAGTTGTTATTGTTGTGGTAGTTGATGTCAGATATTGCATTCAAGTTGAAGTGTTACACATCTCTATTTTGTCGATTTTTTTTGCAAGACGTCATAATCACACTTTCCCTTGATCCGAACGTTTTAATTGCAATCAAGTCTTATTAATTTTAATCTGGAAACATCCTGGTACTTTTTGATACTTTTCATCTCTAGAGAGATCTCTACGATGATCCTTGCTTGTAGGTTCACTGCAACGGCGACCTGAATACTTGAACACGACTGGCCTCATCGCCACAGTGGAAGGCCTCAGACCGTACACTGAGTACGATTTCTCTGTTATGCTTACGAGGGATGACAAGACCAGCAGGTACTCTTTCAGCGTACGTGAACGTACTCTCGAAGACGGTGAGTGATTTTCCATTTTTCTTCCACTTGTGAATGACAAGCACCTGTTATATACTAGTATGAATTGGCATAGGTAACATCATAGACAGGTGGCCTAATAACGCTGGTCAGTGATACTCGCACTCCAAAAATGGAGTTGTCTTTTCGTGGCCTCAAAACGGTTCTAAAAACCTAAACCTAAATAGACCTTATTACAATCGTTTAAATAGTTCAGACATTTTTATTATAGCAATTGATTTTTAGCTTTGGCTAACACGATATAGCCTGTGCTTCTATAACAAAGCTATTATTTGTGCTTAGTACGCATGTGCAGCGGTGCCCATTTATAACAGCGTGTCCTCATAAAACTATTCGAGATGGCCTTGTCGATCATAGTGATGTTTGTCTTGTCAGTCTTAGTATTACTTGTTAGTAATAGTGGCACTTGTCAGTCATTGTAGTACTTTTTAGAAATAGTATTACTTGGCAGTCATAGTAGTACTTGTTAGTAATACGAGTACTTGTCAGTAATAGTTGTACTCGTCAGGCTTAGTATTACTTATTAGTAATAGTAGTACTTGGGAGTCATAGTAGTACTTGTTACTCATAGTGATACTTGTCAGTAATGGTTGTGTCAATTAGTCAGTGTTTTAGCATTTTCTTTGCTTTAATACTACATGACTTGGTAACATTTTTATTGCTATTTTCGCTAATTTTATGTAATTTTCTCATCAAATACCCAGCTTGTGTTAGTTTAGACTTCTTTGTATTGCTGTTATCATTGGAACACTTCCCACGTCGGTCATGTTCCCATGCAGCGCCAGGGACACCACCGGTGGGCTTGACCATCAGCAAGATAGAAAATGATCCAAGTCACCTAATTATCAGCTGGGAACCTCCAACCCAACCAAATGGCAGAATCACAGACTATCAGATCTCTTATTCCTTTGACAAGACTATACCTTTTAATCAATGGGAACAAGATGGTAGGTCTTTGAGCCTGAGCAAGATAGTGTGGCTAGTTGCAAGGGATAAGCGGTCTGCTGGTTCACACTTTTTTGCCTATTTCTTTGCTTTTGTGTTAATCCACTGTTTGTAGTGGTCTCATATCATTATTTGGATGCGTTAGACTAGTAGTTAGTGCAGGCTTTTGTATCTCTAGGAGTCTCGGGGCATACGATGAACCACAGATTTGGACCTGTACGCCCTTTTACCATCTACCATTTCAGTATCATAGCCGAGACCAAAGAGGGCCCTTCACCACCATCTACTCCAGTTACCATTCGAACTCCCGATGGTGAGCCACCTTACTTATGATGTTCCGGTGCAGTGACTTGTTGGTTTCATTTTGGCATAGCTGTCTTTAATCCGTTCACCTTATCTTTGTGTTCTAGGTTTTATATTCATCATATTGTCTCATAGGCTAGTCACAAAGTGACCTAAATAGCTCCTATTTGGATTAAAGCTGCTGGAGCTGAAAGACTTGTAACTGAACAGCAGCAGCCGCGCTCAATGTCGAGCTCAATTGAACACCTTCATGAGTAGCAAATACAATTGCCACTTTTTATCACCAGTTTTTGCTTTCTATTTTCGCTAAAAGTTGAATACCTAATAATTGAATAGCTGCAAATGGAATAACTACAAATAGAATAGCTACAAATGGAATAGTTACAAATAGAATAGCTACAAATGGAATAGCTACAAATGGAATAGCTGCAAATATAATTGTTGCAAATGGAATAGCTACAAATATAATTGCTACAAATGGAATAGCTACAAATGGAATAGCTACAAATGGAATAGCTACAAATGGAATAGCTGCAAATATAATTGTTGCAAATGGAATAGCTACAAATATAATTGCTACAAATGGAATAGCTACAAATATAATTGTTACAATTGGAATAGCTACAAATGTAATCATACAAAAATAAAACAAGAAATACCAGGAATAATGTTACCTTCATGAGGTACCAACATTTTTTGAAAAGGTTGATTGAATAATTAAATACTAATGAATGAAATTTTTACTTTACCCTCTCTCAATGATTGTTTACATGGTCAGGGAGCTCTTCAGTGGGAGCTCTGGTGTATACTCATCACAAACAATCAGATATTATTACAATCAACATGTTTTGACTTTGCAGAAAGTTATTCTTTGCGATTTACCTTTTTCATGTTTATTGATCTGATTTAATTTCAATGGAGCAGCATCTGGACTCGGAGGAGCTGGATTAGATGGTGAAGAGTTCACTGGTCACAATATTAGGCATCCAAATGGTAGAACGACGCCACGGAAGGAATTTACCGGTTCAGGTAAAATGGATGCTTTTCTGTTGTGTTCATTTTTAACGAATAGACACTATATGTTCAAATACTGTTAGCATATGTTGCTAGTCAAGCAGAAGTGTTACTTGGATTTAAATCCTAAATAGCATAGTTATCCTTAGTATTTTAACCAAGGAAAATTTGTCGATAAACATATTATGATTGTGGACTACGCTCCAATCCTTATGACCATGGTTGAATCAGACTGAACGCTTTATTGATATTTGTTAATGAAAGAGCACTTGCAAATGGACTTTTGTGTCCTGGCCACAAATCTCTCAGTTTCACCACAGTACTACTACACTTACCATTCCCGTGCACCGTGAGAGATCGTCATGAGTAATCAGTATGTGGAGAATTATTATGAGAAGTGGTGAGGCGCCCGAGTTGTGTTGAGGTAGCGTGTTTGCCTCTGAATGTGATGCTTTCGGTATCATTCCTGTGTGAGGCAATCTTTTATCCTAACGCTCTTGGCCTGGCTTCAGACGGACGGACAGACAGACGAACGGACACTGCTCTTATTATAGTAAAGATTGAACTTATTTTTTCACTAGTATCCATCGCTTTGCATAATCGTAATGACAGTCATACTTACGTTACTATATATACATGCCATACCGATGTTACTATATATATACTTACGTTACTATATATATATATATATTTACGTTACTATAAATATATATACTCTACTAGTTTGCAACTGCTACTAGCCTACTGCTAGTGTCCAATAAACTTGTCAACATATTTTAACTCTGGCCAAGAATAAAACTTAGAAAAATCATATAAAAACCGTCAAAAAATTGGCCTAGGCTGCGTATACCTCTCAATAACCCATATTTCTTCTCAACGCATAATGGTGATGCTAATAATTACAGGGGGAATAATATCTGAAACAGTCCCTACGGAGACTAACTTGATGGAGAAATATCCCTACCTACTCTGGATAATCATAGGCTGTGTGGCTGTCATCACCTTGATCGCTATCACCATTGTCCTCGCAGTCATATGCATGCGACGCAAGTCGTCTGCTCAGGCTAAGGACCTTTCTAGGCAGGATGTAACGAAACCTGCTCCACCAGACTTGTGGATAGACCATGAAAGGGTAAGTCTCTTACCGTATTCTCATTTCCTGTGACAAGCGTGATGAATGTTAGTTAGCGATGACTTACCATTATTTTGAGTGATACTTCATCTCCGACTAGCTAGTTATTGGTATAATCATTGACAAGCTCTACAGGTTACATGGTTATATCTCAGCAACCAAACTAGCCTTAGAGTTATGTTAAATCATTTTTAGCAGGGATTATTATTGTTAATAAAGCAGTTGTTGCCTCCACCTGCAGCATGAGCTTAATGGGAGGAGACAACTTTCCGAAACAGACAATGACACGGATGAGATGACATCAATGCTACAGAGTAATATCGATGTCAGCGCCAGCATGGCTGGAGATGTACCTTATCACGACGATAGCCATTTCTCCTCAATGACCAGAAGTGGAAGACCCGTTATAATCGCACCTAATCCGCACAGAGAAGGTCAGTTGAGCAGTGAACTGATTTTCGAATGATTTGAAGACAGAGCTTTTTTTAATGGCATTACTGTACGTACAGCTGTTACCACGAGTTTTCGTATAGTGGCTTTTATTTTAATTTCTGTCTTGTCCACGTTTAATTGCAGGTATGCCTCGTGCGGCTGTGCCTCCCATTACAGGGGATCCCTCACGGCCACTTTTTCCGAGGACACAGTTTGCTCCTGCCGGGGGCCAGTATGATAGCACCCCTAGAGTGCACGTTGGTGATACATCACAGCCTAGTTCTGGTAAGGTTTTTGTGCGTACTATTATAAACAGTGCCATTTCATAGTGCCTTGGTTGTGCTCTAGTTCCTGAGCTTCTACTGAATACCTTGCCGAACACAGTGAAGCTTTTAGTTAATGCAGGCAGTAGTAGGCTTGGCTTGTGTTTGTGTTAGCAGTCGGATGCGTGTGCATTGCTCGACCTTCCTTGGTATTATCTGCTCATCTTAGGTGAACATTGATGTTTTTTGAAAGTAATCAGAAATGTGATAGCCATTATGATAATAAATATAAAAGTGAATGCATGAAATTTTTTTGAACAGGTCACTTGATTGAGTAGGGCAGCTATTGTTTATGATGAAATGTCTCTATGCGCGATCAGGCCTTTAATTAACCATCAATAATACTTTGATGCTTGGCCCAGAGATACCTTGGGCTGCTGTTTGTCCACCTGATTGTATGCCCTAGAAAATCCGGTCGCTTAGTTTTGCTTTGTTTTTTTTTCCATTTGTGGTAGGGTCACGAAATCTTTGTCACCTTGTAGGTCATACGCTTTCAGTATAATTTCCAAGCTTCAGATCGATTGAACTATTGATTTTTGAGAAATCACCAAAATACTGAGGATATTTTAAAGCATCGAGAAATGAAAATGACTCTTGACAAGACAGTAGTTTCTAATAACACACTGATTGAAACTCTTGGTAACGAAGGATCAGAATTAGACAAAGCTTCTCGTCAGCAACAAAAGCTTCCCAATAAAACTATTTATTTTCTATTCATAAAAAGACACCATCTTTCGGATTCGGTGTACTGTAATCATTATGTTACTTTAGTCGCATCTGGAACACCAATTCTTTGAGAGAGTGTGAAATAAGAATTATATTCATTCTATTTGATTTCTATTTCTTTTCTTTCACTGCTTTCTACAACCTCAGAGCTTCAAGATGATATTCAGTTGAAAAGGAATTATGTTATTCTAAGCGCGTTAACAGTCGATGGAAAGTTATTAAAATGATCGAAGATCAGTGGCCCTGCTTGTATGTATATACAAGGGTGGACCTCAAAGTATTAACACGCACCAAAATATTTTTACTAGTTTTCATGAGGGATGTTCCTTCTGTCCTTGTAGGCTGTAAAGCGAATGATCATTTGATATAATCTAACATCAGTTGATGCTAATGTTGTTTGTTAGATGGCTCTTCCTTGTATGATGAAAGGATGGGACACCCTGTTACCCCAACCGTTAGTCTTTTTTCTC
Organism: Watersipora subatra; assembly: GCF_963576615.1. NCBI lineage: Eukaryota > Metazoa > Bryozoa > Gymnolaemata > Cheilostomatida > Watersiporidae > Watersipora > Watersipora subatra. Next base: position 46,129,284 of record NC_088712.1, on the reverse strand, counting down.
GAGGCCTGAGTCCTCGAGACTTTACCATACGCAGCACTGCAAGTAGCCCTGCTACATCACGCAGAAGTAATGTATATGGAGTGACTTTCAGTTATGCGTTGCGAGTCGATATCATTTTATAGATATTCTACTTCTAGATTTATTTGAAATCTGTATAACAAGCTTGCAGCTAACCGGTTATTATAACATGCTGTACAGCTAACTGGTTATTATAACATGCTGTACAGCTAACTGGATGTTATAACATTCTGTACAGCTAACTGGATATTATAACATTCTGTACAGCTAACTGGATATTATAACATGCTGTACAGCTAACTGGATATTATAACATGCTGTACAGCTAACTGGATATTATAACATGCTGTACAGCTAACTGGATATTATAACATTCAGCAAATCAAACCAAACTGTTTGTGGACGCCTTTGCAGTCGTGAAAATTAACAAAAACAGTTTATTGGATGCTGGTATAGGTGCTGTTGTTAGGGATGGTGCTAGTCATTACAATAACTTGCTTCCACTGAAATAATTTTTAAAATATTTACTAAAACTAATACTTTATGGAAATCTGTTTTTGGCCTTGTGAAGCAGTTGCATGCACTTGATGCTTATGTTGGCATGGTGTTTTTAACCCTTTTGTCAGCACACTAACTGTCAGTAGCTGGTCTTACGGATGTCAAGGTCAAGCATGAGTTTTGATGGATGACTTGTATGCTGTTTATGGCTGGACTGTTCTAGAATGCATTTCTTGCCATTCCAAGCTTTTGTTGGCATACTTGGAACAAATTGCGATCGATGTATTTAATGAGCCACGAAACTTGCCGAGTGAAAAATGAACACGAGCTTGGAATGGAGAATGTCAGTAGATAATCGTGCTGCTTCGCTCTGTGCATGTTGCTCCTTATCTTGTAGAACACTATCACCAGCCACACATGCAGCACCACACACACAATAGTAGGGGGGATTCCCCCCACTCCCCTCACCACATCTTCTCTACCCCACAATCTCCTACCTCATCTGATAAAAGAGGCCACTCTTTGAGGAACTTTCATAAACCTCCTATGCCTACCGCTCATATTCCCAAACACGTCGGTAAGACAACCCCAAGTCATATGAATACTGGCCTTATGCATGTCCGAGGTTTTGTCTCGTAATAGTGATATAGCTTTTGTGATGTCATAAGCCTTATAAGTATGTTTGGTTGCTGACTAATAGCTCAGCTTGGATTGACTGACGACAGCATGAATGTTGACTGTTATGCAGCTTCGTTTAATATAAGCAGAATGATATGCGTTACATGAAAATTTAATAGAATTTTATAGTAAATAGAATTTCATTGAAGTTATCCATATTCAGAGTTGTCTACTCATTATACACATGAACATGCATTATCTAGAGAATCTAATCTCAACAATAATTTACATGCAACAGTCTTCTTGTTGAAGTCGATGTTGTCAATCTATCTATCTAAAAAAACACGAGAACTATAGTGTGTTATGTTGTAAATAATTAAATATAGTATAAATTATATTACTACACAGTTAACAAAATTTAATAATTTATAGTAATATATTATATATAAAAATTATGATGCTCAAGTAGACAACAGAAGTCGAGCAAGTCCCTGTTTCGCTGGTTGTTGAGTAATGCCTCACTTCTCCTTATTAATGGGAACCGTTGTCTGCGTGGTAAATAAAAATTTGTAAAATAGAAACTAATTTTTTAAAGTATGCGTATGTGCCAAAATTTAAACATCAGATCAGTTTTCTAAACATTGTATTTATTTCCTATATAATAAGTAAGTTAAGTAAGTTGTTTTGATTGGCTTTCAGTTTAAACTTCATCTTCAGTCCCAGTATATCAAGCCAAATAATGCGCTTACATAGTACGGGCACAATTCGTACTTTATCTGGTCGGAATATTCATACTCGTGATTAACTGGGTTTGTTGTAAAAAGGAGATCAAGCTTTTTAATTTATGAGATTTATCTATTTCACATATGTATATATTTTAATTTTTTTTGTAATGTGCTTTTTCAATTAATTTTCTTTTATTTTTTAATGAATATTTTTAACTGTGAAGTACTGAAACCGCAAAAGGTGAGCCGCGAATTAGCAAGAGATTACTGTTTATGTTTATTAAAAATGATTGTAACTAAAATATTTTTGATACAATAATTTATTATATGGATAGCCAGAGTCCACAGAAATATCTTATACGCAGGAATAATGCTCTTAGCAATGAACTAATAACTTTGGAACCTCATTCACCATCAAGTTTATAAGTTGACTGGGCTGGTACCTCCATCCACTGTGATAACTTTTTTGTGTGTTTTCTTGACTTACTAGGATTCACGGCCTGCATGAAAAATTTCTATTCCTTGTTATTGTAGTGAAGCCACAACCTTCGAGTGCATTTAGAATGACCAATCAAATGACAGGCTCGTCTTATCAACCGGAGAGCCCAACACAACACGAGGTCGCCAACAGCTCAGCTATCGCGAGTCCCCCGAGTAGCCACAGAGATATGCATCGTAGACCGATGAGACAATCTTCTCAGTCACCTAACCTCACTATGAACACTCTATCAGCTAGTAGAGAAGATTTAAAGTCAAGCATGGTATGTAGCCTATACTTGTTCACTGTACCAGATACTCTTACCTTGTGCGTGAGAAAAACATGGGTGTGAAAGGTGTTTTTGCAATTACATAATTCATAAGGTCTTGACATTTGAGCACAACTAAAAGAAACTGAGAATCAGGTTACGAAATATGAATCCAAAGAGACGGGTCATGCTGTCTCATGATGAAATAAAATTCGTTTGCTTTCATGTCAGGATAAGTACATTCTTGCGTGTGTTGTTTTAGCTGTTACTCCTACCAGAAAGCAAGTGATGCCATATTTGCGTTAAGTAGATGGTTTTAGTATTTCATTTTCATCTAAACCTGTCGCTTCAAATTACTCAATTATCTTGTCAGGTGTTATCTCCCTTCGACGAAAGCCATAAATGATGCGCTTTTGCATTGTAATTGATGAAAGAAAGCAAAATCCATGACTTCCGCATCGATTATGGAGCCGCGAATTATCAGGCATATTTGATTGAGAAAGTCTGAAGTCAGACTACATAGCAGGTCTAATCCTGACAGTTGTCATGGGCTTGTTAATTGGCCAGTTACAGTCAAAAGTAGTCACAAAGTTACATACGAAGTTACAATGTCCTGAGATCTGCATCTTTTGTTAAAACTGTTGGCATGTCTTGGAGCAAGTATTTATATTGGAACCCATTGTTAAAATCTTTACTAACTACAACAGGGAATTAACATGCATAGTATTAAAATAAAAGCCTTTTTTAAAACTGCAAACAAACTAAGTTTATAAGATAAAATATAAAAAAACCCAATTTATGTTAAGATTGATGAAAAGCGGTTTTTATTGTATCAAGTGATGTAAAAGTTTTGAGGCAGAGATAAAGATATGTGGCTTTTTATTCATTTCTGTTTTTGTCATATTTCTTACTTTTTTATTTTACCGGTTTACCTGTACTTTTAATTAGAGGTTTCACTGTACATGTAATTGGAGGTTTCACTGTACATGTAATTGGAGGTTTCACTGTACATGTAATTGGAGGTTTCACTGTACATGTAATTGGAGGTTTCACTGTACATTTAATTAGAGGTTTCACTGTACATGTAATTGGAGGTTTCACTGTACATGTAATTGGAGGTTTCACTGTACATGTAATTGGAGGTTTCACTGTACATTTAATTAGAGGTTTCACTGTACATGTAATTGGAGGTTTGACTGTACACACAAAATAATTGTGATTAGTTTGTTATAAATTCCAATGGTTAACAATTATTGTTTTAGTGTAAATTTCAGTAGCAGTCCAACAATTGTATTTAATTATTACTTACCAGTCTTGTAAGGATTACACACAAAAGCTCTTTAGTAATATAAGTTACCTGCTTGTCATTTCACCTCAGAGATGAGACACCTGCTTGTCATGTCACCTCAGAGATGAGACAACTGCTTGTCATGTCACATCAGTTAACGCAACCGACATCTCAGTTCTTTCCAAAAGTTATTGGGATGAGCTTATTTTCACCAACAATTTGTTTTTAGCTACATCAAGTTCTATTGAACAGCTCTATGGCCTGTTTATTTGCACATTTTTATGTTCAGTTTTCAAATAAAAACCAAACAAGACTCAATTTCATGAGCTATTGAACAAACTAATGTCATAGGTTTCTGTGTTATTCGCACCATGCCACAATTCATAATTAGACGACAATCGAACCTACTCGCGGATTATAACACATGATGACACAATAATATGACAATCAATGTACCGGTAAACAGTTTTGATGTGTCAACTAACTATGTAAATTATTGTATATATGTAACATTTCAAATATGACAACTAGAATGAAGGTACCTTTATGAAGAATGGGAGTTGCGAGATCTCCGAAATATTTCTTAAAACGGCTTATCACAAAAAATTGCTCTCAAAACTCAAGGTTGAGCGTGATTTTGAACCATTTCTATTGCTGGTTTATTTGATAGAATCTGTGAAACAATGAATGGATTGGTTATTTTTTAGTGATCTCAGGGCACTTGGACTAACACATCCATTAATGTATTGGCGTGAAACTTCAGACAAATTGGGAGATTAGTGTATACTAAGTCTCTATACAGTGATAGTATAGCAACACCTGGGTGCGCCAGTGCTGAAGCACCACGCTGGGCTGATAAACAGATCATATTTTCATAGGCAGCTATATTAGAGCGATGGTTGTGCCGACGCCTTTTATTGCAAAATCTATGCGCAGCACAAGTGCGATGATTTAGTCGCTAAGGTCATTTCAATGACACAAAGATGGTGCATCGCATGGCCAGATGGGGTGTCTGTAGGCTATCGCTGCATGTAAACTTCATAATTGTTGGCCAATATAGCCAGTATTTCATCTGCAGCTCTGAACTTCGCGATTTAATTGTTACTACGCCGATTTTAAGAAGACATACTAACATGGCAAAGCATGAAATAATTAGTCTGTGGACCTTCATTCTCACCAAAATCCTCTTTACTTGCAGATGACTCAAAGCACTGAGCAACTTAGTGCTGAAATGGCCAACCTTGACTGCATCATGCAGGACCTTAATGCAATCAAGAATGACTTTGAGAGAACGTAGCTAGTTCTGACCTTGTGGATTGAAAGATATGAGATTATAACCAGACAGCTGGTAATGCAATACTTTCATTTATTTCAAAATTATGTCCATCTTATAACACCTAGTAACTTTTCACTAAGAACATTTATCCCTATACAAAACCAACTCAGTTATTGGCATTTTTTGCCACACAATCATGGTATGGAATTATAATCATGTTTATGGTGTCACGGTATTCAACCGATTGAGAGCTTCCAAGCAATTGAAACATCACCTAGAAAATTTAGTTTAAATTATAGATTTTAATAAAAATTTCAATTTCATATGTAATTTACTATTTATAGCTTTTGTGTATAGCTACTGTTACATAAATCTTTTGCTGAATTGTAATTGTTTTATCTGCACATATTGAACAAATAAATACAGTTTTACAGAATTTTATCTACATCCACGCTTCTTATTTCATTTTGACCGGCAAGTTATGACTGGCACACTCCTGTATTCTCATCTCTTCATTTCTTAACGAGAGGTCTTCACACCCAAACAATGTCATACTCCATTTAGTGTTTGATCCAAGATGCGGTCAGTGTAGACACATATATTCTCTTATCCGCTAGAAAACTCTGAGATGCGATCAAATGTTCTCTTCCTGTTGCTTTTCGTTGTTTCTGCTTTTTTCCTGGCTCTACAAAGGTAAGTCCAGCAATTACAATGCTTTTAAACAGCCTGTATATGATACATTTTTACTAAGCTCTTGCGAACAATGATTGTGCCATATCAATTCCCAGAAAAGGCCACTGTTGGTAGCAGGAATGATATTCAACCTTTAATTGCTCTCTTCAACCGGACATGCCTCTGGCCATCAAGGTTCCTTTGCCACTGGACTCAAACATGCAACAACAAGGCCCTCAAAAACACGCACAGCCTCTCCTTGCTGTAAGCTGAGCAGATATCATACTACGTGTACATCATGGAGAACTCACACAATACCAGATTGATTATAAATAAGATTGCGATAAGTATAGATTTGTTTTATTATCAATAAAGTTGCCTTGCTTGTGGAACTTCAACGCACATATCAAACAAGATCTGACATTTTTTTTATTATCCATGATCAACTCAACCTTTAAACGATCATCAAAATGAGCTTCATAACAATCAGGAGCATGAATGCAGTTGGCTGTACGCAATCGTATCCTATTGACATCGATGGTTTTATCAAGGAGGAAATGCCCTGCCCTGATTTGAGGACATAGAATAAGTCACTTCTTGTTATCAAGGCCAGATGTGCAGATAGAGGTAGCAGAACAGAGAAGTTATAAAAAAAACTATTTCATCTTGTTGACAAATAATAGTAATTTCTAGCCCATAATTGACCAAAGTGTTGGATTTGTACTAGCTTGTTCTCATGCAGTGTAGACAGACAGCTGTAACTAATGCATGTCTTTCTCTCAACTGATGCACAAGCTCCGATAATTTACTCATATCATTGATAGATTTTGCCAAATGCAGAGGTTTGTTTAAAAAAATTGGTAAACATGAATAAGTAAGGCCCTAAAGAGTTGCCTTACCAAAAATTGAAAGAAAAACTGCTTAGCATGAAAATTGACTGCTGTCAGAAACAGACTGCAATATTCTAAACTCACTTGCTTGTCCTGTCAAGTTTCCTTGAATTTGATGTCCCTGTCATGCCTGCAGGTGCTTCTCGCAGACAGAAACTTTTGGCCAGGTGGCCAAGGTGAAGGTTTTTCACATGAAATATGTCTTTCACTTTAGTAGGGTACGTTGCGTATGCCCTTACAAATGATTGGTATGCTAAAATATAAAATAGTCTTGAAAAATGTCTTGCCGTGAACTACCAATTAATGTTTCAGCTGGACTAGACATACATTTCTCATTTTGTATATTGCAAAATGTTGATGAATACTTTTATTTATACTGTTTATATTTAAACTATTTATATTTAAAGTATTTTAGCTGTAGAAGCATCTTGTCTAATGGAGTAAATGTTCATGTTAATATTTAATGAAAATATCAATGTTTGCAAATTGGTTCGGTTTAACAATGCATAGCGATCAAAATACTATTGCCTGTGATATCAAAGGAAATTCCTTCATGTCTAGGTGATTAGTAGTAACTTTTCGCTGAGATTCACTAAGCAAAATCGGACTCACATACATTAAGCATCTAATAGCCCGTGTGCTATATTACACACCTTAATCTTTAATTTATGTATAGACCAAAGAGAAATACGTATTTTATTATATTGTATTTTCTAAAACGATGACAGGTAGCTTAGTAAACTTGATTTAGTGTGCTGGCATTAAAAGCTATAGTGATACATGTTATAATGAGCATTTATCTCCAACAGCCATACTTTTTCATGAATATATATATATGTATATATACAGTGGAACCTCGGTTCTCGAACACAATCCGTTCCAGAAGGTTGGTCGAAAACCGAGTTGTTTGAGATCCGAAACAGGTTTTCCCATTAGAATTAATATATATAAGTTTTAATCCGTTCCAACAGTTTTGATCCGTTCGAATGTTTACCTTTTTAGTATTTTATACATTATTTTATGCATGAAATTGCACATTAAAATGCTGACCAACACATAAAAAGCAATGTATATCTCAGAAAATGTTAAGCAAAATGGCAAAGACACGAATAACATAAACATAACCCAGGCTAATCGTACGTTCGCGTTGTCGTAATCTTCCATACGAAAGATTACGCTAACATGAACGTGTGAAAATAAAAAAAAGGATAAAGAAAAGAATTATGAATAGGATTTTTTACTCGGCTACAGGATGCTCTCTTCTCTTAAAATATCTATCCAATGACACTTGCTTCTGCCTTCTTTTTAGCACTTTTCGGAAGTGGTTCATGATAGTGTCGTTAAAGTCATTGATGACTCTGGTGGCTGCAGCTTTATCGGGGTGGTGGAGTTCGACGAAATTCTGTAACTCGTCCCATTTGCTACACATTTGTTTAATCTCGGACAATGCGACAACAGTTGGTCACGGAGAGAGCGATCTACACCCGTACGCCGCTCAGCATCCCACCCTCACGTACGCACTCACGTGTCGTACCGGCGTTCGAACTCCGATTTTTGTTCGAACTACGAAGCAATAATTTCTTGAATTTTTTGTTCGGACTCCGATTAGTTCGAACTGCGAGTCGTTCGAAAACCGAGGTTCCACTGTATATCTATTCATGGCTTGCATCGTATACTTGCATGTGAAAATATGAAAGGCTCAAGTTTTAGGATATGCCAGATGTGATAATACGTGAATTATGGTGATTCCATTAAAGCTTTTAATCATTTTATAAAATACTTATCAATAATAGTGTTATAAAGTGGTTTTTTGCACGTTATTGAATGATTTCAACGCATTGGAAGTAATAATTTCAAGATATTTTAAAGTTATCTTTTCTTGCCAAATGCAAAATGACCAGGAGATGAAAACTTCTGCAAGGAAAACTTACTCAATATCCAGTGCACCCTTAGAATACAATTACCCTGTTATATGATTTTTTTTCGCCTTATGAAGATTTTTCCGCCTCGCCATTTGAATCTTATTTCACCACACAATGTAACATTACAATGTACTACGTGCAATACATACTATAGGGAGTTCTTACCTTCGAGACAGACCTATAACATGGACGCTGATATTAACTTAAATGAATCTAGCTTACTCCCACATACATAAACATACTTAATCCTAAGTTTTAGTATGTATTTCACTAAACTTCAATTTTTTATTACCAATGTTTCCGGTTTTGTTTTTGCTATAACTTATAGCGAATAACGCTGAACTGAGATAGAGAGCAGGGTTGGTATCTATATCTATATCAAGATATCTATACATCTATATGAAAGAGATTTTAGCAAATAGCATATCAGCATCTTCGGTATTTCGACAAATTCAGCAGTCCAACTGCCAAATTTTAATTTCCAAAAATTTTTTTGTTGATATCGTATGGCGAAAAATGTCGTATGGCGAGGACGAAAAAACATCATGCGTGATATCGTAAGGTGAAAAAATTGTATAACAGAGACATCGTAACCCGAGGGCGCACTGTATCCAATTCATAAATTTTCCATGTTATAGCTCTGAAGGAAAAGACACCAAAAATAACTCACCGGATTTGGCCTGGGCTAGTCTATCTGAAGCATTGTAGGTCCACTCCTCGAGAGATTGCTGGAGAGCCGTAGCCGATTCCTGTATATTACGAGGTGTCTGGCCACTTCCCCGCTTTGCAGGAAGAAGAGACGATTCTTGCTTGCACGCCTTTAGTATACTGTCTAATTCTAGAGGCTTTAGACTGCAAGTTGTGGAGTATGATGAAAAAGTAATGATAGGAATAGTAATGATAGAACAGAAATATCTGGAGAAATATGAACAGCAAAATATTTTAGTGAAGAACAACTCTCACAAAGCATGCTGGAATGTGTTATCAGCGTTTCCACGTACTTACAAATCACAATTGAGGAACGGGATGCGAAAGACATGACAATCATTAAATAGTTATGCTTTAAATATTGTACAAGGTTATGCAAGCCTTAAGATCTTAGATACCAGTACTTAAGAATGTGATGCAAAATAATAAAACAGTCACTATGGGAGACTCTAAGTCAATGCATTAAGTACGTTATAAATTGACATACCTCTATAGCTACAACTATTTGCTCTATTGCAACTGGGCTGCTGCTCATTCCTCCCTAACTTATATAATCTTGTGGTTAGACTTATTTTAAATAGAGAAATATCTGCACAAGCAGATGATATCCAGTAAACCCGAGTTGAAAATCGTAAAGCAGTGAACCTGACACATTAGGTCATACAATTGTAGTTTAACATAATACCTGATTCTAGAAGCACTGAGAATGTCCAAGTATTTTATCTCACTAGGTAAAAGGAAGAGAAGAGAACTCCCAGCTCCTCCTATTCTGGCAGTTCGTCCTACCCTATGGGTGACAGCAAAGAGCAGGCTGATAGATTATATTTGCTATAGTCTATAAACATGCTAATATCTCTGACTTCAGACTAACAATACAGAATATTACTCAAAATTATGTACATATACAAACATTGAAGCTTTATTCTGAATTATTTTATTTTTATTTTATTTACAGCTGAATACAAGTAGAATAAACATATTACCTGCATAAATAAAAAACAATTAGCCTTACAATCAATTTTATATAAACAATGATTTTGAGAGAATCATACTTACAAATTAGCCAAATTTGTCAACTTGAGGCAGGTGCTACCCTGCCACCAGGCTGAACAAGTTGATAATGTTGAGAGAAGCCTAGTAAATACCAGTATTCATGTTTGAAGTAAAGAAAAAACAAACAGTTTGTACTGCAAATCATACAAGTTAGATGACAAGTGAAGCGATGATGTCATAGTCTAGTACAACAAATTTATACTGCAGGTACCTTATATAACTATCTACTTTTTACAAAATTGACATCTTATCATTAAATAGAATGAAGTAAGTTTTTATTGCACCACAAATCATGAGCAGAGCTGGAGTTAACCCCTCTTATTCATTGATCGCGCTACGGCGAATAGGAGAAAAAACCCTCTCACCTGTGTACATAAAGTTCTGTGGTGGCAGGAGGAGATAACTGAATAATCCAATCAACCTTTTCGATATCCAATCCTCTAGCAGCAACATCCGTGCACAATAAAATACCAGTTTGTGCTTGTGCAAACCTAGTATAGACTTCACTGCGATACTACAGCAGAAGGAATGACCAATTAGTTTTTTCTTAAGATGTCTATGTAACAACAATAACAAAAACCATTGAAGCTGTGTTTGTGCCGAATTGCATTCGAAATGCTAAAATATGACTCATTGTAATTCAATCGAAATAAACCATAAACTTCATTCTTGTTCATGAAAAGTGTCACACTAGTAAATCACACGCCTTTGGTATGTTATAAACAGGTAAAACCTTTCGAAACTTACTACTAGGACCTACCTTCTAGTACATGTCTCTATGCAGAGTAAATTAAGACCTACCTTCTGATCCATGTCTCCATGCAGAGCAAAAAGATCAAAAAATTCTGAATTCTGCTCGTCATCGCTGAGCTCTGATGAAGAGTCAGCCGGTGACGCCGAGTTGATAGTACCTTGGAAGAGCTGGTAGTAGAACTGAACAAGCTCTTGGGAGGGTAGGAATATGATAAGTTTGTGTGTGGTCTTTGAGTGCTACAAGGTATGACAGGTGTCAAAAAGAGCTCTTAACAAGATTGCGCAATCTATGGGCAAAAGGGAAATAAGTGACAGCAAGTAGGATGAGCTCTGTGCTGACTTATCAAGCAAACAATAATGTAACCAGATGGCCTACCTTACATTTTTGCAGCATAAAAGCGGCAAGAGTGACAAGACGAAGTTTGCAAGGAGCCACTATAAAGTACTGCTTTAGAGAGGAGGGCAGGGCAAATGTAGAGTCATCTCCACCTGCAGACTAAAATGAATGGTTGTGAGCTGACCCTATCTAATCGACAACATATATTTCTAAAAGAACACCAAATAAACTGACCCTAAGAACAAATTAACTGCCATCTCTATAAACCACACTAAGAGAATAAACACAGACAAGGATTTATAGTGTTTAAAGCAATATAATGCAAAATTAAACAAAGAGTTGTCATGTTGGGGAAACAAGCACCTGCTGTGAGATGTCACTGGCTGCCGATACGTCAACTGTGATCGGATCTGTAAGAGCCACGCTAGCTAAATTCTTTACATCTGTGCTAAGGGTGGCTGAGAGCAGAACTGTCTGGTAGCGTCTCCTCTCCTCGCGTTTTATGCAACGCATTATCTCTGCTATATCCTTCTCAAACCCCATATCAAGCAACCTATTAAGGGAGAAGACAAAAAGATGTAGAGAGGCTGTGAAGTAGTAGGCTAAGTGAAAGTAGATCAAATTACTTCACCGCCCATTTTGTGTAATAATACATGAAACGGGCCTTTTTGGCTCTAAAACTAAACATTTAGTTGTAAAGGGTGTGATAAAAACGGGTAGTCCGGTAGCACGGGCTAGCCTTGTCTGTGACAATTCATACTTTGCTCCATATAAGGAAAACAATGTCTAAATACAGCAGTCAATCCTTCCTGATAAGTGTTCATCCTCTCAACCTTTGGCTCTGGGTTCACTTAACTTACTAGTGTTCTAATATGTTGCAGTGCTGAGGTCTCTCATTTTACTATCATCTATCTATCATATTGAAAATTCCAGTGCGCTGGTCACTGAAGATTGGAACTAAACGGTCTTCAGAATGTTGGATTTAGACAGATGCTATTGTAAAATTAGCTTAAACTGTTATGAGAGTTGTCTGTACCTATCTTACTGGAGGTCTAAATAAAAGAGGTGATAATTCTTAATTTTGTAGGTAGTAACTGCAGAAATGTCGACGATGTATCTGCAACTTTATGGCTAACTAAATATGCCACAAGTACTTGCCGAGTGTTCTACAAACAGATTATTAAAGAGCTTTCATTTATAGTTTTTGGTAACACGAGAACCGTACAAAAACTCGGCACTGATACTCGCGTGCAAATTACTAAACACTGCGGGAACAAAAAGCAACTACCATTTCCCAGTCATAATGACAGCGCAGAATGGTAGCTGTGGTAGTTGTAACTTGATGTGTGGATTATGATAGATATTAAACTATCCCCACTTTCACTACTAACAACTGGGTGTAAAAGTCAGACTCAACTGGTAAAGTACAATTACAGACTGTGAACTCTTCTGCATCTCATCCTACATATGTTATAAAAAAGCAAGTCAGGACAACAATCACAATTTACTAACTAGACAGTTGAATAGTTTTGACATTCACAACTGACGATTTGGTAAAATGAAGGCCTGCCACGCGTAAGAATTGTTGGAGGCCTGCCTGTGACAGAAAAAAATGGCTGGTCTGTTGAAAAGATGAACTATAGCCTGTCTTCCTATCTAAACCTATCATTTTTCACCCTTGTTGATATTGACTATACATCGCGCTTCCATCACTTGATAAATCTTTTTCTCTCCAAGTTTTCTACACACAGTCAATGTTGCACATGAACTAATGCACTCTTGAAACAGGACAACTGATAAACAATTTCTATGAAATATGGAAGAGAAATCTTAGCCTAGATAATCCTTTTACTAAACTTGAATAACTAGAAAATGGGGCACTTTGATTCCTGCGTCCATTATTCAGGTGTGGCTAAATTTGTTCCCATGTTGAAAAACTATTAGCTTATAATATTTTCATATAGAGTGAGTTTTTATACATCCTTTTCAAGACAATTCCCTTGCACCTCATATCAGCTAACAATGTGACTGGAGAAATTACAGCTCACTAGAGACCCTTTCAATCTTATTATGAAAATTTTTCTAAACAACAAATTGGCTAAGATTACTCTGCAATTGTGTTTAAACAACTGATAGACAGTTTAAAATGAGTTTTTATTAAAATTTAGATTGATATTAAAGGTAAGAAGCCCATTTGTATTGTAGCCATTTATAAATTAATCGCAAAGGTAAATGATGTTCAATCATATTATCTATCAGTGAGCTATTTGATGCCCATAATGGTGAATTGGAGTTCGATAGAATTTGTAAATATCTTAAGAAGCCACACCATAAACTATAAATAGTTCGTAGCGGTACATTGTTTAACGTTCAATGAAATGATCCAATATTTCATCAAGCGTTAAAAGGCAAAGTGAAAGCTGCACTGTAGCATAAGGTCTAACTATTTGTTAGTAAGTGAGTTAAATAAATAACAAGTCATAGAGTTCTGTAGTGAATTTGGCATGAGTCACTGGCACACACCTGCCCCTACTTGTCATAACTAGCAGAAAAGAGTATGACTCACCTGTCTGCTTCATCAATAATAAGGTGTTCGAGTTTAGAGAATGATAGAGAGTGGGTGCTGTTACAGTGGTCCACAAGTCTACCAGGAGTCGCTACTAATATGTTTACACCTTTTCTCAGTCGCGCCTTTTCCGATTTGCGAGACTCTCCTCCTATCACCAGTCCCGGTACAATCCATATGCAACTCTGTTAATTATTGAAAATAGTGACTTTATTGACAACTAACTTTGTTCTATCAAGTACAGTATAACTAACAGTACAAGTATAACAGGCCATCCAATTTGGAAAAAACTGTTTAATTCAAGTTGGGAGTTGTCAGCTTAATACCCTATTAAACCTTATCAAAGCAAAAAGAAGATAACTCCTTGTAGTAACAGATGTCCACTCGTACACCAGCCTTTGGCATAAGTATTTGAATTATTTGAAATACTATCAACAAATATAATTCATATTTATGAAGTATAAAAATAAGCCAATCAATATAGATGTAATTGTCTAGATTTTCTGCAATCTGGTTTAAGTTTTCATGATGAGAAGCAAAGCTTTTTAGCCATTGATTATAATTGATATGAATTTATAGAAAGAATTCTGCAGCGCTTGAATATCTCCTTTTCTTGCTGGTGATTAATGTTATTAACATATATAATCAGAGCGGGATGAAATATCCATTGTTAAATGATTCACCATTACAAACTAGCCAAATTAGAGAACTTTCCCTCCAGGCTTTTATAGAATCCATTCATTCTCAAATTCCTGGCAAGCTGATCATGAGCTTAATACCTCTGGTTAAAACTCTCCGGTTTGCACAAACATATGGCTTAATGTTAATGAGTTTTATTTTAACTCTTTTCTGTAAATAACGAGATCTTCAGATGTATATGAAACGAGATGCAATGATTTCCTGAAAATGGAAAGCGAGGCCATCCATCAGGAATCAGACGGTTAAATAACGAAATGGCCAGAATATTACCTGTAGAAGCTTCTTGATAACAGCTAAAGACTGGAGTGCCAATTCTCTAGTTGGTACGAGGATGACGGCAACCACCCCATCTGATCGCTTGATCCTCTCCTGTTTCGACCTGAGTATCTGTATTAAAGGTACTGCGTAAGAGAGGGTCTTGCCAGAGCCCGTCTGTGACTTGAGCAAGGCATCGCGACTCTCAAGCAGCTGCGGTATAGCCCTTTGCTGCACCTCCGTCATCTCTGTGGCACACATTCGGTCGAGACAGGAGACCTACAGAAAACACACGATGCAACCACAAACTTGTACAGCCAGGATGAACAAGTGGTATAACTTATCAGAATCCAACTAGACAATCAAATAACGACATCTTTGTTGCCAACGGATGTCGTACAGTAATGTACTAATATGCAGTCACCAGGTGTGGATGGAGAGGTAGCTGGGAGAACTTTTTTTTGCTGAACACTTGCTCTTCTATCTGACTTACTTCCACCCTAAAAATGGGAATAAATGATATGTGTGCAGTTTCATTTCAAGCTAGCTTAGAAATAAATAGAAAATGTAGTTTCATTTTAGACTTATAAATGGACAATTCCGTTTTGCTTCAACTTAGCTGAAAAGTACATGAACAAATAGATAGCAATGTGGTTACATCTCAATGAGCAGTTTAGCAGTTTCTACTCACAAGTACAGTCAAACCTCTACTTACAAGTACAGTCAAACCTCTACTCACAAGTACAGTCAAACCTCTACTCACAAGTACAGTCAAATATCTACTTACAAGTACAGTCAAAACTCTATTTACAAGTACAGACAAACTCTACTCACATGTACAGTTAAACCTCTTACAAGTACTGTACAGTCAAATCTCTACCTACAATTACAGTTAAACCTCTACTCACAAGTACAGTCAAACCTCTACAGGTACAGCTAATCCACAATATGTTAAGTTAATCTTCCAACATGCATTTTGTAAAGTTCCAGGAAGCATATGGCTGTAGGACCTCAGGTATTGCCTAACATATAACATTCAGAACTTCTCTAAGTAATGCGATTGGTGAACAGTCAAAAGATGACCCGAAAAACATCAAATTATGAAAACACATTGACATTAGCTCAGTTGTTACAATCTTACCTAGTTTAAGTTATAGCAATTGCTCCACATATCTCTATCAATGCCTCTAACAACAAGCCTATGCAATGCCCAGCTACATTTCCCCTCATGTGTGTCTACTGTATGGTAACAAGGAAAATGTTTTTGCTGGTTAACGCTTTATAAATTTATTACTATTTAATTTTTACACAATAAACTAAACAAAATTTCACATTTAGTTGTTTACATAGATCCGTATGATGCATTTGTTTTAATGCCACATTTGTGTACTATTACCCTTTTAATTACTAAATGTATGCATTTTGAACCATGAAACAAATAAAATGAGTTCTAGAGCATTCTTTTAAGAATAATAGCTCCAACATGCAAATGTTTTCCTATACAAATGAGACTTGGTGAGAAGCTACACTCGTTTATAGAGGTTCGGTTAATTACTTGATAGACAACTGCAGCTCTGCACAAGTTTCATAGTGACGCAGAGCTTACTCTGGAATGCGAGGAATCTCAGGGTTTTTGTTGAAGAGGGAAGATATGACATCTTGTTTTGGCTTCTTGCTCACCACAGGGTTGGTTGTTATGGAGTTGACCTTGACTTTTGCGACCGCTTGCTTTTCCATGTTCTCCTCAGAGGTGGGAGAAACTGTTGTTTTTTGCCTCTTGCCTATTGCAACATTATGATTATATATTAACTTTTTATGTATCTCCTATAATGTTATACATGTATTTTAATATTATAACATAATAGTATTTCATATATTATTATCATATTATAGCAACATCAAGGTTATATGTATTAACTATTTATGTACCTCCTATATTATATTTTAATATTATAACATAATATTTTATATTATAATATAATTATATATAATGTTTACATTAGAGGTAATTATTTTTAGCAATAAGCTGGCATTGAATCCGGTCATATAACAATTCAGCTTTCAAGTCTTAGCAGAAAGAAAGAAAAGAGTTATATCTCGCTTCTATAAATGTTACATCAAACAATTCTAAAATGTTTATACTCTCAAGAACGCTGAGCACCTGCTTTCTCCAACTTAGGTTCGTAGGTTCCAAGTTTTTTCCTGGTAGTCAGGTTGTTCCTCACCAAATTATCAAATTTGATCTTTTTCCTTATACGTATTCGGTGTTTCTGAATAAAAAAAAAGGAAAAAATGATAACATAAATCCGAAGATAAAAGAAGATATAATCAGCGAAAAGTTGCTACTGTGTTTATTTCTGTATACCGTGTTTGTTTTTGTGTACTGTGTTTATTTCTGTGTACTGTGTTTATTTCTGTGTACTGTGTTTATTTCTGTGTACTGTGTTTATTTCAGTGTACTGTGTTTATTTCAGTGTACTGTGTTTATTTCTGTGTACTGTGTTTATTTCTGTGTACTGTGTTTGTTTCAGTGTACCGTGTTTGTTTCTGTGTACCGTGTTTATTTCTGTGTACCGTGTTTATTTCTGTGTACTGTGTTTATTTCTGTATACCATGTTTATTTCTGTGTACTGTGCTTATTTCTGTGTACTGTGTTTATTTCAGTGTACTGTGTTTATTTCTGTGTACTGTGTTTATTTCAGTGTACTGTGTTTATTTCAGTGTACTGTGCTTATTTCTGTGTACTGTGTTTGTTTCTGTGTACCGTGTTTCTGTGTACCGTGTTTATTTCTGTATACCATGTTTGTTTCTGTGTACAGTGTTTATTTCTGTGTACCGTGTTTATTTCAGTGTACTGTGTTTATTTCAGTGTACTGTGTTTATTTCAGTGTACTGTGTTTATTTCTGTGTACTGTGTTTATTTCTGTGTACTGTGTTTGTTTCAGTGTACCGTGTTTGTTTCTGTGTACCGTGTTTATTTCTGTGTACCGTGTTTATTTCTGTGTACTGTGTTTATTTCTGTATACCGTGTTTATTTCTGTGTACTGTGTTTATTTCTGTATACCGTGTTTGTTTTTGTGTACTGTGTTTATTTCTGTGTACTGTGTTTATTTCTGTGTACCGTGTTTATTTCTGTATACCGTGTTTGTTTCTGTATACTGTGTTTGTATACTGTGTTTATTGCTGTGTACCATGTTTATTTCTGTATACTGTGTTTGTTTTTGTATACAGTGTTTATTCCTGTATACCATGTTTATTTCTGTGTGTGTCCGGCCAACGCATAATTCAAATATGCAAAAGCTTAAGGAATAGCTAAAACAGATAAGTGAAAAACGTTTCTTATTTATCATCCTACACACCTTCAAGATTTAAAACAGCTTATAGACAGCGGCAGGTAATAGAGTTGCCACTTGCTAATTTTCTTAACTCCATGATTTTGAGTAACTTAAGCTAGTCTAAAACTATATATAAATCTCAATGTTTGTCTGTCACCTGTCTGTGGTTCGTCTGTCCGGTTATAGCAATAAAGTTTTAGTAACAAAAAATCATCTTTGTACTAGATTAGAACTCTTGAAAAAGAGGTGAGTAACCAACAGGCTAAGCCGTTCTTATTACAACCATCGCTCTTCCCATATTCTGTACATATACACTTTTCATGATTACACATGTTAAACTGTTAATCAATACGATGCGTCCTAGGGTCACGACTACGATGCCCTGCTGTAAGAATTTTTTTGCCTTACTATATGAAACACAATGTATTCTGTTCTTGTCCTAGAAAGATGAAATTTTTTTCCAATTTTTCCGCCATACGATATCAACAAAAATGTCTCTTACAATTCAATTTTGGCAGTCGGTGGAATGATTACGATGAAAAACGAAAATGTCGATATACTAATCGCCGAAATTCCTCCCACAACGCGTGAAAGAGATATGATGCTTGCTCCCAACCTCAGTTCAGCGTTACTTGTGATAAGTTATAATGAAAACGAAACTGAAAACAGATGAGTGATAAAATTTTAGCCTAAGACAAACTTGCAGTTTGGTAAAACACATAATAAAACTTAGCTTCAAGTATATGTTTAGTAAGCTATTCATTTAAAGGTTTATTATCAACAAAATTCACATTACAGTTATTTGGTATCATAAGGTTCACCATGTCTTACTCTGCTGTGTTCTAGGTGCAAAATATGTGGAAATGTGATAACAAGCTCTTAAAAGATCAAATACGAACAGTTAATCGCAGCCATCATGAAAATGCCGTAATTTAGAATCTACATAATAAACCAAAGTTACTATAGGTAACTATAGTTACTAAGGTTAACATATTATTTTGCTACTAATTTTAAATATATACAGTGCATATATAAAATTGTTTTGACTTTTACCAGGGAGTGTTTGTATTAGATAATTACTATGGGTTTCTATACCACTCTATACTACATTTTCGCCTTATGATGCCAACAAAAAAATGAATTAAAATCATATAACTGTATAGTGAATGATTTTTCATTATAATCATAGCAAAACAGACTTTATCTAGCCATTACTTCCTTTGCAAACACCTTTATAATTTTTTTAATAGTTCTCTTGATTTATTTCAACTGCACAAAATACTTTTCTCATGATATGAAGTTTAAAAGTTAGAATGGCAACTGTTGTTATACGTGAAATAAAAATAAATTTTCTGGGCATTCAGTTAGTCTTTACTATAATAAGAGCCGTGTTCGTCTTTCCATCTGGGATTAAGAACAAGGAGTGCAATTCATAAGAATCAAACCTATACATTCGACGGAAGCACGGATGTGAAGCCAAGCGCACTACCAGTAAGTCATGCAGCCAGCTTGCAACAGCCTGGAGTAATCATACTTATAATCGTTACGCGGCATGATTTCTCACGCAATCATGATCTTCATACGTGCTAGATAAAAAAAATTATTTGAAAATATGGCATGGTATATGCGTGGTGTAGTGATCAGTGCCTATTTCTGCAAGACTAGGGTTTCTGACTTCAATTCCAGGGCGAAGCAGTTTTTACGGTAGCATACTTTATCGCTATAGCTGGACATATGACAGACCAACAAACGCATAGATTCATATAGAAAAATTTACATAGAAAGATAAACGGAACTTGACTAATGACTGTAGCAGGTTTGAGTGAGTTATAAAAAGGACACAAAACTTTTTAAATATGATGCAAATAAAATGAGATGATAATTCTAAGGTTAGGTTGAGGATCCAGCCCCATGAAAAGCAGAACCTGCCATTCCTATTCAGACTTGCCGCATGTACATAGTACTCTAAACTAGCACAGCTAGTTATGACAGTACTTTAAACTAGCACAGCTAGTTATGATAACACTCTAAACTAGTACAGCTAGTTATGATAATACTCTAAACTAGTACAGCTAGTTATGATAGTAATCTAAACTAGTACAGCTAGTCATGATAACACTCTAAACTAGTACAGCTAGTCATGATAACACTCTAAACTAGTACCGCTAGTTATGATAACACTCTAAACTAGTACCGCTAGTTATGATAATACTCTAAACTAGTACAGCTAGTTATGATAGTACTCTAAACTAGTACAGCTAGTTATGATAATACTCTAAACTAGTACAGCTAGTTATGATAACACTCTAAACTAGTACAGCTAGTTATGATAGTACTCTAAACTAGTACAACTAGTCATGATAACACTCTAAACTAGTACAGCTAGTCATGATAACACTCTAAACTAGTACCGCTAGTTATGATAACACTCTAAACTAGTACCGCTAGTTATGATAATACTCTAAACTAGTACAACTAGTTATGATAGTAATCTAAACTAGTACAGCTGGTCATGATGGTACTCTAAACCAGTACAGCCAGTCATGATAGTACTCTACACTAGTACAGCTAGTTATGATAGTACTCTAAACTAGTACAGCTAGTCATGATAGTACTCTAAACTAGTACTCTAGACTAGTACAGCTAGTCATGATAGTACTCTAAACTAGCACAAATAGTTATGATAGTACTCTAAACTAGTACAGCTAGCCATGATAGTACTCTAAACTAGTACAGCTAGTCATGATAGTACTCTAAACTAGCACAGCTAGTTATGATAGTACTCTAAACTAGTACAGCTAGTCATGATAGTACTCTAAACTAGTACAGCTAGTTATGATAGCTAAGAATGCTAATAAGATGTTGATAATCGATACTAAATGTTGATGTTGCGAAAAGACGACAACTTGACTTCAGAACTCTTCACATTTAAACTCACAACTAAATTCAATAATCTATTGTAAAAAAAACAGTGTATCAAATGAATCAAAAGCATGGCAGACAGAGTCGAAACATACCTTGTCATTCCCCATCCCCTTCTTCCTCACGACAGAAGATGATTCCCCAAGATTAATGTTAAGAAGCATACTATTCTCTTCCATTCTGTAGAACTTGGAGATAGCGAAACTAAAGTAACAACACGAAACAACTCAAGTACTTTCCTCTCATTTATTGGTATCAAGTGGCAGAGCTTTAACAAACACAATCTAATTTTTATTAAATAATCAAAACAATAAAATGTACAGACATTGCATACAAACTCAGTATTTATCCTAATAAAGTGCAACAAAAGCAGCATATACTGATAGTAATGTGTGAGATTTAAAACCCATAGTTTACACACACTTGCTGACTGTATGAGGCACTTATAAAGAGTTGTTTCTAAAAGTCTCCTACACCTGGTCAGATTACATACAAAATGTGATACGGTACAAACTAGATATTACATATTCACCAATTTTTGTTTGTGAATGGTATCCACACACTCTCCTGTAAACACCTTTTCCTGAAAGTTTATATTAACTTAAATTCATAAACCCTAAATGCAATCTGGAATTCTTGAAACAGGTGAATTGTGTGAAAAAGAATTTTGAGCTAAAATGCTAGAGTTGACAATATTGAAACATCATAGAGTAACATAATATAACGAAATTGACCACCATATTATATTGAATCTAGTTGCAGTGGACCTATTTACTATCCACAAAGTAGAGCGAGCATAACAAAGCCCTAGAACAGCGCAATGGGAGAAGAAGTAGGCTCTGAAGATACCCAATGTAAAAATGTTTAACACAGACCTGAAGGATATAGTATGTGTCAAAAATATTTTTCCACATAACCATAGAAATTACTTGAAAAAACCTTCACAATGACATGAACACTGAGGACAAAACTGCCTATGAGACTTAAGAACTTGGGGACATTCGGAATGACAGAAGAGTGTCATGGACTGTTTATTCCTGTCTGGAAAGAAAATGTGTGCCGTGTAACTAGAGTGGTAATGGAAATTATGGGACCACCTAGTAAGTTTTTGTGCTCTTTTTCATTTAAATTGCCATAATTAATTTTATATATACAGTAATACTTCAACTTACGAGTGCTCCAATGTACGAGAAACTTGAGATACGAGCCAGCTTTTAAGCAAGTTTTAGCACTAACATACGAGCCATGTTTGAGATACGAGCACGTGAGTCAGTTGCCAAGTATGCCGGAGGTGTTTTATGAGAACAGCATCACTCTGTATTTTTCAACTGCTCAGGTTATACTTTTGTACCGTGTTTTTTTTTGTGCGCGATTTTCAGTGCAGAATTATGTGAATTAAAAGTACTGTGCATTGACCGAAAGTTTGCCGGTAAAATGAAAGATAATGCAAAGAAAAAGCGAATGATAACAGTTGATATTAAACGGAAAATTATTGAAAAATATGTGAAATGTGTATGCGTGATTGAGCTAGCTCAGCAATATGACAGAAATACATCCGCAATTATCAAACAAAAAGATTATATTTAGGGCATTTATTTAGTTCGCAAAAGGACTAACCATAGTTTCTAAACGGCGCAGCGATCTTCACGACCGCTGATGGAGAGATTGCTCAGACATTGGATAAAAGATAAATGATCGGCCGGTGACAGCGTAGCTGAAACGATGATATGTGAAAAGGCCGGTGCTATCTATCAAAACTATAAAAATGGACATTCGGACAAGTTGGCTAGTAGTTGTGCATTAATCCTTTAGGATGACACCTGTGTTCGTCATAATCGCAACATGTTGAAAGGGCGGACAAAGGCAAATGTCCTTAGATAGGTTTATCTTAAAACGGCCGACTAGTCGTGAAAGCTAAACCAAGGAAAAATTAGCTAACTAGCGAAAAACTTCAAACTATGAACAACGAAAATTTTTTTAATTATGTAAAGTTAAAAATGAAAGTTTGCCTTCAGGTTTGCTTCTAAGTTTGTCTTTTAAGACATTGATAAAATCTAAATTTATCAAAGTCAACTGTTGTAATGAAGGGCAGCTTATATCTCCCTCCCTGGCAAATGCTAGCGCTAGCTGCTATTTTATATATTTAACTTTACATTTTAATTAATCACATTTCCTTGCATTATTTTTTATTTGTTGCTTTTTGAAAGCATGTGGTAAGTTAGGACAATAACCAACATGTTCTTTCTGTTCCGATATCTTGTTTTGAGTGTTTTATTTGCATTTTTTAGAGTATGGAAACCAATCAATATATATTTAATTGTTCTATATATAAATAAATTGCACCAACATGCGAGTAAATTAACATACGAGCTCAGTCTCAGAACGCATTAAGCTCGTAAGTCGAAGTATGACTGTAGCTAACAAATATGCAGTCCCATAATTACGATCACCTTTTTATATTTTCCTAGTGGCTATATTATATGTATTATATTATCCAAAACACACAATTAAACTTAAATTAAAAGGTAAGTATGTTCTTCATATTTCTACTAAACTGCAGGTCATACTTAAAGCCATTTTAATTATTACCCAACAGAAAAATTGACCAAAATTCCTACAAGGCTAGTCATCCAACTTTCAGCAAGGATTCAATATTTGTGTTTTACAACTGAGTGTGCCGCTTGTCAGGTTGCGCCATGATAAAGTTACTAAGGCTATTTGTACTGACTTCATTGATTAATTTCAGACTACCTTGTGTAACATACAGTGCATCTGCACTACTGTCTTACAACAATGAATAAGATCAAAGCCTAATAGCTGGATATATTTAGTTGTTCAGGATGATAATAGTTGTAATAGATCTGCAAGAAGTGTCAGTAGTATATGGTAACCGAAGGTTTCCGCCTTTATCCCATAACTGGAATGTCTTCTAATACATATATTGTTCTGACATCGAGCGGATAAGCAAATACTGGTGTTTGGGACTGTTATTTTGGAAGTTGAATAGCAGATACCGTCCCAGATTATTTATTTACAGCAATATATTTGGGGTAGTTTGATGGGGTTTTAGACGAAATGTAAGGTATACATACAACACAAGGTTTAAAAACTAATAAATTGAAAACGCATTCACAACACAGCCAACAATTTTAGGTAGCCTTTTTTAATAATTTTCAGTGGCTCAAGCTGTTCCATCAGTGAGCTATAATAATTTTGTTTTTATACGGCAAAAATAAAACATTTAGATAATAGATGTGTATATTTGAAAATAATACTACGCCGCATCAAAAATGCTAATATAAGTAAAACTCCGACATTTATTTAAAAACTATGTTACTTATAATAAGAGTACTGTTTGCTAATAACAAACATATCTAGACACAAAAGAGGTGAGTGTTAACAGAGTTAGTATTCAAACATTTTATTTGCCTAGACAATATTAGTCTGTATCCAAGGGGCCATACAGATTAATCAGTGTTGGCAAAATGAACAATTTGGCACTTTCTACCACAAACAGAAGTAATTTCCAGTAATTGAACTAAACCTGTCGCTCGTTGGTCAGGCACACTAGACCACTAGTCCAAAACTGTTTTTTCAGCTGTCATTTTTGCGACAGCGTAAAAGTTTGAGTAATAATGAAACTTTTGAACATGTATAAAGAGATATTACTCTGGGTGCTAATCAGCTAGGCCTATCAACACTAATAGTTTTTTGTTATATAAAATAGCAATGTTACAATTACTTAATGCTTACAAATGCTTACTATTAGATAAGTAAGTTGAGAAAAAGGTGAATATGTTATTTTCACTAGTGAACTCTTGCAATTGTTTATATAATTAGGTAGTTGGTGTCAAAAAGGGTAAATACAATGGCTGCACACAGCTGTTATGTAATAGTATTGTACTGGCTTTAGAATATAATAAATCCATGATCCGTTAGAGTCGCTCTAGCATTTAGCAAATGTGGTTGTACGAAATCATCATCAATTTTAGCTGAAGCCTGCTCTGTATTTTACATTCAACTCTAAAAAAGCATGCATTTATGTGTATGTAAATTTTATGTTGTAAAATGTGACTAGCAAAAATAGAACTGTATGAAATATATAAAATATTTACATGTTTATAAATGTGGAATAGAGGGCCAAGTTCACAAGAATGCAATTTTTATATTAATTGTTATGTTAAACAGTTGAATGAGAATGAATCAGATTAAAAATTCTGCTTTTTACAACTGAAAAAAACGGTGAAATGTTCATATAGCGGTTACAGCTTAACAGATAGCAGCACATGGCATACTAGTACAGTTTTTTTTACTTTATATATTTTTTCGCTATAATCACTATGATACTTCCAGCAATGTTCGGATAGCTTCAAGAATTTTGTTTAAGGTCATTCCTTCCAACTCTCACGCATTGGGCGTGAGACTCACGCAATCACCCCAAAGAAAAAATGAAAATGCGTGAGATTTTTGCCCCAATTTCCAAAGTTTTATATATGCTATCATTGATACATCAATTGCCCCAAAATTAAATCTCACGCAATGCCCTACTCTTGGGTTGGCTGGTCTGTTTAAGGTGTAAACGTCGTGTCAGAATGTATATCAATAGAACGGGTGTAAAAACATAACTGAGCCATGTCTAACGTGAACTCGAGTTATCAGTACTTTGTTATCGCTTTGACTGCATGCCGTTCTCAATTTAGCACAGTGTGTTAGTTGTTTCATCTTATCGTGTCCGCTTGCCAGGCCAGTTGAACTCACACCAGCAATGATGAGCAGTCCAATATCAAAGCATGGTGTTTACTAATGTTTATGACCTTTTGCAAGCCCTAATATTGAACGAGATTTATCATACACTAGGTCATTTTCATGTGTAACTACCTAGCATTTTACTAACTATATAATAAAACTTGTTATTAAACTCAATATTTTGTCAACTAGCCACGAGTTAGCATGTTATGAACATTTGTTTAGTTGGCAACAGTAAAACTAATGCATGCCTAAATGTGTTACATTTTTGCGCATGGTGTCGTTAGACATAATTACTCAAATAGTTGAAGTGCGCGGAAATGTATTTACGTCAAGTGTGCCCGATTCAGTGTATGAACGGAAGCAAATTAGTAAAGGATTAGACTAGTCTTAATGCCATTCGGTCAAATATAGTTGCTGAAACTGTAACTGGCTAGTTTTTACTAAAACTAAAAAATGTTTCATAAATATAAAATTATTAATTCAAATTAATAACACAAAACATATTTATTAGAAATATAACCTTTCATTCCTATTTCTGGTTGTGGTGTTGGTAAGTCTCGACATGCTTCAGTACTTTCAATCACTCCTACAGTGTAACTATTGACGAGCCTTTTCCTATTGTATCTGCGTTGTTTATTATATTTGAAATGTCAAAGCATGTTGCTAACCAATTTCTAATGACTGTCAATGTTAAAGTTTATTAAGCTAATTCCACACTCAATGCCATTATAAAAATGCTTCCTCGCGCGACGCGATTTTTCTTAGTATTTCAATTTTCGTTTACAGTTAGTTGAATAAACTTCAGGGTTTTATATCTTCATTTTAACTTCT
The DNA here is from genome assembly GCF_963576615.1 of Watersipora subatra. Classification (NCBI taxonomy): domain Eukaryota; kingdom Metazoa; phylum Bryozoa; class Gymnolaemata; order Cheilostomatida; family Watersiporidae; genus Watersipora; species Watersipora subatra. The sequence goes on along the minus strand of NC_088712.1, from coordinate 46,102,423 downwards.
ATCTTATGGAATTTCACGTAGTTCGGAGTGTTTTGTTTTTGCCATGTCTCTTAAAGTTAATACTAGTTCATATAGGTATTAAACTTATTCATTTTTGTGAACTTCAAAGTTTCTTCAATTTACTTAAGACATCTTGTCTTGAAAATGGTCTTGTTTAGGCACCGCCATGACTACTTCAACTATCAATGCTAACCCACAAGTATTCAAAGCAAGTGGCAGTCGACCTGTAACGGACAGTGAACTTGATGACAATATACATGATCCAGTAGATAGCCGAGAGATATTTGATATTCTTAGAAGTGAGTGGTATAAACATAAATTTTATAAGCAGTATATCAATTAGTTGTAGAGAAACGAGCAATACGTATTGTTGATTGCATGAGTTTTTGTGATATTCAATTGTGCATAAGGAAGTTCAAAAGAGTCCTTCACCTTTTAGTAATTAATAATGTTGAAATAGTTAAAATCATATCCATAGGCCTAATTAGTTTTAGTAGCTGCTCAATCAACTTTTTTCATTTATAAAATTCATTATAATAAAAGTTCAAGCTGTTTTGAAGTAATAAATAAAACTAACATTGTAAGTGATAGCTTAATATTGAACTGAACCACAGCTTACAACGCCCAGCTTGACAATGAACAAGGTCAAACAGCCTGCTAGTAAAAAACAAAAGACCAGAGACTGAGTCATCATCATATGTTATTTATAAAACATTTCATGCAAGTGAAGCTTAGCAGAAATTCAACTAATAAGAATAATATGAGTATATCATTTTCAATGCAGTATTAACATGTAATTCTATTTTTGATATCTGGTTAATCAATTCCTAATTTGTTGCAAATATCTAGAATATTTTAATGTGCCTGGCAACTTTCTCCAAAAACTTTGTATACACTTACAGCAATAAACGATCCAGAGCACCCTTTGACCCTGGAAGAGCTCAATGTTATTGAGAACTCTCATGTGGAGGTAATCTCATATGGTAATAGCTATGCTATATGTAATTTTGTATAAATGTGACACTTTTTTTCTAAAGCAAATTACGCTTTTTAATAGTTTATATTCATAATCGGTTATAACACTTATCAGAACAATTTTTTTGCAACAATAATAGCTCACTGAAGTAAATAGATTTGTCTGAAAACAATTAACTTTTAGTTGTATCATACAATGTTCATATTAAAAGTTACTTTATTCTGACATGTCATCAGATACAATTTTGTTACTAGGTAACTAACCAGATTAACAATCAGCTAGTTGTTAGTGTGTGAAAAATGGATTCCTACCACTGATAGCTGTTTTTTTCTGTCTTCATGACATTCACTTGCAGGTGGATGACAAGAATAACTATGTATCAATACATTTCACTCCTACGATTCCCCACTGCAGCATGGCTACCCTGATAGGGCTCTCTATTCGAGTTAAACTTATCAGGTATGTTATTTGAAACATTCAGCGTGAAAGTTGTAAAACATAGGTTTTATAGAATTTCACCTGTTCTCATATCTAGGAACGATTATCGAGCAGGTGACATTTAAAATATATTGCGTGTTGCGTCGATTTGTCCTTTTATTTTGTTTGAGTTTAATCTACCATTTTACCCGATAACATTACTTTGCAAGATAACAATCTTTGTTTCTTTATTGTTGCATATTTTTGGATTCTCCAATGTAGGTCATTGCCACGCCGATTCAAGGTTGATGTGAAGATTACTCCCGGCAGCCACAGTTCTGAGGATGCTGTCAATAAACAACTAAATGACAAAGAAAGAATAGCAGCAGCCTTAGAAAACTCGCAGCTTCTCAAAGCGGTCAATCAATGCTTGTCCGAAAAATAGGACATTTTAATCGTATTTTATGGATAACACCATTGCTTTTCTCATGTTTTATATTCTTCCTACTCCTAATAATTAATACTTTTATATTAACACACATACTAGTGTATTGCTGACATTTAATAGAAACTTAAATTCTCATGTAAACTGTTCTTTGAAATCGTACATTATAGCTCAAAATGCTCACAAGTTTCCTCCAATATTCATTTTATTTTAAGAGTTTTACTGTCTGAGAATAAAGACTTACAGTGGTGTGCATAACTTTGGAATCACCAGTTAAATCTTCAAATATGTATGTTTATATGCTGTTGTCTAAGAAATTCTTTGGAGTTAAGTGCCTCAACCCCATCAATATATATATCATTTGAAAGGGAAAATTCTGAAGAACAAGATGATGCCAAATATTCGAAAATATTCTAAGATTTTTATCGCTGGGGTGGATCTACCGAAAGGCAGACTTATTCCAGGCTATGAATGTTGTTAGTGAAAATTGATAAAATAGGATACAAACAAACTCTTTTATACAAATTGGTGGCCCTGAAAAGGGCCGTCGGGTTATTGTTGGTCTTCAGAAGGACTGGTAAGGTGTCTTGAGCCGAGCATTAGTATTTTATTGGCCAGCCTTTGTTCTTGATCACCATCTGACACCGTCGAGGCATGCTGTTTACCAACTTTCTGAGCTCTTCAGCTGTTTAATAGGATTAATATAAATCACTCAGAAATGATTGTGTTAAATCAATCAATTCATTGTTTGAAAGCACATCTTCTGCTGATCAGATTGATATATAATATCTGGCATGGCATCATAATTGGCGGGAAAATAGAAAGCAAATGGAAGATCCATTCGATATAGAGTGAACAAAACAATGTGATTCCAAGTTAATGCACACCACTGTATATTCAAGTTTTATAGTTTATTCACCCAATCAACTGCATCTGCGTTCATACTGTTGCAATAATTCGACCATAGTATGCTGCTATTAGTAAAACCAGTTATGTTGTGTCTCTGTACTATCGAAACATTCAATATCAATAAGTCTGAGCTAGCGATGTTAAGAATCCGTAAGTCTGCACCATTGCAGATTTTCAAAAAGTTCGTTCATATCGTACGCATTTGATTTGACATCTACATCTAGGTACATACAACAGTGCCTGGTCACGTTGTTGGATATATAAGGATTAGATTCGGTCTATTAATTTGATTAATTTCGGGGGATAGCGCGAACGCAGTCCCCCACTACCAAAAATTACGCACCCGAGTTATCCACATTTGGGATAATCGCAGGCGTCAACCAAACCGAAGTGCAATGGTAAGGCCTCTTCCTGGGGAATCCACCTTATTGATCATGGATATCCCTGTGCCAGGTAAGTATGAGTTGTTTGTCTTTAGACGTGTTAACTGACTAAAATGAGTACGGGCTTATCTTAGTGCGGTAATTATAGTGGTAAATATTTAAGTACAAAATGTTATTATAAATTAATGGTTTTATTTTAATTTGTGTTAAACAGTTAAAGTAAAACACAAATTACTTTAGCTACAAAAAATAAACCGTTTAGTGAGTATTTATTATTTGCAAAGAACAAGGGAGACAAATCAAAATATTTACTGTAAAGGTTCGTCAGTAAAACGCCGTTGTATTTTTAGCCACTCAATTACTAGCTAAGTTTATCTCACGGTCGACAATTCTCTTTGTTCACACGCGCTTTTTGTTATTTTGCTATCAATAAGCTAAAATATTGCTAACTATTCACATATATTATAGTAAAATTTTCCTCATTAGAAAATTTGCGTAAACTTTATGAAAAAGACTTACTAAAACGAAAGGACAACTCCTCATTAGATGTTTGTTACAGCAGCACTGAAAAAGACCAGAAATATGTTGGGAACAAAGGTTAAAAATATACTAGCAAATCAATCAGGACTTACGCACCGAAATAGAGAATTCAAATTATGACGCGCTTCAATGGCTAACGGAGATTAAGGTGCTTGCTAAAACACATTCAGGCTAATATATAACCGCTGAAAGAATTACGAACATGTATTAGGCACCGGCTACCTTCGACTTACGAGCAGAACATCTTCTGAAATTAGAGAAGAATATTCGTTGGTTTTTTTGGTTTTATTATGAACTCTCTGTTAAATAAATACACTCACTAAATATTCCCCAATGGATAAGCCTCGCCTGCAGTCTGTCACATGCTTATATAGTTTTGTAGCCGTCCACATGGTCAACTTTTATAGGCCTACGTATTTACAGTGTGACCTCTCAATGCCAGACAGCCATACGTAAGCTAAGTTTCTGCAATACAAACAGGCACTATCCAGCAAGCTACCAGTAACATCAGGTGTACAGCAAGGGTCTGTTCTCAGACCAATCTTGGTTTTCAAAGGCAGTCAACTGTAGCACCAGTCTGTTTGCTGATGATACACATCTTCACCAGCCGGTCAACAATGATCAAGAAAAAAAAATTGTTTCAAACTAATAAAAACTCTTTGCAAAACTGGACTCAGACATGGTGTATGTCATTTAACATTAATAAGTGTTCTGTGATAGCTGATTCCTCTCCACACGCTGATTACCTACTTAATGACTTAGAGCACATCAATTACATAATTTTTTTATCATATATTTCAGTACAGCAGAGTCTTGGCTTTCAAATGAGCCATTGTTTGATATGGTGAGACAGACATTGGTTGGTGTTTATAGGATTTCTCCAGAGCTCTGCCGCAAAAATGTTCAATGGCATAGACTCAAAAATTGTGACATCACAATTTTCATATGCGGTGTTGTGTGCTCTTACCGCTTATTTTATTGCTTACCGCTTATATTTATTAACTACAATAATGACGCTAGTGGCAGGCGAAAGTAGGACAACTCTAGAAACCAATGAAGATGACAAAGGAATCGGTGTCATTAGCTCTCCATGTACAGATTATTTTTATGATAAATAACCAAGAAAGCCAAGACTCTGATGTATTGAACTATGTTATAAATTGTATAATTGTATAATATATTGTATGTATAATTGTTATATAATTGTATGTATATAATAAAACAATTATGTAATTTATGTGCTTTAATGACTCTTGAAAAAGTTCAAGAGACAAACTACCTTGGAGTGGTATTACAATCCAATCTGAAATTCAACAACTACATACAGTCCAGGGTCTTAAAAGCTAAGCGCCAGTTAGGCATGTTCTAACGCGCTCTTCATGCTTACACATCTTTTGGCTTACACTAGTCTCTGCAGACCCCGTCTAGATTATGCTGCATCAGTTTGGGATAATTCACTTGAATATTTAAAAAATGACATTGAAATGGTGCAGCACGACGCAATGAAATTCATAAGTCAGCTGAAAGGTAGGGAGAGCATCACCGAAGCTCGCAATAACTTGCAACTAGATACTTTTGCTGACAGGCGTACCAAAATTAGGCACGCACTATTAATGAGAATTCTATAAGCAGAAAAAATCATACATCCCTGTGTAGTGTATACAATGAGTTGATGAATGTCAAACCGGACAGCATGCCAAAAAAAAGAGTAGCTACAAGAGGAGATCCACCAACAATGTGTGCAAAAACATCGGTATACCACAACAGCTTCCTACCGAAAGCAGTTCGTGAACTAAAAACCAAGCTAACAAATCACAGCTACACATGTACATAACACAGCTAACTTACAATTAACCAACAATAACCTAGAACAGTACATATAATACATTATAAATTATGACATTCTATTGTTTTTTTTTAATGGTTGCATAATAAGACAACGGTTTTGATATACAAATGCTGGTTGAGGACTAAAATTATCTGAGGCGCACCACTTGTTTTTACTCTAGTGCGTACTAATAAAGAAGAGGTAAGTGTATTGTTTTGATCGATACTTATCTTAATAGGATGGATGCTTTGGATTTTATACGATAACTGTATTTATGAAATACTAGCGCTGTGTTGGTTAAACCGGAAACTCTTGAGCTGTGTTCCCATACAACAGTGTAAATACCAAAACCAGTGTGCACACATACAATAGCAGATGTATATATACAACCGTAAGAGGCACAAAGCAGACGTACACATATACAACATGCCCTTTCTTTTCAAGTTGGTTAAACAGGCGTCACGCCAAACACAACCAACAAGCACAAAATCTGAACACATTTAAGGAAGGGATGTTATAAAAGGAATGTACCTTTTACTTGGGAATGTTTCTTCGAAGAGTATTGGAACTCTTCCTTACACATAAACCGGTTCTCCTGGTTTAGGAATTTTCACCGAGGCTATCGACATCCATAAGGTCTTCATTGATGACCTCACAGAAACTCGTCATCTTTTAAAAATCTGTACTCACAGTTCAGGAGTTTGCCATCTCCCTCGTCATCGGTGTCCATGTCCAGGTCTCCCTGTCCATGTCTATCATCACCTACAAACTCAGCCTTGCCAGAGTTCAGACCCTTAGGCAGTGCATTAGACAAAGCTTCCATACTCGGGCATTAGGCAAGCCTCCATCCCATTAGCGTGAGAGTTCTTGGGAACTGGCACTATGTCCTTACAATATTTTACTATAATAATAAATATAATAAATATATATATAATATATAAATAATATAATAATAATTGTTTACATACTGAAACGATCTAAAATCATATAATTGTATACTAAATAGTTTTGGATTGTAATCATAGCAAAACAGACTATATTTAGTCATTACTTGCTAATGATTTCACTTTTACATTTTAACACCTTCACATTTTTAGTTTTCATTCTAATCCATTTCGACGAAACACTTTTTTCAAGTTTTGAAATTTTAAATTTACATGTTTGAAAACTTTTACAGTTGTTTTTATTACCTCTCTTATCTTATTTCAACTACACAAACCATTTTTCTCATGATGTGTAGTTTGAAAGTTAGAATGGCAAATATTGTTATATGTTTAGTACAAATCAATTTTCTGTCCAAAGAATTTTATATTACTCGGGCAACGATGTGTAGTACAGCTAGTATATTTATAAATCTCAAAGTTTGTCTGTATGTGTGTCCTTTGAGAATTTGAGATTTAAAAGCTCACACTCAGCTGGATTTGAACTCACGGAGACCCCAGCCCCGGGTTTGTAATCCAATTGTCTAACTATAAGACTACAAAGGCTCTTACCATTCTTGGCTCTTACTATATACTGTACACACTCTTTTTTGAATTTCACACACTAAATGATGCATTAATTGCAACTCTACGAACTCTACTAACTCTATGAAGCACGATGCTTTTTCATGTTTTTTCGTAAACTTCTATTTCCGGTTTTTCGTGAAGTTCAATCGCTAAATTAGTGAAGGCCAATATTTTTTATGTAGACAATGGTATTATTTTGAGTAGGACTAGCCTCTACATTCTCTCTCCGTTTGGTCAGACAAAGGTCTCATTTTTACGTTTGTACCAAGATCGAGAGGAACCAGTATCGTCGTATTCAATGTTTTGATTGACAGCTCATTCTGGAACAGTAACCTTTTTAACGCACACACACTTCTATGCACAAATTGTTATTAATAATTCAACATATGCAGTATTTTTATTTGGTTTTCTCAGTTCGTATTAATTGTATCATTACCAAATAATTTTTCCATGACCAACCACGAGCAAAGCGATTTTTTGGGACTTTTATGATAAATGCATATGCGCACACAACTCCCGAAAAATTATCCGTCAACGGTCGTGACCAAACCCTTGTACCGAAATCACATCAAAAGATTTAATCATTTTTGTGTAGAGTCGTTTAAGTAAAATAATGATACAAAAGACATATAAACCTATTTAAATATATTACGAAGTCTTTGAAAAGTTGATGCAACATCCTAAAACGTACCCATCTGATCGGATTATGCATAACTAGACAGATTAATTTGGCCTAAAATCACCATTACAACTTGACAAGCGTTTTTTTAATCAAAATTGAGACTGGCCAACGAAACGCCGATAAGGCCGTGCAACAAAGACTAGAACCATTAAGTTGTGCACATTTCACGAGAAAAACATGCACATTCCACCAGTCTATGGCATTTTCCAATTGCCGAAGGTTTCTGTAAATAACGTAGAAGTACAGAAAAGTAATCGTTTCTTTTTTGCCGATTCTACCTGACTCTGACATTTTGGACGCTTATAACGAGCACTTTGGTATTTCAACTGATGTCCAAAGCAGTGAAAGTCAAGGAAATAAGGATAATATTTTTCTAACAATTCTCATAAGATTATTAATATACTTAATTGTAAGAATAATTATTTGATTTTATAAGATTATAATATATAGTTATAAGAATAATCATTTGAATTTACAAGAGTGAAGTATATGACGACCGATGGTGTGCAATATGTTACTGTTATTACGTTTTTAAAGATTTTGTTGATAATACTGCGGCTGTGCCCAATATCGCTGTACAGCCAAGCCGTTTTTAATATCTGCAAAATTAAGTAATAGGCCTACATTTTCTTATAAATATACACCTATTTCTATTACAACCAGCTAAAATCTGTTTAGATTTTTAAATTCAGCATGATTTTTAGATATAAATACAGAAATCTAGATAAATATCACAACTTCTTGATATTGGTTGCTATGACTAATGATATACAGCCCCCAGCCTGTGTGTATTACACAGCAGCTTGCCATTTTACTTCTAATTTTGCATTTCTCCTATTGCAGGGGAGAGATATAAACATATAATCTTTTCCTTTCATTATTGTTGTTTGTTGTACATAATAACACCCAGTACATTACATCTACCATTGCATCTACCATTGCAGTTCTCCTATTGCACTGCAGTGCCATTTGGCCGCTAAAATTGCATTTCTCAACCATCAGTACCCTTTCTTTTTCCATTATCACTTTGGTCGTGGGCTGTATGACAGGGGAATTTCTAGTTTATTATAACCGTAGCAAAACAGACTTGATTTAGCTATTACTTGCTTGCTATTTTACATTTACATTTAAACACCTTTATAGTTGTTTTATTTCGTCTCTTAATTTATTTGTTCTGTACAAAACATTTTCCTTTTGATATGTAGTTTGAACTATGATTGCATATTTTTTAAATGGTATGCGAGTTACTGGTAGGCCAACTTCTGGGCGCTTTTCTTTTCTGTATTTTGTAGTTTATCTTTAGCTTTTGCATTATAACTTGCCAAAAAGCTTATTGTTGAAAATCTCTGCATTGCTTGCGGCGCTGGCTCTATTTCCTTGTAACTGGACACTGGGAATAGTTCATGTTCTGATACTGGTACTTCAACATCATCATTTGTGCATGTATGTAAAGTTAGTGAGAACAAGTCACCATGATGCACCAGTTCTAAAGTTTTCATGTGCGCTTTGAAGCTGTGATGTTTTGCTTCTTGGTTTTCAGTCCGAGCATACCCCATATCAATCTATTTAACCAGTCGTTGTATCTTGCTAGTGCTACTGCCTTGTTTATCGCTGTAGTATCACTCCTGGGCCTGAATGGTTGTGTTAACATTGCTTTCTCTCTGCATTCTTCATCATCATCACTGTCTCTGTTGCATGTGGTCTGGCAAAGGGGGCCCTTTTTATTGTGGAAGTTGAAGCTCTTGGATCTGCATCTTTGTACAGATCTTTGCACTCGTCCCAAGTAACAAAGGTCACATCTCTCCAGACAGTCCTATTGTGCATCCTCAACTGACCTTGACTGTTCGTTTGCTGGGAAGATTTTTGTAATTGTTCTGATGCTCTTTTGGCTTTCATCAGCTGTCTCTACTTTTGATTCATATATGTTTTGCTCCTCCCATCCTTCTACTGGATTTTCTTTCTGGCTTTTCTTTATGATTCAGAGTTTTTATTCCGATTAGGTATTTGGCTGTCTTCCGTAGCTGGCTCATAATAGCATTAGTTTAACATAAAATACAAAAGTTTAGATTAAACATTCAATGCAATACTGATCAGTTAATGAAGCTATGTTTGTTTGGTAGAAATGCCGAAAGAGAGTTTTAAAAGAATAAAAGTAGGTGGAGTGAAAAATGAAATATATAAAGCTAGATAAAACTAATTAAGTCAATTTCCGGTTTCAAGCTACACTTTGTCGAAGGAGAAATTTTGTGAAAATTTTTTGTGCCATTATGAAATAATATATTTAACTATTTATTTTTGTAATGGTAATATTGATTTAAAAATGTACTGCTTTGTGTTTTCATTTGAGAGAAAATGCGACAATGGTTCTATGTGTAATGGTTAGCCTCTTGAGTTCAATTTCTCCCAAAACAAGTTCTGACTGTAAACAAAATCTTGCTGTGAGTTTTGCGCTTGCTGTCTATTTCTTTCTAGATGAGTCAATCCTCAGCAAACTGTTTGCTGCCAGCTCTTTGACTATTTTAAGCTTCTATTATTCTTCCTTAGTTTTGGCCCCTCTCTCTTGTTGTAGATCTCCACTGGGCTTTACTCTCTAGTCCGCTGGCTGGCTCACTTCTTGGCCTGCTTGCCCCTCTTTTATACTTGTCGTTGAGTCATTACCAAATTTCATTGGTTGGTTGTGTTTTACTCCCAGTTTTCGCATCATTCTTTGCATAATATATATTTTAGGATCACTGTGGTGAGCTAACATTCCTCACTGATTTTGTACTTCCAACACGGTTGTTTAGTAGTTACTAACACGGTGCATACAATGACATTGAACTTAGAGCTGGAACACTCCCCCAACTACGTAATCGATATACATGTATAACGATCGACAGTTCAACTTCAACACAGTATATTTAATTGCACCTATTGCTTTTATTGTTCAGTAATTACAGATTTCCTTAGTTTCCTATGTCTATGGTATCATATGGGTTATGTTATTAATATACATTGTTAGTTTTGTTGGATATAGAACTCTTGTGTGACGTTTCTGGCTGGAAGTCAAGGATAATAAATGTTTTCGCATAAATTGTAAACTCACTAATCCATATACATCAGCATAAAACATGGTGCCCACGAGCGAGTTTTCTTTTTGATATTGTAATTGACTCTTTTGCTTTAAAATGAAACAGTTATTAGTACCGAAACCATTAGCAGATGGGTCGAACTTACCAGATGAGTGGAATGTATTTAAACGTGAATTTGAACTCTTTCTAGTTGCCACTTCTAAGGACGACGTGGCTGGCAAGATCAAGACCGCCTTGCTACTCAGAACTATTGGCAATAGAGGCAATCAAATATATGAGTCCTTTACGTGAACAGTGGCTACTGACAATGTTGATTACGATAAGGTAGTGGAAAATTTTGAGGACTACTGCAAACCAAGGGTAAATCTGGTAGCCAAAACACATTCTCTGCTGACCTGTAGAAAGGGTAACAGATCTATTGACAAATTTATCACAGATCTACACACTATCGCTAGGCTGTGTGATTTCAAAATCATGTATGATCGGATGGTCCTACATGTTCTGATTCTGGGACTGGACAGTGACCGCATAAGAAAGAAACTGTTTGAGTTTGGTGACACCAGCTTAGACAGCGCCATTGAGCTTTGTAGACGGAAGGAGTCCACAGCAATTGACTATAAGGCAGTAACAAATCAGTTAACAGACGAACAAGCTAATATGCTAAGGCACAAAGCACATACATCCTTTAAGGCCACCAATGCTAGAGACTGGCACCAAAGACAGTCTTGAGCTGACGGCTCGGCGGTTTTACCACCAACTAACCTGCCTTCCTCAAAGTGTGGCAACTGTGGCGGCAACCACGCGCCTCGCTTTTGCCCAGCATACGACCGCCGTTGTAACAAACGTCAAAAATACATTCATTTTGCTTCCATGTGTAGATCTCAACGCAAAGGCCCAAACCGTGAGTCAGCTAATCAGGTATCCTGGAACTACTCATCCGATTCTGGAAACGAAGAGGAGTCAGCTCATAGCATCACTATGTCTGTAAGAGATCGCAAATTGCTACCGGCAGTGACAACAAAATCTGCGACAACAACTCTAGACCTCGAGTTCCAGCTTGACACGGGAGCAACTTGCAATGTTCTGAATATTGCTGACTACGATCGTTTAAGAAAGCCACGTCTGATTAAAACCAAAACTACTCTAATGCTCTATGACCAGAGTAAGTGTGTGCCTCTTGGCTGGGCGAAAATTGAACTACAGAATCATGTAGGGGAATTTGTTGTATACAAATTTTTGGTGGTGGAAACCTAACAACATAGCCTCCTTTCTTGGATGGCTTGTCAGATAATGAAACTAATACAGATAGATGTTGAACAGGCAAACGTTTTGTAGGCTACTGATAACAGCGTGAACACCCTGCTCACTGAGTTTGGTGATACTTTTACCGGGCTAGGTAAACTTCGGGGCGAATACGATATTGATATAGATGACAACTACAAGCGAGTGAAAGTACGCCCACGAAAGGTGCCGCTGTCGATGAAGGATGATGTAGTTGAGGAGACCTGGGAGCTGGAACGGCGCGGCATCATTGCCAGGGCTGACTACCCAACAGACTGGATAAGCCACCTCCAGCCTGTGAGGAAGCCTAACGGCAAAATTAGGGTCTGCATTGGCCCTCAGAACTTGAACAAGGCAATCAAGCGTAACCACACTGTACTACCGACATTGGAAGATGGGCTGCCAGAACTTAACAAGGCCAGGTTCTTCTCTCTATGCGATGCCAAGGAGGGTTTCTACCAGATTCCGCTAGCCGCTAATTCCACCGATCTGACTACATTTTGGATGCCTATTGGCAAATATAAGTACCTGAGAATGCCGTTTGGCATCGCTTCAGCGCCAGAGGAATTCTAACGCCGACTCACTGAAGGCCTTGTTGGACTTGACGGCGTAACAGTTGTCGCGGACAATATTCTCATTCATGAGGACATCAGGCAGACTGGTGCTGTTTACAAGGGCGCGTTTATATCGATCGACTGTTCAACTTCAACACAGTATATTCAATTGCACCTATTGTTTTTATTGTTCAGTAATTACAGCGTTCATTAGTTTCTTATGTCTATGGTATCATATGGGTTATGTTATTAATATGCATTGTTAGTTTTGTTGGATATAGAACTCTTGTGTGACGTTTCCGGCTGGAAGTCAAGGACAATAAATGTTTTCGCATAAATTGTAAACTCACTAATCCATATACATCAGCATAAAACAACGGTACATGAAATTTATTTCAAATTCGGTAACAAATTGTACAAAACTAGCCATAAATCAACAAAACATTGTAGTAGTAACATTGTGAAATTGATTTTGCAGTACTTCTTATCCTAAGATGCTACTAGTAAACTAAGTTACTTAAAGCAAGAAAGATTTAATCATTCCATGCCATTTTTTACTGCCAATTCATCAATATTTTTCCATAAAATACAATATTGCAATTCATGAATAATTATGCTATATTTTTTTACTACTACACAATACAACATTGTCTAAAATAAAATGATGCTATAAGCTATATTTAAATATACTATACAAGTTGTTGTAAATACTTGTCTCGCTGATGACTGGTTGCTAATTTGGTGTATGCTGACTGCTACCATGCTTCAACAAGTTGTAAATCTGGTTGGTTCTGTAATATCAGTGATATACCTCTGCTTATGCCTGGCACTTTGTAAGGTTTTCTGCTTCGCTGAATATCAATTAGAAATTGCTGTAGCCAGTTAGTCTCTTTCATATTAAGTAGTGTTGATCAATAATAATCATGATTTAGTTAAAATCTCATGTTGATTATATCCATAAACATTTTGTTAAAATGGTCAGACAACTTCTGATCCGACTGATATCCCGTATTCTCACATTGTATCAGCAGGGATGGCTAGACAACTCTCATGCTAAATATTTACAGTAGCGTAGTTGTTGCTCAAGATTTTCACATTTGCTACTTGATGTATTGAAGGGTGTGAGGAGCTGTTTTGTAGCAGGTGTTGCTTTTGTGATTTCACACGACTATTTCTTTCGACTTGCTAGTCATCTACCGTTTCAAAACCTGACAGTTGGATTCAATATTGAGATATTCATTTTGTGGTAGCTGATTATGTATTCAACAGCCTGTCATGCATGTAAGTTGAAACAATAATGGCCGTGTAATATGTGAAACTCAAGAATTTCTCTTACTCAGCATGTCAACCAGAAGTTATATAATCTTATGTTGAAGGTAGGGCCCCTTTTCTGCTCAGTACAACATAACTTTTACGTAACTTTACAACGTAACGATAATCATAACTTTTATATGACTAGTCACTCAAGATGGCTGAGCCTTATGAACTTACTAAGGCTCGCCCTCTAGGAAATGAATACTTCTATATACAGTATATGGTTATATTCATTCTTGTGCACAATCCAAGACAAACTACGGCTCCGGATCTTTCTACGATCATTGACTAGCTAATGATCATCTGCATTGCACCAACATTCACAATGCATCTGCAAGCATCATCGTCAATAAGTGACTAGGTTTGAAATCTCCTAAATTGCACTAGCGTAATAGAGCACCAGCAGGACAGTTATATTTCTTTGGCCATTACTTCTTGTCAGGACCCGGAAAAAGTGGTAGTTTTTCTTTAAAAACAGCAGTGTTGTGGCAGTGTTGTGTTTGCTGTTTAGCTCATTAGACTTGTACCCGATACTGAATGTTATTTCCATCAACTGTGGCTGCCTGTATGTTTTGATTGTATGTCATCATCATGTCATCATCATCATTGTAAGACTTTATATGCTGATGTCTTGTTGTAATAAAGTGACTTATACACTCGCACCTAACGGAGCAAGAGATTCGCCTCAATTATAGTTAGTTGCACTGCACCATAGCACCAATACATCAAGGCTGAAGTATTAACAAATGCTAGTTAAGTACAACAATTGGCAACGAGGATAAACAGTAGAGGACCTAGGTGTGGATTCAGTTACACTGCTGTGGATTAATTATTATGGCTGGCGCATCTATACCATTGTTGTCGGAAGGAGGAGTGGATGTGTTCTTGGAGCGGCTGCAAAATTATTTCTTAGTACAGAAAGTTAAGCCAGAGGTTCAGGTACACACACTGCTGCTAGGTCTTAGCGAGAAGCAGTACTCTTTAGTTAGAGACCATGCCACTCCAGGACTACCCTCAGCTATGAGTTACCGGGAAGTTGTCGATATTCTGAAAAGACGTTTTAAAAGTACTCACAACAGGATGACAGAATGAGCGAGGTTCCGTGAAGTAAGACGAGCAGAAGGTGAGTCTGTCAGCGACTTTGTGGCGCACTTGAAAAATGCTTCAAGGTATTGTGACTTTGGCACAACATTGAACAAAAATTTAGTTGAGCAGTTCCGCAGTTGGATTAATGACCCTTCAATACGAGACAAACTGATTGACATGGAATCTACCCACAGTGAGGACATTGATAGAATAGTAGCTAGGGCTCAAGAAATAGAGCTTAACAATAAACTTAGTAACTTATCAGCATCCTCTAACTCCAATGGACCGGCTGTGCAATCAGTTAGGTCTAAGCGCTCACAGCAGACTTCTTCCACCGGAGATACCACATCGCAGAAGTCGGTAAGCCGTAGATGTTTTTGGTGTGGCAAGCTAGATCATGTAGCCAATGACAGATCCTGCCCAGCTAGAGGGAGGAAATGTAACAAATGTGGTAAAATTGAGCACTTTGCCAACTTTAAATTCTGCAAGGATAATAACGGACAAGTAGGTAATGTGGACAATGATGAAGCTGTTGAGAACTCCAATGTATTGACAGATGATGAGAATAGACTATACGCGGTGAAGCAGCGACAACAGGTAAAGACTCCAAGATGTACTGTGAAGTTAGAAGGTCAGGTAGTTAAATTCATCGTAGACACAGGAGCTTGTGAAAACATAGTTCCGTTTAGTGTATATGACAAACTGTCTACGAAGGTTAGACTGCTGCCAGCAGACAAGCAATTATTTGGCTATGGAACGGACACTAAATTGAATGTTTTAGGCTTTTTTAGAGCAAACATTGCTGTGTGTGACAAATCTGTGGTTTCTAGTTTTATGTGTTCAAAGGTGATGCTAGATGTTTAATGAGTTTTTGAGACTGCTGAGGCACTAGGTCTTATTTCGTTGAAAGCTGATGCAGTCATTGGGTGCATTTTGCCTGACAGCACAAATGACGTTTTGAAACAGTTTCCTAGAGTTTTCAATGGAGTGGTAAAGTTGAAAGGCGTGAAGTTGAAACTGCACATTGATAGAGATGTGAACCCTGTAGCGCAGCCTGTTAGGAGATTGCCATTTGGTTATAGAGAAAAAGTTAAGGCAAAGCTCCAAGAACTGGTGGACAACGATGTAGTAGAGCCTGTCTCTGGGGTTGGTACCACATGGGTGAGCCCGCTTGTTTGTGTCCTACAGGACTCGGGGGAGGTCCGCCAAACTGTCGATATGCGACTTGTGAACAAAGTAATAGTTAGAGAGCGCCACCCGATACCCACTACTAAAGAAATGCTTGTTGGCTTGCAGAGGGCTAAAGTTTTCTCACAACTTGACTTAAAACAAGGTTTCCATCAAATTGAGTTGGATGAAAGCTGTAGAGATATAACAACTTTTATCACACCTTACGGCTTGTGTAGGTACAAGAGACTAACTATGGGTTTGAACAGTGCGCCTGAACAATTTCAGTATACTATCCAAACAGCTTTGTCGGGGCTAGAAGGTATTCAAAACATTGCGGACAATATTATTTTGCATGCAGAAAGTCGAGAAGAGCATGACAAGCGCTTGTTAGCACTGCTGAATAGGCTACAGAAGTTACGTTTAACACTAAACAGTAGAAACTGCCAATTCCGCTTGAACTCAATTAAGTTTCTGGGCTATGTAGTTTCAGAACGTGGGATATCTGCTGATCCTGCAAAGGTAGAGTCTATACTGATGTTTTCAAGGCCAGAAAATGCTTCAGATTGCCGTAGTTTTATGGGGCTGGTGAACTTTGTAGGTCAATTTTTACCTGACCTAGCCACAATTGCTGAGCCAATTAGACGTGTGATACTCAAGGAAGTGAAATTTAAGTGGGGTGTCGACCAGCAGCAGGCCTTTGACAAGAAAAAGTTTTCCATGGCTAAGGCTGAGACACTTGCACATTTTGACCCAAGCGCTAAAATTGTGGTCATGGCAGATGCTAGCCCATATGGCTTAGGTGCTATATTACTGCAGAAAAATGCTAGTGGGGACAGAATAGTGGCCTATGGACATAGAAGCTTGTCAGAAGTAAAGCGTAGGTATAGCCAAACAGAACGTGAGGCACTCGCTTTAGTATTTGCATGCGAGCACTTTAGACTTTACTTACTGGGCAATGAATTCGAGCTAGTAACAGACCACAAACCTCTTGAGACAATTCTTAATAGGCCAAACTCTAAGCCTTCACCAAGGCTAGAGAGGTGGGCACTAAGGTTGCAATGCTTTAGGTTTAGGGTGTTGTACAAGTCTGGGAAGTGCAACATCGCTGACCCATTGTCTAGGTTGTGTTCAAATTCTAAGAACTTGTCCCCTGTAGACAGAGTTATGTGTGTAACTGAGGCCCATGTGGGAAGTGTGGCTAAGGCAGCTGTGCCTAGTGTAATGACCTGGGATGACATTAGGAAGGCATCACTGGAATGTTCAGAGATTACAAATGTTATTGACTTGCTAATAATTTGACTAGGTGTAGCGGTGCATACGCAGCTGTCAGGTCTGAACTTGCTGAATGCGAAGGGGTATTGCTAAGGGGAGATAGAATCGTAATGCCAATTAGCTTGAGAAGTCGTGCACTTGACTTGGTGCATGAAGGTCACCAAGGGCTAGTCAAAACAAAGCAGAGAATTAGATTCAAAGTTTGGTGGCCCAGGATGGATAGCGACTGTGAAAAAGTATGCAAGTCTTGTGTAGATTGTTTAAAAGTCAGCTCCCCTGACCCACCTGCGCCATTGTCAATAACTAAATTTCCGGAAAAGCCTTGGAACTACCTCAGTATGGATATTCTTGAGCCTTTGCCTACAGGTCAACATATTCTGGTAGTAACGGATTATCATAGCAGATTTTTCGGAGCTGCGTTTATGAAACAAATTGCGACTGACAAAATTGTGGACTTTCTTGATGTGACATTTGCTAGATATGGCATTCCAAGTGCTCTAAGAACAGACAATGGTCCGCAATTTGTTTCCACAGTGTTTCAAGATTTCTTGACAGAAAATTGTGTAAACTGGTTTTCAACCACAGCTTTCTGGCCACAGGCCAATGGAGGTGTAGAAAGAGTGAATCGCACATTGCTAAAATCATTGAGGATAGCGTACAATGACGGTTTGCCATTACATAAGGAGCTTAGGAAATTTTTGGTTGCCTATAGGTCTACACCACACAGTACGACAGGTGTAGCACCTTTTACTCTCTTGTTTGGCAGAGAGATGAAAACTAAGCTACCTAGTGTGAATATTGAGACTAGTGCTGAATCACTGCAACAAACTGCCGCAGATAGAGATGCAGTGATTAAAACAAAAGCGAAGGTGCATGCAGATGTGAGAGTTAGGGCTAGAGATACTGACATTGTAGTGGGCGACAAAGTGTTGTTACAACAAACTAAGTCCAACAAGCTTGACACTACATTTGGGGTTAAACCATATACAGTA
Source organism: Watersipora subatra (assembly GCF_963576615.1). Classification (NCBI taxonomy): domain Eukaryota; kingdom Metazoa; phylum Bryozoa; class Gymnolaemata; order Cheilostomatida; family Watersiporidae; genus Watersipora; species Watersipora subatra. The sequence continues at coordinate 46,083,995 of NC_088712.1, read as the reverse complement.
GTAGGAATGGAGGGCTCTGAGATAATTTGTGAAAATGAGGAAAGTAGTAGCAGGGTATGGCGTAATATTTCTTTTGCCAAACGCTTGCCGGCGCAGAGCGAGGGTGAAGTTGAGAGTACCCGTGTCATGGGGGGCACATATGGGGGTTTGCATATGTGGGATCAGGTCCAGCGACAGCCTTCTCGACAAAGTTGTCCACCCATACGATTCGGTGATTACAGGGTTCATTAGATCATGCCATCAGCTAATCCACTAGAAAATATTTTATCCAAAAAAAAAACAAAAAAAAACATTTCTACTATTATAATCACACAGGTTTATATGTTGTAGTTTGCTTTCCACTTATAGTTCGCTTGTGCTATATGTAAGCTATAGTTCGAATTCTACTATGAAGTTTTATCCGGGTGTAATATATGTTATAGTCTGCTTTTCATTTTGGAGCTTTCTAAAACTTTTGTGTGTCTCCTATGTACTATGCTTCATATTTCTAAAGACGGAACATATATATATATTGTTTTCTTTTATTAAATCATTATTATGTGTTTTTATCTAAAGAAGGAAAAGGTTGTTGTGTTTGCTGTTTAGCTCATTAGACTTTTACTGGATACTGAATGTTATATCCATCAACTGTGGCTGCCTGTATGTTTTGATTGTATGTCATCATCATGTCATCATCATCATCATTGTAAGACTTTATATGCTGATGTCTTGTTGTAATAAAGTCAGTTATACACACGCACCTAACGGAGCAAGAGATTCATCTCAATTATAGTTAGTTGCACTGCACCATAGCACCAATACATCAAGGGTGAAGTATTAACAAATGATAGTTAAGTACAACAGGCAGGATTATTGCAGTATTGATGCAAATGGTTTTCTATCAAAAGGTGTTTTTTACCATTTGATAATTGCAAAGTACTTAGCGGTGTATCAAATAAACAAATCATTACCAACATAATAAAAAGCTGTTGAGGCATTTGATATACACCTGCCTAATTCAAAGCAATTATAGTTCACTTTTTTTGAACTTCTCCTCAGAGAGAGTAGTAGGCTTGATGATACACGAGCACAGATGTAGAGTGAGAGAGAGATAATCACTGGTACTGTACATTGGAGAGAAATGCAGCCTCGGTGATGCACAGGCACAGATATAAAGTGAGGGAGATAATTGCTGTTACCTTACCTAGGAGAAAGATTTAAGCTAGGTGGTGCTCAAGCACAGATATAGAATGAGGAAAATGTAGTTATAGCTACTTTACTTGAGAGAGAAACTTTAAGAACAGTTTTGTTTGGAATCGTATTTCCGAGAGAGGCTATACCTTTGTAATTTCTAGGATACTAGTATCTGTAATCCGAGGAGGCAGCTTCAGTGCCCAAGTGAGGCAACATAGCCACTGAACTGACAGTTACCGTGAAACCTCTATTCGAATGCTGTGGCACTCTATTCGTCAAACCTTCCCTTATAGTGGTGGTCAAATAATGGTGGCATTTAAATATATGTATTTTTCTAATAGCTCGCCAAAACTTTGAGAAGATAAATTTAGGTTAACCATTTTACATTCAAAGTGAATATTGCCTATTTTTTGCACTCTTCTTCAGGCTGAGCCACATTAAACCATTTGGATTAATGTGGCTCTGCCTGATTAATAGTACACTATAAATATGCAAATTTATTAGTTATATAACAATAATCTATCAAATGCTACAAATACATGCATATATTCCAGAACAAGTGTCATAAACTAACCATACACATAACACATCCCAAAACAAAAGTTAATGATTTTGAAACAAAGATATTTGCATTGTTCACTCGGCCAGTTATGTTCTTATTGTTGCTTTCAATGGAACGAACATCTTTTGGTTGTTCAATACTTTCCACAAGGTTTTCTGTTCTCAACTCTTTTTCTGCACTGCTGAACTGGTCTATATTAGCATCCAACATTTTTTAGCAGAACATAACATTTATGCATTGCATTTTGCACAAATAGTGATAAACTTTTATCCGGATATACCCATGCACATGTTTTAGCCTAAAACTAGTCATTCATATACCATCGAAAATGTAAACCGTTCTTCACATGCGTCAAAGTATCAAGACCGTGTTGAACACAGAACTACTATTAGCCTGATACAATTATAATCGGTTTCTGTGGCATTGCTTTCAAAGTTTTAACAAAAAACCTTAAGTTTTAAAGCTAGAAAACGCACTTTGATACGAACAAAAAACAAAAAAGTTAACTGTTATTTTTGTAACATAATCATTATTATTACCATTTTGTGGACACTTTTCTACTGATTGCTTGCTATTACAGGCTCATAAATATCAAATAATGCCAAAACAGTGGTCAAATGGAGGTGGTGTTCAATTAAAAGCTGGGGCTCTATTTTTCAAACGTTCTACTCTAGTGGCAGTAAAATAGAGGTAGTGTTCAAATAAAGGGGCGCTCAATTAGGGGTTTTGTGATATTTCAGGAAAGGCTAAATCACTTTGAAATCACAGTAATCTAGCAGATTTACCTACTTTGCCAGTTCAAAACATTTATTTATTATGCTAGAGCCTCCATCAAGAATTCTATATAAAACAAAGGACAAAAAATTATGTTTCAGTTCTGCAAACTGTAAATTTATTTATAGGTAAAACAATTTTATATGTATTATCAGTTTTTTAGTGAGAAAGCTATTTGTTACAGTTTTAAGAAAATTATAAGGATGTTGGGAAAAGTCAGTTCAATTCACGCAGGGGCCAAATCAGTTGATCTGATCACAAAAACTTAGCAAGAAGTGGAAAGCGTTAGAAAATTATATGCGAGCGTCCCATCAATAGTAATATAATAGCAATAGTCATAAAACACTTTACAACTATGAATAAAGATGCATTAGATCAGATTACTTCATCATCTTCAGGCCTACCAATAACCAATAAAAATGAATATTGGATAACCGAGTATCAAAATAAATACACAAGCACCCACAGCAGCGCAATGCGTGGATAAAAACCCTTTCAGTCTTATTGAAAATTTGCATTTAAGATACATTGAATACAGCTGCCAAGGATAAAGGGGAAAAACTGGAAGCAATTAGGAGAAGCCAGAAGATTTTAAAGTGAGGAAAATGGAGTTGCTCATCCCATCCGGGCAAACAGATACTAGTAGTGTTGATAATGTTAGCTATTCTAGAACTGCCTACACTGTATGCAAGTCATAGTTATGCATTAGCACATTCCGTACAACATTCCGTTGATCATGAAGCTATCAGTTGATTTGACTAGTGTAAAAGGATTGGGATTTGATCACATATAATTATCTCCCAAAGAAATCTGGAGTCTAAATTCTTAAATAACAGACAAGAACTGTACATCTAGAATAATTCGAAGTGGCTTAACTTTAGCTGTTCTGTAACCATCTGTTGCTGTCATGGGAGGATTGCGGTGGTTTAGCTACAGCTTCTTCCTGTTCACATCAGTTTTTATAAGAGATGTCATATCTGGTGAGTTTGCACTTAATATGAATTGCTATAAATTTAAAGGAAAGAATATTGTCGTACCAAAACTAAAGTAAAATCTTTAACACATCAACCTTGCTAGTTCAATAGCATCTCATCAGTTATAATAATGATTGCTAAAGTAACAGCTATTGAATATTTCTCATAGCTAAGTAAAAGTAATCATAGAAACTGTAAAATATCAAATTTGCACATATATATTTTCTCATTTGTCTCTGATCTCACATTTCTTTATAGAATCATTTCGTTATTTAGAAACCTTATTTGCAATATTTACTACTGTCAGGCTCCGCAGCAACCTTTTGACAGCCAATGAAATATGGGGGACTTTGTTCAAAAAGAATGTTCCTAGAAGATCAAAACATAAAGTCCTAGGTTAACTACTGTAACAACTCAATGTTCTTTGATCTTCATTTACATAACATCAGTCAATAGTTTCATTTATTATCAGGTTAATTTGCTTCATGGCAGGACTTCAATATTAACCATATCTACAGAGTTGTCTTCCCTGTTTATCCTATTCACTCAGTTAACCCCTTAAACCCTTTCTTCTAGATTTTGTAATACTACAAGCTGAAGAATGTAGATTTCATTAGTTATATAAATGTATTTGCATATTGTGTTACAGTCAAGTTTTATATTGAGCTTTTAATTGCCCTTTCAATTCACGGGAGAACAACAAATGACAAGACGATAACCAAATTTCATGGCTACGTCAGAGAAATAAAAAGATTCCGATCTACGGCGGCTTTTCGTTTTTGAGCTTTTAAGAGCTTGTAATCACATTTCTACATAAGTGGCACCTACAACACAACAGAGTAAGACATGGTAAATCTTTTCATACCAAATAACTGTAATGTGAATTTTGTTGCAAGTCAACCTTTAACTTAGTCAACGATTACTGGAATAAAACTTTTAGAATATAAATATTCTATCAGGATTTTAATGGTTCTCAATAACATTGCAGAATAAATTAATTCTAAAACAAACATTTTTACATTTTTACCTAAACCTTTTAACACAAAAATCTTTAGCTCTGATCTGTCCAATCAACTTTGAAAACAATAATGAGTTATTATCTAGTATAACAACAAAATTAACAAATTTGCTCCATATTTCCTTTGAGAAATTATTTTCTAAAATTGAAACTAAAAATGAAAAACTGTAATAAACTGAAAATATCTGCAGCTTCGTATCAATATCTCCCAAAGTACCTAAATGCACATTGTATCCCTAGCATGTTAAATTTGCTCAAGATAGTCATATTTTATCGTAGATCGGAATCTTTTTATTTCTCTGACGTAGCCATGAAATTTGGTTATCGTCTTGTCATTTGTTGTTCTCCCGTGAATTGAAAGGGCAATTAAAAGCTCAATATAAAACTTATCGTAGTACTAGTTTATGACAAACACTTCGGGTTTTACCGAAGACCCCGTATCAAATATAGATGCTCGCTACTTTACAGTTTTGTTTCGGTTTGATCTGATCGGCAAATCGTAATCTGATCATGTGACCCAACCTTTTGCAAATAATTTCTGCAGCACTTTTCGATTATCACAAATGACCAACAGGCTCATCATGATCATCAGACAATGATATGTACTCCTTCAAGCTAAGGCTAAAAAATTAAACGAGTTTTTATGGTAAGTTATAAGATATCACTGCTAAAAGTGACAGCACTAAAATCACGATAAAACAGACGCGTAAGAACAATGGACTTGGTTTTATTGAATGCGTGAAGTATATTTGTGAAAATATTTTGACGAATAAGGTTGCATGAAAGTGTAAACAGAAGCCATCTCCTGCAACTACATCACATTTGAGCCGTTTTGGAAAGAGAATCCAAACTACGGCGGTCTCGTGTCGCTGCAATTAACTGTTCATTTTTGAGCTTTTAAGAGCCTGTAATCACGTTCCCACATATTTGGCACCTACAACGCAACAGAGTAAGACATGGTAAATCTTTTGATATCAAATAACTGTAATGTGAATTTTGTCGCAAGTCAACCTTTAAGCATTATGGTATCTACCGACTAATATTGCTATCTTGTTAAGTTGTGCCGAAGCAAAAATATCATTTTTGCTCTTTCTGATACATTAAGGTAATATTTATTCTTGTGCTGAATTAACTAGGACTAATAGCAGCTGAATATACAATTGCTTTATATACTTGAGTTGACTATAAAACTCAGGGCTAAAGGTTATTATACTGATGGACTTACTTGGTTTAATTGTTTTATACAATGCCTTGCTGTTCTTTTGTGATTGTAGGAGATGAAGTTGAACTGTCGGTAGATTCCACTGGGTATCCTTCATTCTACAGAGATGAATCGATAACTCTAACATGTACTGCTAGTGGGGATGCAGATGTTATTGCTGTTCATCTAGTTAATGGTGATGATGTAGGAAATGAGAGGACATCTTGTCAATATGATACATATGGCAATAAATGGCTATCCCCTACCTTTGTGAGCACACCAGGATTTTTTACAATAAATAGAGCTTACTGTGAAGCTGCTGCAGCTGCTGCTCCTCCATTCATCTTCTCCGTACCAGGAACCGTATCAGATGAATTGCTTAGTATTAACTTTAGATGTTTTGCTGACATCACATCTCGTGTGAACTCTACTTCATTTTCTATACCCACTATTAATGGTAAGTTGATGGTACTGGTACACCTTGAATTTTCTTTTTTAACTCATGTTTTGCCATAAGTGTGCATGATAAGTTGCTTTTCACTCAGCTTTGTACGCCCAGACTGTTACATTTTAAGTAAAGTATTTGCATGAGAAAATATTCTAACTCTTTTAACTCGTTCCACTTCTGAAAATATAAAAAAAATATTTTTTAATAAAAACTTTAGGCCTAAAGATGGACAGGATCAGATGTTAGGCGATTATGGAGACATACACAATATATTTTCTTCTAACTAGCACTAAAGAGCAATTTTATCAAGTTTATATATGTACTAGTTGAATGTCTGGTGTTACCCAGATATATAAGTTCGATACTGGCACCAACGAAAGAAATGAGTTCTCGGAGTTTCTTAATCTGACACTTTGTCTGATTAAACAAAGAAATAGAATGCAAAGAGGATTTGTACTCTAGAAAATGCATTTGCTCATGAAAAAACATTTAGCTTTTTATAGCTTTAGTGAAACGAGAAACATGACTGTAATTCACATTTGGAATTAAAAATGAAATGGCACATTTGAAAATTAAAAACTAGAACATAGGATGCAATGACAAAAAAAAATTAGCTTTCAAAAGATAAAATAAAAACCAACCCACAAGGTAATACTAAATATTAAGCATGTGAAGCCTGCCATATTACTTTAATTCATTCCAATGTGAACATGGCAAAACGAAAATGTGGTATAAAAAGGTATAGAAATCCAAAGTAATTAATTAATGCAAACACTCCCTGGTGAAATCATCAAAATTTTATATATGAACAGGAAAATATTAAAATTAGTAATCAAATAATATTCTCACCTTAGCAACTACTGTTACCCACAGTAACTTTAATGCATTTACTGTATTTATTGTCGATTTATTGTTATTGTATTTATTGGCAATAAAGCGTGACACTACAATGTACCGAGTGCAGTACATACTGTAAGGATTTTTTACCTTCAAGGCAAACGTTGAAATGAACTTTAATGAATTTATTTTACTAAACACATACATGAAGATAAATTCAAGTATGCAAATTACTAAACTTCAAGTTTGTCAACAGCTAAAATTTTATCACCTTTCTGTTTTGGATTTCGTTTTTACTAAAATTATTAAGGCATAATGCTGAACTGAAAGAGGACAAGCATTGTATGTTTTTCATGTGTAGTGGGAGGGAGTTTGGCAAAGAGCAACTGGGCAAATCTGTTATTCCGACGTACGCAGCGTACCGATGACCAAGCTTGAAATTCGAGATTGATTTTTGTTGATATCGGATTTCAAAAAATGTCATTAGGCAAGGTCAAAAGTAAAAACATCATGTTTTATATCACAGGACAAAAAATGAACATAACATATTCAATGTAAACTTAGGGTGCACCGTGGAATAAAAATGCACAATTGGCGTGATAAATCGTAAAAAGGATATACAGCAAACGGAAAGAGGAGTGGAACTAATAAAGATGGCTTGTCGTTACAGGCAGTTGTTTGCAGACTTGTAACTTGAATGTAGCGATTTAAAATCTACTAAGAAGGTGATTTTTTGTTGCTATAATGTTATCCTTTAACACAGACGAATGACAGACATTGAGATATATACAGATGCATGTATACATAAAGACATATAGATTTCTCAAAGTTTGCATCTGTAACAGTTGTTGCGCATGTCCAGCTATAGCTATTAGAGTCTTGGAATTAATCTTTCAAGTTCTGATGGATTTTAACTAACGGAGATCGCTACCACAATTTTAACCCTTTGAACCCTAACGGCCGGTTTTGCGGCATAGCGTAGGGTGTGTGAGAATCTCTGAAGGCCGGTTTTCCGGCATCCACATGGCTTTGCTTACAAAAACTGTTTCTAAGTAACAGCAAAACCAATCAAAACTGTTCTTGCACTTGATGTTAGATCGTAATTTTCACTTCAATTTGTAACAGTTTTCAAATATCTTTACCCATTTCCCTCATTTTAATAGCAGATTTTATTAGAACTATATCGCGAAAAAATTGATACGACTTGTTTGTTGGTAAGTCATAAATGAATGTGATGCGAATAAAATTTTTTATGATACTTATTATAATTTCCTAGTATATTTTAAATTATGAAATGATGATAAAATGTGTACAAAGATGCCACTGTAAATGCTTTTATGGGTTTCATAAAATCGTACCAACTTTTATGGTTTTAGCCCGAATAATGTTTATGTACTGTTTTATTCTGTTTGATGACATTTCTGTGGGTTGCCCGCCTTTCTTTACTAGTGTTTTACCAAATGTATTTGTATTATATGAGCACATTTAAATATATTTAATAAAGGTTTAAAAATTTCGGATCTTAAGACAGATTGCCTAGGGTTACTGACATGCATTGACAAAAACGGCCAGGGTTTAAAAGGTTAAAATACAGGCGCTCTACGACTGAGTCATACAAGCCATAATGATCTAAGATGTTATCATATAGCGTGTGGCGTATGCACATTCTAATTATTTTAGCTTGGTATCCAGAAGTTACAGTGCCCTGTTAAAAAATCTTTTGAGATTTAAGTATATGCAACGCGATGCTTCTTCGTCTTTTTTTGTTACGGCTAATTGGTTCCACCTCACGATATCATCAATAATTTATCTCAAACTTGAAATTTGGCAAATTGTGTACTGACTATAATTATTATTAAGATATACGTTGCTCGCCATGATGAAATCAGTGGTATCTTTTATGGTAAAAACGGCTTCGCAAACGAAATAATAATAAAATTTTAGGTATAAGTTTGAAGTGGGCTAAAATACATACTAAAACTCTCTTCAAGTTGTGTTTAGTAAACTAAATTCATTTAAATTAGATTCACCGTTTATGTTACACATTTTATTTTTATACTACTTGATGTGTTTTTGCATACAGTCACATGAGCTTCAGATCATTTCAGTTTTACCTGATAAATGGTCACAACCATGAAACTTTAGGTAGTAAATAGTTTTAAGAGTTAATGGGTCTTAATACATTTCTTATGTACATGTAAATATATATAAATTTATATATATGACTAGTTTCTTGTTTGTTGGGAATGAACACCAACTAATATATTTTATTGGACTATCAACATAAGCGGCATTGAAAGTATATAGCTGTATTGTATGACTTGTATATATATGTATATAATGTAGCCTATCTATAAAATTGGTCTCTCACCCTTGTTAACCCATAAGGGTGGTAATTTTTGCTTTGGCTCGGCTCTCCTACCTGAGACCTGAAAGTTTGAGCACTCGCTTCAAGATTTTAGCTGTTCCCAGTAGCGCACTTTTCTACAATTCACCTAAGTTTATTGCTGTTGGTATCTGGACAAGCCACATTTTATGCGCCGGTGTTATTGCGCCCAGTGCTCCAATGACTACTAGAATTATAATAGTTCTTACATTCCAACATTTTTCATTTTTTTCTCCAAGAGAGAGATTGTCACAAAGTGGTGATGCAATGTGACAGGTTTGAGATATCTGTGATTGTATCCTGATGTCTGCACAAAGTAAAGAGTTAAGACGTCCGGGTGTAATATTGCGGCTAACTATGTATAAGTAATATAGTGCCTATATAATAATATGCCAAAGATTGCTGTGAGAGTATAAAATAATCCTTTATTGCTGACTTGTAGCCATGTACATTGTAAACTGAATTGTTATGAACTGCCATGTATTAGCTGCAGTCAGACTATTTATACCTTCTTACAATTATTCTAGAAAACTCTAGAAAATCCATTCAGGAAAAATCTAGTAATAGAACGATATTCTAAATTTATGATCATGACTCATCAAAACATGTACATCTACATATATAGAGGGCTAATCATAATCCACTGAACTACTACTGTATGATTCATCAGCGTATTGCGCAATAGCTATTGTAATACTATTACCTTGTTTACTATACTACATGTATACTTATTAATATACAGTACTCAGAATCTGTGACAGAGATATTCATCTATTTTTTTCTTTACTGGCTATATTGTAGTCATTGGGCACTGTGGTATTTATTATAGTAGCCCTCTTGTCCTCCTTGTTCACCACTACTATATCTGCTTGGTTTGCTAGGACATGCTTGTCAGTCCAGATGTAGAAGTCTCAGAAAATATTAGCGCGGCACTTTTCATTGACGTTACCAGGAGCTTCCCACCAGTGTTGTGGTTTATTAAAGATGTAGTTGCGTCAAATTTAAGTTGATCTTAAAAGAAAGCATTTTTTTTCTCTATCAGTTGATATGTTGTTTGTTGTGTTACGCAATCGCATTGTCAAGATATTTGAAGATTAAAACCGAAAAAATCTGATCGCGGTAAAAACGCTCAGGCCACCAAAACGTGCCCAGACTTGCCCAAAATGATGTCACGCGTTTGGCAACCTGTCTCTATCTCTCGTATTCACATCGGGTATTTGCGATAAAAGTCTAGTCTTACGCGGCTCTATTGGCATATATCTTATTTTGTATTTGCTCATGTTGGCTAGAATAAAATTTTAAATCCTGCTACAGATGCATTATTATGAATGTTTCAAAGGCCTCAAATAACGAAAATTGAAAATTTGTTCTACTCACTTTCTCCAAATGTTGTGTAAACATTTGGGTACCGACTACCAATTCTACCGGTCTACGGTAATTCTGTCAAGTCACTTATGTTGAACGCGGTCTTTGTATCAGCACAGTTCTGCAGCTACCCATACAAACGATATACAGCCTCTCATAAGCCCCGTCCACATTATGTCGCCTATTACCTATTGCCTACGTACTAGTTTCTTACTAGTAGTATTCTTACCGAATACTAAATAAGTGAAATAAGCAAGCCACCTCTTTGAAAAGAATATAGACAGGGATAGAGTTTTAAGGATGAGAAGTCTGCTGCAAACTGGATTTGAACTCACATTCTCTAGTTCTGCGGACACACATATACCATATCCGATTCACTACAATATTCTGCAAATCATGTTTTGCATTATCTTCAACAATATTATTTTATTATATAATTTTTACAAGCAAAAATATTTTCATCTCGGCATAAAGCTTTTATTAAAAATATTCATCAAGTCGTGGCCACTCACATAGTATTAGCTGATACAATAAGACAAATTCATCTACTGCAACAAACTCAAACAAAACATCATGGCTTATCCAGCACGCATTCAAATCTCGCTTTCTCCTTTATGGCAGTTTCCACACTGACAAAGCTTCTTCGGCTGGTGGGACGACATAAACATTCTGTAATCAGTAAAACAAGTAAATGTAAACAAAGTAGATGCAATAAATATGTCATTCATAGATATGTCATTCTAAAGCGTATCTATTGACAGCTTCCAAATTGGGAGTTAAATAGATTGCGAGTGTAATTTTAAAAACGAATAAACATTTAATAAAGGCACAAGTACGCCAAGCCAACGATTCGAAGCTTTGGTTCTGGAAATTAAAGATTTGCAATGATCAATCGATTTTACCCACTTCCTACGAGTGAAAATAATTTGTAATCATGACTCTAATTTACCAAAGAAAATTCGAAAAAAATATTATAGCTAGGTAAAACGGCAGATAAGCTATGAAACGATAATTGGAGATAGCAAAGAAATATCATTTTATTAATTAGTATATGTATTTATGACTATAAAAAATATTACATTTACTTAAGTATAGAAGACTCTAAGTTAATTTACCTCCATTCTGTCTTCTTCTGCAGCAAAACGCTGCTGACGCCTGTCAGCTTTGGCCATAGGCTGTCTACTCTAATCTTTTACTAAAAGTTGCTCAGATAACTCTGAGTAGCGGTCACTCGAACTTGAAGCCATTTTAAAACTATGTATAACTTAGTAATTGTTGAAACGCGTTGAATCAGTAACGAGTAATGAGAATGAATTCTCTAATTACAGATCACAAATCATAAACAGAGATCACAGACAACGCGTTTTACGAATGATAACATTTATTACGGCCTATATAAAAATTTCGCACGCATGATTGGCTAACGAATCGACCTCATATTTATTGCTCGTGGTTTCGTTTCAGATACCTTGCTTGTGACGTCACGAAATAGGCACCCGCTGGAACGTGAGCTTTTTAAAAGAGGGCCTCATTCAAACGCATATATCTCTGGACAGGGTTGGTCTACAAAGACAAAAATGGCATCAAATTGTAGCTGATGTTTTAGCCTTTTATGGGTCCTAATTTCATTAAATTGACTTTTTTGACGCAACTACATCTTTAAGGCCATACTCATCAAATAGACTTCTGTACACAACACCTGCAACATGATTATGTTGCTCAGTGTATGCATTTCCTGCTAGCTGCTTGCATTCACTGATGATGTGTTGGATGGTCTCGGGTGCATCTTTGCACAGTCTGCATCTCAGGTCGTTTCTAGTGTGATAGATTTTTGTTTGGAGTTTCCTTGTTGGGAGCATTTGCTGCTGGGCTGCCATGAGTAGCGACTCTGTATTGGCCGTTAGTCTTCTTTTGTTTAGCCACATACATTATATGTCTGGGGAAAATTGCCAATCTTAGATTTTAGATATATAAATATATACGTGTATATATTATATATATGTACTATGCTATGTATGTATATATAAATATACATGTATATGCATATATATATTTACTAGTCATACAATTTAAACCAGTCAATCACACGGACCACCCTTGGGTGATATATGTAAAATCAGGGAGTTTATGGCATTGAAGTTTTAGAATGTTTTAGAAGTTTTAACAACAGTCTTTACTTCATTATTCAGTTTATATTTTCTACTTAAATTATTGTTTTTTTTTTGGTAGCCTTATTTTATGTAGATTCATCCACTTTATTGCAGTTAAACCTGAGAGTCTCAAAATGAGCAAACCAGATCTGATAGTTGAGGAGAATGAGTTCACATTCAGCTGTACAAATACTGGAGGAAGTCCTGATTCCATGCTGCAATACGGTTTGTGTTACACCGAAATAAGTAGATTATGTATTTCAAAATGGTGTGGTCTAAAAATGTTATTAGCTTATACAGTAAAAATATCATTGCATTCACAACAATTTCTAAACCAAAATTTGATTTTGAAATTTTCTGTGCTATTGTAGAATTAAATGTTGTCAGCTTTACACTTTCAATGCTGCTCAAGTCGACAGTCCAAGGAAATATAATGGTGTGTGTTGTAAAATATATAAATACCAAAGTGGAAAATCTAAAGCACAAGCTGTGCAAGTTGGTCTAAAATATTACCCACAATCAAGAAGTTAAATGGTTGATGGCACCGAATAAATCACTACACTCGTAGTATCTTACAGTTGTCTTTGTGTTTTACCTTGATATGGGAATATATCATTTTTTAGTATGGCGTGCTAGATCTACTTGTGAACAACTAAAACTATTCAAAAGAACTCGAAGTGCCTGGTTCATTGATTGTGGGAAGTAAACTGTTGCATAAAATATTTTACACTGCTTTGTATGAGATATTTAACCCTAACTTATACCACAAATAAAATTAAAACATCTGTTGTTTCCTGAGTTTTGCTGACAAAAAAAAGATGTATTGTATGTAGTAGCCGCAAGTAGCAAATGGGCCAAAAATATAAACCAACAAACCGACCCAAATGCAAAATGCCAGTTGGTCTTTTGCATCTAGAGATGTCCTTAGTAAGTTAACGCAAAAGTTCAAACTAAAGCGTTTTACACCTAGAAAACTTTGTAGGTAGAGTTTTTCCTAAATAAAGGTTTTACTCTACTTTGTAAAAAGCATTTTATAGACTTAGTACAGAAGCATCTGATATCCAAGCATCTCATATATAGTATCTGAGCATCTCATATACAAGTTCAAAGGCTAGGAAATGTAAACAATTAATTAGACACTAAATGGTAACTTTGCGTCTCATATCAACTGTGCAATTGGGTATAAATTATACCATTTGGTATCATACATTGATTATGTATTCATAAGAACCAAAATATGCACTATAAACACGAGTTACTCTATAACTACAGAGTGACTAGTGAATGCTACTGACACTTGTATTGAAGACCATTTTTAGTAAAGAATATAAAAACTTCTTTCCTTCTCTTTAAAAAACTCATCATTCAAACCTCTCTAAAAACCACTTTGCAATAAAGTTAAAATGGTATAACTGAAATTTTATGATCAAGTAAGATGACGATGACTCAGCTATTTTATATAGACAACAGACAGTGATTAGGAAAAATTTATATTTACATATTTGCATATTTTTATTATGGTTGTTCATGGCATATGCAGTGAGATAGAGAACACCTTAAATGACTTGTTCTTTTTTCCTAAGTTGTATGTTGTTGTCCAAGGACATTGACTAGTTTGTGCTTGGTGGTTTACAGAGATACTCCGAGGTAACATGATGATAGTCAGCAACAACACCTACACTCCAACAAAAGATGATAGAGATGGGCTCACTTTGAAGTGCAGGAATACAGCTCATTCAACCCTTGAGAATGTTTATTCTGATATTGTCAAACAAGAAATTACTCTGGATCCATGCTGTAGGTGTACAAGTGTTTCAATGCAGTCAATGCATAACCATAGTATGAGGCGTTCATAAAATATGGGCATAGCAAGATAAGAGCTAGCCATTAGTAGCATTATGTAAACTGCTTATTTTGCTTTAATGATCATATATATTTATTTGTGGTTCAATATCATAATGTTTATCATTATGATATATCATAAATATATCATAATGTTTATCAACTACATTACCTGTCACTGTTTTTAAATTGTTTTCACTATCTGTGCAATGAGAAGCAATTAACTAGTAAGCATATATGTGATGTTATTTGTGAGCCAATCTTTTAACTTGGCTAATGTAAACTGATTTGCAGCCATGGTTGTAATAAACATATTAAGCTTGAGGACTAATAGGTTGCTGCATAGTTATCTATATCATATTGGGGTTGAGGACTATTAAGTTGCTACAGAGCCAGCTATGCTATCATTTTAGTTTGTTTGCATATTAGTATTATTAAGAATTAGATTGTTGAAGTAATACGATCAAGGTTTATTTTAAAGATATCGACTTTGAAGAAGGACACTCTGGAGAGCGATCTGTGACTCTCAACCCTGACTTTGATCAGACACTCAAATGCGGTATCATTAGAACTGGCGTTACCATTAGGTGGGAATGTAATGAGGTCTGTACAGTAAGGAACGGCAAAGAAACTGCTATTCCTGCTGATTCTGCAAGTGATGGAGATCAACAAGTGATGTCGTGCACTGGAGCCGCTCCAGGGACAGGTATGTTATATTTTATTACTGGTGATATTCGCAATATGGATTTTCTCATAATCTGGAATTAATTACGCTAAAGTCATTGGGTGAACGTTGCCAGCACTTCTAACAGAAGTTACTATTCTCAGTTTCATAAACAAACACTGAAGTAAAATAAATGGTCGCCAACCATTAACCTATTTCAATTAGTTCCTAATTATGCATTTGTTTGTTTTACCTGCGGCAAGATGAAGTATGATATTTTTGTTTCTTTTTTTTTTTAATATGCAACAAAAAAGACACATTTGTTGTGCCAAAGCAAATATTAAAAAAAATCTTTTGATTGATTGAAAAACAAACACCTATTTAAAGAAGTTGGAGCTTACATGTATAAAAACATATATTAACTTATCGTGACTAGTTTCCAATTATGCAGTTGTTTGTTTTATCTGTTTCAAGATGAAGTATAGTTTTTTGTTTCTTACTTTTGATATGCGTTAAAAAAGATACTAGAACATACATTGCGCAAAAACAAACATGTAACAAAAATTCCTTGATGTATGATTGAAAAACAAACCCCTATTTAAAAAAGTTGAACCTTACATATATGAAAATAAACTGTACATGTAATTTCTAAATACTTTGATAAAACACTGCAACGTGTCATTTCGTAATAACTAAAAAAAGAATTAATGTATTATTTTTAATTTCTTTGGGGCAGTAACTAGTAGTCATAATAAAGAATTGAATTACTGCTTGTGACATGAAAATAAACAATACATTTGTTTTCAAATACATCTAAGAAGTCAATACTGAATGATTAGAGGCCTCCGTCGTATAGGTACCACACAGATGTTCAGATATTAAACTGGGGCTAGGAGTCTGAGAGCCCTTCAAAGGTCATTCGTACCACTGATCGCCACTATACATAAAATGACTGCTTTGTTACAAATCTGTGTATCCATCGCGCCAATCATTATTATTTTTTTTAAATTCATCATTTTTCTCAAATAATATGCATTTTCAGTTTTGGCTCTAGTTATGCTTTGTTCTACTTACAAGTGCAATTGGCAACATGCTCAGCAAGTTTCAAATATTTGAATGGTTAATGTAGAGAAAGTTGCATTGGGTTAGATTCACTCTCCCCTTACTAGACTAATTAGTTTCTCTACAGAGTTTAGAAATTAGGCAATATCTTTATAATTTTGCTTTTTGACCAGTTTTAGTATTTTACATACGATTCAAGTCATCAAGCATATCAAATGATTAAGTTTGCTTTCAGGAATTCTGCTCTTATTTCTTCTTTTATAATCTGTATCCTGACAAAGTGTTGACAACTGTACTGCTTATAACAGGTTTGGAATCTAAAAGAGAAAATTTTAATATCAAATGGCGATCGGATGGTGCTACCCCTACCAATCCCGCAGGAGCAGATAAAAAAGATCTTGCACCCGGAGCTACTATTGGAGCCGCAGTAGGGCGGGTGTACTGATTATCGGAATGGTTGCTTCAGCAGGATTTGCGATAAGAAAACGAACAGGTGGGAGCAATGGAATTCAAGCTCTTATCAACCCTTTTTTTAACCTAAAGGCATGTTTTAGTGTTAGAAATGGAATTTCAACAAAAAACTAGATTTTCTAATAATAAAGTAGGTTTATGTTAAAATATAAAGTTCTTAAATTGTTGCAATGGCTTAATTTGTTTAGCGTAGTAAAATAGATCACTATGTCAATTGTAGTACTTTTTACGAAATTGTTGAATGTACTTTAATGGCTCTTAAATAAAAGAACTATTATAACTTTTTTACTTTAAAGGCAAGTAATAGCAACATAAGCTGTTTGTTTGCAGAAGTATTAAGATCAAGCAGCTGTTAGTTTTGAAGGGTCTGATGAATCATGTTTTTTTGTAAAATGACTTTTACCACTGTTATTTAAAATGAACCTTTTAAGTTGAATCACATAAGTTTATGTTCCTTGGTGCATCAATTACTTTGTAACAGTCTAAAAGTTATGTAGTCGTTGTCCAATTTGTATGTTCATTTGTAAGATTTACATCAAGGCTAATGCTTCAAAAGACCAGAAAACATTTGTTTCTATATCGAAGACTTCATTAAACCACATAGTGTTAATATACTGTATTGCCTGAGCATGTACCAACTTTACCTTTACATTGTATTTCTTTAGTACAGTTTAATTATTTAGCATAAGTATTTACGCATAGTTAACTATGTTATTGCTTGATTTTCACATAGAACCTTGTTCAGGGGAAAATAGTAAGTAATGGATTTGTATAACTGGTCCTTTTGTTGACACTTTGTTACTATTAAACTAAAATTTTATTATAGGCTACTTCTCTAAAAATTTGAAATAGCTATGCTTTCTTGCCAATTAGTTTAAATTGATTTTAATTAACTCTGGTAAGTTACTACAAATGCAACACTGAGGTTTCTCAGTTTTTTCTCCAGCATTAAAAGAAAATCATGAGAATAAATTTGGATGTGACTTCAAGTAAACTATTCTGCATTTAGTAAAAAACCATAGCATTAAAATAATAGTCATTTGAAATCCATAAGGGTCATTCGTAAGTCAAATGATCATTTTACCAGAATATTTCAAAATGACATGTTATGTCATTTTGCAAATTGAAAACATTGCATATAAAAGCTTTCCTAAGTAAAAGGTTCTATTGTAGTCTATATTGTGATGGCCAATCACTGCGGCCAGGGGTGAAAGCAGGATACTCTGCTGATGCCGCGATGACTGACGCCACGACAGAGCTAAACCTAGACTTAGTAGACCACACAAATTTCAAAAATATTTTTGGCTGGCCAGGAGTCAACTGCCAATTTAGCCCTACAACCAATAAGCTGAGCAATGCCCAGCCAAGAGCTATATAAGGCCAAACAGAAGCAACTAAGAGCAGAGCATCTGAAAGTCTTACACTGCAGTGAATTACATTTTGATAGCATCTGTAATTGTATTTTAACTGCAAAAACACTCAGGCCCACTAGTTGGAGACACCAAGCCAAGTTGGACTTTAGCTTGAATGAGCTCAAGATGTAGCAGAGATGCAACAGGAAAGAAGTCTGCTTCCACCACTTTAGAGAAAATGGCAAAAAAGGAGAAGCTGGCAATGATAGCTGCTAGTCATAGCTATCCGGAACTACTACAAGGCTTAAAAGAAGTTATAGCCCAGATACCAGGACAATGGCCTAGCCATAAATGCTCGACCTGGGCCTAAACGAGTCACACCTGACTGTGCTTCCAAATGTGCACTTGAAAACTAGTTAATAAACCAAACCTGTGACTATTTGAAAACCTGCCTCAAAAGCAGCATTGCTGGTTTCACTGTGCTACCTTTCCAGGTTGAGCCAAAACATCAGGAACCTGCTCTAAGAGTGTTTTTCCCAAATATCTTCTGGGAATCAGCTTCAAAAATCCCAGCTAGTGCTTAGTTGGAAGCTGGCCATAAAAGCTGCAAGGCCCGTTGCCTTATGCCCCTGATTCCAGGCTCAACAGACACACTAGAAGTGTGCCTTTGCAGATTCAGAAGTGATCGGTTCCACAGGTTTTGCCTCTCAAAGCAAAGATGGTATTGAGCTGAGCAAGGCCCAGGCTCTGGAGTGCCACAACTCTATGAGCTACTTTTTTCTTGGTAAGCTAGAGGGGCAATTCAACTAGTTCCTGACTGATCCTGGGTGTACCATAACTTTGCTGAGTAAGCAAATGCTTGACCAGCTTTCTCAAAGCGCAAAAGATTTGCTCAAGGGAAGTGACAGTCATGGTCTCATGACCTATAAAATTTGAATGCTGTTCTATGGAGTCATATGTCTACCCATACAGGTAAACAGGCAAATACCTTTTGTACATATATATATAGATAGATGTGCTAGTTCTACAACATATATACATTTATGTCCCGCTTTCGGATGTAACAACCAAGAAAAGCTTTGTTGCGAGGCTTCTCAAGGAAGCCCCTTTTGGTGGCCCATCAGTGTGCTATAGAGTTTCAACTGCTCGTAGTTTCCATTGACAGACAGCCATTGACTTGTACGGATAGACACGGGCGGCTGTTACTTAGCAAGGTACAGATGGTGAATATCATGATGGTGTCAAAATGAGAAAAGCCAACCATTCTATATTAGATCACCACCCGCAAGTACTGTTTGTTTAAGCTACAAGAGAATTGCTTAAGGGGTCAGCTGCTGCCCACTAGTTTAAACCAGCCTAGGCAGGAGAGAAGCGTAATTATATAGTGCTCTAACCTCCTGAATCAACTCTTACATTTTGAACCGGCATCACAAGCGGTATGTACACAAGCATGAAGACCACTAAGTTGATGAGGAACCACCCTTTTTTCAGCTCGGATCTCACAACACAAAATTCAAAAATGCCGAAGGCAGGTTGGCTGGCCCACTCACAAGACCTTTTATTGCCAATAAAAACACTGCACAAAACCAAAAAACCGAGTGGCTAGGAAAGTTGCTCCCACACTACTAAAGCACTCTATTCTACTGAATGTCAGAATCCGGCCCATACGTCATTTTCACCACTGACATAGACCAGATAAACAAAATGAAGCAGATTGACCAGTGCAGGATCTTTCTAGACAAGAAAAATTGGACCTGCTAGAGGTGCTTGAAGCTTTGTGGGAGTGTTGGTCTAGATATAATACAAAAAATGTGGCAGTGTGTACTGCTGTCAAATGAATGCAGTCACCAAACAAGATGATGTCTGTTTCTTTTCTACAGCCTGAAAGTCCTTTCTGGCAGCAGACTCTTTAGTACAGTTAGCCTAGTCAGTGGCATGTAGCGTTGGATGCTGATGCGCTGAAAAAGTTCGGTATTTGCTACTTGCTGTAGCCTGTGAAAATTAAAGGTTTGCCATTCGGACTTCCTTTCGTCCCAGCTACCTTTGCATGTTTGATGGAATGTGTGTTGCATGGCCTGCATTAAAAGACACAGTTGTTCTACTTGAATAACATAATAGACAATACTCCAGAATTAATGCTCACCTACACTGACTCTATGAAGTGAGCGGGCAACTGAAGGAAGCCAAACTTGGGCCTAAACAATCCAAGTGTGAGTCGTTCCAGTCACAGGTAGGCTATTTGGGCTACATGGTCATTGCTGAAGGGCTAGTGGGTGGCTACTGACCTTGAGAGAACAATACTGGTCTAATAATCGTCAACCAAATGGCTCAGGATGTTGCAAGGCTACCTGGGTACGGTATAGAATACTACCGTCAGTACAATCCGAACTTTGCTGCCGAAGCATAGCCTTAACACCGACTAAAAAGAAACAGCAAGGAAAAGTGAACATTGGAAAGAAAAGAACTGTCAACCAACAAAAAGCTGAGAAAACACATTTCCTTGGCACCTGTTTGGAACTACCTCCGTCCAAGCCAGTCACAAATTTCGAACACAGATTTAAAAAGATGTGGATTAGTTGCAACGTTATTTCAAATGCGAGATACCGTCAAAAGAGTAATTTCATGCTTCAGGAAAACTCTGAAACCCTCAGAAAGAAATTATTGTGCTATATGGAAGGAACTGGAGATCATGATCAACACAGTGGAACACTTCCAATCTTACCTTCATAAACTACAGTTCCTGTTTAGCACTAACCACGTCTCACTCTGCTGGCTATGAAGAAACAAAGATCTTTTAAATCAGATAGATGGATGGAAATCTTACCTGAGATTTAGCATACTGTGAAACAACTAACCAGGCTACAACATGAAATCGCTAATGGACTTAACTTACAGACATGCAAAGATTGCCGGCAATCTGAAATTGTTGAGTTGAGGGTTGGTAGATCAACCAGGACGAAACACGCCACGGAGGGCAAAGTCTTGTCAAGTAGATTTGAGGGAAGCATAACAGCCATGTCAGGGATAGCCATTAGTGAACACAAGGTAATCATTGGCATCGCAGTAGGATGCAATCATTTGCAGTGGGAGTGGGCCAACCCATTCTTGCTCTGGCAGTCAGAGGTTGAACTTGGAATTCTGTGACAAAACTTGGGTAAATACTTGAAGTGACGCTAACAAGGAGCTGGCCTAGATGCAGGCTACATTCTGAAGATTCCTGGCCAAGATGTACCAACCACTCTTTCGAGTAGAAGAACTGACAAAGGCTTAGCTAGCACTATTATACCAAAACTCTGCCAGCTAGACAAAATCTGGTCAATTTGTTGATTTTGACTGGGCGAACTGCTGGCAACCTGGACACCCCCTCACAGTTGGCTTCGATGTTGAGCAGTTGGTCCATTGGCTATCAGAGAGACCATTGTGGGGCAAGCACATTTTTTTAGATAGGAAAGATGATCAGCTGCCTCTGCCAATAATGGTACTGCCCCAAAATGACGGCAACAGTAAAAATATTGATCAAGAGCTGTAAGATATGCCAAGCATCAAATCATAGAAAAACAAAGACCACTGGTAGAAAAAAGAGACTAGATGTGAAATGCCCCTGAACAATTTTTGCCATAATCTTGGTGAGACTACTGGCAATGATGCTAAGAGGGAGCTATTAGACACTGGTATTGACTGACCACTTCATCAGATAGAAGGATGCTTTGGTCCTTCTGAAAAACATGACACCAGTGTTGGTAAGCACTCTAGAGAAGAAAGCTTTCTGTTAAATGAGCGTGCTGGATCAGATCTACATAGACCTAGGGGCACGGTTTAAGAGTCATCTAATGACTGAGCTAAGCAAGCTCTGGTGAGTTAAGAAGACACATACCATCTCTTGTTATCCACAAGATAATGAAGTGATGGATCATAATAACAAGCAACTAGAAAACTCACTTTGAGCACTGTTGCTGACAGGAGGCTATGATGAATGGGTCATGCTGATTTTCTGAATTCATGCGCTTCTGTTGATGAAGGCTCACAGAGTTGCGCCCCGCTTGGCAAAGCGAGATAGACAGCCAACTGTTTGATCAATTGAAGTATTGTCCCCCTACAAACTGAGACAAAACCAACACATAATAATGTGGTAGAGACACCCAAGCGGCTGGAAGAACTGTATGCCATTCTCCAAAAAAACAGATAGCCAATAAGCAGGCAAATCTTGAGGAGTTTCTCCAACATGCTGCAAGGGAATGGATGTGTTTAGTGAAAAAAGATGGAGAAGAGAAGACAACCTAAAGTTACAAGCGAAGCTCTTTGAACTATATCATTTCATAAGAGCCTGGCCTATTACATGTGTCTGATAGAGTGTCAGAGATAGTTTTTATTCAGGGCGAGATCTGTTTAAAGCCATATCACGCTTGTTAGAAAATGTTTGGCTGGGCAGAGCCATCATTGAGTTTCGCCGATGCCCCAACATCGAGAGAGGAAAAGCCAAAAAGAATAAAAAAGTGGAAGAGCTGGAGACAGAGCTAAAATTGACCAAACTGAGATTCGAGGCTATGGAAAGCTTGAAGTTATTCAAGAGTTAAATATCAGCTGAAAAAACTTTGAAAAGGATTGAAACAAGCTCGGCTTGGCATTCCGATGCAGCCAGCCAGGCACCCGAGCCAAAAGAGAGCATCAACAGCAGTTGTTTGGTACAACCCTTGAACAGCTTGGACTACCCGGCCTTCTGACCAACATGGAGAATGATCATGCTTCCATGGTAACCACCAAGTTTGAGCAGCCTTTGTGCAAGAACACCAAAGTTGAGGGACGTGCCAAACTTGAGAGATAAGTAGGCTGAGCCATTTGCACTTGCACAACACAATGAGGTTGTGATGCCCAGAACGGTTATTGACACTTTTCAGCTTAACACTTTACATTAGTTCCAAAAAATTATCTTCCTGGCTCAACAATGTTAGACTATCAACTCTTTTGGAAAGATTTCGAGTCCGATAGAGCCACTGAAAGCAGGAGAAGAATGTTTGAGGTCTTGCTAGACTAGTATGTG
The DNA here is from genome assembly GCF_963576615.1 of Watersipora subatra. NCBI lineage: Eukaryota > Metazoa > Bryozoa > Gymnolaemata > Cheilostomatida > Watersiporidae > Watersipora > Watersipora subatra. The sequence goes on along the minus strand of NC_088712.1, from coordinate 46,060,678 downwards.
GTGCCTGTGTCTGTAGGTCTGGCCGATGTTAGAGCATGACAGACTTGAATGAGGCAGGATACTGGTAGATGAGTTGGAGAAAATGTCTACTTAGCCAACCAAGAAGAACATTGTCAAAGTGGGAAACTTTGTTTGCGAGGCCTCCTTAATCAAAGGAACCAAGGCCATGCAGGAAAAGCCTGATACTTGTACACCTGTACTTTCCGCCACTACATTTTACAGCATTTTACTATTGTCATGTGTCCTCATCAATGGCAACATGTTTCATGTGACCAACAAATTATGTCACTTTTAAGGTGTGCATGGACATGGCAAGTAGGGAGTGCCACATATCTTGCTGATGAGGTAAAGTAGGGAAAGCTTCCAAAGACGAGAAGATGGCCTGTCAACCTTCTAATGAGCCGATGAATCCCGAATCTGACCACGGCTCGTCGGCACCGCAAAGATGCAAAAGTCAAGCCTGTCAGAGTGATCATGTATAAGACCAAAGGAGTGCACCGATCCAAAAAACCATTATGGTCACTAGAGCCAAAGCCGACTTGGCGATCCAGGTTTGCTTATTCACAACTGAGCCAGTCTAAATCTGGCGAGTGGCCAAACTGGTTTGTGGACAGTCCAACCACCAAAACATTAAGACGAACAGAGGAGACCCAGGCATAGCCGAAAACGTGTTTGATAGGTTACTCGGATGCCCATTTGCAGACAAACCCCACTACAACCGCCAGGCAGGAAAAGCAAGCTTGTCAACTACTAGAAGATAGGTGGCGCTAGCAAGCAATATGGACCCCTAGCTTAGCTTTAAACCCAAAGCATGAAAACTGTACCTTCATCAAAAGAAAAGTTTTTTGCTTAGACTATGAGCTCGACAGCACCGGCTCTGGTCTTAGGCAATTTCATTTTCTAATACCGAGTGAGTGGCCCCAGGGTCAGTTCAAGATCTTAACCGATAGTCAACAAGGCTATCAGTAATGTTTCCGGTCAACCGAGAGTTGGCTCAGAATTGGCCAACAACCGAGATGCGGAGCCAAGTCTAGTCTGGAGCCATATAAGACGCAACAAAAGTGACTGAAAGCAGAGCACTTTAAAGTCTCACACTGTGCAGCTCATTATATTTTGATGGAATATTTGGCTGCATCTTTATGAATATTTGTTGTGCAAATACATACTCTTATTGCCTTGCACTTCAGTAACTCGATTCTTTGCATGAAAGTTCCATAATTTGATCAGTTCCTATGCAGTAATTGGCCCAAAACATAAGGTGTAATATCAATAGATTTAGATTTTAGAGTTAGAAGTTTTTTGAAGTACGCATGCAGCTAAAACACTGAAGATTGAATTATTATAAGCTAACTTCTTATTTATTAATTTGAATGTTGCAGATTATGTAATTTGTAATAATATTGTTATGTATTATGTAATAAATTAGCCATATGTGATTACAGAGAAGTGATAGTGATCTTTGCTTATCATTTTACATGGAAACTAGTATCTTCTTTAGCTGCTCTCTTATCTGTTTATGTTGATGTCCTTAATTTATGTACACAACAGGTAGAATGGAGTATCAAAGTGCTGGTGCTGAAGTTGCTGCAAAGAATGCACAAGAGTTTGTATCTACTCTATCTCTTTTATATCAGAGACTGTTATTTATCTTGTTTAACTTATATATTAGGTGGAAATTACAAAGTGTAAAGAACTGACTTACCAGCTAGTAAACTGATCAACACTAGTACTTGATTAACATATTTGAAAACTCAACAATGTCACTGGTGAGTATTAAGTACAATCTTTAATATAATAAGGACTGTGTTCATCCACCTGCTTGAACACCTCGACCAGTCAGCGCCTTTCTGTTACTTTTGAACAATTGCGTAGATGATTATTCTCTGTGCTATATCGGCACATCTGATGATTGCTGCCGGGGCAGTCAACTAAACGGAGAGTTAATAAATAATCAACTATAGTATGTTAGGGAATGTCCCACATTATCATTTCATTAACTTCTTTTTATTCCATGGGTTTGCCATTTGCGCTTTAGTTGTCATGCTTCAAAAATAATTGGCAGCTTTGCTTTATTCAAGGTTGGTAGGTGTGTTTTTTGGGTATTCCTAACTAATATCACTAATTAACAAATCCAGGATATCGTCAACTTCTGACTCTGATCTTTCCATAATATGCAGGATAATTCAGGCTTAGTGTAAATTGCAACATACTGAATGGATTACTTGGCACATACTGTACTGTAAAGAACTATAGGCTCTTTTTCTTTAGAAGTGGTTTCTTATCTTTTCATATCAAAATGAGTAATACTGTAGTCATCTTGTCTTTATCTCTGCTTGATGATTGAGACAACACTCTGTCTTAGTAAAACTATTAAGCTCAGCGACAACATGCACAACATGAATCGGTTTTACCATTCACCTAGGTTATAATCTTTTTTTCTTGTTGTGTTTTGTTACGACAGCAACTCTTGCCAGGTTTGTGTTATTTTGTAGAGCTTCAGAGCCTCATACAAAACCAACAGCTGCTTAGTTTTACCGTAAACAGATTTCTCTTATTATAAACAGGTAAGTTTACTTAGGATTTTGTAAACTTTTCAACTCCTTTGAAGGTATCTTTGACTTGTTTAGGATTATTTGTTACTAAGGTTAGTGAATACTTGGCTTGCATAAAGCCTCGTGGTTGTAAAGTTAGAGGTATGGCAGGTTAGTTTCATGACTCAGTCATGGTCACAGCCTGTTTATACATGGGCCATGGATAGACAGCAAAATATCCCACTCCTAGTCTTTCTGCATTGCAGTCCCCAAAATCTTTAATATAGCATAAGGTTTATTGAAGCTTTGAAGGCATTTTATAATTATGTAATCAGCAGCATTTTTTGCAAACTGTAGTTAAATGGTTGTTTTGCTTTCATCTCATTATTTTTAACCAGCCATTTTCAACTGCAGGTTGCAGCAACTAACACAAGTAAACTTCATATGAGCAAAAGCCAAAAACCAATTGAACGAAAATATTTGCATTGCCGTTTTGAAATGTTATTTCAAACTCTTGTTAACATTCAAGCTGTCCACCATCTACTTATGGTATTATACACTATGTTAGTGTGGGAATGATGATGTCAAAATAGGTCAAAAATTGGCCTTTCAACTAAACCTTTAGTATCACTATATGATTAAATAAAATATGGTGGTTTCTCAACAAAAACATATTGGCATACAATAATTTTGTCACATAAAAATTGGCAACACACAAATAAGCAATGGCTTAACAAAACTTTCAATTACATACCATAGTTGGCATGAAAAACAGAAATTAGTTTTTAACTTTGCTTTCACATTTGTTTCAGAGTGAAATCTATGCTGTGGTCAGTCAAGCAACCAAAACTGATGTCAACAAGTTACCATAAATTTAAATGTTGTTATTTGTTTGTTTGTTTGTCATGTCAACTAACAACAATCTAAAAAAAACCATGTCTTTTCTTGTTGTATCCATTCAATAAAGTGATCTACTATTCCCCTCAATTTGTGAAACTGTCTTAGCTGATTAATAAAAATCTAAGAGCTTAGACTTACATCCCAAGTTAACACCTCTTGATATTCAAAATTAAAGTAATTTTATGTGCATGTAGTAACTTTTACATTTTTATGTAACTCCATGGGTAGACAGTTTATCTGATAGCGTGATATGGTAGAGCACAGTTACGAATAGTTGGAAGTGCCAAAGAGTTCAACTACTTTTCAATAAATTAGCAAAACATCATAAGTTGCAAAACCATCTATTTGGAATTAAAATATTCAATATTGCATTACTTTGCTAAATTTTATATGAATACAGCTTCACAACAACAGAGAAACCGATGATATACAGCCCCTCCAAAAATAACAACTGATAATAACGGTGACAATATTGGGCAACTATATTTATTTGACAGCAAAATGAAACCAACAGATCAGTAAAATAACCACTATTGTTCATAATATTTGTAAATTTACAAGGGGCTTAATTCAGCATATTTGTTTGTTCGGGTGCCGTCTTTGCTTTCATCCCAACAGAGCTCGATCATTAAGCCCCGCCCATATGATGCCCGTCGCCTATTATTGGGGAGGGGGGCTGTATATCATTGTAGCGACAGACGTGTGTGACTAAATCTAAGCCAAGTAAATGTCTTTCCAGTAGGAGTCATCAACAATACAATACCATTCCTTTTAAATTCCAATAAATTTGTTTATTTTGTTTATTTTATTATTCCCAGGTAGGCTATGGTAGGTCAAATGTCTAGACAATTAAAATCTGAATGAGTATTACTTGTCTTTTGTGCATAAAATTATGCATAACGACACTAAAATAAAAAAAATAGACTTCTTGTGTTTTGTCAAATGAGGTAACAGTGTTAAGGCACTTTTGAGCTTTTATTTTATACGCAAATCTAGTGGATAAATTAAGTTATGTCAAATACATAGAATTTTAAATATATCTATATAACACTGATTGTCTTGAAATCTTTCTTAAAACCATTGCACTGAAAAATGATATAGCTTGTAATACAAGTGCTTTATAAAGGATAGCTACATGTATGTGCAGAGCTCCAACTCATGGGATCCAGCTTGGTATGAACTTTAGACCAATTGTTTTGGCTCAAACAATTGCATTATCTCATGTAGGAATAGCTTCTACATTCTTGCTCTGTTTGGTCAGACAAAGAGACCAGTATTGAGAAAGACTAGTATGATCAATCATTAAATTTTTAATGAACAGTTTCTGATAGAAATGTAACCTTTTTTATACACATACTTCTATACATAAATTGTTATTATTAACTGAACATATTTGGCCTTATTATTTTGACTTCTCAGTTTGTATTAATTATATCATTACCAAATCATCTTTTACCGTAATCGTAGCAAAACAGACTTAATTTGGCTATTACTTGCTAATTATTTCACATTTATATCTGAACCCTTTTATAGTTGTTTTATTTTTGGTAATTTATTTGTCCTGCACAAAACAGTTTTTTTCTGATACAAAGTTTAACACTTACAGTTGTTTGACAAAGTTTAAAAACCTTCACAGTTCTTTTTTGTTTTAATTTATTCAAACTGCACTAAACACTTTTTTTATGATGTGAAGTTAAAAGTTAGAATGGTAACTGCTGTTATATGTCGAAGAGAAATTTTTTTCACAGAGACCTATTTACCTAATATACACATATCTATGCAAAACTGATTGTTCTGCAATCTTGCTTAAATCCACTGCACCAAAAATGATATAGCTTGCAATACAAGAGTTTTACAAAAGATATCCACATGTATGTACCGAGCTCAAAATCATGGCATTCGGCTTGGTATAAGCTTTGTAACGCTCGGATGTTAGGCATGTCTACTAACCACACTAATCCAACTATCTTCCGGAATTGCAGTATAAACGTTCCTTTATTAAAAGCAGTGTTTTGTGATGGTAAAATGTTCTCACATGTGAAGATAGCTATAAAAATGGACAATCTATTTAAATTGTTTGCAATCTATTCAATTTAAAAAAATGGCCACTCAATGCCATTTTGGTTTCAGTTTGCAAGGTTAGAATACTTGTTTTTCATATACACGCGCAAAAATCTATCTGATTGGAAACTCAGAGATGCGCTTTCACACGCGTTAGGGAAAATAATGACAATTGCCCTTAATGGACATGCCTATTGATTGTTGCCATGAAAGCTGTTGTCATTGGTGAGTAATAAAAATGCATCATTAAACATTTTCATTTACCGAGTTATACTTGTAATATTAAACTTGCGATACCAGCACTTGACTCTCTACGCCAATGCAACTGCCTTCCAGTTTTGGGGCAAAAGTTTACTACAATAAAAGCGATGCTCCGCAACATTGAAATGGCTCCCATAAAATAAAGGTTATGCAAAAATAGAGTGAGAGCTCCACTTTTAATCTAAGGTTCATTTAATGTAAAAAGCTGACTTAGTTCCAGCTATACCAGTCTCAATTGGTCTCAACTGTCAATCCTAGAGCTTTTGCCTTTAGTATAAATCGATGAATAGTCTATAGAAAATATCTATAAATAGTATATAATCTACGTGATTAGACAACCAAGAGTCTGAAGACGGATGAGTTATGAGAACAGATTGCTAGGGCTCCACATGTTATCTATGAGATTCTATCATTGGATTACCCGATGAACCGATGCCATGCCGATGCCCGATGATGCCGATGAGCATGTTCATGGATTGTTGTTGTCAATGCAGTGTAGGAATTTGCTTTGAACATAAAAAAATTTCAGAGCAACTGCTGACTTACCTTTAGTATGCATGTAACTTCAAGTTACTGAAAATAACGATGAAAAGTTTGTGCTCTTGATAAGAAAAAGGAATACAAATAGACTATTAATCACTCATTTGCTGCACATCATCGTCATTTATAAGAGCTTTAATTTTTTGCTAAAAGTTATTCTTAATAAACTAAGGTCACGACATGCTTTAGTTTGGTAGTCCGGGTATTAATAAGTAAGATTTTAGCAATGGATAAGAACTTTGAGAAGTATCAGAGAACATACTTTTATTACATGCATCTCAAACCTTTACCATGTCTAGTACTTCTGCAACTTAACAAATATTCTCCACAAGAACTTCAATTTAATATTTACTATAACAAGAGCAGTGCGGATCCATTTGTTTGAAACTTTGCTGAAAGGCTAGAAAAATAAAGCAACACATGGGATTCAAACTCTAATACTCTGATTGATAGGCACACACACTTTCAAATGCACCACTCAACCACTATCCTGCCTGAAGAAATAATTACGTAAATACCAATAACACATAATGATATCTCACGGCACACGGGACTGGTGGCATACTATAGTGTCAATTATTTGGCAAGCCATTTTAAAGCTTTCAATTTTAAAATGGTTTTATGTGACAACTGGTTAGATCTGAAGATGAAATTATTTCAAGATTCTCATTGCTTCTTGTATTTTCTGGATTGCTTATTGACTTAAAATAAGACAGGTCCCTCCTCATTCAGTTGTAAACATAATAAACATAACCGTGCAAATTACTATCCTAAGCAAGCGGAAGGGTGTTTGCTTATTTTTAGTTTAATTAGTTTTAATAAACTTAAGCACACTAATGGTAAAACCACAAGATTGTTTGATCGCTAAACTAAAACCTATGAGCAAAACAAGCTAAACTAAAATGATTAGCTCTGCAGCAAATTTAATATTGGCATACTTGCAACAGCATCAGACCCATACAAATTTGCAGTCTTTCACTCTGGAAAGTTACTAGCAACAACGATGAAAGGTTTGTGCTGTTTAAAGTAAAAAAAGTTATATGTGCAGATCAAGAGCCTCCTTTTTCAATCATTAAAGATATCTTCAAACTTTGGTTAGAATTTGCTCTTAATGAACTATGGTCATTACATGTTTCAGTGCATACAAACTGCCATATTTAAATCAAAGTTCACATGAAATAATGCAATGGAAGTGATGCAATGATATTATATTGCTTTCAGCAAACTTCTTGTACAGTAGTTGTGGGTTTAATCACCATCACTTAGAAAGTGATATGGACAGAAGTTGTAACTGAAACACAAATGAATCAACCAACAACAACAAACTCGACCGTGACTGCTGATTTGACTGTTTGTCCCATTGTTGGATTAGTTATCGAGGATTAGTGCTCATCGTAGTTGTAGTCATCTTCACTTCCTACAGCTGAAGGAAAGGTAAAGTTCGTGTCATGGCAACCATCATGTATCCGTCTTTGTGTTGTTTGAACAAAATACTGCCTATCATTAAATTTGCGTTGTGAAATGCAGGTATATAACTGGTAACCTACATGTATATAACTTGTAATAATTAATCATTTGTATGCTGATAACAAATTGTTGTAATAATTTGACTTGAAATATTAGATGAAAGGGTGCTGTATTTTGGTTTGTGAGACTTGGTATGTGCATGAGAATACAAACTGGGACAGCATCATTAGGCTCTATGTGGTAGAGGAGTAAACTGTATGGAGTAAACGATGGGCTAAATCATGTGTTAAAATTTATTTTAGCGTTGCAAGCGTTTTATATGTGGTCCCATAATATTTATGATATTTCCATTGAATAAAGATTTTCTAAGATTTAATCCAGCAATTTTTAACAGCTTACACATTTACATCAGGATATTTGAGTTTATAAAAACAAAAAAAGTCAAGAATTCTAAACTATTCTGTCTAAAAATGGCATGTCCTTTTGTGCTTAGACAAGTTCATGGCTAATTGACATGTGGCATTAAACTAGGCACTAACAGAAAACCTATGAAAGGTTACATACAATATGTTGTCAACAGCACTCTCACATAATAGAAAGGCATGTTCTGAGAACTAAAAGTAATAAATACACAATATAGTCACTAGAAACAGTATAAACACAACATGAATGTATTAATTGGCAAAAGCTTTAGTAACTAGTAACTATTTAGAACATATACTTGGACTATTCTGAAATGCAACCACAGATATAAATAAGTTTTACTAACATGCAAATTGACAAAATTTGTCAATTGCATAAAAATGTCCATAATTTTTGGCAAATGGCATCTTTTGTTTTTTTTTTCTATATCAACTTTGATCCAAGAGGTCCTGTGTATATATACATGGTATGTAGCGAATTTTTGTGTTTGCTTCTGATCAGTATAGCAGATGACTACACTTGCAAACACTGATATGTGGGATCTATTATAAGTTGACTGATCTTACCAAGTCTGATTATATAGATATGGCTGTATTGGCGTACTGCATATTTTGACCAATGACTCGGTAACACTTGTGATTAGTTGTTGTAATGGAGGTCGTCAGGAACTATTCTTCAGCTGTGCGCAGGTTTTTTTAATATCCACTATGTAAGCTTGCTGTGCATAAGTCTCTCGTTATCTGTTAAGCACCTCAAGGTTTACAACACAAACAAAAGGATCAATATTTGTCATGCCATATAAAAACCCACCTTACCACCGCTGTGAACGGGACCAAAGCATACTTCATTGGTACCCCCTTTTGGTATCGAGAATTTTACTCGTTTGTATGCACAAATAACTAGTCATAAATAGACTTCTTCTGTATTTGAGCTATGAATGATAGTTTGTTGTGTTTGATGTACTTACTGTATAGTGGCACCTATGTACGTTTTGCTTCGAAGTTTTACGATCAACGAAATAAACGTATACATCCACATTTCAAGCATGAGTCATTGTCAATTGGGAATTTATGTTGAATATGTAATAGTTGTTGACATTGGCCACAGTTATTATCTTCTATTTGTATATAGCTCTTTTTTCATATTGACTTACTCATCTGTTATGTAATTCTTACGTAATAGTCCTTTTACTCTCTTGTCTCACTTATGTAGTAACCCAGTTGCTGTTTAGCTTTCAAGTATACAAGAATAACAGGTTGTGGGCCTAGACAGGAAAAAGAAGAAGCTGTGCACGAGTTTGATATGATCGGCTATTATACTGGACAAATAGAAGATAAGGACGGTCAACTATTATACTGACTGACCAACGACTGGTGAACCAGGAGTTAAACAATTGATATCAGGAACAGTAAAACAAGGACTACTGAACCAGAACGTAGATTCCATCTCTCATTCTAAAATGAACGGTGATAAATGGACAATAGAAAAGTTGGACAGTCAGATTTAACAGACATAGAAGTTTCAGATGAAACACATTTTGCTGGTAAAGGATCTATACGATAGCGCTGATCAAGCACTGAAAACTGCTTTTAAATTCAGGCATCGTAAGGCTTTCTCAATAATTGCTCTGTCTGTAAGTTCTAATCTTCTCTATTTAATAACAGACACAGAAGCACCTGATGTAGCATGGAAGCAGATTCAAAACCATTTTGAACGCAATACACTAGCAAACAAGATATTTCTTGAGAAACAATATTTCATAACAGTAATGAAGGAGGGTACACCTGTAGAACAGCACTTGAAACACATGAAATGACTTACTGATAAACTCGCCGCTATCGATGCAACAATTTCTGAAAAAGATGAAGTAGTCACGCTCTTAGGCAGCCTTCCAAACAGCTATGCTCATTTTGCAACAGCATTAGAAGCAAGAGTAGACAACTTGAGTCTTGAGTTTTCTCAGCAGTCATTGATAAATGAAGAGTTGAAACGTAATGAGCAAAACTCAGATGATTCTGTCTGTCACTGCATCTGAAGATATGCACTGGCAGAACTAGTTCTGGTACTGGTTCTAGGCTGCATGTCAAGAAAACAGCCTAGAACCAAAAACCTATTATCTGCTACAACTGTAATTAGCCTGGGCACAAGTCACCAGAATGCTCAAAGGACAGACGCCGACAGAATGCCCAGTTAGTAAGTGAATGTAGAAAAACTGTATGTGAAAGTGACAATGGCTGTGTAGGCAATGCATTTACATTTATCGCTCATCATGGCAGCACATTTTCATTGCACAGTAGCTCATCCTGGCTAATTGACATTGGAGCATCGTGTCATATGACACCTAACATGGAAAGTTTTAATAGCTACAAGAAGCTAGAGCTGATGAAAATGGTCAGCCTAAGTGATGGTCGAAGAGTTGAAGCTGTGGGAGTTGGTAGTGTAAAAGTGATGCTAAAGCTCAATCGTAGAGTTCAATGTGCAGCTGTATTTTACAATGTACTTCATGTCCCTCAGCTAGCTACCAATTTATTTTTAGTTTGAGCTGCCACTCAGAAAAGCTACATTGTCCAGTTCGGCCATACTCGATGTTGGATTAAAGATGCTAGTGGTCGAGTGAGGGCAATGGGATCACTAGCTAATAAGCTGTTCAGTCTATACTGTGTACAACCTGAAACTCAATATGCAAACACTGCTTGCGCAGAGATTTGGCATCAACGTCTAGTACATGTGAATAACTCTACTCTGAAAAAACTGAGCAAAGGAAATATAGTCTGTGCTACAAGCTTACCTGCAATGGATAGTTCCTCCTGTGAAGGCTGTGCTGAAGGGAAAATGACTTGTAAACCCTTCAATCCTGTGGGAGATATCAAGGCTACCCGTAAGCTAGAACTAGTACATTCTGACATTTGTACAGTGGAAACAGAATCAATTGGAGGTAGCAAATACTTTTTTACTTTTTTAGATGATCTTTTTAGATGCCGTGCTGTGTATTTTCTTAGAAACAAATGTGAGGTACCTGAGAAGTTCAAAGAGTTTGAAGCATACACAGCCCACCAATCTGGAGAAACCATTCAAACACTGAGATCAGATAGAGGTGGTGAATACTTGTATCAAGAATTTTCGGACTACTTGAAATCTAAGGGTAATCATCATGAACTCACATCAGCTTACTCACCAGAACAAAATGGTGTTGCTGAGCAGATGCACAGAATTTTGTGTGAAGCAGCACGTTCAATGTCGTGCTATGCTAAATTGTCAAAGCAATACTGGGCTGAGGCCATTTCTACTGCTGCCTACGTTAGAAATCGGGTTCCCACTTCCTCAAACAAGAATGATCTCACACCGTATGAGAAGTGGTATGAATGCAAACCCAACATAAACAATCTAGGGGTGTTTGGATGTATTGCTTATGCTTATGTTCTAGATCAACTTCAACAGAAAATTGACAACAAGTGCCAGAAGCTAAGGTTTATAGGATACAGCAAACAGTCAAAGGCATACCGCCTGCTTGATGAATCGACAGGTAAAGTCACTACTAGGGGAGACGTGGTATTTGATGAAACGAACTTTACAAACACCATTAAACCATCATATGACCAAAATAAAAAGCAGAAATCGATTGTTGTTGAACATTCAGTAAATGAACAGACAACTCCTAATTTCTCTGGGCGATGCATTGATGAAGGGCAACAGCAACGCTTGTCTGCTCGCCGATGTAGACCTCTGGTTTGCTATCAAATTGATGAGTATGTAAGCCAGCTCAACATGTCAAAACTATGTGGGAGTGCTGAATATGTACTAGTTGTTGACATTGACCACAGTCATTATCTTGTATTTGTATATAGCTGTTGTCAGATTCTTTGTTCATATTGACTTACTCATCTGTTATGCAATTATTATGTAATAATCCTTTTACTCTCTTGTCTCACTTATGTAGTAACCCAGTTGCTGTTTGGCTTTCAAATATGCAAGAATAACAATTCATAGAAGACAATTCATTCGTAAGAGTAAAACTCCACTTATGCAACTCTGTGGGGAGCAGAACAATTGACAACATTGTGAGCTTGAACGGCAGTTACAGACGAGTCACCCAACACAATCGGACGCAGAACAGCTTCGCCTATTGATGTTACGACAACCAGGCACATGCCAAACTCTACTCAGCTAGCCAAGAGAACACTGAGGCCAGAAAGAAAAACGTGGAGACAAGAAAACAACTGGACGAACGAAATGCTCTAGCAGCAGTGAGCATGGTATATCCCTGTATACATTTCAGTGCCTCAGCCTTGACATATGTTTTCAGATAGGAGAACTTCTGTGCCAGGGAATTGTCCTTTTCTTTAATTGAGAATCTATACAAGACGTAATAGTAAAACTCTACTTAACAAAATCTGTAAAAAGCAGTACCATTGACAACATTGTGCACTTAGACGGCATTTTCAGACCAGCCACCCAAAACATTATCTGAAGGTGAACAGCCTTGCTTATTGATGTTACGGCAACCAAGCACATGCTAAACACGACTCAGCTAGCCATTAAACACAATTCCTTCTCATGTAGCCAACTCAAGTACACAAAACAAATAATATACAAAATTCAACTAAACCAGCCCTGTTTGCAACAATGGACAAATTGTTTATAGACAGTATTTCAAAACGAATTGCCCTGAATCTTAGAGCTGACTTTCAGCGAAACCGACTGAACTCCACAAGTAAAAAGGCAACATCAGTAAAGCGGCGTCAGAACTTCTACAATCAAAGGTTTGCTCCATCACCGCAATCAAATTCACCGCAATTCCCCGTGAGTGGTTAAAACAGAAGCTATGTTACAATGAAAAAAGCTGCCCCTTCAATGAAAAGTCGACTTGAGGCCAAAAGCTATGACAATCAACACACAACTAACACCTGCGTGCAAGTCAGCAAACATGTTTACGTTCAGGTGGACCTTTTGCAGGCTAGTCTACTTTTAGTCATGACAGGAAACACTGCCTCGATCTCCAAAATCCAATCAGCCAGCTACCCTACTTCTGGATGATATCATTATTCGTTATAAATTAGTTATTTATTTAAATAATGGATTTCACTTTTGGAAATTGTTTTCTCTGTCTATTGTCGATCTGGATATAATGTGTTATGTATAAGTGTGTTGTCAGCTAGTTATTCAATTCATTTATGACAATAAAACTCTGTTTTTTCAAAGTATATCTGAAACAAAAAGGAGAGTTTAATTTTGAATAGCACAAAAATTTGTTTTGACACTGCATTATACTTGCGCATGGCTTAGTCTACCAACATGTCTAGGGTAGCACAACCTATACTTACCTGGCACAGGGACATCCATAATCAGGAAGGTGGATTCCTCAGGAAGAGGCTTTACTATTGCACTTCGGTTTGGTTGATGCCTGCGATTATCCCAAATGTGGGTAACTCGGGTGCTTAATTTTTGGTAGTGGGGAACTGCGTTCGCGCTATCCCCTAAAATTGTAATGGCAGAAATCTACAGATAGTTACTTGACATATATAGCTGTATACAGTATAGCCGAATTATCAACAGGTCAGCTATGCTGACAAATCAGATCTCAGCCTGTGCCAAACATAACGATATTTTAACGTTTAAACCTGTTAAAATACTATATACGCTCTATAAAGGGCTGATACAGTAGTGTTCCGGAAAAATATTTCGTTTTTCATTAAAGTTCTTCAAGTTCAGATTAAAAACCACATTTTGGATTAATAAAATAAAACAATGTATATGATTAAGATTTTTAATGAGACTACAGTTCCGATAATTGAGTTGATCAATATTCTCAGGTACTCCTTCAGTAAAATCGTAGCAAACACTACAGAAACAACAAAAAGGTTAATTGATATTTATGTTACTTGTCAATTGGGTTGCATTCAATTGAATGGTGGAGCTTTTGACAACACTTCTTTTATAATCTATTTGAAGCAGCACTCAAAAACAGGCAGCATTGAAGTTGAAGTTTTGCAATATTTATGAAACTATGATCTGAAACTGTAATCATCTACAGTTGAAAAGCAACGCAAGAAACCAGTAATGACCCCAAACAGCGACTCATCATGGTTGTGAGGTTATCCGATGTCGACTTTGTGATGAAGTACACAAGGCTGAGTGTAGATATTGGTCATTGTTGATTGTTTTGTATTGTCGAAAGTGTGATTAGGTAATTATTACATGTTATTCGATGTTGTTTCAAGTGTTTAAATCATTGTTACTTTGGTGTTGATTTTTATATTTTAATTATGTTAGGATTATCTTATATTAGCCAGTACCAAAAGTTTAATTTATATCGCCATTTTTCCGGTATAAACCAGTTGATTTATTTAATGGATTTCATATTTTAAAATTGTTTCCCCTGTCTATTGTCAATCTGGATTGATTGTTTTATGCATCAGTGTGTTGTCAGTTAGCTATTCAAGTCATTTATAACAAACAACTCTGTTTTTTCAAAGAATATTTGAAACAAAAAACAAAGTTTAATTTCGAATAGCATAAAAATATGGTTTGGCACCGCATTATACTTTCGCATGTCTTAGTCAACTAACATGTCTAAGGTATCATAACTCATACTTACCTGGCGCAAGGATATCCATGATCAAGAAGGTGGATTCCTCAGGAAGAGGCCTTACCATTGCACTTTGGTTTGGTTGACGCCTGCGATTATCCCAAATGTGGGTAACTCGGGTGCATAACTTTTGGTAGTGGGGGACTGCGTTCGCGCTATCCCCTAAAAATATGATGACAAAAGTCTACAGATAGTTTTCTGACAGCTATAGCTGTAAACAGTATAGCCGCTTTGTCAAACAGTCAGCTGCGCTGACAAATCAGAATTCAGCCGGTGCAAAATATAACGATATTTCTATGTTTAAACCTATTAAAACTCTATATACGCTATAAAAAAGGGCTGATACAGTAGTGTTCCTGAAAATTATTTTTCATTTTTCATTAAAGTTCCTTAAGTTCAGATTAAAAACCACATTTTGAAACAATAAAAAAAAACAATGGATATGATTACGACTTTTAATGAGACTATAGTTTTGATGATTGAGATGGTCGATCTTCCCAGGTACTCCTTTAGTAAAATCGTAGCAAACACTACAGCAATAACAAAAAAGTTAATTGATATTCATGTTATTGTGACAATATTAGAACTAGTTTGTGGACGCCTTTTGACTGATCATTTTGTATTAAGGATTCAAATAGGTTGAAAAGTTTTGAAATGGCTAGCTTCTGTAGGTAGTGTTCAATTGAAGCGAGGCCGTTTTCACAACACTTCTTCTATAATGGTTCTTTATTAGAAGCAGCGTTCATAAACAGGCAGCAATCAAATTGAAAGTTGACAATATTTACAGAACTATGAACTGCAACTGTTATAATTGACAGTTGAAAAGCAACACAAGAAAACATTAATGACCCTAAACAACCGACTCACCATGGTTCTAAAGTTATCTGATGTCGACTTTGTGATGAAACAAACACGGATGAGTGTAGACGTTTGTCATTGGTGATTGTTTTGTATTGTCGAAAATTTGACTAAGTTATTATAAGATGTTATTCGATGTTGATTCATGTGTTTATTCCATTGTTACTTTGAAGTTGTTTGTTATATTTTAATTATATTAGAAATATCTAATATTGGCGAATGCCCAAAGTTAAATTTAAACCGTCATTTTTTCATTTTAAACTAGTTATTTATTTAATGGATTTCATATTTTAAAATCGTTTCCCCTGTTTATTGTCAATCCGCAAATATTGTTTTATGTATAAGCGTGTTTTCATCTAGGTATTCAATTAATTCATAACAAATTATTCAGTTTTTTCAAAGTATATTTGAAACAATAAACAAAGTTTAATTTCGGAAAGCGTAAAAATTTGTTTTGACACTGCATTATACCAATGATATACAGCCCCAATGATATACAGATTTGGGCTGTATATCATTGATTATACTTGCGCATGGCTTAGTCTACTAACATGTCTAGGGTAGCACAACTCATACTTACCTGGCACAGGGATATCCATGATCAAGAAGGTGGATTCCTCAGGAAGAGGCCTTACCATTGCACTTCGGTTTGGTTGACGCCTGCGATTATCCCAAATGTGGGTAACTCGGGTGCATAATTTTTGGTAGTGGGGGACTGCGTTCGCGCTATCCCCTAAAAATATAATGACAAAAATCTACAGATTGTTTTCTGACAGCTATAGCTGTAAACAGTATAGCCGCTTTGTCAACAGGTCAGCTGCGCTGACAAATCAGATTTCGGCCGGTGCAAAATATAACGATATTTTCATGTTGAAACCTATTAAAATTCTATATACGCTATAAAAAAGGGCTGATACAGTAGTGTTCCTGAAAATTATTTTTCATTTTTCATTAAGGTTCCTTAAGTTCAGATGAAAAACCACATTTTGAAATAATAAAATAAAACAATGGATATGATTAAGACGTTTAACGAGACTATAATATTGATGATTGAGATAATCGATCTTCCTAGGTATTCCTTTAGTAGCAAACACTACAGCAATAACAAAAAAAGTTAATTGATATTCATATTATTGTGACAATATTACAACTAATTTGTAGACCCCTTTCTACTGATCATTTTGTATTAAGGATTCAAATAGGTTGGAAAGTTTTGAAATAGTTATCTTCCGTCGGTAGTGTTCAATTGAAGAGAGGCCGTTTTCACAACACTTCTTCTATATTGATTCTCTATTGGAAGCATGGTTCATAAACAGGCAGCAATCAAATTGAAAGTTTACAATATTTACGTAACTATGAACTGCAACTGTTATAATCGACAGTTTAAAAGCAACACAAGAAAACATTAATGACCCTAAACAACCGACTCACCATGGTTCTAAGGTTATCTGATGTCGACGTTGTGATGAAACAAACACGGATGAGTGTAGACGTTTGTCATTGGTGATTGTTTTGTATTGTCGAAACTTTGACTAAGTTATTATAAGATGTTATTCGATGTTGATTCATGTGTTTATTCCATTGTTACTTTGAAGTTGTTTGTTATATTTTAATTATATTAGAAATATGTAATATTGGCGAATGCCCAAAGTTAAATTTAAACCGTCATTTTTTCATTTTAAACTAGTTATTTATTTAATGGATTTCATATTTTAAAATCATTTCCCCGGTTTATTGTCAATCCACAAATATTGTTTTATGTATAAGCGTGTTTACACCTAGGTATTCAATTAATTCATAACAAATTATTCAGTTTTTTCAAAGTATATTTGAAACAATAAACAAAGTTTAATTTCGGAAAGCGTAAAACTTTGTTTTGACACTGCATTATACTTGCGCATGGCTTAGTCTACTAACATGTCTAGGGTAGCACAACTCATACTTACCTGGCACAGGGATATCCATGATCAAGAAGGTGGATTCCTCAGGAAGAGGCCTTACCATTGCACTTCGGTTTGGTTGACGCCTGCGATTATCCCAAATGTGGGTAACTCGGGTGCATAACTTTTGGTAGTGGGGGACTGCGTTCGCGCTATCCCCTAAAAATATAATGACAAGAATCTACAGATTGTTTTCTGACAGCTATAGCTGTAAACAGTATAGCCGCTTTGTCAACAGGTCAGCTGGGCTGACAAATCAGATTTCAGCCGGTGCAAAATATAACGATATCTTCATGTTTAAACCTATTAAAGTTCTATATACGCTATAAAAAATGGCTGATACAGTAGTGTTCCTGAAAATTATTTTTTAATTTTCATTGAAGTTCTTTAAGTTCAGATTAAAAACCACATTTTGAATTAATAAAATAAAACAATGGATATAATTAAGACGTTTAACGAGACTATAATATTGATGATTGAGATAATCGATTTTCCCAGGTACTCCTTTAGTAAAATCGTAGCAAACACTACAGCAATAGCAAAAAAAGTTAATTGATATTCATATTATTGTGACAATATTAGAACTAGTTTGTGGACGCCTTTCGACTGATCATTTTGTATTAAGGATTCAAATAGGTTGGAAAGTTTTGAAATGGCTAACTTCTGTAGATAGTGTTCAATAGAAGCGAGGCCGTTTTCACAACACTGCTTCTATATTGGTTCTCTATTGGAAGCATGGTTCATAAACAGGCAGCAATCAAATTGAAAGTTTACAATATTTACGTAACTATGAACTGAAACTGTTATAATCGACAGTTGAAAAGCAGCACAAGAAAACATTAATGACCCTAAACAGCCGACTCACCATGGGTCTAAGGTTATCTGATGTCGACTTTGTGATGAAACAAACACGGATGAGTGTAGACGTTTGTCATTGGTGATTGTTTTGTATTGTCGAAACTTTGACTAAGTTATTATAAGATGTTATTCGATGTTGATTCATGTGTTTATTCCATTGTTACTTTGAAGTTGTTTGTTATATTTTAATTATACTAGAAATATCTAATATTGGCGATTGCCCAAAGTTAAATTTAAACCGTCATTTTTTCATTTTAAACTAGTTATTTATTTAATGGATTTCATATTTTAAAATCGTTTCCCCTGTCTATTGTCGATCCACAAAGATTGTTTTATGTATAAGCGTGTTTTCATCTAGTTATTCAATTAATTCATAACAAATGACTCAATTTATTTCAAAGTATAATTGAAACAATAAACAAAGTTTAATTTCGGAAAGCGTAAAACTTTGTTTTGACACTGCATTATACTTGCGCATGGCTTAGTCTACTAACATGTCTAGGGTAGCACAACTCATACTTACCTGGCACAGGGATATCCATGATCAAGAAGGTGGATTCCTCAGGAAGAGGCCTTACCATTGCACTTCGGTTTGGTTGACGCCTGCGATTATCCCAAATGTGGGTAACTCGGGTGCATAATTTTTGGTAGTGGGGGACTGCGTTCGCGATATCCCCTAAAAATATAATGACAAAAATCTACAGATTGTTTTCTGACAGCTATAGCTGTAAACAGTATAGCCGCTTTGTCAACAGGTCAGCTGCGCTGACAAATCAGATTTCGGCCGGTGCAAAATATAACGATATTTTCATGTTGAAACCTATTAAAATTCTATATACGCTATAAAAAGGGCTGATACAGTAGTGTTCCTGAAACTTATTTTTCATTTTTCATTAAAGTTCCTTAAGTTCAGATTAAAAACCACATTTTGAATTAATAAAATAAAACAATGGATATGATTAAGACGTTTAACGAGACTATAATATTGATGATTGAGATAATCGATTTTCCCAGGTACTCCTTTAGTAAAATCGTAACAAACACTACAGCAATAACAAAAAATGTTAATTGATATTCATATTATTGTGACAATATTAGAACTAGTTTGTGGACGCCTTTCTACTGATCATTTTGTATTATGGATTCAAATAGGTTGGAAAGTTTTGAAATAGTTATCTTCCGTAGGTAGTGTTCAATTGAAGAGCGGCCGTTTTCACAACACTGCTTCTATAATGGTTCTCTATTGGAAGCATGGTTCATAAACAGGCAGCAATCAAATTGAAAGTTTACAATATTTACGTAACTATGAACTGCAACTGTTATAATCGACAGTTGAAAAGCAACACAAGAAAACATTAATGACCCTAAACAGCCGACTCACCATGGTTCTAAGGTTATCTGATGTCGACTTTGTGATGAAACAAACACGGATGAGTGTAGACGTTTGTCATTGGTGATTGTTTTGTATTGTCGAAACTTTGACTAAGTTATTATAAGATGTTTTTCGATGTTGATTCATGTGTTTATTCCATTGTTACTTTGAAGTTGTTTGTTATATTTTAATTATATTAGAAATATGTAATATTGGCGAATGCCCAAAGTTAAATTTAAACCGTCATTTTTTCATTTTAAACTAGTTATTTATTTAATGGATTTCATATTTTAAAATCGTTTCCCCTGTCTATTGTCAATCCACAAAGATTGTTTTATGTATAAGCGTGTTTTCATCTAGGTAATCAATTAATTCATAACAAATTATTCAGTTTTTTCAAAGTATATTTGAAACAATAAAAAAAGTTTAATTTCGGAAAGCGTAAAACTTTGTTTTGACACTGCATTATACTTGCGCATGGCTTAGTCTACTAACATGTCTAGGGTAGCACAACTCATACTTACCTGGCACAGGGATATCCATGATCAAGAAGGTGGATTCCTCAGGAAGAGGCCTTACCATTGCACTTCGGTTTGGTTGACGCCTGCGATTATCCCAAATGTGGGTAACTCGGGTGCATAACTTTTGGTAGTGGGGGACTGCGTTCGCGCTATCCCCTAAAAATATAATGACAAGAATCTACAGATTGTTTTCTGACAGCTATAGCTGTAAACAGTATAGCCGCTTTGTCAACAGGTCAGCTGCGCTGACAAATCAGATTTCAGCCGGTGCAAAATATAACGATACTTTCATGTTTAAACCTATTAAAGTTCTATATACGCAATAAAAATGGGCTGATACAGTAGTGTTCCAGAAAATTATTTTTCAATTTTCATTAAAGTTCTTTAAGTTCAGATTAAAAACCACATTTTGAATTAATAAAATAAAACAATGGATATGATTAAGACGTTTAACGAGACTATAATATTGATGATTGAGATAATCGATCTTCCTAGATATTCCTTTAGTAGCAAACACTACAGCAATAACAAAAAAAGTTAATTGATATTCATGTTATTGTGACAATATTACAACTAATTTGTGGACCCCTTTCTACTGATCATTTTGTATTAAGGATTCAAATAGGTTGGAAAGTTTTGAAATAGTTATCTTCCGTCGGTAGTGTTCAATTGAAGAGAGCCCGTTTTCACAACACTGCTTCTATATTGATTCTCTATTGGAAGCATGGTTCATAAACAGGCAGCAATCAAATTGAAAGTTTACAATATTTACGTAACTGTGAACTGCAACTGTTATAATCGACAGTTTAAAAGCAACACAAGAAAACATTAATGACCCTAAACAACCGACTCACCATGGTTCTAAGGTTATCTAATGTCGACTTTGTGATGAAACAAACACGGATGAGTGTAGACGTTTGTCATTGGTGATTGTTTTGTATTGTCGAAACTTTGACTAAGTTATTATAAGATGTTATTCGATGTTGATTCATGTGTTTATTCCATTGTTACTTTGAAGTTGTTTGTTATATTTTAATTATATTAGAAATATGTAATATTGGCGAATGCCCAAAGTTAAATTTAAACCGTCATTTTTTCATTTTAAACTAGTTATTTATTTAATGGATTTCATATTTTAAAATCGTTTCTCCGGTTTATTGTCAATCCACAAATATTGTTTTATGTATAAGCGTGTTTTCACCTAGGTATTCAATTAATTCATAACAAATTATTCAGTTTTTTCAAAGTATATTTGAAACAATAAACAAAGTTTAATTTCGGAAAGCGTAAAACTATGTTTTGACACTGCATTATACTTGCGCATGGCTTAGTCTACTAACATGTCTAGGGTAGCACAACTCATACTTACCTGGCACAGGGATATCCATGATCAAGAAGGTGGATTCCTCAGGAAGAGGCCTTACCATTGCACTTCGGTTTGGTTGACGCCTGCGATTATCCCAAATGTGGGTAACTCGGGTGCATAACTTTTGGTAGTGGGGGACTGCGTTCGCGCTATCCCCTAAAAATATAATGACAAGAATCTACAGATTGTTTTCTGACAGCTATAGCTGTAAACAGTATAGCCGCTTTGTCAACAGGTCAGCTGCGCTGACAAATCAGATTTCAGCCGGTGCAAAATATAACGATACTTTCATGTTTAAACCTATTAAAGTTCTATATACGCAATAAAAAAGGGCTGATACAGTAGTGTTCCAGAAAATTATTTTTCAATTTTCATTAAAGTTCTTTAAGTTCAGATTAAAAACCACATTTTGAATTAATAAAATAAAACAATGGATATGATTAAGACGTTTAACGAGACTATAATATTGATGATTGAGATAATCGATCTTCCTAGGTATTCCTTTAGTAGCAAACACTACAGCAATAACAAAAAAAGTTAATTGATATTCATGTTATTGTGACAATATTACAACTAATTTGTGGACCCCTTTCTACTGATCATTTTGTATTAAGGATTCAAATAGGTTGGAAAGTTTTGAAATAGTTATCTTCTGTCGGTAGTGTTCAATTGAAGAGAGGCCGTTTTCACAACACTTCTTCTATATTGATTCTCTATTGGAAGCATGGTTCATAAACAGGCAGCAATCAAATTGAAAGTTTACAATATTTACGTAACTGTGAACTGCAACTGTTATAATCGACAGTTTAAAAGCAACACAAGAAAACATTAATGACCCTAAACAACCGACTCACCATGGTTCTAAGGTTATCTAATGTCGACTTTGTGATGAAACAAACACGGATGAGTGTAGACGTTTGTCATTGGTGATTGTTTTGTATTGTCGAAACTTTGACTAAGTTATTATAAGATGTTATTCGATGTTGATTCATGTGTTTATTCCATTGTTACTTTGAAGTTGTTTGTTATATTTTAATTATATTAGAAATATGTAATATTGGCGAATGCCCAAAGTTAAATTTAAACCGTCATTTTTTCATTTTAAACTAGTTATTTATTTAATGGATTTCATATTTTAAAATCGTTTCCCCGGTTTATTGTCAATCCACAAATATTGTTTTATGTATAAGCGTGTTTACACCTTGGTATTCAATTAATTCATAACAAATTATTCAGTTTTTTCAAAGTATATTTGAAACAATAAACAAAGTTTAATTTCGGAAAGCGTAAAACTTTGTTTTGACACTGCATTATACTTGCGCATGGCTTAGTCTACTAACATGTCTAGGGTAGCACAACTCATACTTACCTGGCACAGGGATATCCATGATCAAGAAGGTGGATTCCTCAGGAAGAGGCCTTACCATTGCACTTCGGTTTGGTTGACGCCTGCGATTATCCCAAATGTGGGTAACTCGGGTGCATAACTTTTGGTAGTGGGGGACTGCGTTCGCGCTATCCCCTAAAAATATAATGACAAGAATCTACAGATTGTTTTCTGACAGCTATAGCTGTAAACAGTATAGCCGCTTTGTCAACAGGTCAGCTGGGCAGACAAATCAGATTTCAGCCGGTGCAAAATATAACGATATCTTCATGTTTAAACCTATTAAAGTTCTATATACGCTATAAAAAAGGGCTGATACAGTAGTGTTCCTGAAAATTATTTTTTAATTTTCATTGAAGTTCTTTAAGTTCAGATTAAAAACCACATTTTGAATTAATAAAATAAAACAATGGATATGATTAAGACGTTTAACGAGACTATAATATTGATGATTGAGATAATCGATTTTCCCAGGTACTCCTTTAGTAAAATCGTAGCAAACACTACAGCAATAGCAAAAAAAGTTAATTGATATTCATATTATTGTGACAATATTAGAACTAGTTTGTGGACGCCTTTCGACTGATCATTTTGTATTAAGGATTCAAATAGGTTGGAAAGTTTTGAAATGGCTAACTTCTGTAGATAGTGTTCAATAGAAGCGAGGCCGTTTTCACAACACTGCTTCTATATTGGTTCTCTATTGGAAGCATGGTTCATAAACAGGCAGCAATCAAATTGAAAGTTTACAATATTTACGTAACTATGAACTGAAACTGTTATAATCGACAGTTGAAAAGCAGCACAAGAAAACATTAATGACCCTAAACAGCCGACTCACCATGGGTCTAAGGTTATCTGATGTCGACTTTGTGATGAAACAAACACGGATGAGTGTAGACGTTTGTCATTGGTGATTGTTTTGTATTGTCGAAACTTTGACTAAGTTATTATAAGATGTTATTCGACGTTGATTCATGTGTTTATTCCATTGTTACTTTGAAGTTGTTTGTTATATTTTAATTATATTAGAAATATGTAATATTGGCGAATGCCCAAAGTTAAATTTAAACCGTCATTTTTTCATTTTAAGCTAGTTATTTATTTAATGGATTTCATATTTTAAAATCGTTTCCCCTGTCTATTGTCAATCTGCAAAGATTGTTTTAAATATAAGCGTGTTTTCATCTAATTATTCAATTAATTCATAACAAATTATTCAGTTTTTTCAAAGTATAATTGAAACAATAAGCAAAGTTTAATTTCGATTAGCGTAAAAATTTGTTTTGACACTGCATTATACTTGCGAATGGCTTAGTCTACTAACATGTCTAGGGTAGCACAACTCATACTTACCTGGCACAGGGATATCCATGATCAAGAAGGTGGATTCCTCAGGAAGAGGCCTTACCATTGCACTTCGGTTTGGTTGACGCCTGCGATTATCCCAAATGTGGGTAACTCGGGTGCATAATTTTTGGTAGTGGGGGACTGCGTTCGCGCTATCCCCTAAAAATATAATGACAAAAATCTACAGATTGTTTTCTGACAGCTATAGCTGTAAACAGTATAGCCGCTTTGTCAACAGGTCAGCTGCGCTGACAAATCAGATTTCGGCCGGTGCAAAATATAATGATATTTTCATGTTGAAACCTATTAAAATTCTATATACGCTATACAAAAGGGCTGATACAGTAGTGTTCCTGAAAATTATTTTTCATTTTTCATTAAAGTTCCTTAAGTTCAGATTAAAAACCACATTTTGAATTAATAAAATAAAACAATGGATATGATTAAGACGTTTAACGAGACTATAATATTGATGATTGAGATAATCGATTTTCCCAGGTACTCCTTTAGTAAAATCGTAGCAAACACTACAGCAATAACAAAAAAGGTTAATTGATATTCATATTATTGTGACAATATTAGAACTAGTTTGTGGACGCCTTTCTACTGATCATTTTGTATTATGGGTTCAAATAGGTTGGAAAGTTTTGAAATAGTTATCTTCCGTAGGTAGTGTTCAATTGAAGAGAGGCCGTTTTCACAACACTGCTTCTATAATGGTTCTCTATTGGAAGCATGGTTCATAAACAGGCAGCAATCAAATTGAAAGTTTACAATATTTACGTAACTATGAACTGCAACTGTTATAATCGACAGTTGAAAAGCAACACAAGAAAACATTAATGACCCTAAACAGCCGACTCACCATGGTTCTAAGGTTATCTGATGTCGACTTTGTGATGAAACAAACAAGGACGAGTGTAGACGTTTGTCATTGGTGATTGTTTTGTATTGTCGAAAATTTGACTAAATTATTATAAGATGTTATTCGATGTTGATTCATGTGTTTATTCCATTGTTACTTTGAAGTTGTTTGTTATATTTTAATTATATTAGAAATATGTAATATTGGCGAATGCCCAAAGTTAAATTTAAACCGTCATTTTTTCATTTTAAACTAGTTATTTATTTAATGGATTTCATATTTTAAAATCGGTTCCCCTGTTTATTGTCAATCCGCTAATATTGTTTTATGTATAAGCGTGTTTTCATCTAGGTATTCAATTAATTCATAACAAATTATTCAGTTTTTTCAAAGTATATTTGAAACAATAAACAAAGTTCAATTTCGGAAAGCGTAAAACTTTGTTTTGACACTGCATTATACTTGCGCATGGCTTAGTCTACTAACATGTCTAGGGTAGCACAACTCATACTTACCTGGCACAGGGATATCCATGATCAAGAAGGTGGATTCCTCAGGAAGAGGCCTTACCATTGCACTTCGGTTTGGTTGACGCCTGCGATTATCCCAAATGTGGGTAACTCGGGTGCATAATTTTTGGTAGTGGGGGACTGCGTTCGCGCTATCCCCTAAAAATATAATGACAAAAATCTACAGATTGTTTTCTGACAGCTATAGCTGTAAACAGTATAGCCGCTTTGTCAACAGGTCAGCTGGGCTGACAAATCAGATTTCAGCCGGTGCAAAATATAACGATATCTTCATGTTTAAACCTATTAAAGTTCTATATACGCTATAAAAAAGGGCTGATACAGTAGTGTTCCTGAAAATTATTTTTTAATTTTCATTGAAGTTCTTTAAGTTCAGATTAAAAACCACATTTTGAATTAATAAAATAAAACAATGGATATAATTAAGACGTTTAACGAGACTATAATATTGATGATTGAGATAATCGATTTTCCCAGGTACTCCTTTAGTAAAATCGTAGCAAACACTACAGCAATAGCAAAAAAAGTTAATTGATATTCATATTATTGTGACAATATTAGAACTAGTTTGTGGACGCCTTTCGACTGATCATTTTGTATTAAGGATTCAAATAGGTTGGAAAGTTTTGAAATGGCTAACTTCTGTAGATAGTGTTCAATAGAAGCGAGGCCGTTTTCACAACACTGCTTCTATATTGGTTCTCTATTGGAAGCATGGTTCATAAACAGGCAGCAATCAAATTGAAAGTTTACAATATTTACGTAACTATGAACTGAAACTGTTATAATCGACAGTTGAAAAGCAGCACAAGAAAACATTAATGACCCTAAACAGCCGACTCACCATGGGTCTAAGGTTATCTGATGTCGACTTTGTGATGAAACAAACACGGATGAGTGTAGACGTTTGTCATTGGTGATTGTTTTGTATTGTCGAAACTTTGACTAAGTTATTATAAGATGTTATTCGATGTTGATTCATGTGTTTATTCCATTGTTACTTTGAAGTTGTTTGTTATATTTTAATTATACTAGAAATATCTAATATTGGCGATTGCCCAAAGTTAAATTTAAACCGTCATTTTTTCATTTTAAACTAGTTATTTATTTAATGGATTTCATATTTTAAAATCGTTTCCCCTGTCTATTGTCAATCCACAAAGATTGTTTTATGTATAAGCGTGTTTTCATCTAGTTATTCAATTAATTCATAACAAATGACTCAATTTATTTCAAAGTATAATTGAAACAATAAACAAAGTTCAATTTCGGAAAGCGTAAAACTTTGTTTTGACACTGCATTATACTTGCGCATGGCTTAGTCTACTAACATGTCTAGGGTAGCACAACTCATACTTACCTGGCACAGGGATATCCATGATCAAGAAGGTGGATTCCTCAGGAAGAGGCCTTACCATTGCACTTCGGTTTGGTTGACGCCTGCGATTATCCCAAATGTGGGTAACTCGGGTGCATAACTTTTGGTAGTGGGGGACTGCGTTCGCGCTATCCCCTAAAAATATAATGACAAGAATCTACAGATTGTTTTCTGACAGCTATAGCTGTAAACAGTATAGCCGCTTTGTCAACAGGTCAGCTGGGCTGACAAATCAGATTTCAGCCGGTGCAAAATATAACGATACTTTCATGTTTAAACCTATTAAAGTTCTATATACGCAATAAAAAAGGGCTGATACAGTAGTGTTCCAGAAAATTATTTTTCAATTTTCATTAAAGTTCTTTAAGTTCAGATTAAAAACCACATTTTGAATTAATAAAATAAAACAATGGATATGATTAAGACGTTTAACGAGACTATAATATTGATGATTGAGATAATCGATTTTCCCAGGTACTCCTTTAGTAAAATCGTAGCAAACACTACAGCAATAACAAAAAAGGTTAATTGATATTCATATTATTGTGACAATATTAGAACTAGTTTGTGGACGCCTTTCTACTGATCATTTTGTATTATGGGTTCAAATAGGTTGGAAAGTTTTGAAATAGTTATCTTCCGTAGGTAGTGTTCAATTGAAGAGAGGCCGTTTTCACAACACTGCTTCTATAATGGTTCTCTATTGGAAGCATGGTTCATAAACAGGCAGCAATCAAATTGAAAGTTTACAATATTTACGTAACTATGAACTGCAACTGTTATAATCGACAGTTGAAAAGCAACACAAGAAAACATTAATGACCCTAAACAGCCGACTCACCATGGTTCTAAGGTTATCTGATGTCGACTTTGTGATGAAACAAACAAGGACGAGTGTAGACGTTTGTCATTGGTGATTGTTTTGTATTGTCGAAAATTTGACTAAATTATTATAAGATGTTATTCGATGTTGATTCATGTGTTTATTCCATTGTTACTTTGAAGTTGTTTGTTATATTTTAATTATATTAGAAATATGTAATATTGGCGAATGCCCAAAGTTAAATTTAAACCGTCATTTTTTCATTTTAAACTAGTTATTTATTTAATGGATTTCATATTTTAAAATCGGTTCCCCTGTTTATTGTCAATCCGCTAATATTGTTTTATGTATAAGCGTGTTTTCATCTAGGTATTCAATTAATTCATAACAAATTATTCAGTTTTTTCAAAGTATATTTGAAACAATAAACAAAGTTCAATTTCGGAAAGCGTAAAACTTTGTTTTGACACTGCATTATACTTGCGCATGGCTTAGTCTACTAACATGTCTAGGGTAGCACAACTCATACTTACCTGGCACAGGGATATCCATGATCAAGAAGGTGGATTCCTCAGGAAGAGGCCTTACCATTGCACTTCGGTTTGGTTGACGCCTGCGATTATCCCAAATGTGGGTAACTCGGGTGCATAATTTTTGGTAGTGGGGGACTGCGTTCGCGCTATCCCCTAAAAATATAATGACAAAAATCTACAGATTGTTTTCTGACAGCTATAGCTGTAAACAGTATAGCCGCTTTGTCAACAGGTCAGCTGCGCTGACAAATCAGATTTCGGCCGGTGCAAAATATAATGATATTTTCATGTTGAAACCTATTAAAATTCTATATACGCTATACAAAAGGGCTGATACAGTAGTGTTCCTGAAAATTATTTTTCATTTTTCATTAAAGTTCCTTAAGTTCAGATTAAAAACCACATTTTGAATTAATAAAATAAAACAATGGATATGATTAAGACGTTTAACGAGACTATAATATTGATGATTGAGATAATCGATTTTCCCAGGTACTCCTTTAGTAAAATCGTAGCAAACACTACAGCAATAACAAAAAAGGTTAATTGATATTCATATTATTGTGACAATATTAGAACTAGTTTGTGGACGCCTTTCTACTGATCATTTTGTATTATGGGTTCAAATAGGTTGGAAAGTTTTGAAATAGTTATCTTCCGTAGGTAGTGTTCAATTGAAGAGAGGCCGTTTTCACAACACTGCTTCTATAATGGTTCTCTATTGGAAGCATGGTTCATAAACAGGCAGCAATCAAATTGAAAGTTTACAATATTTACGTAACTATGAACTGCAACTGTTATAATCGACAGTTGAAAAGCAACACAAGAAAACATTAATGACCCTAAACAGCCGACTCACCATGGTTCTAAGGTTATCTGATGTCGACTTTGTGATGAAACAAACAAGGACGAGTGTAGACGTTTGTCATTGGTGATTGTTTTGTATTGTCGAAAATTTGACTAAATTATTATAAGATGTTATTCGATGTTGATTCATGTGTTTATTCCATTGTTACTTTGAAGTTGTTTGTTATATTTTAATTATATTAGAAATATGTAATATTGGCGAATGCCCAAAGTTAAATTTAAACCGTCATTTTTTCATTTTAAACTAGTTATTTATTTAATGGATTTCATATTTTAAAATCGGTTCCCCTGTTTATTGTCAATCCGCTAATATTGTTTTATGTATAAGCGTGTTTTCATCTAGGTATTCAATTAATTCATAACAAATTATTCAGTTTTTTCAAAGTATATTTGAAACAATAAACAAAGTTCAATTTCGGAAAGCGTAAAACTTTGTTTTGACACTGCATTATACTTGCGCATGGCTTAGTCTACTAACATGTCTAGGGTAGCACAACTCATACTTACCTGGCACAGGGATATCCATGATCAAGAAGGTGGATTCCTCAGGAAGAGGCCTTACCATTGCACTTCGGTTTGGTTGACGCCTGCGATTATCCCAAATGTGGGTAACTCGGGTGCATAATTTTTGGTAGTGGGGGACTGCGTTCGCGCTATCCCCTAAAAATATAATGACAAAAATCTACAGATTGTTTTCTGACAGCTA
Organism: Watersipora subatra; assembly: GCF_963576615.1. Taxonomy (NCBI): domain Eukaryota; kingdom Metazoa; phylum Bryozoa; class Gymnolaemata; order Cheilostomatida; family Watersiporidae; genus Watersipora; species Watersipora subatra. The sequence continues at coordinate 46,030,555 of NC_088712.1, read as the reverse complement.
TAGCTGTAAACAGTATAGCCGCTTTGTCAACAGGTCAGCTGGGCTGACAAATCAGATTTCAGCCGGTGCAAAATATAACGATATCTTCATGTTTAAACCTATTAAAGTTCTATATACGCTATAAAAAAGGGCTGATACAGTAGTGTTCCTGAAAATTATTTTTTAATTTTCATTGAAGTTCTTTAAGTTCAGATTAAAAACCACATTTTGAATTAATAAAATAAAACAATGGATATAATTAAGACGTTTAACGAGACTATAATATTGATGATTGAGATAATCGATTTTCCCAGGTACTCCTTTAGTAAAATCGTAGCAAACACTACAGCAATAGCAAAAAAAGTTAATTGATATTCATATTATTGTGACAATATTAGAACTAGTTTGTGGACGCCTTTCGACTGATCATTTTGTATTAAGGATTCAAATAGGTTGGAAAGTTTTGAAATGGCTAACTTCTGTAGATAGTGTTCAATAGAAGCGAGGCCGTTTTCACAACACTGCTTCTATATTGGTTCTCTATTGGAAGCATGGTTCATAAACAGGCAGCAATCAAATTGAAAGTTTACAATATTTACGTAACTATGAACTGAAACTGTTATAATCGACAGTTGAAAAGCAGCACAAGAAAACATTAATGACCCTAAACAGCCGACTCACCATGGGTCTAAGGTTATCTGATGTCGACTTTGTGATGAAACAAACACGGATGAGTGTAGACGTTTGTCATTGGTGATTGTTTTGTATTGTCGAAACTTTGACTAAGTTATTATAAGATGTTATTCGATGTTGATTCATGTGTTTATTCCATTGTTACTTTGAAGTTGTTTGTTATATTTTAATTATACTAGAAATATCTAATATTGGCGATTGCCCAAAGTTAAATTTAAACCGTCATTTTTTCATTTTAAACTAGTTATTTATTTAATGGATTTCATATTTTAAAATCGTTTCCCCTGTCTATTGTCAATCCACAAAGATTGTTTTATGTATAAGCGTGTTTTCATCTAGTTATTCAATTAATTCATAACAAATGACTCAATTTATTTCAAAGTATAATTGAAACAATAAACAAAGTTCAATTTCGGAAAGCGTAAAACTTTGTTTTGACACTGCATTATACTTGCGCATGGCTTAGTCTACTAACATGTCTAGGGTAGCACAACTCATACTTACCTGGCACAGGGATATCCATGATCAAGAAGGTGGATTCCTCAGGAAGAGGCCTTACCATTGCACTTCGGTTTGGTTGACGCCTGCGATTATCCCAAATGTGGGTAACTCGGGTGCATAACTTTTGGTAGTGGGGGACTGCGTTCGCGCTATCCCCTAAAAATATAATGACAAGAATCTACAGATTGTTTTCTGACAGCTATAGCTGTAAACAGTATAGCCGCTTTGTCAACAGGTCAGCTGGGCTGACAAATCAGATTTCAGCCGGTGCAAAATATAACGATACTTTCATGTTTAAACCTATTAAAGTTCTATATACGCAATAAAAAAGGGCTGATACAGTAGTGTTCCAGAAAATTATTTTTCAATTTTCATTAAAGTTCTTTAAGTTCAGATTAAAAACCACATTTTGAATTAATAAAATAAAACAATGGATATGATTAAGACGTTTAACGAGACTATAATATTGATGATTGAGATAATCGATTTTCCCAGGTACTCCTTTAGTAAAATCGTAGCAAACACTACAGCAATAACAAAAAAGGTTAATTGATATTCATATTATTGTGACAATATTAGAACTAGTTTGTGGACGCCTTTCTACTGATCATTTTGTATTATGGGTTCAAATAGGTTGGAAAGTTTTGAAATAGTTATCTTCCGTAGGTAGTGTTCAATTGAAGAGAGGCCGTTTTCACAACACTGCTTCTATAATGGTTCTCTATTGGAAGCATGGTTCATAAACAGGCAGCAATCAAATTGAAAGTTTACAATATTTACGTAACTATGAACTGCAACTGTTATAATCGACAGTTGAAAAGCAACACAAGAAAACATTAATGACCCTAAACAGCCGACTCACCATGGTTCTAAGGTTATCTGATGTCGACTTTGTGATGAAACAAACAAGGACGAGTGTAGACGTTTGTCATTGGTGATTGTTTTGTATTGTCGAAAATTTGACTAAATTATTATAAGATGTTATTCGATGTTGATTCATGTGTTTATTCCATTGTTACTTTGAAGTTGTTTGTTATATTTTAATTATATTAGAAATATGTAATATTGGCGAATGCCCAAAGTTAAATTTAAACCGTCATTTTTTCATTTTAAACTAGTTATTTATTTAATGGATTTCATATTTTAAAATCGGTTCCCCTGTTTATTGTCAATCCGCTAATATTGTTTTATGTATAAGCGTGTTTTCATCTAGGTATTCAATTAATTCATAACAAATTATTCAGTTTTTTCAAAGTATATTTGAAACAATAAACAAAGTTCAATTTCGGAAAGCGTAAAACTTTGTTTTGACACTGCATTATACTTGCGCATGGCTTAGTCTACTAACATGTCTAGGGTAGCACAACTCATACTTACCTGGCACAGGGATATCCATGATCAAGAAGGTGGATTCCTCAGGAAGAGGCCTTACCATTGCACTTCGGTTTGGTTGACGCCTGCGATTATCCCAAATGTGGGTAACTCGGGTGCATAATTTTTGGTAGTGGGGGACTGCGTTCGCGCTATCCCCTAAAAATATAATGACAAAAATCTACAGATTGTTTTCTGACAGCTATAGCTGTAAACAGTATAGCCGCTTTGTCAACAGGTCAGCTGGGCTGACAAATCAGATTTCAGCCGGTGCAAAATATAACGATATCTTCATGTTTAAACCTATTAAAGTTCTATATACGCTATAAAAAAGGGCTGATACAGTAGTGTTCCTGAAAATTATTTTTTAATTTTCATTGAAGTTCTTTAAGTTCAGATTAAAAACCACATTTTGAATTAATAAAATAAAACAATGGATATAATTAAGACGTTTAACGAGACTATAATATTGATGATTGAGATAATCGATTTTCCCAGGTACTCCTTTAGTAAAATCGTAGCAAACACTACAGCAATAGCAAAAAAAGTTAATTGATATTCATATTATTGTGACAATATTAGAACTAGTTTGTGGACGCCTTTCGACTGATCATTTTGTATTAAGGATTCAAATAGGTTGGAAAGTTTTGAAATGGCTAACTTCTGTAGATAGTGTTCAATAGAAGCGAGGCCGTTTTCACAACACTGCTTCTATATTGGTTCTCTATTGGAAGCATGGTTCATAAACAGGCAGCAATCAAATTGAAAGTTTACAATATTTACGTAACTATGAACTGAAACTGTTATAATCGACAGTTGAAAAGCAGCACAAGAAAACATTAATGACCCTAAACAGCCGACTCACCATGGGTCTAAGGTTATCTGATGTCGACTTTGTGATGAAACAAACACGGATGAGTGTAGACGTTTGTCATTGGTGATTGTTTTGTATTGTCGAAACTTTGACTAAGTTATTATAAGATGTTATTCGATGTTGATTCATGTGTTTATTCCATTGTTACTTTGAAGTTGTTTGTTATATTTTAATTATACTAGAAATATCTAATATTGGCGATTGCCCAAAGTTAAATTTAAACCGTCATTTTTTCATTTTAAACTAGTTATTTATTTAATGGATTTCATATTTTAAAATCGTTTCCCCTGTCTATTGTCAATCCACAAAGATTGTTTTATGTATAAGCGTGTTTTCATCTAGTTATTCAATTAATTCATAACAAATGACTCAATTTATTTCAAAGTATAATTGAAACAATAAACAAAGTTCAATTTCGGAAAGCGTAAAACTTTGTTTTGACACTGCATTATACTTGCGCATGGCTTAGTCTACTAACATGTCTAGGGTAGCACAACTCATACTTACCTGGCACAGGGATATCCATGATCAAGAAGGTGGATTCCTCAGGAAGAGGCCTTACCATTGCACTTCGGTTTGGTTGACGCCTGCGATTATCCCAAATGTGGGTAACTCGGGTGCATAACTTTTGGTAGTGGGGGACTGCGTTCGCGCTATCCCCTAAAAATATAATGACAAGAATCTACAGATTGTTTTCTGACAGCTATAGCTGTAAACAGTATAGCCGCTTTGTCAACAGGTCAGCTGGGCTGACAAATCAGATTTCAGCCGGTGCAAAATATAACGATACTTTCATGTTTAAACCTATTAAAGTTCTATATACGCAATAAAAAAGGGCTGATACAGTAGTGTTCCAGAAAATTATTTTTCAATTTTCATTAAAGTTCTTTAAGTTCAGATTAAAAACCACATTTTGAATTAATAAAATAAAACAATGGATATGATTAAGACGTTTAACGAGACTATAATATTGATGATTGAGATAATCGATCTTCCTAGGTATTCCTTTAGTAGCAAACACTACAGCAATAACAAAAAAAGTTAATTGATATTCATGTTATTGTGACAATATTAGAACTAGTTTGTGGACCCCTTTCTACTGATCATTTTGTATTAAGGATTCAAATAGGTTGGAAAGTTTTGAAATAGTTATCTTCTGTCGGTAGTGTTCAATTGAAGAGAGGCCGTTTTCACAACACTTCTTCTATATTGATTCTCTATTGGAAGCATGGTTCATAAACAGGCAGCAATCAAATTGAAAGTTTACAATATTTACGTAACTGTGAACTGCAACTGTTATAATCGACAGTTTAAAAGCAACACAAGAAAACATTAATGACCCTAAACAACCGACTCACCATGGTTCTAAGGTTATCTAATGTCGACTTTGTGATGAAACAAACACGGATGAGTGTAGACGTTTGTCATTGGTGATTGTTTTGTATTGTCGAAACTTTGACTAAGTTATTATAAGATGTTATTCGATGTTGATTCATGTGTTTATTCCATTGTTACTTTGAAGTTGTTTGTTATATTTTAATTATATTAGAAATATGTAATATTGGCGAATGCCCAAAGTTAAACTTAAACCGTCATTTTTTCATTTTAAACTAGTTATTTATTTAATGGATTTCATATTTTAAAATCGGTTCCCCTGTTTATTGTCAATCCGCAAATATTGTTTTATGTATAAGCGTGTTTTCATCTAGGTATTCAATTAATTCATAACAAATTATTCAGTTTTTTCAAAGTATATTTGAAACAATAAACAAAGTTCAATTTCGGAAAGCGTAAAACTTTGTTTTGACACTGCATTATACTTGCGCATGGCTTAGTCTACTAACATGTCTAGGGTAGCACAACTCATACTTACCTGGCACAGGGATATCCATGATCAAGAAGGTGGATTCCTCAGGAAGAGGCCTTACCATTGCACTTCGGTTTGGTTGACGCCTGCGATTATCCCAAATGTGGGTAACTCGGGTGCATAATTTTTGGTAGTGGGGGACTGCGTTCGCGCTATCCCCTAAAAATATAATGACAAAAATCTACAGATTGTTTTCTGACAGCTATAGCTGTAAACAGTATAGCCGCTTTGTCAACAGGTCAGCTGCGCTGACAAATCAGATTTCGGCCGGTGCAAAATATAACGATATTTTCATGTTGAAACCTATTAAAATTCTATATACGCTATAAAAAGGGCTGATACAGTAGTGTTCCTGAAACTTATTTTTCATTTTTCATTAAAGTTCCTTAAGTTCAGATTAAAAACCACATTTTGAATTAATAAAATAAAACAATGGATATGATTAAGACGTTTAACGAGACTATAATATTGATGATTGAGATAATCGATTTTCCCAGGTACTCCTTTAGTAAAATCGTAACAAACACTACAGCAATAACAAAAAAGGTTAATTGATATTCATATTATTGTGACAATATTAGAACTAGTTTGTGGACGCCTTTCGACTGATCATTTTGTATTAAGGATTCAAATAGGTTGGAAAGTTTTGAAATAGTTATCTTCCGTCGGTAGTGTTCAATTGAAGAGAGGCCGTTTTCACAACACTGCTTCTATAATGGTTCTCTATTGGAAGCATGGTTCATAAACAGGCAGCAATCAAATTGAAAGTTTACAATATTTACGTAACTATGAACTGCAACTGTTATAATCGACAGTTGAAAAGCAACACAAGAAAACATTAATGACCCTAAACAGCCGACTCACCATGGTTCTAAGGTTATCTGATGTCGACTTTGTGATGAAACAAACACGGATGAGTGTAGACGTTTGTCATTGGTGATTGTTTTGTATTGTCGAAACTTTGACTAAGTTATTATAAGATGTTTTTCGATGTTGATTCATGTGTTTATTCCATTGTTACTTTGAAGTTGTTTGTTATATTTTAATTATATTAGAAATATGTAATATTGGCGAATGCCCAAAGTTAAATTTAAACCGTCATTTTTTCATTTTAAACTAGTTATTTATTTAATGGATTTCATATTTTAAAATCGTTTCCCCGGTTTATTGTCAATCCACAAATATTGTTTTATGTATAAGCGTGTTTTCACCTAGGTATTCAATTAATTCATAACAAATTATTCAGTTTTTTCAAAGTATATTTGAAACAATAAACAAAGTTTAATTTCGGAAAGCGTAAAACTTTGTTTTGACACTGCATTATACTTGCGCATGGCTTAGTCTACTAACATGTCTAGGGTAGCACAACTCATACTTACCTGGCACAGGGATATCCATGATCAAGAAGGTGGATTCCTCAGGAAGAGGCCTTACCATTGCACTTCGGTTTGGTTGACGCCTGCGATTATCCCAAATGTGGGTAACTCGGGTGCATAACTTTTGGTAGTGGGGGACTGCGTTCGCGCTATCCCCTAAAAATATAATGACAAGAATCTACAGATTGTTTTCTGACAGCTATAGCTGTAAACAGTATAGCCGCTTTGTCAACAGGTCAGCTGGGCTGACAAATCAGATTTCAGCCGGTGCAAAATATAACGATATCTTCATGTTTAAACCTATTAAAGTTCTATATACGCTATAAAAAAGGGCTGATACAGTAGTGTTCCTGAAAATTATTTTTTAATTTTCATTGAAGTTCTTTAAGTTCAGATTAAAAACCACAATTTGAATTAATAAAATAAAACAATGGATATAATTAAGACGTTTAACGAGACTATAATATTGATGATTGAGATAATCGATTTTCCCAGGTACTCCTTTAGTAAAATCGTAGCAAACACTACAGCAATAACAAAAAAAGTTAATTGATATTCATATTTTTGTGACAATATTAGAACTAGTTTGTGGACGCCTTTCGACTGATCATTTTGTATTAAGGATTCAAATAGGTTGGAAAGTTTTGAAATGGCTAACTTCTGTAGATAGTGTTCAATAGAAGCGAGGCCGTTTTCACAACACTGCTTCTATATTGGTTCTCTATTGGAAGCATGGTTCATAAACAGGCAGCAATCAAATTGAAAGTTTACAATATTTACGTAACTATGAACTGAAACTGTTATAATCGACAGTTGAAAAGCAGCACAAGAAAACATTAATGACCCTAAACAGCCGACTCACCATGGGTCTAAGGTTATCTGATGTCGACTTTGTGATGAAACAAACACGGATGAGTGTAGACGTTTGTCATTGGTGATTGTTTTGTATTGTCGAAACTTTGACTAAGTTATTATAAGATGTTATTCGATGTTGATTCATGTGTTTATTCCATTGTTACTTTGAAGTTGTTTGTTATATTTTAATTATACTAGAAATATGTAATATTGGCGATTGCCCAAAGTTAAATTTAAACCGTCATTTTTTCATTTTAAACTAGTTATTTATTTAATGGATTTCATATTTTAAAATCGTTTCCCCTGTCTATTGTCAATCCACAAAGATTGGTTTATGTATAAGCGTGTTTTCATCTAGTTATTCAATTAATTCATAACAAATGACTCAATTTATTTCAAAATATATTTGAAACAATAAACAAAGTTTAATTTCGGAAAGCGTAAAACTTTGTTTTGACACTGCATTATACTTGCGCATGGCTTAGTCTACTAACATGTCTAGGGTAGCACAACTCATACTTACCTGGCACAAGGATATCCATGATCAAGAAGGTGGATTCCTCAGGAAGAGGCCTTACCATTGCACTTCGGTTTGGTTGACGCCTGCGATTATCCCAAATGTGGGTAACTCGGGTGCATAATTTTTGGTAGTGGGAGACTGCGTTCGCGCTATCCCCTAAAAATATAATGGCAAAAATCTACAGATTGATTTCTGACAGCTATAGCTGTAAACAGTATAGCCGCTTTGTCAACAGGTCAGCTGCGCTGACAAATCAGATTTCAGCCGGTGCAAAATATAAAGATATTTTCATGTTTAAACCTATTAAAATTCTATATACGCAATAAAAAAGGGCTGATACAGTAGTGTGCCTGAAAATTATTTTTCATTAAAGTTCCTTAAGTTCAGATTAAAAACCACATTTTGAATTAATAAAATAAAACAATGGATATGATTAAGACGTTTAACGAGACTATAATATTGATGATTGAGATAATCGATTTTCCCAGGTACTCCTTTAGTAAAATCGTAGCAAACACTACAGCAATAACAAAAAAGGTTAATTGATATTCATATTATTGTGACAATATTAGAACTAGTTTGTGGACGCCTTTCTACTGATCATTTTGTATTATGGATTCAAATAGGTTGGAAAGTTTTGAAATAGTTATCTTCCGTCGGTAGTGTTCAATTGAAGAGAGGCCGTTTTCACAACACTGCTTCTATATTGGTTCTCTATTGGAAGCATGGTTCATAAACAGGCAGCAATCAAATTGAAAGTTTACAATATTTACGTAACTGTGAACTGCAACTGTTATAATCGACAGTTGAAAAGCAACACAAGAAAACATTAATGACCCTAAACAGCCGACTCACCATGGTTCTAAGGTTATCTGATGTCGACTTTGTGAGGAAACAAACATGGATGAGTGTAGACGTTTGTCATTGGTGATTGTTTTGTATTGTCGAAAATTTGACTAAGTTATTATAAGATGTTATTCGATGTTGATTCATGTGTTTATTCCATTGTTACTTTGAAGTTGTTTGTTATATTTTAATTATATTAGAAATATGTAATATTGGCAAATGCCCAAAGTTAAATTTAAACCGTCATTTTTTCATTTTAAACTAGTTATTTATTTAATGGATTTTATATTTTAAAATCGTTTCCCCTGTCTATTGTCAATCTGCAAAGATTGTTTTAAATATAAGCGTGCTTTCATCTAATTATTCAATTAATTCATAACAAATTATTCAGTTTTTTCAAAGTATAATTGAAACAATAAGCAAAGTTTAATTTCGATTAGCGTAAAAATTTGTTTTGACACTGCATTATACTTGCGAATGGCTTAGTCTACTAACATGTCTAGGGTAGCACAACTCATACTTACCTGGCACAGGGATATCCATGATCAAGAAGGTGGATTCCTCAGGAAGAGGCCTTACCATTGCACTTCGGTTTGGTTGACGCCTGCGATTATCCCAAATGTGGGTAACTCGGGTGCATAATTTTTGGTAGTGGGGGACTGCGTTCGCGCTATCCCCTAAAAATATAATGACAAAAATCTACAGATTGTTTTCTGACAGCTATAGCTGTAAACAGTATAGCCGCTTTGTCAACAGGTCAGCTGCGCTGACAAATCAGATTTCGGCCGGTGCAAAATATAACGATATTTTCATGTTGAAACCTATTAAACTTCTATATACGCTATAAAAAAGGGCTGATACAGTAGTGTTCCTGAAAATTATTTTTCATTTTTCATTAAAGTTCCTTAAGTTCAGATTAGAAACCACATTTTGAATTAATAAAATAAAACAATGGATATGATTAAGACGTTTAACGAGACTATAATATTGATGATTGAGATAATCGATTTTCCCAGGTACTCCTTTAGTAAAATCGTAGCAAACACTACAGCAATAACAAAAAAGGTTAATTGATATTCATATTATTGTGACAATATTAGAACTAGTTTGTGGACGCCTTTCTACTGATCATTTTGTATTATGGATTCAAATAGGTTGGAAAGTTTTGAAATAGTTATCTTCCGTAGGTAGTGTTCAATTGAAGAGCGGCCGTTTTCACAACACTGCTTCTATAATGGTTCTCTATTGGAAGCATGGTTCATAAACAGGCAGCAATCAAATTGAAAGTTTACAATATTTACGTAACTATGAACTGCAACTGTTATAATCGACAGTTGAAAAGCAACACAAGAAAACATTAATGACCCTAAACAGCCGACTCACCATGGTTCTAAGGTTATCTGATGTCGACTTTGTGATGAAACAAACACGGATGAGTGTAGACGTTTGTCATTGGTGATTGTTTTGTATTGTCGAAACTTTGACTAAGTTATTATAAGATGTTTTTCGATGTTGATTCATGTGTTTATATCATTGTTACTTTGAAGTTGTTTGTTATATTTTAATTATATTAGAAATATCTAATATTGGCGAATGCCCAAAGTTAAATTTAAACCGTCATTTTTTCATTTTAAACTAGTTATTTATTTAATGGATTTCATATTTTAAAATCGTTTCTCTGGTTTATTGTCAATCCACAAATATTGTTTTATGTATAAGCGTGTTTTCACCTAAGTATTCAATTAATTCATAACAAATTATTCAGTTTTTTCAAAGTATATTTGAAACAATAAACAAAGTTTAATTTCGGAAAGCGTAAAACTTTGTTTTGACACTGCATTATACTTGCGCATGGCTTAGTCTACTAACATGTCTAGGGTAGCACAACTCATACTTACCTGGCACAGGGATATCTATGATCAAGAAGGTGGATTCCTCAGGAAGAGGCCTTACCATTGCACTTCGGTTTGGTTGACGCCTGCGATTATCCCAAATGTGGGTAACTCGGGTGCATAACTTTTGGTAGTGGGGGACTGCGTTCGCGCTATCCCCTAAAAATATAATGACAAGAATCTACAGATTGTTTTCTGACAGCTATAGCTGTAAACAGTATAGCCGCTTTGTCAACAGGTCAGCTGGGCTGACAAATCAGATTTCAGCCGGTGCAAAATATAACGATATCTTCATGTTTAAACCTATTAAAGTTCTATATACGCTATAAAAAAGGGCTGATACAGTAGTGTTCCTGAAAATTATTTTTTAATTTTCATTGAAGTTCTTTAAGTTCAGATTAAAAACCACAATTTGAATTAATAAAATAAAACAATGGATATAATTAAGACGTTTAACGAGACTATAATATTGATGATTGAGATAATCGATTTTCCCAGGTACTCCTTTAGTAAAATCGTAGCAAACACTACAGCAATAGCAAAAAAAGTTAATTGATATTCATATTATTGTGACAATATTAGAACTAGTTTGTGGACGCCTTTCGACTGATCATTTTGTGTTAAGGATTCAAATAGGTTGGAAAGTTTTGAAATGGCTAACTTCTGTAGATAGTGGTCAATAGAAGCGAGGCCGTTTTCACAACACTGCTTCTATATTGGTTCTCTATTGGAAGCATGGTTCATAAACAGGCAGCAATCAAATTGAAAGTTTACAATATTTACGTAACTATGAACTGAAACTGTTATAATCGACAGTTGAAAAGCAGCACAAGAAAACATTAATGACCCTAAACAGCCGACTCACCATGGGTCTAAGGTTATCTGATGTCGACTTTGTGATGAAACAAACACGGATGAGTGTAGACGTTTGTCATTGGTGATTGTTTTGTATTGTCGAAACTTTGACTAAGTTATTATAAGATGTTATTCGATGTTGATTCATGTGTTTATTCCATTGTTACTTTGAAGTTGTTTGTTATATTTTAATTATACTAGAAATATGTAATATTGGCGATTGCCCAAAGTTAAATTTAAACCGTCATTTTTTCATTTTAAACTAGTTATTTATTTAATGGATTTTATATTTTAAAATCGTTTCCCCTGTCTATTGTCAATCTGCAAAAATTGTTTTAAATATAAGCGTGCTTTCATCTAATTATTCAATTAATTCATAACAAATTATTCAGTTTTTTCAAAGTATAATTGAAACAATAAGCAAAGTTTAATTTCGATTAGCGTAAAAATTTGTTTCTACACTGCATTATACTTGCGAATGGCTTAGTCTACTAACATGTCTAGGGTAGCACAACTCATACTTACCTGGCACAGGGATATCCATGATCAAGAAGGTGGATTCCTCAGGAAGAGGCCTTACCATTGCACTTCGGTTTGGTTGACGCCTGCGATTATCCCAAATGTGGGTAACTCGGGTGCATAATTTTTGGTAGTGGGGGACTGCGTTCGCGCTATCCCCTAAAAATATAATGACAAAAATCTACAGATTGTTTTCTGACAGCTATAGCTGTAAACAGTATAGCCGCTTTGTCAACAGGTCAGCTGCGCTGACAAATCAGATTTCGGCCGGTGCAAAATATAACGATATTTTCATGTTGAAACCTATTAAACTTCTATATACGCTATAAAAAAGGGCTGATACAGTAGTGTTCCTGAAAATTATTTTTCATTTTTCATTAAAGTTCCTTAAGTTCAGATTAGAAACCACATTTTGAATTAATAAAATAAAACAATGGATATGATTAAGACGTTTAACGAGACTATAATATTGATGATTGAGATAATCGATTTTCCCAGGTACTCCTTTAGTAAAATCGTAGCAAACACTACAGCAATAACAAAAAAGGTTAATTGATATTCATATTATTGTGACAATATTAGAACTAGTTTGTGGACGCCTTTCTACTGATCATTTTGTATTATGGATTCAAATAGGTTGGAAAGTTTTGAAATAGTTATCTTCCGTAGGTAGTGTTCAATTGAAGAGCGGCCGTTTTCACAACACTGCTTCTATAATGGTTCTCTATTGGAAGCATGGTTCATAAACAGGCAGCAATCAAATTGAAAGTTTACAATATTTACGTAACTGTGAACTGCAACTGTTATAATCGACAGTTGAAAAGCAACACAAGAAAACATTAATGACCCTAAACAGCCGACTCACCATGGTTCTAAGGTTATCTGATGTCGACTTTGTGAGGAAACAAACATGGATGAGTGTAGACGTTTGTCATTGGTGATTGTTTTGTATTGTCGAAAATTTGACTAAGTTATTATAAGATGTTATTCGATGTTGATTCATGTGTTTATTCCATTGTTACTTTGAAGTTGTTTGTTATATTTTAATTATATTAGAAATATGTAATATTGGCGAATGCCCAAAGTTAAATTTAAACCGTCATTTTTTCATTTTAAACTAGTTATTTATTTAATGGATTTTATATTTTAAAATCGTTTCTCCTGTCTATTGTCAATCTGCAAAGATTGTTTTAAATATAAGCGTGCTTTCATCTAATTATTCAATTAATTCATAACAAATTATTCAGTTTTTTCAAAGTATAATTGAAACAATAAACAAAGTTTAATTTCGATTAGCGTAAAAATTTGTTTCTACACTGCATTATACTTGCGAATGGCTTAGTCTATTAACATGTCTAGGGTAGCACAACTCATACTTACCTGGCACAGGGATATCCATGATCAAGAAGGTGGATTCCTCAGGAAGAGGCCTTACCATTGCACTTCGGTTTGGTTGACGCCTGCGATTATCCCAAATGTGGGTAACTCGGGTGCATAATTTTTGGTAGTGGGGGACTGCGTTCGCGCTATCCCCTAAAAATATAATGACAAAAATCTACAGATTGTTTTCTGACAGCTATAGCTGTAAACAGTATAGCCGCTTTGTCAACAGGTCAGCTGCGCTGACAAATCAGATTTCGGCCGGTGCAAAATATAACGATATTTTCATGTTGAAACCTATTAAACTTCTATATACGCTATAAAAAAGGGCTGATACAGTAGTGTTCCTGAAAATTATTTTTCATTTTTCATTAAAGTTCCTTAAGTTCAGATTAGAAACCACATTTTGAATTAATAAAATAAAACAATGGATATGATTAAGACGTTTAACGAGACTATAATATTGATGATTGAGATAATCGATTTTCCCAGGTACTCCTTTAGTAAAATCGTAGCAAACACTACAGCAATAACAAAAAAGGTTAATTGATATTCATATTATTGTGACAATATTAGAACTAGTTTGTGGACGCCTTTCTACTGATCATTTTGTATTATGGATTCAAATAGGTTGGAAAGTTTTGAAATAGTTATCTTCCGTAGGTAGTGTTCAATTGAAGAGCGGCCGTTTTCACAACACTGTTTCTATAATGGTTCTCTATTGGAAGCATGGTTCATAAACAGGCAGCAATCAAATTGAAAGTTTACAATATTTACGTAACTATGAACTGCAACTGTTATAATCGACAGTTGAAAAGCAACACAAGAAAACATTAATGACCCTAAACAGCCGACTCACCATGGTTCTAAGGTTATCTGATGTCGACTTTGTGATGAAACAAACACGGATGAGTGTAGACGTTTGTCATTGGTGATTGTTTTGTATTGTCGAAACTTTGACTAAGTTATTATAAGATGTTTTTCGATGTTGATTCATGTGTTTATTCCATTGTTACTTTGAAGTTGTTTGTTATATTTTAATTATATTAGAAATATCTAATATTGGCGAATGCCCAAAGTTAAATTTAAACCGTCATTTTTTCATTTTAATCTAGTTATTTATTTAATGGATTTCATATTTTAAAATCGTTTCTCCGGTTTATTGTCAATCCACAAATATTGTTTTATGTATAAGCGTGTTTTCACCTAGGTATTCAATTAATTCATAACAAATTATTCAGTTTTTTCAAAGTATAATTGAAACAATAAACAAAGTTTAATTTCGGAAAGCGTAAAACTTTGTTTTGACACTGCATTATACTTGCGCATGGCTTAGTCTACTAACATGTCTAGGGTAGCACAACTCATACTTACCTGGCACAGGGATATCCATGATCAAGAAGGTGGATTCCTCAGGAAGAGGCCTTACCATTGCACTTCGGTTTGGTTGACGCCTGCGATTATCCCAAATGTGGGTAACTCGGGTGCATAACTTTTGGTAGTGGGGGACTGCGTTCGCGCTATCCCCTAAAAATATAATGACAAGAATCTACAGATTGTTTTCTGACAGCTATAGCTGTAAACAGTATAGCCGCTTTGTCAACAGGTCAGCTGGGCTGACAAATCAGATTTCAGCCGGTGCAAAATATAACGATATCTTCATGTTTAAACCTATTAAAGTTCTATATACGCTATAAAAAAGGGCTGATACAGTAGTGTTCCTGAAAATTATTTTTTAATTTTCATTAAAGTTCCTTAAGTTCAGATTAAAAACCACATTTTGAATTAATAAAATAAAACAATGGATATAATTAAGACGTTTAACGAGACTATAATATTGATGAATGAGATAATCGATTTTCTCAGGTACTCCTTTAGTAAAATCGTAGCAAACACTACAGCAATAACAAAAAAGGTTAATTGATATTCATATTATTGTGACAATATTAGAACTAGTTTGTGGACGCCTTTCTACTGATCATTTTGTATTAAAGATTCAAATAGGTTGGAAAGTTTTGAAATGGCTAACTTCTGTAGATAGTGTTCAATAGAAGCGAGGCCGTTTTCACAACACTGCTTCTATATTGGTTCTCTATTGGAAGCATGGTTCATAAACAGGCAGCAATCAAATTGAAAGTTTACAATATTTACGTAACTATGAACTGAAACTGTTATAATCGACAGTTGAAAAGCAGCACAAGAAAACATTAATGACCCTAAACAGCCGACTCACCATGGGTCTAAGGTTATCTGATGTCGACTTTGTGATGAAACAAACACGGATGAGTGTAGACGTTTGTCATTGGTGATTGTTTTGTATTGTCGAAACTTTGACTAAGTTATTATAAGATGTTATTCGATGTTGATTCATGTGTTTATTCCATTGTTACTTTGAAGTTGTTTGTTATATTTTAATTATACTAGAAATATCTAATATTGGCGATTGCCCAAAGTTAAATTTAAACCGTCATTTTTTCATTTTAAACTAGTTATTTATTTAATGGATTTCATATTTTAAAATCGTTTCCCCTGTCTATTGTCAATCCACAAAGATTGGTTTATGTATAAGCGTGTTTTCATCTAGTTATTCAATTAATTCATAACAAATGACTCAATTTATTTCAAAATATATTTGAAACAATAAACAAAGTTTAATTTCGGAAAGCGTAAAACTTTGTTTTGACACTGCATTATACTTGCGCATGGCTTAGTCTACTAACATGTCTAGGGTAGCACAACTCATACTTACCTGGCACAAGGATATCCATGATCAAGAAGGTGGATTCCTCAGGAAGAGGCCTTACCATTGCACTTCGGTTTGGTTGACGCCTGCGATTATCCCAAATGTGGGTAACTCGGGTGCATAATTTTTGGTAGTGGGGGACTGCGTTCGCGCTATCCCCTAAAAATATAATGGCAAAAATCTACAGATTGATTTCTGACAGCTATAGCTGTAAACAGTATAGCCGCTTTGTCAACAGGTCAGCTGCGCTGACAAATCAGATTTCAGCCGGTGCAAAATATAACGATATTTTCATGTTTAAACCTATTAAAATTCTATATACGCAATAAAAAAGGGCTGATACAGTAGTGTGCCTGAAAATTATTTTTCATTAAAGTTCCTTAAGTTCAGATTAAAAACCACATTTTGAATTAATAAAATAAAACAATGGATATGATTAAGACGTTTAACGAGACTATAATATTGATGATTGAGATAATCGATTTTCCCAGGTACTCCTTTAGTAAAATCGTAGCAAACACTACAGCAATAACAAAAAAGGTTAATTGATATTCATATTATTGTGACAATATTAGAACTAGTTTGTGGACGCCTTTCAACTGATCATTTTGTATTATGGATTCAAATATGTTGGAAAGTTTTGAAATAGTTATCTTCCGTAGGTAGTGTTCAATTGAAGAGCGGCCGTTTTCACAACACTGCTTCTATAATGGTTCTCTATTGGAAGCATGGTTCATAAACAGGCAGCAATCAAATTGAAAGTTTACAATATTTACGTAACTATGAACTGCAACTGTTATAATCGACAGTTGAAAAGCAACACAAGAAAACATTAATGACCCTAAACAGCCGACTCACCATGGTTCTAAGGTTATCTGATGTCGACTTTGTGATGAAACAAACACGGATGAGTGTAGACGTTTGTCATTGGTGATTGTTTTGTATTGTCGAAAGTTTGACTAAGTTATTATAAGATGTTATTCGATGTTGATTCATGTGTTTATTTCATTGTTACTTTGAAGTTGTTTGTTATATTTTAATTATATTAGAAATATGTAATATTGGCGAATGCCCAAAGTTAAATTTAAACCGTCATTTTTTCATTTTAAACTAGTTATTTATTTAATGGATTTCATATTTTAAAATCGGTTCCCCTGTTTATTGTCAATCCGCAAATATTGTTTTATGTATAAGCGTGTTTTCATCTAGTTATTCAATTAATTCATAACAAATGACTCAATTTATTTCAAAGTATAATTGAAACAATAAACAAAGTTCAATTTCGGAAAGCGTAAAACTTTGTTTTGACACTGCATTATACTTGCGCATGGCTTAGTCTACTAACATGTCTAGGGTAGCACAACTCATACTTACCTGGCACAGGGATATCCATGATCAAGAAGGTGGATTCCTCAGGAAGAAGCCTTACCATTGCACTTCGGTTTGGTTGACGCCTGCGATTATCCCAAATGTGGGTAACTCGGGTGCATAATTTTTGGTAGTGGGGGACTGCGTTCGCGCTATCCCCTAAAAATATAATGACAAAAATCTACAGATTGTTTTCTGACAGCTATAGCTGTAAACAGTATAGCCGCTTTGTCAACAGGTCAGCTGCGCTGACAAATCAGATTTCGGCCGGTGCAAAATATAACGATATTTTCATGTTGAAACCTATTAAAATTCTATATACGCTATAAAAAGGGCTGATACGGTAGTGTTCCTGAAACTTATTTTTCATTTTTCAGTAAAGTTCCTTAAGTTCAGATTAAAAACCACATTTTGAATTAATAAAATAAAACAATGGATATGATTAAGACGTTTAACGAGACTATAATATTGATGATTGAGATAATCGATTTTCCCAGGTACTCCTTTAGTAAAATCGTAACAAACACTACAGCAATAACAAAAAAGGTTAATTGATATTCATATTATTGTGACAATATTAGAACTAGTTTGTGGACGCCTTTCTACTGATCATTTTGTATTATGGATTCAAATAGGTTGGAAAGTTTTGAAATAGTTATCTTCCGTAGGTAGTGTTCAATTGAAGAGCGGCCGTTTTCACAACACTGCTTCTATAATGGTTCTCTATTGGAAGCATGGTTCATAAACAGGCAACAATCAAATTGAAAGTTTACAATATTTACGTAACTATGAACTGCAACTGTTATAATCGACAGTTGAAAAGCAACACAAGAAAACATTAATGACCCTAAACAGCCGACTCACCATGGTTCTAAGGTTATCTGATGTCGACTTTGTGATGAAACAAACACGGATGAGTGTAGACGTTTGTCATTGGTGATTGTTTTGTATTGTCGAAACTTTGACTAAGTTATTATAAGATGTTTTTCGATGTTGATTCATGTGTTTATTCCATTGTTACTTTGAAGTTGTTTGTTATATTTTAATTATATTAGAAATATCTAATATTGGCGAATGCCCAAAGTTAAATTTAAACCGTCATTTTTTCATTTTAAACTAGTTATTTATTTAATGGATTTCATATTTTAAAATCGTTTCTCCGGTTTATTGTCAATCCACAAATATTGTTTTATGTATAAGCGTGTTTTCACCTAGGTATTCAATTAATTCATAACAAATTATTCAGTTTTTTCAAAGTATATTTGAAACAATAAACAAAGTTTAATTTCGGAAAGCGTAAAACTTTGTTTTGACACTGCATTATACTTGCGCATGGCTTAGTCTACTAACATGTCTAGGGTAGCACAACTCATACTTACCTGGCACAGGGATATCCATGATCAAGAAGGTGGATTCCTCAGGAAGAGGCCTTACCATTGCACTTCGGTTTGGTTGACGCCTGCGATTATCCCAAATGTGGGTAACTCGGGTGCATAACTTTTGGTAGTGGGGGACTGCGTTCGCGCTATCCCCTAAAAATATAATGACAAGAATCTACAGATTGTTTTCTGACAGCTATAGCTGTAAACAGTATAGCCGCTTTGTCAACAGGTCAGCTGGGCTGACAAATCAGATTTCAGCCGGTGCAAAATATAACGATATCTTCATGTTTAAACCTATTAAAGTTCTATATACGCTATAAAAAAGGGCTGATACAGTAGTGTTCCTGAAAATTATTTTTTAATTTTCATTGAAGTTCTTTAAGTTCAGATTAAAAACCACATTTTGAATTAATAAAATAAAACAATGGATATAATTAAGACGTTTAACGAGACTATAATATTGATGATTGAGATAATCGATTTTCCCAGGTACTCCTTTAGTAAAATCGTAGCAAACACTACAGCAATAGCAAAAAAAGTTAATTGATATTCATATTATTGTGACAATATTAGAACTAGTTTGTGGACGCCTTTCGACTGATCATTTTGTATTAAGGATTCAAATAGGTTGGAAAGTTTTGAAATAGTTATCTTCCGTAGGTAGTGTTCAATTGAAGAGCGGCCGTTTTCACAACACTGCTTCTATAATGGTTCTCTATTGGAAGCATGGTTCATAAACAGGCAGCAATCAAATTGAAAGTTTACAATATTTACGTAACTGTGAACTGCAACTGTTATAATCGACAGTTGAAAAGCAACACAAGAAAACATTAATGACCCTAAACAGCCGACTCACCATGGTTCTAAGGTTATCTGATGTCGACTTTGTGAGGAAACAAACATGGATGAGTGTAGACGTTTGTCATTGGTGATTGTTTTGTATTGTCGAAAATTTGACTAAGTTATTATAAGATGTTATTCGATGTTGATTCATGTGTTTATTCCATTGTTACTTTGAAGTTGTTTGTTATATTTTAATTATATTAGAAATATGTAATATTGGCGAATGCCCAAAGTTAAATTTAAACCGTCATTTTTTCATTTTAAACTAGTTATTTATTTAATGGATTTTATATTTTAAAATCGTTTCCCCTGTCTATTGTCAATCTGCAAAGATTGTTTTAAATATAAGCGTGCTTTCATCTAATTATTCAATTAATTCATAACAAATTATTCAGTTTTTTCAAAGTATAATTGAAACAATAAACAAAGTTTAATTTCGATTAGCGTAAAAATTTGTTTCTACACTGCATTATACTTGCGAATGGCTTAGTCTACTAACATGTCTAGGGTAGCACAACTCATACTTACCTGGCACAGGGATATCCATGATCAAGAAGGTGGATTCCTCAGGAAGAGGCCTTACCATTGCACTTCGGTTTGGTTGACGCCTGCGATTATCCCAAATGTGGGTAACTCGGGTGCATAATTTTTGGTAGTGGGGGACTGCGTTCGCGCTATCCCCTAAAAATATAATGACAAAAATCTACAGATTGTTTTCTGACAGCTATAGCTGTAAACAGTATAGCCGCTTTGTCAACAGGTCAGCTGCGCTGACAAATCAGATTTCGGCCGGTGCAAAATATAACGATATTTTCATGTTGAAACCTATTAAACTTCTATATACGCTATAAAAAAGGGCTGATACAGTAGTGTTCCTGAAAATTATTTTTCATTTTTCATTAAAGTTCCTTAAGTTCAGATTAGAAACCACATTTTGAATTAATAAAATAAAACAATGGATATGATTAAGACGTTTAACGAGACTATAATATTGATGATTGAGATAATCGATTTTCCCAGGTACTCCTTTAGTAAAATCGTAGCAAACACTACAGCAATAACAAAAAAGGTTAATTGATATTCATATTATTGTGACAATATTAGAACTAGTTTGTGGACGCCTTTCTACTGATCATTTTGTATTATGGATTCAAATAGGTTGGAAAGTTTTGAAATAGTTATCTTCCGTAGGTAGTGTTCAATTGAAGAGCGGCCGTTTTCACAACACTGTTTCTATAATGGTTCTCTATTGGAAGCATGGTTCATAAACAGGCAGCAATCAAATTGAAAGTTTACAATATTTACGTAACTATGAACTGCAACTGTTATAATCGACAGTTGAAAAGCAACACAAGAAAACATTAATGACCCTAAACAGCCGACTCACCATGGTTCTAAGGTTATCTGATGTCGACTTTGTGATGAAACAAACACGGATGAGTGTAGACGTTTGTCATTGGTGATTGTTTTGTATTGTCGAAACTTTGACTAAGTTATTATAAGATGTTTTTCGATGTTGATTCATGTGTTTATTCCATTGTTACTTTGAAGTTGTTTGTTATATTTTAATTATATTAGAAATATCTAATATTGGCGAATGCCCAAAGTTAAATTTAAACCGTCATTTTTTCATTTTAAACTAGTTATTTATTTAATGGATTTCATATTTTAAAATCGTTTCTCCGGTTTATTGTCAATCCACAAATATTGTTTTATGTATAAGCGTGTTTTCACCTAGGTATTCAATTAATTCATAACAAATTATTCAGTTTTTTCAAAGTATAATTGAAACAATAAACAAAGTTTAATTTCGGAAAGCGTAAAACTTTGTTTTGACACTGCATTATACTTGCGCATGGCTTAGTCTACTAACATGTCTAGGGTAGCACAACTCATACTTACCTGGCACAGGGATATCCATGATCAAGAAGGTGGATTCCTCAGGAAGAGGCCTTACCATTGCACTTCGGTTTGGTTGACGCCTGCGATTATCCCAAATGTGGGTAACTCGGGTGCATAACTTTTGGTAGTGGGGGACTGCGTTCGCGCTATCCCCTAAAAATATAATGACAAGAATTTACAGATTGTTTTCTGACAGCTATAGCTGTAAACAGTATAGCCGCTTTGTCAACAGGTCAGCTGGGCTGACAAATCAGATTTCAGCCGGTGCAAAATATAACGATATCTTCATGTTTAAACCTATTAAAGTTCTATATACGCTATAAAAAAGGGCTGATACAGTAGTGTTCCTGAAAATTATTTTTTAATTTTCATTGAAGTTCTTTAAGTTCAGATTAAAAACCACATTTTGAATTAATAAAATAAAACAATGGATATAATTAAGACGTTTAACGAGACTATAATATTGATGATTGAGATAATCGATTTTCCCAGGTACTCCTTTAGTAAAATCGTAGCAAACACTACAGCAATAGCAAAAAAAGTTAATTGATATTCATATTATTGTGACAATATTAGAACTAGTTTGTGGACGCCTTTCGACTGATCATTTTGTATTAAGGATTCAAATAGGTTGGAAAGTTTTGAAATGGCTAACTTCTGTAGATAGTGTTCAATAGAAGCGAGGCCGTTTTCACAACACTGCTTCTATATTGGTTCTCTATTGGAAGCATGGTTCATAAACAGGCAGCAATCAAATTGAAAGTTTACAATATTTACGTAACTATGAACTGAAACTGTTATAATCGACAGTTGAAAAGCAGCACAAGAAAACATTAATGACCCTAAACAGCCGACTCACCATGAGTCTAAGGTTATCTGATGTCGACTTTGTGATGAAACAAACACGGATGAGTGTAGACGTTTGTCATTGGTGATTGTTTTGTATTGTCGAAACTTTGACTAAGTTATTATAAGATGTTATTCGATGTTGATTCATGTGTTTATTCCATTGTTACTTTGAAGTTGTTTGTTATATTTTAATTATACTAGAAATATCTAATATTGGCGATTGCCCAAAGTTAAATTTAAACCGTCATTTTTTCATTTTAAACTAGTTATTTATTTAATGGATTTCATATTTTAAAATCGTTTCCCCTGTCTATTGTCGATCCACAAAGATTGGTTTATGTATAAGCGTGTTTTCATCTAGTTATTCAATTAATTCATAACAAATGACTCAATTTATTTCAAAATATATTTGAAACAATAAACAAAGTTTAATTTCGGAAAGCGTAAAACTTTGTTTTGACACTGCATTATACTTGCGCATGGCTTAGTCTACTAACATGTCTAGGGTAGCACAACTCATACTTACCTGGCACAAGGATATCCATGATCAAGAAGGTGGATTCCTCAGGAAGAGGCCTTACCATTGCACTTCGGTTTGGTTGACGCCTGCGATTATCCCAAATGTGGGTAACTCGGGTGCATAATTTTTGGTAGTGGGGGACTGCGTTCGCGCTATCCCCTAAAAATATAATGGCAAAAATCTACAGATTGATTTCTGACAGCTATAGCTGTAAACAGTATAGCCGCTTTGTCAACAGGTCAGCTGCGCTGACAAATCAGATTTCAGCCGGTGCAAAATATAACGATATTTTCATGTTTAAACCTATTAAAATTCTATATACGCAATAAAAAAGGGCTGATACAGTAGTGTGCCTGAAAATTATTTTTCATTAAAGTTCCTTAAGTTCAGATTAAAAACCACATTTTGAATTAATAAAATAAAACAATGGATATGATTAAGACGTTTAACGAGACTATAATATTGATGATTGAGATAATCGATTTTCCCAGGTACTCCTTTAGTAAAATCGTAGCAAACACTACAGCAATAACAAAAAAGGTTAATTGATATTCATATTATTGTGACAATATTAGAACTAGTTTGTGGACGCCTTTCTACTGATCATTTTGTATTATGGATTCAAATATGTTGGAAAGTTTTGAAATAGTTATCTTCCGTAGGTAGTGTTCAATTGAAGAGCGGCCGTTTTCACAACACTGCTTCTATAATGGTTCTCTATTGGAAGCATGGTTCATAAACAGGCAGCAATCAAATTGAAAGTTTACAATATTTACGTAACTATGAACTGCAACTGTTATAATCGACAGTTGAAAAGCAACACAAGAAAACATTAATGACCCTAAACAGCCGACTCACCATGGTTCTAAGGTTATCTGATGTCGACTTTGTGATGAAACAAACACGGATGAGTGTAGACGTTTGTCATTGGTGATTGTTTTGTATTGTCGAAAGTTTGACTAAGTTATTATAAGATGTTATTCGATGTTGATTCATGTGTTTATTTCATTGTTACTTTGAAGTTGTTTGTTATATTTTAATTATATTAGAAATATGTAATATTGGCGAATGCCCAAAGTTAAATTTAAACCGTCATTTTTTCATTTTAAACTAGTTATTTATTTAATGGATTTCATATTTTAAAATCGGTTCCCCTGTTTATTGTCAATCCGCAAATATTGTTTTATGTATAAGCGTGTTTTCATCTAGTTATTCAATTAATTCATAACAAATGACTCAATTTATTTCAAAGTATAATTGAAACAATAAACAAAGTTTAATTTCGGAAAGCGTAAAACTTTGTTTTGACACTGCATTATACTTGCGCATGGCTTAGTCTACTAACATGTCTAGGGTAGCACAACTCATACTTACCTGGCACAGGGATATCCATGATCAAGAAGGTGGATTCCTCAGGAAGAGGCCTTACCATTGCACTTCGGTTTGGTTGACGCCTGCGATTATCCCAAATGTGGGTAACTCGGGTGCATAACTTTTGGTAGTGGGGGACTGCGTTCGCGCTATCCCCTAAAAATATAATGACAAGAATCTACAGATTGTTTTCTGACAGCTATAGCTGTAAACAGTATAGCCGCTTTGTCAACAGGTCAGCTGGGCTGACAAATCAGATTTCGGCCGGTGCAAAATATAACGATATCTTCATGTTTAAACCTATTAAAGTTCTATATACGCTATAAAAAAGGGCTGATACAGTAGTGTTCCTGAAAATTATTTTTTAATTTTCATTGAAGTTCTTTAAGTTCAGATTAAAAACCACATTTTGAATTAATAAAATAAAACAATGGATATAATTAAGACGTTTAACGAGACTATAATATTGATGATTGAGATAATCGATTTTCCCAGGTACTCCTTTAGTAAAATCGTAGCAAACACTACAGCAATAGCAAAAAAAGTTAATTGATATTCATATTATTGTGACAATATTAGAACTAGTTTGTGGACGCCTTTCGACTGATCATTTTGTATTAAGGATTCAAATAGGTTGGAAAGTTTTGAAATGGCTAACTTCTGTAGATAGTGTTCAATAGAAGCGAGGCCGTTTTCACAACACTGCTTCTATATTGGTTCTCTATTGGAAGCATGGTTCATAAACAGGCAGCAATCAAATTGAAAGTTTACAATATTTACGTAACTATGAACTGAAACTGTTATAATCGACAGTTGAAAAGCAGCACAAGAAAACATTAATGACCCTAAACAGCCGACTCATCATGGGTCTAAGGTTATCTGATGTCGACTTTGTGATGAAACAAACACGGATGAGTGTAGACGTTTGTCATTGGTGATTGTTTTGTATTGTCGAAACTTTGACTAAGTTATTATAAGATGTTATTCGATGTTGATTCATGTGTTTATTCCATTGTTACTTTGAAGTTGTTTGTTATATTTTAATTATACTAGAAATATGTAATATTGGCGATTGCCCAAAGTTAAATTTGAACTGTCATTTTTTCATTTTAAACTAGTTATTTATTTAATGGATTTCATATTTTAAAATCGTTTCCCCTGTCTATTGTCAATCCACAAAGATTGGTTTATGTATAAGCGTGTTTTCATCTAGTTATTCAATTAATTCATAACAAATGACTCAATTTATTTCAAAATATATTTGAAACAATAAACAAAGTTTAATTTCGGAAAGCGTAAAACTTTGTTTTGACACTTCATTATACTTGCGCATGGCTTAGTCTACTAACATGTCTAGGGTAGCACAACTCATACTTACCTGGACAAGGATATCCATGATCAAGAAGGTGGATTCCTCAGGAAGAGGCCTTACCATTGCACTTCGGTTTGGTTGACGCCTGCGATTATCCCAAATGTGGGTAACTCGGGTGCATAACTTTTGGTAGTGGGGGACTGCGTTCGCGCTATCCCCTAAAAATATAATGACAAAAATCTACAGATTGATTTCTGACAGCTATAGCTGTAAACAGTATAGCCGCTTTGTCAACAGGTCAGCTGCGCTGACAAATCAGATTTCAGCCGGTGCAAAATATAACGATATTTTCATGTTTAAACCTATTAAAATTCTATATACGCAATAAAAAAGGGCTGATACAGTAGTGTGCCTGAAAATTATTTTTCATTAAAGTTCCTTAAGTTCAGATTAAAAACCACATTTTGAATTAATAAAATAAAACAATGGATATGATTAAGACGTTTAACGAGACTATAATATTGATGATTGAGATAATCGATTTTCCCAGGTACTCCTTTAGTAAAATCGTAGCAAACACTACAGCAATAACAAAAAAGGTTAATTGATATTCATATTATTGTGACAATATTAGAACTAGTTTGTGGACGCCTTTCTACTGATCATTTTGTATTATGGATTCAAATATGTTGGAAAGTTTTGAAATAGTTATCTTCCGTAGGTAGTGTTCAATTGAAGAGCGGCCGTTTTCACAACACTGCTTCTATAATGGTTCTCTATTGGAAGCATGGTTCATAAACAGGCAGCAATCAAATTGAAAGTTTACAATATTTACGTAACTATGAACTGCAACTGTTATAATCGACAGTTGAAAAGCAACACAAGAAAACATTAATGACCCTAAACAGCCGACTCACCATGGTTCTAAGGTTATCTGATGTCGACTTTGTGATGAAACAAACACGGATGAGTGTAGACGTTTGTCATTGGTGATTGTTTTGTATTGTCGAAAGTTTGACTAAGTTATTATAAGATGTTATTCGATGTTGATTCATGTGTTTATTTCATTGTTACTTTGAAGTTGTTTGTTATATTTTAATTATATTAGAAATATGTAATATTGGCGAATGCCCAAAGTTAAATTTAAACCGTCATTTTTTCATTTTAAACTAGTTATTTATTTAATGGATTTCATATTTTAAAATCGGTTCCCCTGTTTATTGTCAATCCGCAAATATTGTTTTATGTATAAGCGTGTTTTCATCTAGTTATTCAATTAATTCATAACAAATGACTCAATTTATTTCAAAGTATAATTGAAACAATAAACAAAGTTTAATTTCGGAAAGCGTAAAACTTTGTTTTGACACTGCATTATACTTGCGCATGGCTTAGTCTACTAACATGTCTAGGGTAGCACAACTCATACTTACCTGGCACAGGGATATCCATGATCAAGAAGGTGGATTCCTCAGGAAGAGGCCTTACCATTGCACTTCGGTTTGGTTGACGCCTGCGATTATCCCAAATGTGGGTAACTCGGGTGCATAACTTTTGGTAGTGGGGGACTGCGTTCGCGCTATCCCCTAAAAATATAATGACAAGAATCTACAGATTGTTTTCTGACAGCTATAGCTGTAAACAGTATAGCCGCTTTGTCAACAGGTCAGCTGGGCTGACAAATCAGATTTCGGCCGGTGCAAAATATAACGATATCTTCATGTTTAAACCTATTAAAGTTCTATATACGCTATAAAAAAGGGCTGATACAGTAGTGTTCCTGAAAATTATTTTTTAATTTTCATTGAAGTTCTTTAAGTTCAGATTAAAAACCACATTTTGAATTAATAAAATAAAACAATGGATATAATTAAGACGTTTAACGAGACTATAATATTGATGATTGAGATAATCGATTTTCCCAGGTACTCCTTTAGTAAAATCGTAGCAAACACTACAGCAATAGCAAAAAAAGTTAATTGATATTCATATTATTGTGACAATATTAGAACTAGTTTGTGGACGCCTTTCGACTGATCATTTTGTATTAAGGATTCAAATAGGTTGGAAAGTTTTGAAATGGCTAACTTCTGTAGATAGTGTTCAATAGAAGCGAGGCCGTTTTCACAACACTGCTTCTATATTGGTTCTCTATTGGAAGCATGGTTCATAAACAGGCAGCAATCAAATTGAAAGTTTACAATATTTACGTAACTATGAACTGAAACTGTTATAATCGACAGTTGAAAAGCAGCACAAGAAAACATTAATGACCCTAAACAGCCGACTCACCATGGGTCTAAGGTTATCTGATGTCGACTTTGTGATGAAACAAACACGGATGAGTGTAGACGTTTGTCATTGGTGATTGTTTTGTATTGTCGAAACTTTGACTAAGTTATTATAAGATGTTATTCGATGTTGATTCATGTGTTTATTCCATTGTTACTTTGAAGTTGTTTGTTATATTTTAATTATACTAGAAATATCTAATATTGGCGATTGCCCAAAGTTAAATTTGAACTGTCATTTTTTCATTTTAAACTAGTTATTTATTTAATGGATTTCATATTTTAAAATCGTTTCCCCTGTCTATTGTCAATCCACAAAGATTGGTTTATGTATAAGCGTGTTTTCATCTAGTTATTCAATTAATTCATAACAAATGACTCAATTTATTTCAAAATATATTTGAAACAATAAACAAAGTTTAATTTCGGAAAGCGTAAAACTTTGTTTTGACACTGCATTATACTTGCGCATGGCTTAGTCTACTAACATGTCTAGGGTAGCACAACTCATACTTACCTGGCACAAGGATATCCATGATCAAGAAGGTGGATTCCTCAGGAAGAGGCCTTACCATTGCACTTCGGTTTGGTTGACGCCTGCGATTATCCCAAATGTGGGTAACTCGGGTGCATAACTTTTGGTAGTGGGGGACTGCGTTCGCGCTATCCCCTAAAAATATAATGACAAAAATCTACAGATTGATTTCTGACAGCTATAGCTGTAAACAGTATAGCCGCTTTGTCAACAGGTCAGCTGCGCTGACAAATCAGATTTCAGCCGGTGCAAAATATAACGATATTTTCATGTTTAAACCTATTAAAATTCTATATACGCAATAAAAAAGGGCTGATACAGTAGTGTGCCTGAAAATTATTTTTCATTAAAGTTCCTTAAGTTCAGATTAAAAACCACATTTTGAATTAATAAAATAAAACAATGGATATGATTAAGACGTTTAACGAGACTATAATATTGATGATTGAGATAATCGATTTTCCCAGGTACTCCTTTAGTAAAATCGTAGCAAACACTACAGCAATAACAAAAAAGGTTAATTGATATTCATATTATTGTGACAATATTAGAACTAGTTTGTGGACGCCTTTCTACTGATCATTTTGTATTATGGATTCAAATAGGTTGGAAAGTTTTGAAATAGTTATCTTCCGTAGGTAGTGTTCAATTGAAGAGAGGCCGTTTTCACAACACTGCTTCTATAATGGTTATCTATTGGAAGCATGGTTCATAAACAGGCAGCAATCAAATTGAAAGTTTACAATATTTACGTAACTGTGAACTGCAACTGTTATAATCGACAGTTGAAAAGCAACACAAGAAAACATTAATGACCCTAAACAGCCGACTCACCATGGTTCTAAGGTTATCTGATGTCGACTTTGTGAGGAAACAAACATGGATGAGTGAGTAGACGTTTGTCATTGGTGATTGTTTTGTATTGTCGAAAATTTGACTAAGTTATTATAAGATGTTATTCGATGTTGATTCATGTGTTTATTCCATTGTTACTTTGAAGTTGTTTGTTATATTTTAATTATATTAGAAATATGTAATATTGGCGAATGCCCAAAGTTAAATTTAAACCGTCATTTTTTCATTTTAAACTAGTTATTTATTTAATGGATTTCATATTTTAAAATCGTTTCCCCTGTCTATTGTCAATCTGCAAAGATTGTTTTAAATATAAGCGTGCTTTCATCTAATTATTCAATTAATTCATAACAAATTATTCAGTTTTTTCAAAGTATAATTGAAACAATAAGCAAAGTTTAATTTCGATTAGCGTAAAAAATTGTTTTGACACTGCATTATACTTGCGCATGGCTTAGTCTACTAACATGTCTAGGGTAGCACAACTCATACTTACCTGGCACAGGGATATCCATGATCAAGAAGGTGGATTCCTCAGGAAGAGGCCTTACCATTGCACTTCGGTTTGGTTGACGCCTGCGATTATCCCAAATGTGGGTAACTCGGGTGCATAATTTTTGGTAGTGGGGGACTGCGTTCGCGCTATCCCCTAAAAATATAATGACAAAAATCTACAGATTGTTTTCTGACAGCTATAGCTGTAAACAGTATAGCCGCTTTGTCAACAGGTCAGCTGCGCTGACAAATCAGATTTCGGCCGGTGCAAAATATAACGATATTTTCATGTTGAAACCTATTAAACTTCTATATACGCTATAAAAAAGGGCTGATACAGCAGTGTTCCTGAAAATTATTTTTCATTTTTCATTAAAGTTCCTTAAGTTCAGATTAAAAACCACATTTTGAATTAATAAAATAAAACACTGGATATGATTAAGACGTTTAACGAGACTATAATATTGATGATTGAGATTATCGATTTTCCCAGGTACTCCTTTAGTAAAATCGTAGCAAACACTACAGCAATAACAAAAAAGGTTAATTGATATTCATATTATTGTGACAATATTAGAACTAGTTTGTGGACGCCTTTCTACTGATCATTTTGTATTATGGATTCAAATAGGTTGGAAAGTTTTGAAATAGTTATCTTCCGTAGGTAGTGTTCAATTGAAGAGAGGCCGTTTTCACAACACTGCTTCTATAATGGTTCTCTATTGGAAGCATGGTTCATAAACAGGCAGCAATCAAATTGAAAGTTTACAATATTTACGTAACTATGAACTGCAACTGTTATAATCGACAGTTGAAAAGCAACACAAGAAAACATTAATGACCCTAAACAGCCGACTCACCATGGTTCTAAGGTTATCTGATGTCGACTTTGTGATGAAACAAACAAGGACGAGTGTAGACGTTTGTCATTGGTGATTGTTTTGTATTGTCGAAACTTTGACTAAGTTATTATAAGATGTTTTTCGATGTTGATTCATGTGTTTATTCCATTGTTACTTTGAAGTTGTTTGTTATATTTTAATTATATTAGAAATATGTAATATTGGCGAATGCCCAAAGTTAAATTTAAACCGTCATTTTTTCATTTTAAACTAGTTATTTATTTAATGGATTTCATATTTTAAAATCGTTTCTCCGGTTTATTGTCAATCCACAAATATTGTTTTATGTATAAGCGTGTTTTCACCTAGGTATTCAATTAATTCATAACAAATTATTCAGTTTTTTCAAAGTATATTTGAAACAATAAACAAAGTTTAATTTCGGAAAGCGTAAAACTTTGTTTTGACACTGCATTATACTTGCGCATGGCTTAGTCTACTAACATGTCTAGGGTAGCACAACTCATACTTACCTGGCACAGGGATATCCATGATCAAGAAGGTGGATTCCTCAGGAAGAGGCCTTACCATTGCACTTCGGTTTGGTTGACGCCTGCGATTATCCCAAATGTGGGTAACTCGGGTGCATAACTTTTGGTAGTGGGGGACTGCGTTCGCGCTATCCCCTAAAAATATAATGACAAGAATCTACAGATTGTTTTCTGACAGCTATAGCTGTAAACAGTATAGCCGCTTTGTCAACAGGTCAGCTGGGCTGACAAATCAGATTTCAGCCGGTGCAAAATATAACGATATCTTCATGTTTAAACCTATTAAAGTTCTATATACGCTATAAAAAAGGGCTGATACAGTAGTGTTCCTGAAAATTATTTTTTAATTTTCATTGAAGTTCTTTAAGTTCAGATTAAAAACCACATTTTGAATTAATAAAATAAAACAATGGATATAATTAAGACGTTTAACGAGACTATAATATTGATGATTGAGATAATCGATTTTCCCAGGTACTCCTTTAGTAAAATCGTAGCAAACACTACAGCAATAGCAAAAAAAGTTAATTGATATTCATATTATTGTGACAATATTAGAACTAGTTTGTGGACGCCTTTCGACTGATCATTTTGTATTAAGGATTCAAATAGGTTGGAAAGTTTTGAAATGGCTAACTTCTGTAGATAGTGTTCAATAGAAGCGAGGCCGTTTTCACAACACTGCTTCTATATTGGTTCTCTATTGGAAGCATGGTTCATAAACAGGCAGCAATCAAATTGAAAGTTTACAATATTTACGTAACTATGAACTGAAACTGTTATAATCGACAGTTGAAAAGCAGCACAAGAAAACATTAATGACCCTAAACAGCCGACTCACCATGGGTCTAAGGTTATCTGATGTCGACTTTGTGATGAAACAAACACGGATGAGTGTAGACGTTTGTCATTGGTGATTGTTTTGTATTGTCGAAACTTTGACTAAGTTATTATAAGATGTTATTCGATGTTGATTCATGTGTTTATTCCATTGTTACTTTGAAGTTGTTTGTTATATTTTAATTATACTAGAAATATCTAATATTGGCGATTGCCCAAAGTTAAATTTAAACCGTCATCTTTTCATTTTAAACTAGTTATTTATTTAATGGATTTCATATTTTAAAATCGTTTCCCCTGTCTATTGTCAATCCACAAAGATTGGTTTATGTATAAGCGTGTTTTCATCTAGTTATTCAATTAATTCATAACAAATGACTCAATTTATTTCAAAATATATTTGAAACAATAAACAAAGTTTAATTTCGGAAAGCGTAAAACTTTGTTTTGACACTGCATTATACTTGCGCATGGCTTAGTCTACTAACATGTCTAGGGTAGCACAACTCATACTTACCTGGCACAAGGATATCCATGATCAAGAAGGTGGATTCCTCAGGAAGAGGCCTTACCATTGCACTTCGGTTTGGTTGACGCCTGCGATTATCCCAAATGTGGGTAACTCGGGTGCATAATTTTTGGTAGTGGGGGACTGCGTTCGCGCTATCCCCTAAAAATATAATGGCAAAAATCTACAGATTGATTTCTGACAGCTATAGCTGTAAACAGTATAGCCGCTTTGTCAACAGGTCAGCTGCGCTGACAAATCAGATTTCAGCCGGTGCAAAATATAACGATATTTTCATGTTTAAACCTATTAAAATTCTATATACGCAATAAAAAAGGGCTGATACAGTAGTGTGCCTGAAAATTATTTTTCATTAAAGTTCCTTAAGTTCAGATTAAAAACCACATTTTGAATTAATAAAATAAAACAATGGATATGATTAAGACGTTTAACGAGACTATAATATTGATGATTGAGATAATCGATTTTCCCAGGTACTCCTTTAGTAAAATCGTAGCAAACACTACAGCAATAACAAAAAAGGTTAATTGATATTCATATTATTGTGACAATATTAGAACTAGTTTGTGGACGCCTTTCTACTGATCATTTTGTATTATGGATTCAAATATGTTGGAAAGTTTTGAAATAGTTATCTTCCGTAGGTAGTGTTCAATTGAAGAGCGGCCGTTTTCACAACACTGCTTCTATAATGGTTCTCTATTGGAAGCATGGTTCATAAACAGGCAGCAATCAAATTGAAAGTTTACAATATTTACGTAACTATGAACTGCAACTGTTATAATCGACAGTTGAAAAGCAACACAAGAAAACATTAATGACCCTAAACAGCCGACTCACCATGGTTCTAAGGTTATCTGATGTCGACTTTGTGATGAAACAAACACGGATGAGTGTAGACGTTTGTCATTGGTGATTGTTTTGTATTGTCGAAAGTTTGACTAAGTTATTATAAGATGTTATTCGATGTTGATTCATGTGTTTATTCCATTGTTACTTTGAAGTTGTTTGTTATATTTTAATTATATTAGAAATATGTAATATTGGCGAATGCCCAAAGTTAAATTTAAACCGTCATTTTTTCATTTTAAACTAGTTATTTATTTAATGGATTTCATACTTTAAAATCGTTTCCCCGGTTTATTGTCAATCCGCAAATATTGTTTTATGTATAAGCGTGTTTTCATCTAGTTATTCAATTAATTCATAACAAATGACTCAATTTATTTCAAAGTATAATTGAAACAATAAACAAAGTTCAATTTCGGAAAGCGTAAAACTTTGTTTTGACACTGCATTATACTTGCGCATGGCTTAGTCTACTAACATGTCTAGGGTAGCACAACTCATACTTACCTGGCACAGGGATATCCATGATCAAGAAGGTGGATTCCTCAGGAAGAGGCCTTACCATTGCACTTCGGTTTGGTTGACGCCTGCGATTATCCCAAATGTGGGTAACTCGGGTGCATAATTTTTGGTAGTGGGGGACTGCGTTCGCGCTATCCCCTAAAAATATAATGACAAAAATCTACAGATTGTTTTCTGACAGCTATAGCTGTAAACAGTATAGCCGCTTTGTCAACAGGTCAGCTGCGCTGACAAATCAGATTTCGGCCGGTGCAAAATATAACGATATTTTCATGTTGAAACCTATTAAAATTCTATATACGCTATAAAAAGGGCTGATACAGTAGTGTTCCGGAAACTTATTTTTCATTTTTCATTAAAGTTCCTTAAGTTCAGATTAGAAACCACATTTTGAATTAATAAAATAAAACAATGGATATGATTAAGACGTTTAACGAGACTATAATATTGATGATTGAGATAATCGATTTTCCCAGGTACTCCTTTAGTAAAATCGTAACAAACACTACAGCAATAACAAAAAAGGTTAATTGATATTCATATTATTGTGACAATATTAGAACTAGTTTGTGGACGCCTTTCTACTGATCATTTTGTATTATGGATTCAAATATGTTGGAAAGTTTTGAAATAGTTATCTTCCGTAGGTAGTGTTCAATTGAAGAGCGGCCGTTTTCACAAGACTGCTTCTATAATGGTTCTCTATTGGAAGCATGGTTCATAAACAGGCAGCAATCAAATTGAAAGTTTACAATATTTACGTAACTATGAACTGCAACTGTTATAATCGACAGTTGAAAAGCAACACAAGAAAACATTAATGACCCTAAACAGCCGACTCACCATGGTTCTAAGGTTATCTGATGTCGACTTTGTGATGAAACAAACACGGATGAGTGTAGACGTTTGTCATTGGTGATTGTTTTGTATTGTCGAAAGTTTGACTAAGTTATTATAAGATGTTATTCGATGTTGATTCATGTGTTTATTCCATTGTTACTTTGAAGTTGTTTGTTATATTTTAATTATATTAGAAATATGTAATATTGGCGAATGCCCAAAGTTAAATTTAAACCGTCATTTTTTCATTTTAAACTAGTTATTTATTTAATGGATTTCATATTTTAAAATCGGTTCCCCTGTTTATTGTCAATCCGCTAATATTGTTTTATGTATAAGCGTGTTTTCATCTAGGTATTCAATTAATTCATAACAAATTATTCAGTTTTTTCAAAGTATATTTGAAACAATAAACAAAGTTCAATTTCGGAAAGCGTAAAACTTTGTTTTGACACTGCATTATACTTGCGCATGGCTTAGTCTACTAACATGTCTAGGGTAGCACAACTCATACTTACCTGGCACAGGGATATCCATGATCAAGAAGGTGGATTCCTCAGGAAGAGGCCTTACCATTGCACTTCGGTTTGGTTGACGCCTGCGATTATCCCAAATGTGGGTAACTCGGGTGCATAATTTTTGGTAGTGGGGGACTGCGTTCGCGCTATCCCCTAAAAATATAATGACAAAAATCTACAGATTGTTTTCTGACAGCTATAGCTGTAAACAGTATAGCCGCTTTGTCAACAGGTCAGCTGGGCTGACAAATCAGATTTCAGCCGGTGCAAAATATAACGATATCTTCATGTTTAAACCTATTAAAGTTCTATATACGCTATAAAAAAGGGCTGATACAGTAGTGTTCCTGAAAATTATTTTTTAATTTTCATTGAAGTTCTTTAAGTTCAGATTAAAAACCACAATTTGAATTAATAAAATAAAACAATGGATATAATTAAGACGTTTAACGAGACTATAATATTGATGATTGAGATAATCGATTTTCCCAGGTACTCCTTTAGTAAAATCGTAGCAAACACTACAGCAATAGCAAAAAAAGTTAATTGATATTCATATTATTGTGACAATATTAGAACTAGTTTGTGGACGCCTTTCGACTGATCATTTTGTATTAAGGATTCAAATAGGTTGGAAAGTTTTGAAATGGCTAACTTCTGTAGATAGTGGTCAATAGAAGCGAGGCCGTTTTCACAACACTGCTTCTATATTGGTTCTCTATTGGAAGCATGGTTCATAAACAGGCAGCAATCAAATTGAAAGTTTACAATATTTACGTAACTATGAACTGAAACTGTTATAATCGACAGTTGAAAAGCAGCACAAGAAAACATTAATGACCCTAAACAGCCGACTCACCATGGGTCTAAGGTTATCTGATGTCGACTTTGTGATGAAACAAACACGGATGAGTGTAGACGTTTGTCATTGGTGATTGTTTTGTATTGTCGAAACTTTGACTAAGTTATTATAAGATGTTATTCGATGTTGATTCATGTGTTTATTCCATTGTTACTTTGAAGTTGTTTGTTATATTTTAATTATACTAGAAATATGTAATATTGGCGATTGCCCAAAGTTAAATTTAAACCGTCATTTTTTCATTTTAAACTAGTTATTTATTTAATGGATTTCATATTTTAAAATCGTTTCCCCTGTCTATTGTCAATCCACAAAGATTGGTTTATGTATAAGCGTGTTTTCATCTAGTTATTCAATTAATTCATAACAAATGACTCAATTTATTTCAAAATATATTTGAAACAATAAACAAAGTTTAATTTCGGAAAGCGTAAAACTTTGTTTTGACACTGCATTATACTTGCGCATGGCTTAGTCTACTAACATGTCTAGGGTAGCACAACTCATACTTACCTGGCACAGGGATATCCATGATCAAGAAGGTGGATTCCTCAGGAAGAGGCCTTACCATTGCACTTCGGTTTGGTTGACGCCTGCGATTATCCCAAATGTGGGTAACTCGGGTGCATAATTTTTGGTAGTGGGAGACTGCGTTCGCGCTATCCCCTAAAAATATAATGGCAAAAATCTACAGATTGATTTCTGACAGCTATAGCTGTAAACAGTATAGCCGCTTTGTCAACAGGTCAGCTGCGCTGACAAATCAGATTTCAGCCGGTGGAAAATATAACGATATTTTCATGTTTAAACCTATTAAAATTCTATATACGCAATAAAAAAGGGCTGATACAGTAGTGTGCCTGAAAATTATTTTTCATTAAAGTTCCTTAAGTTCAGATTAAAAACCACATTTTGAATTAATAAAATAAAACAATGGATATGATTAAGACGTTTAACGAGACTATAATATTGATGATTGAGATAATCGATTTTCCCAGGTACTCCTTTAGTAAAATCGTAGCAAACACTACAGCAATAACAAAAAAGGTTAATTGATATTCATATTATTGTGACAATATTAGAACTAGTTTGTGGACGCCTTTCTACTGATCATTTTGTATTAAGGATTCAAATAGGTTGGAAAGTTTTGAAATGGCTAACTGCTGTAGATAATGTTCAATTGAAGCGAGGCCGTTTTCACAACACTTCTTCTATATTGGTTCTCTATTGGAAGCATGGTTCATAAACAGGCAGCAATCAAATTGAAAGTTTACAATATTTACGTAACTATGAACTGCAACTGTTATAATCGACAGTTGAAAAGCAACACAAGAAAACATTAATGACCCTAAACAGCCGACTCACCATGGTTCTAAGGTTATCTGATGTCGACTTTGTGATGAAACAAACAAGGACGAGTGTAGACGTTTGTCATTGATGATTGTTTTGTATTGTCGAAAATTTGACTAAGTTATTATAAGATGTTATTCGATGTTGATTCATGTGTTTATTCCATTGTTACTTTGAAGTTGTTTGTTATATTTTAATTATATTAGAAATATGTAATATTGGCGAATGCCCAAAGTTAAATTTAAACCGTCATTTTTTCATTTTAAACTAGTTATTTATTTAATGGATTTCATATTTTAAAATCGGTTCCCCTGTTTATTGTCAATCCGCAAATATTGTTTTATGTATAAGCGTGTTTTCATCTAGTTATTCAATTAATTCATAACAAATGACTCAATTTATTTCAAAGTATAATTGAAACAATAAACAAAGTTCAATTTCGGAAAGCGTAAAACTTTGTTTTGACACTGCATTATACTTGCGCATGGCTTAGTCTACTAACATGTCTAGGGTAGCACAACTCATACTTACCTGGCACAGGGATATCCATGATCAAGAAGGTGGATTCCTCAGGAAGAGGCCTTACCATTGCACTTCGGTTTGGTTGACGCCTGCGATTATCCCAAATGTGGGTAACTCGGGTGCATAATTTTTGGTAGTGGGGGACTGCGTTCGCGCTATCCCCTAAAAATATAATGACAAAAATCTACAGATTGTTTTCTGACAGCTATAGCTGTAAACAGTATAGCCGCTTTGTCAACAGGTCAGCTGCGCTGACAAATCAGATTTCGGCCGGTGCAAAATATAACGATATTTTCATGTTGAAACCTATTAAAATTCTATATACGCTATAAAAAGGGCTGATACAGTAGTGTTCCTGAAACTTATTTTTCATTTTTCATTAAAGTTCCTTAAGTTCAGATTAAAAACCACATTTTGAATTAATAAAATAAAACAATGGATATGATTAAGACGTTTAACGAGACTATAATATTGATGATTGAGATAATCGATTTTCCCAGGTACTCCTTTAGTAAAATCGTAACAAACACTACAGCAATAACAAAAAAGGTTAATTGATATTCATATTATTGTGACAATATTAGAACTAGTTTGTGGACGCCTTTCTACTGATCATTTTGTATTATGGATTCAAATAGGTTGGAAAGTTTTGAAATAGTTATCTTCCGTAGGTAGTGTTCAATTGAAGAGCGGCCGTTTTCACAACACTGCTTCTATAATGGTTCTCTATTGGAAGCATGGTTCATAAACAGGCAACAATCAAATTGAAAGTTTACAATATTTACGTAACTATGAACTGCAACTGTTATAATCGACAGTTGAAAAGCAACACAAGAAAACATTAATGACCCTAAACAGCCGACTCACCATGGTTCTAAGGTTATCTGATGTCGACTTTGTGATGAAACAAACACGGATGAGTGTAGACGTTTGTCATTGGTGATTGTTTTGTATTGTCGAAACTTTGACTAAGTTATTATAAGATGTTTTTCGATGTTGATTCATGTGTTTATTCCATTGTTACTTTGAAGTTGTTTGTTATATTTTAATTATATTAGAAATATCTAATATTGGCGAATGCCCAAAGTTAAATTTAAACCGTCATTTTTTCATTTTAAACTAGTTATTTATTTAATGGATTTCATATTTTAAAATCGTTTCTCCGGTTTATTGTCAATCCACAAATATTGTTTTATGTATAAGCGTGTTTTCACCTAGGTATTCAATTAATTCATAACAAATTATTCAGTTTTTTCAAAGTATATTTGAAACAATAAACAAAGTTTAATTTCGGAAAGCGTAAAACTTTGTTTTGACACTGCATTATACTTGCGCATGGCTTAGTCTACTAACATGTCTAGGGTAGCACAACTCATACTTACCTGGCACAGGGATATCCATGATCAAGAAGGTGGATTCCTCAGGAAGAGGCCTTACCATTGCACTTCAGTTTGGTTGACGCCTGCGATTATCCCAAATGTGGGTAACTCGGGTGCATAACTTTTGGTAGTGGGGGACTGCGTTCGCGCTATCCCCTAAAAATATAATGACAAGAATATACAGATTGTTTTCTGACAGCTATAGCTGTAAACAGTATAGCCGCTTTGTCAACAGGTCAGCTGGGCTGACAAATCAGATTTCAGCCGGTGCAAAATATAACGATATCTTCATGTTTAAACCTATTAAAGTTCTATATACGCTATAAAAAAGGGCTGATACAGTAGTGTTCCTGAAAATTATTTTTTAATTTTCATTGAAGTTCTTTAAGTTCAGATTAAAAACCACATTTTGAATTAATAAAATAAAACAATGGATATAATTAAGACGTTTAACGAGACTATAATATTGATGATTGAGATAATCGATTTTCCCAGGTACTCCTTTAGTAAAATCGTAGCAAACACTACAGCAATAGCAAAAAAAGTTAATTGATATTCATATTATTGTGACAATATTAGAACTAGTTTGTGGACGCCTTTCGACTGATCATTTTGTATTAAGGATTCAAATAGGTTGGAAAGTTTTGAAATGGCTAACTTCTGTAGATAGTGTTCAATAGAAGCGAGGCCGTTTTCACAACACTGCTTCTATATTGGTTCTCTATTGGAAGCATGGTTCATAAACAGGCAGCAATCAAATTGAAAGTTTACAATATTTACGTAACTATGAACTGCAACTGTTATAATCGACAGTTGAAAAGCAGCACAAGAAAACATTAATGACCCTAAACAGCCGACTCACCATGGGTCTAAGGTTATCTGATGTCGACTTTGTGATGAAACAAACACGGATGAGTGTAGACGTTTGTCATTGGTGATTGTTTTGTATTGTCGAAACTTTGACTAAGTTATTATAAGATGTTATTCGATGTTGATTCATGTGTTTATTCCATTGTTACTTTGAAGTTGTTTGTTATATTTTAATTATACTAGAAATATCTAATATTGGCGATTGCCCAAAGTTAAATTTGAACTGTCATTTTTTCATTTTAAACTAGTTATTTATTTAATGGATTTCATATTTTAAAATCATTTCCCCTGTCTATTGTCAATCCACAAAGATTGGTTTATGTATAAGCGTGTTTTCATCTAGTTATTCAATTAATTCATAACAAATGACTCAATTTATTTCAAAATATATTTGAAACAATAAACAAAGTTTAACTTCGGAAAGCGTAAAACTTTGTTTTGACACTGCATTATACTTGCGCATGGCTTAGTCTACTAACATGTCTAGGGTAGCACAACTCATACTTACCTGGCACAAGGATATCCATGATCAAGAAGGTGGATTCCTCAGGAAGAGGCCTTACCATTGCACTTCGGTTTGGTTGACGCCTGCGATTATCCCAAATGTGGGTAACTCGGGTGCATAATTTTTGGTAGTGGGGGACTGCGTTCGCGCTATCCCCTAAAAATATAATGACAAAAATCTACAGATTGATTTCTGACAGCTATAGCTGTAAACAGTATAGCCGCTTTGTCAACAGGTCAGCTGCGCTGACAAATCAGATTTCAGCCGGTGCAAAATATAACGATATTTTCATGTTTAAACCTATTAAAATTCTATATACGCAATAAAAAAGGGCTGATACAGTAGTGTGCCTGAAAATTATTTTTCATTAAAGTTCCTTAAGTTCAGATTAAAAACCACATTTTGAATTAATAAAATAAAACAATGGATATGATTAAGACGTTTAACGAGACTATAATATTGATGATTGAGATAATCGATTTTCCCAGGTACTCCTTTAGTAAAATCGTAGCAAACACTACAGCAATAACAAAAAAGGTTAATTGATATTCATATTATTGTGACAATATTGTAACTAGTTTGTGGACGCCTTTCTACTGATCATTTTGTATTATGGATTCAAATAGGTTGGAAAGTTTTGAAATAGTTATCTTCCGTAGGTAGTGTTCAATTGAAGAGAGGCCGTTTTCACAACACTGCTTCTATAATGGTTATCTATTGGAAGCATGGTTCATAAACAGGCAGCAATCAAATTGAAAGTTTACAATATTTACGTAACTGTGAACTGCAACTGTTATAATCGACAGTTGAAAAGCAACACAAGAAAACATTAATGACCCTAAACAGCCGACTCACCATGGTTCTAAGGTTATCTGATGTCGACTTTGTGAGGAAACAAACATGGATGAGTGTAGACGTTTGTCATTGGTGATTGTTTTGTATTGTCGAAAATTTGACTAAGTTATTATAAGATGTTATTCGATGTTGATTCATGTGTTTATTCCATTGTTACTTTGAAGTTGTTTGTTATATTTTAATTATATTAGAAATATGTAATATTGGCGAATGCCCAAAGTTAAATTTAAACCGTCATTTTTTCATTTTAAACTAGTTATTTATTTAATGGATTTCATATTTTAAAATCGTTTCCCCTGTCTATTGTCAATCTGCAAAGATTGTTTTAAATATAAGCGTGCTTTCATCTAATTATTCAATTAATTCATAACAAATTATTCAGTTTTTTCAAAGTATAATTGAAACAATAAGCAAAGTTTAATTTCGATTAGCGTAAAAAATTGTTTTGACACTGCATTATACTTGCGAATGGCTTAGTCTACTAACATGTCTAGGGTAGCACAACTCATACTTACCTGGCACAGGGATATCCATGATCAAGAAGGTGGATTCCTCAGGAAGAGGCCTTACCATTGCACTTCGGTTTGGTTGACGCCTGCGATTATCCCAAATGTGGGTAACTCGGGTGCATAATTTTTGGTAGTGGGGGACTGCGTTCGCGCTATCCCCTAAAAATATAATGACAAAAATCTACAGATTGTTTTCTGACAGCTATAGCTGTAAACAGTATAGCCGCTTTGTCAACAGGTCAGCTGCGCTGACAAATCAGATTTCGGCCGGTGCAAAATATAACGATATTTTCATGTTGAAACCTATTAAACTTCTATATACGCTATAAAAAAGGGCTGATACAGTAGTGTTCCTGAAAATTATTTTTCATTTTTCATTAAAGTTCCTTAAGTTCAGATTAAAAACCACATTTTGAATTAATAAAATAAAACAATGGATATGATTAAGACGTTTAACGAGACTATAATATTGATGATTGAGATAATCGATTTTCCCAGGTACTCCTTTAGTAAAATCGTAACAAACACTACAGCAATAACAAAAAAGGTTAATTGATATTCATATTATTGTGACAATATTAGAACTAGTTTGTGGACGCCTTTCTACTGATCATTTTGTATTATGGATTCAAATAGGTTGGAAAGTTTTGAAATAGTTATCTTCCGTAGGTAGTGTTCAATTGAAGAGCGGCCGTTTTCACAACACTGCTTCTATAATGGTTCTCTATTGGAAGCATGGTTCATAAACAGGCAACAATCAAATTGAAAGTTTACAATATTTACGTAACTATGAACTGCAACTGTTATAATCGACAGTTGAAAAGCAACACAAGAAAACATTAATGACCCTAAACAGCCGACTCACCATGGTTCTAAGGTTATCTGATGTCGACTTTGTGATGAAACAAACACGGATGAGTGTAGACGTTTGTCATTGGTGATTGTTTTGTATTGTCGAAACTTTGACTAAGTTATTATAAGATGTTTTTCGATGTTGATTCATGTGTTTATTCCATTGTTACTTTGAAGTTGTTTGTTATATTTTAATTATATTAGAAATATCTAATATTGGCGAATGCCCAAAGTTAAATTTAAACCGTCATTTTTTCATTTTAAACTAGTTATTTATTTAATGGATTTCATATTTTAAAATCGTTTCTCCGGTTTATTGTCAATCCACAAATATTGTTTTATGTATAAGCGTGTTTTCACCTAGGTATTCAATTAATTCATAACAAATTATTCAGTTTTTTCAAAGTATATTTGAAACAATAAACAAAGTTTAATTTCGGAAAGCGTAAAACTTTGTTTTGACACTGCATTATACTTGCGCATGGCTTAGTCTACTAACATGTCTAGGGTAGCACAACTCATACTTACCTGGCACAGGGATATCCATGATCAAGAAGGTGGATTCCTCAGGAAGAGGCCTTACCATTGCACTTCGGTTTGGTTGACGCCTGCGATTATCCCAAATGTGGGTAACTCGGGTGCATAACTTTTGGTAGTGGGGGACTGCGTTCGCGCTATCCCCTAAAAATATAATGACAAGAATATACAGATTGTTTTCTGACAGCTATAGCTGTAAACAGTATAGCCGCTTTGTCAACAGGTCAGCTGGGCTGACAAATCAGATTTCAGCCGGTGCAAAATATAACGATATCTTCATGTTTAAACCTATTAAAGTTCTATATACGCTATAAAAAAGGGCTGATACAGTAGTGTTCCTGAAAATTATTTTTTAATTTTCATTGAAGTTCTTTAAGTTCAGATTAAAAACCACATTTTGAATTAATAAAATAAAACAATGGATATAATTAAGACGTTTAACGAGACTATAATATTGATGATTGAGATAATCGATTTTCCCAGGTACTCCTTTAGTAAAATTGTAGCAAACACTACAGCAATAGCAAAAAAAGTTAATTGATATTCATATTATTGTGACAATATTAGAACTAGTTTGTGGACGCCTTTCGACTGATCATTTTGTATTAAGGATTCAAATAGGTTGGAAAGTTTTGAAATGGCTAACTTCTGTAGATAGTGTTCAATAGAAGCGAGGCCGTTTTCACAACACTGCTTCTATATTGGTTCTCTATTGGAAGCATGGTTCATAAACAGGCAGCAATCAAATTGAAAGTTTACAATATTTACGTAACTATGAACTGCAACTGTTATAATCGACAGTTGAAAAG
The DNA here is from genome assembly GCF_963576615.1 of Watersipora subatra. Taxonomy (NCBI): domain Eukaryota; kingdom Metazoa; phylum Bryozoa; class Gymnolaemata; order Cheilostomatida; family Watersiporidae; genus Watersipora; species Watersipora subatra. Next base: position 45,986,020 of record NC_088712.1, on the reverse strand, counting down.
CAGCACAAGAAAACATTAATGACCCTAAACAGCCGACTCACCATGGGTCTAAGGTTATCTGATGTCGACTTTGTGATGAAACAAACACGGATGAGTGTAGACGTTTGTCATTGGTGATTGTTTTGTATTGTCGAAACTTTGACTAAGTTATTATAAGATGTTATTCGATGTTGATTCATGTGTTTATTCCATTGTTACTTTGAAGTTGTTTGTTATATTTTAATTATACTAGAAATATCTAATATTGGCGATTGCCCAAAGTTAAATTTGAACTGTCATTTTTTCATTTTAAACTAGTTATTTATTTAATGGATTTCATATTTTAAAATCATTTCCCCTGTCTATTGTCAATCCACAAAGATTGGTTTATGTATAAGCGTGTTTTCATCTAGTTATTCAATTAATTCATAACAAATGACTCAATTTATTTCAAAATATATTTGAAACAATAAACAAAGTTTAACTTCGGAAAGCGTAAAACTTTGTTTTGACACTGCATTATACTTGCGCATGGCTTAGTCTACTAACATGTCTAGGGTAGCACAACTCATACTTACCTGGCACAAGGATATCCATGATCAAGAAGGTGGATTCCTCAGGAAGAGGCCTTACCATTGCACTTCGGTTTGGTTGACGCCTGCGATTATCCCAAATGTGGGTAACTCGGGTGCATAATTTTTGGTAGTGGGGGACTGCGTTCGCGCTATCCCCTAAAAATATAATGACAAAAATCTACAGATTGATTTCTGACAGCTATAGCTGTAAACAGTATAGCCGCTTTGTCAACAGGTCAGCTGCGCTGACAAATCAGATTTCAGCCGGTGCAAAATATAACGATATTTTCATGTTTAAACCTATTAAAATTCTATATACGCAATAAAAAAGGGCTGATACAGTAGTGTGCCTGAAAATTATTTTTCATTAAAGTTCCTTAAGTTCAGATTAAAAACCACATTTTGAATTAATAAAATAAAACAATGGATATGATTAAGACGTTTAACGAGACTATAATATTGATGATTGAGATAATCGATTTTCCCAGGTACTCCTTTAGTAAAATCGTAGCAAACACTACAGCAATAACAAAAAAGGTTAATTGATATTCATATTATTGTGACAATATTGTAACTAGTTTGTGGACGCCTTTCTACTGATCATTTTGTATTATGGATTCAAATAGGTTGGAAAGTTTTGAAATAGTTATCTTCCGTAGGTAGTGTTCAATTGAAGAGAGGCCGTTTTCACAACACTGCTTCTATAATGGTTATCTATTGGAAGCATGGTTCATAAACAGGCAGCAATCAAATTGAAAGTTTACAATATTTACGTAACTGTGAACTGCAACTGTTATAATCGACAGTTGAAAAGCAACACAAGAAAACATTAATGACCCTAAACAGCCGACTCACCATGGTTCTAAGGTTATCTGATGTCGACTTTGTGAGGAAACAAACATGGATGAGTGTAGACGTTTGTCATTGGTGATTGTTTTGTATTGTCGAAAATTTGACTAAGTTATTATAAGATGTTATTCGATGTTGATTCATGTGTTTATTCCATTGTTACTTTGAAGTTGTTTGTTATATTTTAATTATATTAGAAATATGTAATATTGGCGAATGCCCAAAGTTAAATTTAAACCGTCATTTTTTCATTTTAAACTAGTTATTTATTTAATGGATTTCATATTTTAAAATCGTTTCCCCTGTCTATTGTCAATCTGCAAAGATTGTTTTAAATATAAGCGTGCTTTCATCTAATTATTCAATTAATTCATAACAAATTATTCAGTTTTTTCAAAGTATAATTGAAACAATAAGCAAAGTTTAATTTCGATTAGCGTAAAAAATTGTTTTGACACTGCATTATACTTGCGAATGGCTTAGTCTACTAACATGTCTAGGGTAGCACAACTCATACTTACCTGGCACAGGGATATCCATGATCAAGAAGGTGGATTCCTCAGGAAGAGGCCTTACCATTGCACTTCGGTTTGGTTGACGCCTGCGATTATCCCAAATGTGGGTAACTCGGGTGCATAATTTTTGGTAGTGGGGGACTGCGTTCGCGCTATCCCCTAAAAATATAATGACAAAAATCTACAGATTGTTTTCTGACAGCTATAGCTGTAAACAGTATAGCCGCTTTGTCAACAGGTCAGCTGCGCTGACAAATCAGATTTCGGCCGGTGCAAAATATAACGATATTTTCATGTTGAAACCTATTAAACTTCTATATACGCTATAAAAAAGGGCTGATACAGTAGTGTTCCTGAAAATTATTTTTCATTTTTCATTAAAGTTCCTTAAGTTCAGATTAAAAACCACATTTTGAATTAATAAAATAAAACAATGGATATGATTAAGACGTTTAACGAGACTATAATATTGATGATTGAGATTATCGATTTTCCCAGGTACTCCTTTAGTAAAATCGTAGCAAACACTACAGCAATAACAAAAAAGGTTAATTGATATTCATATTATTGTGACAATATTAGAACTAGTTTGTGGACGCCTTTCTACTGATCATTTTGTATTATGGATTCAAATAGGTTGGAAAGTTTTGAAATAGTTATCTTCCGTAGGTAGTGTTCAATTGAAGAGAGGCCGTTTTCACAACACTGCTTCTATAATGGTTCTCTATTGGAAGCATGGTTCATAAACAGGCAGCAATCAAATTGAAAGTTTACAATATTTACGTAACTATGAACTGCAACTGTTATAATCGACAGTTGAAAAGCAACACAAGAAAACATTAATGACCCTAAACAGCCGACTCACCATGGTTCTAAGGTTATCTGATGTCGACTTTGTGATGAAACAAACAAGGACGAGTGTAGACGTTTGTCATTGGTGATTGTTTTGTATTGTCGAAAATTTGACTAAGTTATTATAAGATGTTATTCGATGTTGATTCATGTGTTTATTCCATTGTTACTTTGAAGTTGTTTGTTATATTTTAATTATATTAGAAATATGTAATATTGGCGAATGCCCAAAGTTAAATTTAAACTGTCATTTTTTCATTTTAAACTAGTTATTTATTTAATGGATTTCATATTTTAAAATCGTTTCCCCGGTTTATTGTCAATCCGCAAATATTGTTTTATGTATAAGCGTGTTTTCATCTAGGTATTCAATTAAATCATAACAAATTATTCAGTTTTTTCAAAGTATATTTGAAACAATAAACAAAGTTTAATTTCGGAAAGCGTAAAACTTTGTTTTGACACTGCATTATACTTGCGCATGGCTTAGTCTACTAACATGTCTAGGGTAGCACAACTCATACTTACCTGGCACAGGGATATCCATGATCAAGAAGGTGGATTCCTCAGGAAGAGGCCTTACCATTGCACTTCGGTTTGGTTGACGCCTGCGATTATCCCAAATGTGGGTAACTCGGGTGCATAATTTTTGGTAGTGGGGGACTGCGTTCGCGCTATCCCCTAAAAATATAATGACAAAAATCTACAGATTGTTTTCTGACAGCTATAGCTGTAAACAGTATAGCCGCTTTGTCAACAGGTCAGCTGCGCTGACAAATCAGATTTCGGCCGGTGCAAAATATAACGATATTTTCATGTTGAAACCTATTAAAATTCTATATACGCTATAAAAAGGGCTGATACAGTAGTGTTCCTGAAAATTATCTTTCAATTTTCATTAAAGTTCCTTAAGTTCAGATTAAAAACCACATTTTGAATTAATAAAATAAAACAATGGATATGATTAAGACGTTTAACGAGACTATAATATTGATGATTGAGATAATCGATTTTCCCAGGTACTCCTTTAGTAAAATCGTAGCAAACACTACAGCAATAACAAAAAAAGTGAATTGATATTCATGTTATTGTGACAATATTAGAAATAGCTTTTGGACCCCTTTCTACTGATCATTTTGTATTATGGATTCAAATAGGTTGGAAAGTTTTGAAATAGTTATCTTCCGTAGGTAGTGTTCAATTTAAGAGAGGCCGTTTTCACAACACTGCTTCTATAATGGTTCTCTATTGGAAGCATGGTTCATAAACAGGCAGCAATCAAATTGAAAGTTTACAATATTTACGTAACTATGAACTGCAACTGTTATAATCGACAGTTGAAAAGCAACACAAGAAAACATTAATGACCCTAAACAGCCGACTCACCATGGTTCTAAGGTTATCTGATGTCGACTTTGTGATGAAACAAACAAGGACGAGTGTAGACGTTTGTCATTGGTGATTGTTTTGTATTGTCGAAAATTTGACTAAGTTATTATAAGATGTTATTCGATGTTGATTCATGTGTTTATTCCATTGTTACTTTGAAGTTGTTTGTTATATTTTAATTATATTAGAAATATGTAATATTGGCGAATGCCCAAAGTTAAATTTAAACCGTCATTTTTTCATTTTAAACTAGTTATTTATTTAATGGATTTCATATTTTAAAATCGGTTCCTCTGTTTATTGTCAATCCGCAAATATTGTTTTATGTATAAGCGTGTTTTCATCTAGTTATTCAATTAATTCATAACAAATGACTCAATTTATTTCAAAGTATAATTGAAACAATAAACAAAGTTCAATTTCGGAAAGCGTAAAACTTTGTTTTGACACTGCATTATACTTGCGCATGGCTTAGTCTACTAACATGTCTAGGGTAGCACAACTCATACTTACCTGGCACAGGGATATCCATGATCAAGAAGGTGGATTCCTCAGGAAGAGGCCTTACCATTGCACTTCGGTTTGGTTGACGCCTGCGATTATCCCAAATGTGGGTAACTCGGGTGCATAATTTTTGGTAGTGGGGGACTGCGTTCGCGCTATCCCCTAAAAATATAATGACAAAAATCTACAGATTGATTTCTGACAGCTATAGCTGTAAACAGTATAGCCGCTTTGTCAACAGGTCAGCTGCGCTGACAAATCAGATTTCAGCCGGTGCAAAATATAACGATATTTTCATGTTTAAACCTATTAAAATTCTATATACGCAATAAAAAAGGGCTGATACAGTAGTGTGCCTGAAAATTATTTTTCATTAAAGTTCCTTAAGTTCAGATTAAAAACCACATTTTGAATTAATAAAATAAAACAATGGATATGATTAAGACGTTTAACGAGACTATAATATTGATGATTGAGATAATCGATTTTCCCAGGTACTCCTTTAGTAAAATCGTAGCAAACACTACAGCAATAACAAAAAAGGTTAATTGATATTCATATTATTGTGACAATATTAGAACTAGTTTGTGGACGCCTTCCGACTGATCATTTTGTATTATGGATTCAAATAGGTTGGAAAGTTTTGAAATAGTTATCTTCCGTAGGTAGTGTTCAATTGAAGAGCGGCCGTTTTCACAACACTGCTTCTATAATGGTTCTCTATTGGAAGCATGGTTCATAAACAGGCAGCAATCAAATTGAAAGTTTACAATATTTACGTAACTATGAACTGCAACTGTTATAATCGACAGTTGAAAAGCAACACAAGAAAACATTAATGACCCTAAACAGCCAACTCACCATGGGTCTAAGGTTATCTGATGTCGACTTTGTGATGAAACAAACACGGATGAGTGTAGACGTTTGTCATTGGTGATTGTTTTGTATTGTCGAAACTTTGACTAAGTTATTATAAGATGTTTTTCGATGTTGATTCATGTGTTTATTCCATTGTTACTTTGAAGTTGTTTGTTATATTTTAATTATATTAGAAATATGTAATATTGGCGAATGCCCAAAGTTAAATTTAAACCGTCATTTTTTCATTTTAAGCTAGTTATTTATTTAATGGATTTCATATTTTAAAATCGTTTCCCCTGTCTATTGTCAATCCACAAAGATTGGTTTATGTATAAGCGTGTTTTCATCTAGTTATTCAATTAATTCATAACAAATGACTCAATTTATTTCAAAGTATATTTGAAACAATAAACAAAGTTCAATTTCGGAAAGCGTAAAACTTTGTTTTGACACTGCATTATACTTGCGCATGGCTTAGTCTACTAACATGTCTAGGGTAGCACAACTCATACTTACCTGGCACAGGGATATCCATGATCAAGAAGGTGGATTCCTCAGGAAGAGGCCTTACCATTGCACTTCGGTTTGGTTGACGCCTGCGATTATCCCAAATGTGGGTAACTCGGGTGCATAACTTTTGGTAGTGGGGGACTGCGTTCGCGCTATCCCCTAAAAATATAATGACAATAATCTACAGATTGTTTTCTGACAGCTATAGCTGTAAACCAGTATAGCCGCTTTGTCAACAGGTCAGCTGCGCTGACAAATCAGATTTCAGCCGGTGCAAAATATAACGATACTTTCATGTTTAAACCTATTAAAGTTCTATATACGCAATAAAAATGGGCTGATACAGTAGTGTTCCAGAAAATTATTTTTCAATTTTCATTAAAGTTCTTTAAGTTCAGATTAAAAACCACATTTTGAATTAATAAAATAAAACAATGGATATGATTAAGACGTTTAACGAGACTATAATATTGATGATTGAGATAATCGATCTTCCTAGGTATTCCTTTAGTAGCAAACACTACAGCAATAACAAAAAAAGTTAATTGATATTCATGTTATTGTGACAATATTACAACTAATTTGTGGACCCCCTTCTACTGATCATTTTGTATTAAGGACTCAAAAAGGTTGGAAAGTTTTGAAATAGTTATCTTCCGTCGGTAGTGTTCAATTGAAGAGAGGCCGTTTTCACAACACTTCTTCTATAATGGTTCTCTATTGGAAGCATGGTTCATAAACAGGCAGCAATCAAATTGAAAGTTTACAATATTTACGTAACTATGAACTGCAACTGTTATAATCGACAGTTGAAAAGCAACACAAGAAAACATTAATGACCCTAAACAGCCGACTCACCATGGTTCTAAGGTTATCTGATGTCGACTTTGTGATGAAACAAACACGGATGAGTGTAGACGTTTGTCATTGGTGATTGTTTTGTATTGTCGAAACTTTGACTAAGTTATTATAAGATGTTATTCGATGTTGATTCATGTGTTTATTCCATTGTTACTTTGAAGTTGTTTGTTATATTTTAATTATATTAGAAATATGTAATATTGGCGAATGCCCAAAGTTAAATTTAAACCGTCATTTTTTCATTTTAAACTAGTTATTTATTTAATGGATTTCATATTTTAAAATCGTTTCTCCGGTTTATTGTCAATCCACAAATATTGTTTTATGTATAAGCGTGTTTTCACCTAGGTATTCAATTAATTCATAACAAATTATTCAGTTTTTTCAAAGTATAATTGAAACAATAAACAAAGTTTAATTTCGGAAAGCGTAAAACTTTGTTTTGACACTGCATTATACTTGTGCATGGCTTAGTCTACTAACATGTCTAGGGTAGCACAACTCATACTTACCTGGCACAGGGATATCCATGATCAAGAAGGTGGATTCCTCAGGAAGAGGCCTTACCATTGCACTTCGGTTTGGTTGACGCCTGCGATTATCCCAAATGTGGGTAACTCGGGTGCATAACTTTTGGTAGTGGGGGACTGCGTTCGCGCTATCCCCTAAAAATATAATGACAAGAATCTACAGATTGTTTTCTGACAGCTATAGCTGTAAACAGTATAGCCGCTTTGTCAACAGGTCAGCTGGGCTGACAAATCAGATTTCAGCCGGTGCAAAATATAACGATATCTTCATGTTTAAACCTATTAAAGTTCTATATACGCTATAAAAAAGGGCTGATACAGTAGTGTTCCTGAAAATTATTTTTTAATTTTCATTAAAGTTCCTTAAGTTCAGATTAAAAACCACATTTTGAATTAATAAAATAAAACAATGGATATGATTAAGACGTTTAACGAGACTATAATATTGATGATTGAGATAATCGATTTTCCCAGGTACTCCTTTAGTAAAATCGTAACAAACACTACAGCAATAACAAAAAAGGTTAATTGATATTCATATTATTGTGACAATATTAGAACTAGTTTGTGGACGCCTTTCTACTGATCATTTTGTATTATGGATTCAAATAGGTTGGAAAGTTTTGAAATAGTTATCTTCCGTAGGTAGTGTTCAATTGAAGAGCGGCCGTTTTCACAACACTGCTTCTATAATGGTTCTCTATTGGAAGCATGGTTCATAAACAGGCAGCAATCAAATTGAAAGTTTACAATATTTACGTAACTATGAACTGCAACTGTTATAATCGACAGTTGAAAAGCAACACAAGAAAACATTAATGACCCTAAACAGCCGACTCACCATGGTTCTAAGGTTATCTGATGTCGACTTTGTGATGAAGCAAACACGGATGAGTGTAGACGTTTGTCATTGGTGATTGTTTTGTATTGTCGAAAATTTGACTAAGTTATTATAAGATGTTTTTCGATGTTGATTCATGTGTTTATTCCATTGTTACTTTGAAGTTGTTTGTTATATTTTAATTATATTAGAAATATGTAATATTGGCGAATGCCCAAAGTTAAATTTAAACCGTCATTTTTTCATTTTAAACTAGTTATTTATTTAATGGATTTCATATTTTAAAATCGTTTCTCCGGTTTATTGTCAATCCACAAATATTGTTTTATGTATAAGCGTGTTTTCACCTAGGTATTCAATTAATTCATAACAAATTATTCAGTTTTTTCAAAGTATAATTGAAACAATAAACAAAGTTTAATTTCGGAAAGCGTAAAACTTTGTTTTGACACTGCATTATACTTGCGCATGGCTTAGTCTACTAACATGTCTAGGGTAGCACAACTCATACTTACCTGGCACAGGGATATCCATGATCAAGAAGGTGGATTCCTCAGGAAGAGGCCTTACCATTGCACTTCGGTTTGGTTGACGCCTGCGATTATCCCAAATGTGGGTAACTCGGGTGCATAACTTTTGGTAGTGGGGGACTGCGTTCGCGCTATCCCCTAAAAATATAATGACAAGAATCTACAAATTGTTTTCTGACAGCTATAGCTGTAAACAGTATAGCCGCTTTGTCAACAGGTCAGCTGGGCTGACAAATCAGATTTCAGCCGGTGCAAAATATAACGATATCTTCATGTTTAAACCTATTAAAGTTCTATATACGCTGTAAAAAAGGGCTGATACAGTAGTGTTCCTGAAAATTATTTTTTAATTTTCATTGAAGTTCTTTAAGTTCAGATTAAAAACCACATTTTGAATTAATAAAATAAAACAATGGATATGATTAAGACGTTTAACGAGACTATAATATTGATGATTGAGATAATCGATTTTCCCAGGTACTCCTTTAGTAAAATCGTAGCAAACACTACAGCAATAACAAAAAAGGTTAATTGATATTCATATTATTGTGACAATATTAGAACTAGTTTGTGGACGCCTTTCTACTGATCATTTTGTATTATGGATTCAAATAGGTTGGAAAGTTTTGAAATAGTTATCTTCCGTAGGTAGTGTTCAATTGAAGAGCGGCCGTTTTCACAACACTGCTTCTATAATGGTTCTCTATTGGAAGCATGGTTCATAAACAGGCAGCAATCAAATTGAAAGTTTACAATATTTACGTAACTATGAACTGCAACTGTTATAATCGACAGTTGAAAAGCAACACAAGAAAACATTAATGACCCTAAACAGCCGACTCACCATGGTTCTAAGGTTATCTGATGTCGACTTTGTGATGAAACAAACACGGATGAGTGTAGACGTTTGTCATTGGTGATTGTTTTGTATTGTCGAAACTTTGACTAAGTTATTATAAGATGTTTTTCGATGTTGATTCATGTGTTTATTCCATTGTTACTTTGAAGTTGTTTGTTATATTTTAATTATACTAGAAAGATCTAATATTGGCGATTGCCTAAAGTTAAATTTAAACCGTCATTTTTTCATTTTAAACTAGTTATTTATTTAATGGATTTCATATTTTAAAATCGTTTCCCCTGTCTATTGTCAATCCACAAAGATTGTTTTATGTATAAGCATGTTTTCATCTAGGTAATCAATTAATTCATAACAAATTATTCAGTTTTTTCAAAGTATATTTGAAACAATAAAAAAAGTTTAATTTCGGAAAGCGTAAAACTTTGTTTTGACACTGCATTATACTTGCGCATGGCTTAGTCTACTAACATGTCTAGGGTAGCACAACTCATACTTACCTGGCACAGGGATAACCATGATCAAGAAGGTGGATTCCTCAGGAAGAGGCCTTACCATTGCACTTCGGTTTGGTTGACGCCTGCGATTATCCCAAATGTGGGTAACTCGGGTGCATAACTTTTGGTAGTGGGGGACTGCGTTCGCGCTATCCCCTAAAAATATAATGACAATAATCTACAGATTGTTTTCTGACAGCTATAGCTGTAAACCAGTATAGCCGCTTTGTCAACAGGTCAGCTGCGCTGACAAATCAGATTTCAGCCGGTGCAAAATATAACGATACTTTCATGTTTAAACCTATTAAAGTTCTATATACGCAATAAAAATGGGCTGATACAGTAGTGTTCCAGAAAATTATTTTTCAATTTTCATTAAAGTTCCTTAAGTTCAGATTAAAAACCACATTTTGAATTAATAAAATAAAACAATGGATATGATTAAGACGTTTAACGAGACTATAATATTGATGATTGAGATAATCGATCTTCCTAGGTATTCGTTTAGTAGCAAACACTACAGCAATAACAAAAAAAGTTAATTGATATTCATGTTATTGTGACAATATTACAACTAATTTGTGGACCCCTTTCTACTGATCATTTTGTATTAAGGATTCAAATAGGTTGGAAAGTTTTGAAATAGTTATCTTCCGTCGGTAGTGTTCAATTGAAGAGAGGCCGTTTTCACAACACTTCTTCTATAATGGTTCTCTATTGGAAGCATGGTTCATAAACAGGCAGCAATCAAATTGAAAGTTTACAATATTTACGTAACTATGAACTGCAACTGTTATAATCGACAGTTGAAAAGCAACACAAGAAAACATTAATGACCCTAAACAGCCGACTCACCATGGTTCTAAGGTTATCTGATGTCGACTTTGTGATGAAACAAACACGGATGAGTGTAGACGTTTGTCATTGGTGATTGTTTTGTATTGTCGAACCTTTGACTAAGTTATTATAAGATGTTATTCGATGTTGATTCATGTGTTTATTCCATTGTTACTTTGAAGTTGTTTGTTATATTTTAATTATATTAGAAATATGTAATATTGGCGAATGCCCAAAGTTAAATTTAAACCGTCATTTTTTCATTTTAAACTAGTTATTTATTTAATGGATTTCATATTTTAAAATCGTTTCTCCGGTTTATTGTCAATCCACAAATATTGTTTTATGTATAAGCGTGTTTTCACCTAGGTATTCAATTAATTCATAACAAATTATTCAGTTTTTTCAAAGTATAATTGAAACAATAAACAAAGTTTAATTTCGGAAAGCGTAAAACTTTGTTTTGACACTGCATTATACTTGCGCATGGCTTAGTCTACTAACATGTCTAGGGTAGCACAACTCATACTTACCTGGCACAGGGATATCCATGATCAAGAAGGTGGATTCCTCAGGAAGAGGCCTTACCATTGCACTTCGGTTTGGTTGACGCCTGCGATTATCCCAAATGTGGGTAACTCGGGTGCATAACTTTTGGTAGTGGGGGACTGCGTTCGCGCTATCCCCTAAAATTATAATGACAAGAATCTACAGATTGTTTTCTGACAGCTATAGCTGTAAACAGTATAGCCGCTTTGTCAACAGGTCAGCTGGGCTGACAAATCAGATTTCAGCCGGTGCAAAATATAACGATATCTTCATGTTTAAACCTATTAAAGTTCTATATACGCTATAAAAAAGGGCTGATACAGTAGTGTTCCTGAAAATTATTTTTTAATTTTCATTGAAGTTCTTTAAGTTCAGATTAAAAACCACATTTTGAATTAATAAAATAAAACAATGGATATAATAAAGACGTTTAACGAGACTATAATATTGATGATTGAGATAATCGATTTTCCCAGGTACTCCTTTAGTAAAATCGTAGCAAACACTACAGCAATAGCAAAAAAAGTTAATTGATATTCATATTATTGTGACAATATTAGAACTAGTTTGTGGACGCCTTTCGACTGATCATTTTGTATTAAGGATTCAAATAGGTTGGAAAGTTTTGAAATGGCTAACTTCTGTAGATAGTGTTCAATAGAAGCGAGGCCGTTTTCACAACACTGCTTCCATATTGGTTCTCTATTGGAAGCATGGTTCATAAACAGGCAGCAATCAAATTGAAAGTTTACAATATTTACGTAACTATGAACTGAAACTGTTATAATCGACAGTTGAAAAGCAGCACAAGAAAACATTAATGACCCTAAACAGCCAACTCACCATGGGTCTAAGGTTATCTGATGTCGACTTTGTGATGAAACAAACACGGATGAGTGTAGACGTTTGTCATTGGTGATTGTTTTGTATTGTCGAAACTTTGACTAAGTTATTATAAGATGTTATTCGATGTTGATTCATGTGTTTATTCCATTGTTACTTTGAAGTTGTTTGTTATATTTTAATTATATTAGAAATATGTAATATTGGCGAATGCCCAAAGTTAAATTTAAACCGTCATTTTTTCATTTTAAACTAGTTATTTATTTAATGGATTTCATATTTTAAAATCGTTTCCCCGGTTTATTGTCAATCCACAAATATTGTTTTATGTATAAGCGTGTTTTCACCTAGGTATTCAATTAATTCATAACAAATTATTCAGTTTTTTCAAAGTATAATTGAAACAATAAACAAAGTTTAATTTCGAGTAGCGTAAAAAAATTTTTTTGACACTGCATTATACTTGCGCATGGCTTAGTCTACTAACATGTCTAGGGTAGCACAACTCATACTTACCTGGCACAGGGATATCCATGATCAAGAAGGTGGATTCCTCAGGAAGAGGCCTTACCATTGCACTTCGGTTTGGTTGACGCCTGCGATTATCCCAAATGTGGGTAACTCGGGTGCATAATTTTTGGTAGTGGGGGACTGCGTTCGCGCTATCCCCTAAAAATATAATGACAAAAATCTACAGATTGTTTTCTGACAGCTATAGCTGTAAACAGTATAGCCGCTTTGTCAACAGGTCAGCTGCGCTGACAAATCAGATTTCGGCCGGTGCAAAATATAACGATATTTTCATGTTGAAACCTATTAAAATTCTATATACGCTATAAAAAGGGCTGATACAGTAGTGTTCCTGAAAATTATTTTTCATTTTTCATTAAAGTTCCTTAAGTTCAGATTAAAAACCACATTTTGAATTAATAAAATAAAACAATGGATATGATTAAGACGTTTAACGAGACTATAATATTGATGATTGAGATAATCGATTTTCCCAGGTACTCCTTTAGTAAAATCGTAGCAAACACTACAGCAATAACAAAAAAAGTTAATTGATATTCATGTTATTGTGACAATATTAGAAATAGCTTTTGGACCCCTTTCTACTGATCATTTTGTATTATGGATTCAAATAGGTTGGAAAGTTTTGAAATAGTTATCTTCCGTAGGTAGTGTTCAATTGAAGAGAGGCCGTTTTCACAACACTGCTTCTATAATGGTTCTCTATTGGAAGCATGGTTCATAAACAGGCAGCAATCAAATTGAAAGTTTACAATATTTACGTAACTATGAACTGCAACTGTTATAATCGACAGTTGAAAAGCAACACAAGAAATCATTAATGACCCTAAACAGCCGACTCACCATGGTTCTAAGGTTATCTGATGTCGACTTTGTGATGAAACAAACAAGGACGAGCGTAGACGTTTGTCATTGGTGATTGTTTTGTATTGTCGAAAATTTGACTAAGTTATTATAAGATGTTATTCGATGTTGATTCATGTGTTTATTCCATTGTTACTTTGAAGTTGTTTGTTATATTTTAATTATATTAGAAATATGTAATATTGGCGAATGCCCAAAGTTAAATTTAAACCGTCATTTTTTCATTTTAAACTAGTTATTTATTTAATGGATTTCATATTTTAAAATCGGTTCCCCTGTTTATTGTCAATCCGCAAATATTGTTTTATGTATAAGCGTGTTTTCATCTAGTTATTCAATTAATTCATAACAAATGACTCAATTTATTTCAAAGTATAATTGAAACAATAAACAAAGTTCAATTTCGGAAAGCGTAAAACTTTGTTTTGACACTGCATTATACTTGCGCATGGCTTAGTCTACTAACATGTCTAGGGTAGCACAACTCATACTTACCTGGCACAGGGATATCCATGATCAAGAAGGTGGATTCCTCAGGAAGAGGCCTTACCATTGCACTTCGGTTTGGTTGACGCCTGCGATTATCCCAAATGTGGGTAACTCGGGTGCATAATTTTTGGTAGTGGGGGACTGCGTTCGCGCTATCCCCTAAAAATATAATGACAAAAATCTACAGATTGTTTTCTGACAGCTATAGCTGTAAACAGTATAGCCGCTTTGTCAACAGGTCAGCTGCGCTGACAAATCAGATTTCGGCCGGTGCAAAATATAACGATATTTTCATGTTGAAACCTATTAAAATTCTATATACGCTATAAAAAGGGCTGATACAGTAGTGTTCCTGGAAATTATTTTTCATTTTTCATTAAAGTTCCTTAAGTTCAGATTAAAAACCACATTTTGAATTAATAAAATAAAACAATGGATATGATTAAGACGTTTAACGAGACTATAATATTGATGATTGAGATAATCGATTTTCCCAGGTACTCCTTTAGTAAAATCGTAGCAAACACTACAGCAATAACAAAAAAGGTTAATTGATATTCATATTATTGTGACAATATTAGAACTAGTTTGTGGACGCCTTTCTACTGATCATTTTGTATTATGGATTCAAATAGGTTGGAAAGTTTTGAAATAGTTATCTTCCGTAGGTAGTGTTCAATTGAAGAGCGGCCGTTTTCACAACACTGCTTCTATAATGGTTCTCTATTGGAAGCATGGTTCATAAACAGGCAGCAATCAAATTGAAAGTTTACAATATTTACGTAACTATGAACTGCAACTGTTATAATCGACAGTTGAAAAGCAACACAAGAAAACATTAATGACCCTAAACAGCCGACTCACCATGGTTCTAAGGTTATCTGATGTCGACTTTGTGATGAAACAAACACGGATGAGTGTAGACGTTTGTCATTGGTGATTGTTTTGTATTGTCGAAACTTTGACTAAGTTATTATAAGATGTTTTTCGATGTTGATTCATGTGTTTATTCCATTGTTACTTTGAAGTTGTTTGTTATATTTTAATTATATTAGAAATATCTAATATTGGCGAATGCCCAAAGTTAAATTTAAACCGTCATTTTTTCATTTTAAACTAGTTATTTATTTAATGGATTTCATATTTTAAAATCGTTTCTCCGGTTTATTGTCAATCCACAAATATTGTTTTACGTATAAGCGTGTTTTCACCTAGGTATTCAATTAATTCATAACAAATTATTCAGTTTTTTCAAAGTATAATTGAAACAATAAACAAAGTTTAATTTCGGAAAGCGTAAAACTTTGTTTTGACACTGCATTATACTTGCGCATGGCTTAGTCTACTAACATGTCTAGGGTAGCACAACTCATACTTACCTGGCACAGGGATATCCATGATCAAGAAGGTGGATTCCTCAGGAAGAGGCCTTACCATTGCACTTCGGTTTGGTTGACGCCTGCGATTATCCCAAATGTGGGTAACTCGGGTGCATAACTTTTGGTAGTGGGGGACTGCGTTCGCGCTATCCCCTAAAAATATAATGACAAGAATCTACAGATTGTTTTCTGACAGCTATAGCTGTAAACAGTATAGCCGCTTTGTCAACAGGTCAGCTGGGCTGACAAATCAGATTTCAGCCGGTGCAAAATATAACGATATCTTCATGTTTAAACCTATTAAAGTTCTATATACGCTATAAAAAAGGGCTGATACAGTAGTGTTCCTGAAAATTATTTTTTAATTTTCATTAAAGTTCCTTAAGTTCAGATTAAAAACCACATTTTGAATTAATAAAATAAAACAATGGATATGATTAAGACGTTTAACGAGACTATAATATTGATGATTGAGATAATCGATTTTCCCAGGTACTCCTTTAGTAAAATCGTAACAAACACTACAGCAATAACAAAAAAGGTTAATTGATATTCATATTATTGTGACAATATTAGAACTAGTTTGTGGACGCCTTTCTACTGATCATTTTGTATTATGGATTCAAATATGTTGGAAAGTTTTGAAATAGTTATCTTCCGTAGGTAGTGTTCAATTGAAGAGCGGCCGTTTTCACAACACTGCTTCTATAATGGTTCTCTATTGGAAGCATGGTTCATAAACAGGCAGCAATCAAATTGAAAGTTTACAATATTTACGTAACTATGAACTGCAACTGTTATAATCGACAGTTGAAAAGCAACACAAGAAAACATTAAAACCCTAAACAGCCGACTCATCATGGTTCTAAGGTTATCTGATGTCGACTTTGTGATGAAACAAACACGGATGATTGTAGACGTTTGTCATTGGTGATTGTTTTGTATTGTCGAAAGTTTGACTAAGTTATTATAAGATGTTATTCGATGTTGATTCATGTGTTTATTCCATTGTTACTTTGAAGTTGTTTGTTATATTTTAATTATATTAGAAATATGTAATATTGGCGAATGCCAAAAGTTAAATTTAAACCGTCATTTTTTCATTTTAAACTAGTTATTTATTTAATGGATTTCATATTTTAAAATCGTTTCTCCGGTTTATTGTCAATCCACAAATATTGTTTTATGTATAAGCGTGTTTTCACCTAGGTATTCAATTAATTCATAACAAATTATTCAGTTTTTTCAAAGTATATTTGAAACAATAAACAAAGTTTAATTTCGGAAAGCGTAAAACTTTGTTTTGACACTGCATTATACTTGCGCATGGCTTAGTCTACTAACATGTCTAGGGTAGCACAACTCATACTTACCTGGCACAGGGATATCCATGATCAAGAAGGTGGATTCCTCAGGAAGAGGCCTTACCATTGCACTTCGGTTTGGTTGACGCCTGCGATTATCCCAAATGTGGGTAACTCGGGTGCATAACTTTTGGTAGTGGGGGACTGCGTTCGCGCTATCCCCTAAAAATATAATGACAAGAATCTACAGATTGTTTTCTGACAGCTATAGCTGTAAACAGTATAGCCGCTTTGTCAACAGGTCAGCTGGGCTGACAAATCAGATTTCAGCCGGTGCAAAATATAACGATATCTTCATGTTTAAACCTATTAAAGTTCTATATACGCTATAAAAAACGGCTGATACAGTAGTGTTCCTGAAAATTATTTTTTAATTTTCATTGAAGTTCTTTAAGTTCAGATTAAAAACCACATTTTGAATTAATAAAATAAAACAATGGATATAATTAAGACGTTTAACGAGACTATAATATTGATGATTGAGATAATCGATTTTCCCAGGTACTCCTTTAGTAAAATCGTAGCAAACACTACAGCAATAGCAAAAAAAGTTAATTGATATTCATATTATTGTGACAATATTAGAACTAGTTTGTGGACGCCTTTCGACTGATCATTTTGTATTAAGGATTCAAATAGGTTGGAAAGTTTTGAAATGGCTAACTTCTGTAGATAGTGTTCAATAGAAGCGAGGCCGTTTTCACAACACTGCTTCCATATTGGTTCTCTATTGGAAGCATGGTTCATAAACAGGCAGCAATCAAATTGAAAGTTTACAATTTTTACGTAACTATGAACTGAAACTGTTATAATCGACAGTTGAAAAGCAGCACAAGAAAACATTAATGACCCTAAACAGCCAACTCACCATGGGTCTAAGGTTATCTGATGTCGACTTTGTGATGAAACAAACACGGATGAGTGTAGACGTTTGTCATTGGTGATTGTTTTGTATTGTCGAAACTTTGACTAAGTTATTATAAGATGTTATTCGATGTTGATTCATGTGTTTATTCCATTGTTACTTTGAAGTTGTTTGTTATATTTTAATTATATTAGAAATATGTAATATTGGCGAATGCCCAAAGTTAAATTTAAACCGTCATTTTTTCATTTTAAACTAGTTATTTATTTAATGGATTTCATATTTTAAAATCGGTTCCCCTGTTTATTGTCAATCCGCAAATATTGTTTTATGTATAAGCGTGTTTTCATCTAGTTATTCAATTAATTCATAACAAATGACTCAATTTATTTCAAAGTATAATTGAAACAATAAACAAAGTTCAATTTCGGAAAGCGTAAAACTTTGTTTTGACACTGCATTATACTTGCGCATGGCTTAGTCTACTAACATGTCTAGGGTAGCACAACTCATACTTACCTGGCACAGGGATATCCATGATCAAGAAGGTGGATTCCTCAGGAAGAGGCCTTACCATTGCACTTCGGTTTGGTTGACGCCTGCGATTATCCCAAATGTGGGTAACTCGGGTGCATAATTTTTGGTAGTGGGGGACTGCGTTCGCGCTATCCCCTAAAAATATAATGACAAAAATCTACAGATTGTTTTCTGACAGCTATAGCTGTAAACAGTATAGCCGCTTTGTCAACAGGTCAGCTGCGCTGACAAATCAGATTTCGGCCGGTGCAAAATATAACGATATTTTCATGTTGAAACCTATTAAAATTCTATATACGCTATAAAAAGGGCTGATACAGTAGTGTTCCTGGAAATTATTTTTCATTTTTCATTAAAGTTCCTTAAGTTCAGATTAAAAACCACATTTTGAATTAATAAAATAAAACAATGGATATGATTAAGACGTTTAACGAGACTATAATATTGATGATTGAGATAATCGATTTTCCCAGGTACTCCTTTAGTAAAATCGTAGCAAACACTACAGCAATAACAAAAAAGGTTAATTGATATTCATATTATTGTGACAATATTAGAACTAGTTTGTGGACGCCTTTCTACTGATCATTTTGTATTATGGATTCAAATAGGTTGGAAAGTTTTGAAATAGTTATCTTCCGTAGGTAGTGTTCAATTGAAGAGCGGCCGTTTTCACAACACTGCTTCTATAATGGTTCTCTATTGGAAGCATGGTTCATAAACAGGCAGCAATCAAATTGAAAGTTTACAATATTTACGTAACTATGAACTGCAACTGTTATAATCGACAGTTGAAAAGCAACACAAGAAAACATTAATGACCCTAAACAGCCGACTCACCATGGTTCTAAGGTTATCTGATGTCGACTTTGTGATGAAACAAACACGGATGAGTGTAGACGTTTGTCATTGGTGATTGTTTTGTATTGTCGAAACTTTGACTAAGTTATTATAAGATGTTTTTCGATGTTGATTCATGTGTTTATTCCATTGTTACTTTGAAGTTGTTTGTTATATTTTAATTATATTAGAAATATCTAATATTGGCGAATGCCCAAAGTTAAATTTAAACCGTCATTTTTTCATTTTAAACTAGTTATTTATTTAATGGATTTCATATTTTAAAATCGTTTCTCCGGTTTATTGTCAATCCACAAATATTGTTTTACGTATAAGCGTGTTTTCACCTAGGTATTCAATTAATTCATAACAAATTATTCAGTTTTTTCAAAGTATAATTGAAACAATAAACAAAGTTTAATTTCGGAAAGCGTAAAACTTTGTTTTGACACTGCATTATACTTGCGCATGGCTTAGTCTACTAACATGTCTAGGGTAGCACAACTCATACTTACCTGGCACAGGGATATCCATGATCAAGAAGGTGGATTCCTCAGGAAGAGGCCTTACCATTGCACTTCGGATTGGTTGACGCCTGCGATTATCCCAAATGTGGGTAACTCGGGTGCATAACTTTTGGTAGTGGGGGACTGCGTTCGCGCTATCCCCTAAAAATATAATGACAAGAATCTACAGATTGTTTTCTGACAGCTATAGCTGTAAACAGTATAGCCGCTTTGTCAACAGGTCAGCTGGGCTGACAAATCAGATTTCAGCCGGTGCAAAATATAACGATATCTTCATGTTTAAACCTATTAAAGTTCTATATACGCTATAAAAAAGGGCTGATACAGTAGTGTTCCTGAAAATTATTTTTTAATTTTCATTAAAGTTCCTTAAGTTCAGATTAAAAACCACATTTTGAATTAATAAAATAAAACAATGGATATGATTAAGACGTTTAACGAGACTATAATATTGATGATTGAGATAATCGATTTTCCCAGGTACTCCTTTAGTAAAATCGTAACAAACACTACAGCAATAACAAAAAAGGTTAATTGATATTCATATTATTGTGACAATATTAGAACTAGTTTGTGGACGCCTTTCTACTGATCATTTTGTATTATGGATTCAAATATGTTGGAAAGTTTTGAAATAGTTATCTTCCGTAGGTAGTGTTCAATTGAAGAGCGGCCGTTTTCACAACACTGCTTCTATAATGGTTCTCTATTGGAAGCATGGTTCATAAACAGGCAGCAATCAAATTGAAAGTTTACAATATTTACGTAACTATGAACTGCAACTGTTATAATCGACAGTTGAAAAGCAACACAAGAAAACATTAAAACCCTAAACAGCCGACTCATCATGGTTCTAAGGTTATCTGATGTCGACTTTGTGATGAAACAAACACGGATGATTGTAGACGTTTGTCATTGGTGATTGTTTTGTATTGTCGAAAGTTTGACTAAGTTATTATAAGATGTTATTCGATGTTGATTCATGTGTTTATTCCATTGTTACTTTGAAGTTGTTTGTTATATTTTAATTATATTAGAAATATGTAATATTGGCGAATGCCAAAAGTTAAATTTAAACCGTCATTTTTTCATTTTAAACTAGTTATTTATTTAATGGATTTCATATTTTAAAATCGTTTCTCCGGTTTATTGTCAATCCACAAATATTGTTTTATGTATAAGCGTGTTTTCACCTAGGTATTCAATTAATTCATAACAAATTATTCAGTTTTTTCAAAGTATATTTGAAACAATAAACAAAGTTTAATTTCGGAAAGCGTAAAACTTTGTTTTGACACTGCATTATACTTGCGCATGGCTTAGTCTACTAACATGTCTAGGGTAGCACAACTCATACTTACCTGGCACAGGGATATCCATGATCAAGAAGGTGGATTCCTCAGGAAGAGGCCTTACCATTGCACTTCGGTTTGGTTGACGCCTGCGATTATCCCAAATGTGGGTAACTCGGGTGCATAACTTTTGGTAGTGGGGGACTGCGTTCGCGCTATCCCCTAAAAATATAATGACAAGAATCTACAGATTGTTTTCTGACAGCTATAGCTGTAAACAGTATAGCCGCTTTGTCAACAGGTCAGCTGGGCTGACAAATCAGATTTCAGCCGGTGCAAAATATAACGATATCTTCATGTTTAAACCTATTAAAGTTCTATATACGCTATAAAAAACGGCTGATACAGTAGTGTTCCTGAAAATTATTTTTTAATTTTCATTGAAGTTCTTTAAGTTCAGATTAAAAACCACATTTTGAATTAATAAAATAAAACAATGGATATAATTAAGACGTTTAACGAGACTATAATATTGATGATTGAGATAATCGATTTTCCCAGGTACTCCTTTAGTAAAATCGTAGCAAACACTACAGCAATAGCAAAAAAAGTTAATTGATATTCATATTATTGTGACAATATTAGAACTAGTTTGTGGACGCCTTTCGACTGATCATTTTGTATTAAGGATTCAAATAGGTTGGAAAGTTTTGAAATGGCTAACTTCTGTAGATAGTGTTCAATAGAAGCGAGGCCGTTTTCACAACACTGCTTCCATATTGGTTCTCTATTGGAAGCATGGTTCATAAACAGGCAGCAATCAAATTGAAAGTTTACAATTTTTACGTAACTATGAACTGAAACTGTTATAATCGACAGTTGAAAAGCAGCACAAGAAAACATTAATGACCCTAAACAGCCAACTCACCATGGGTCTAAGGTTATCTGATGTCGACTTTGTGATGAAACAAACACGGATGAGTGTAGACGTTTGTCATTGGTGATTGTTTTGTATTGTCGAAACTTTGACTAAGTTATTATAAGATGTTATTCGATGTTGATTCATGTGTTTATTCCATTGTTACTTTGAAGTTGTTTGTTATATTTTAATTATATTAGAAATATGTAATATTGGCGAATGCCCAAAGTTAAATTTAAACCGTCATTTTTTCATTTTAAACTAGTTATTTATTTAATGGATTTCATATTTTAAAATCGTTTCTCCGGTTTATTGTCAATCCACAAATATTGTTTTATGTATAAGCGTGTTTTCACCTAGGTATTCAATTAATTCATAACAAATTATTCAGTTTTTTCAAAGTATAATTGAAACAATAAACAAAGTTTAATTTCGATTAGCGTAAAAAATTGTTTTGACACTGCATTATACTTGCGAATGGCTTAGTCTACTAACATGTCTAGGGTAGCACAACTCATACTTACCTGGCACAAGGATATCCATGATCAAGAAGGTGGATTCCTCAGGAATAGGCCTTACCATTGCACTTCGGTTTGGTTGACGCCTGCGATTATCCCAAATGTGGGTAACTCGGGTGCATAATTTTTGGTAGTGGGGGACTGCGTTCGCGCTATCCCCTAAAAATATAATGACAAAAATCTACAGATTGTTTTCTGACAGCTATAGCTGTAAACAGTATAGCCGCTTTGTCAACAGGTCAGCTGCGCTGACAAATCAGATTTCGGCCGGTGCAAAATATAACGATATTTTCATGTTGAAACCTATTAAACTTCTATATACGCTGTAAAAAAGGGCTGATACAGTAGTGTTCCTGAAAATTATTTTTCATTTTTCATTAAAGTTCCTTAAGTTCAGATTAAAAACCACATTTTGAATTAATAAAATAAAACAATGGATATGATTAAGACGTTTAACGAGACTATAATATTGATGATTGAGATAATCGATTTTCCCAGGTACTCCTTTAGTAAAATCGTAGCAAACACTACAGCAATAACAAAAAAGGTTAATTGATATTCATATTATTGTGACAATATTAGAACTAGTTTGTGGACGCCTTCCGACTGATCATTTTGTATTATGGATTCAAATAGGTTGGAAAGTTTTGAAATAGTTATCTTCCGTAGGTAGTGTTCAATTGAAGAGAGGCCGTTTTCACAACACTGCTTCTATAATGGTTCTCTATTGGAAGCATGGTTCATAAACAGGCAGCAATCAAATTGAAAGTTTACAATATTTACGTAACTATGAACTGCAACTGTTATAATCGACAGTTGAAAAGCAACACAAGAAAACATTAATGACCCTAAACAGCCGACTCACCATGGTTCTAAGGTTATCTGATGTCGACTTTGTGATGAAACAAACACGGACGAGTGTAGACGTTTGTCATTGGTGATTGTTTTGTATTGTCGAAAATTTGACTAAGTTATTATAAGATGTTATTCGATGTTGATTCATGTGTTTATTCCATTGTTACTTTGAAGTTGTTTGTTATATTTTAATTATATTAGAAATATGTAATATTGGCGAATGCCCAAAGTTAAATTTAAACTGTCATTTTTTCATTTTAAACTAGTTATTTATTTAATGGATTTCATATTTTAAAATCGTTTCCCCTGTTTATTGTCAATCCGCTAATATTGTTTTATGTATAAGCGTGTTTTCATCTAGGTATTCAATTAAATCATAACAAATTGTTCAGTTTTTTCAAAGTATATTTGAAACAATAAACAAAGTTTAATTTCGGAAAGCGTAAAACTTTGTTTTGACACTGCATTATACTTGCGCATGGCTTAGTCTACTAACATGTCTAGGGTAGCACAACTCATACTTACCTGGCACAGGGATATCCATGATCAAGAAGGTGGATTCCTCAGGAAGAGGCCTTACCATTGCACTTCGGTTTGGTTGACGCCTGCGATTATCCCAAATGTGGGTAACTCGGGTGCATAATTTTTGGTAGTGGGGGACTGCGTTCGCGCTATCCCCTAAAAATATAATGACAAAAATCTACAGATTGTTTTCTGACAGCTATAGCTGTAAACAGTATAGCCACTTTGTCAACAGGTCAGCTGCGCTGACAAATCAGATTTCGGCCGGTGCAAAATATAACGATATTTTCATGTTGAAACCTATTAAAATTCTATATACGCTATAAAAAGGGCTGATACAGTAGTGTTCCTGAAAATTATTTTTCATTTTTCATTAAAGTTCCTTAAGTTCAGATTAAAAACCACATTTTGAATTAATAAAATAAAACAATGGATATGATTAAGACGTTTAACGAGACTATAATATTGATGATTGAGATAATCGATTTTCCCAGGTACTCCTTTAGTAAAATCGTAGCAAACACTACAGCAATAACAAAAAAGGTTAATTGATATTCATATTATTGTGACAATATTAGAACTAGTTTGTGGACGCCTTTCTACTGATCATTTTGTATTATGGATTCAAATAGGTTGGAAAGTTTTGAAATAGTTATCTTCCGTAGGTAGTGTTCAATTGAAGAGCGGCCGTTTTCACAACACTGCTTCTATAATGGTTCTCTATTGGAAGCATGGTTCATAAACAGGCAGCAATCAAATTGAAAGTTTACAATATTTACGTAACTATGAACTGCAACTGTTATAATCGACAGTTGAAAAGCAACACAAGAAAACATTAATGACCCTAAACAGCCGACTCACCATGGTTCTAAGGTTATCTGATGTCGACTTTGTGATGAAACAAACACGGATGAGTGTAGACGTTTGTCATTGGTGATTGTTTTGTATTGTCGAAACTTTGACTAAGTTATTATAAGATGTTTTTCGATGTTGATTCATGTGTTTATTCCATTGTTACTTTGAAGTTGTTTGTTATATTTTAATTATATTAGAAATATCTAATATTGGCGAATGCCCAAAGTTAAATTTAAACCGTCATTTTTTCATTTTAAACTAGTTATTTATTTAATGGATTTCATATTTTAAAATCGTTTCTCCGGTTTATTGTCAATCCACAAATATTGTTTTACGTATAAGCGTGTTTTCACCTAGGTATTCAATTAATTCATAACAAATTATTCAGTTTTTTCAAAGTATAATTGAAACAATAAACAAAGTTTAATTTCGGAAAGCGTAAAACTTTGTTTTGACACTGCATTATACTTGCGCATGGCTTAGTCTACTAACATGTCTAGGGTAGCACAACTCATACTTACCTGGCACAGGGATATCCATGATCAAGAAGGTGGATTCCTCAGGAAGAGGCCTTACCATTGCACTTCGGATTGGTTGACGCCTGCGATTATCCCAAATGTGGGTAACTCGGGTGCATAACTTTTGGTAGTGGGGGACTGCGTTCGCGCTATCCCCTAAAAATATAATGACAAGAATCTACAGATTGTTTTCTGACAGCTATAGCTGTAAACAGTATAGCCGCTTTGTCAACAGGTCAGCTGGGCTGACAAATCAGATTTCAGCCGGTGCAAAATATAACGATATCTTCATGTTTAAACCTATTAAAGTTCTATATACGCTATAAAAAAGGGCTGATACAGTAGTGTTCCTGAAAATTATTTTTTAATTTTCATTAAAGTTCCTTAAGTTCAGATTAAAAACCACATTTTGAATTAATAAAATAAAACAATGGATATGATTAAGACGTTTAACGAGACTATAATATTGATGATTGAGATAATCGATTTTCCCAGGTACTCCTTTAGTAAAATCGTAACAAACACTACAGCAATAACAAAAAAGGTTAATTGATATTCATATTATTGTGACAATATTAGAACTAGTTTGTGGACGCCTTTCTACTGATCATTTTGTATTATGGATTCAAATATGTTGGAAAGTTTTGAAATAGTTATCTTCCGTAGGTAGTGTTCAATTGAAGAGCGGCCGTTTTCACAACACTGCTTCTATAATGGTTCTCTATTGGAAGCATGGTTCATAAACAGGCAGCAATCAAATTGAAAGTTTACAATATTTACGTAACTATGAACTGCAACTGTTATAATCGACAGTTGAAAAGCAACACAAGAAAACATTAAAACCCTAAACAGCCGACTCATCATGGTTCTAAGGTTATCTGATGTCGACTTTGTGATGAAACAAACACGGATGATTGTAGACGTTTGTCATTGGTGATTGTTTTGTATTGTCGAAAGTTTGACTAAGTTATTATAAGATGTTATTCGATGTTGATTCATGTGTTTATTCCATTGTTACTTTGAAGTTGTTTGTTATATTTTAATTATATTAGAAATATGTAATATTGGCGAATGCCAAAAGTTAAATTTAAACCGTCATTTTTTCATTTTAAACTAGTTATTTATTTAATGGATTTCATATTTTAAAATCGTTTCTCCGGTTTATTGTCAATCCACAAATATTGTTTTATGTATAAGCGTGTTTTCACCTAGGTATTCAATTAATTCATAACAAATTATTCAGTTTTTTCAAAGTATATTTGAAACAATAAACAAAGTTTAATTTCGGAAAGCGTAAAACTTTGTTTTGACACTGCATTATACTTGCGCATGGCTTAGTCTACTAACATGTCTAGGGTAGCACAACTCATACTTACCTGGCACAGGGATATCCATGATCAAGAAGGTGGATTCCTCAGGAAGAGGCCTTACCATTGCACTTCGGTTTGGTTGACGCCTGCGATTATCCCAAATGTGGGTAACTCGGGTGCATAACTTTTGGTAGTGGGGGACTGCGTTCGCGCTATCCCCTAAAAATATAATGACAAGAATCTACAGATTGTTTTCTGACAGCTATAGCTGTAAACAGTATAGCCGCTTTGTCAACAGGTCAGCTGGGCTGACAAATCAGATTTCAGCCGGTGCAAAATATAACGATATCTTCATGTTTAAACCTATTAAAGTTCTATATACGCTATAAAAAACGGCTGATACAGTAGTGTTCCTGAAAATTATTTTTTAATTTTCATTGAAGTTCTTTAAGTTCAGATTAAAAACCACATTTTGAATTAATAAAATAAAACAATGGATATAATTAAGACGTTTAACGAGACTATAATATTGATGATTGAGATAATCGATTTTCCCAGGTACTCCTTTAGTAAAATCGTAGCAAACACTACAGCAATAGCAAAAAAAGTTAATTGATATTCATATTATTGTGACAATATTAGAACTAGTTTGTGGACGCCTTTCGACTGATCATTTTGTATTAAGGATTCAAATAGGTTGGAAAGTTTTGAAATGGCTAACTTCTGTAGATAGTGTTCAATAGAAGCGAGGCCGTTTTCACAACACTGCTTCCATATTGGTTCTCTATTGGAAGCATGGTTCATAAACAGGCAGCAATCAAATTGAAAGTTTACAATTTTTACGTAACTATGAACTGAAACTGTTATAATCGACAGTTGAAAAGCAGCACAAGAAAACATTAATGACCCTAAACAGCCAACTCACCATGGGTCTAAGGTTATCTGATGTCGACTTTGTGATGAAACAAACACGGATGAGTGTAGACGTTTGTCATTGGTGATTGTTTTGTATTGTCGAAACTTTGACTAAGTTATTATAAGATGTTATTCGATGTTGATTCATGTGTTTATTCCATTGTTACTTTGAAGTTGTTTGTTATATTTTAATTATATTAGAAATATGTAATATTGGCGAATGCCCAAAGTTAAATTTAAACCGTCATTTTTTCATTTTAAACTAGTTATTTATTTAATGGATTTCATATTTTAAAATCGTTTCTCCGGTTTATTGTCAATCCACAAATATTGTTTTATGTATAAGCGTGTTTTCACCTAGGTATTCAATTAATTCATAACAAATTATTCAGTTTTTTCAAAGTATAATTGAAACAATAAACAAAGTTTAATTTCGATTAGCGTAAAAAATTGTTTTGACACTGCATTATACTTGCGAATGGCTTAGTCTACTAACATGTCTAGGGTAGCACAACTCATACTTACCTGGCACAAGGATATCCATGATCAAGAAGGTGGATTCCTCAGGAATAGGCCTTACCATTGCACTTCGGTTTGGTTGACGCCTGCGATTATCCCAAATGTGGGTAACTCGGGTGCATAATTTTTGGTAGTGGGGGACTGCGTTCGCGCTATCCCCTAAAAATATAATGACAAAAATCTACAGATTGTTTTCTGACAGCTATAGCTGTAAACAGTATAGCCGCTTTGTCAACAGGTCAGCTGCGCTGACAAATCAGATTTCGGCCGGTGCAAAATATAACGATATTTTCATGTTGAAACCTATTAAACTTCTATATACGCTGTAAAAAAGGGCTGATACAGTAGTGTTCCTGAAAATTATTTTTCATTTTTCATTAAAGTTCCTTAAGTTCAGATTAAAAACCACATTTTGAATTAATAAAATAAAACAATGGATATGATTAAGACGTTTAACGAGACTATAATATTGATGATTGAGATAATCGATTTTCCCAGGTACTCCTTTAGTAAAATCGTAGCAAACACTACAGCAATAACAAAAAAGGTTAATTGATATTCATATTATTGTGACAATATTAGAACTAGTTTGTGGACGCCTTCCGACTGATCATTTTGTATTATGGATTCAAATAGGTTGGAAAGTTTTGAAATAGTTATCTTCCGTAGGTAGTGTTCAATTGAAGAGAGGCCGTTTTCACAACACTGCTTCTATAATGGTTCTCTATTGGAAGCATGGTTCATAAACAGGCAGCAATCAAATTGAAAGTTTACAATATTTACGTAACTATGAACTGCAACTGTTATAATCGACAGTTGAAAAGCAACACAAGAAAACATTAATGACCCTAAACAGCCGACTCACCATGGTTCTAAGGTTATCTGATGTCGACTTTGTGATGAAACAAACACGGACGAGTGTAGACGTTTGTCATTGGTGATTGTTTTGTATTGTCGAAAATTTGACTAAGTTATTATAAGATGTTATTCGATGTTGATTCATGTGTTTATTCCATTGTTACTTTGAAGTTGTTTGTTATATTTTAATTATATTAGAAATATGTAATATTGGCGAATGCCCAAAGTTAAATTTAAACTGTCATTTTTTCATTTTAAACTAGTTATTTATTTAATGGATTTCATATTTTAAAATCGTTTCCCCTGTTTATTGTCAATCCGCTAATATTGTTTTATGTATAAGCGTGTTTTCATCTAGGTATTCAATTAAATCATAACAAATTGTTCAGTTTTTTCAAAGTATATTTGAAACAATAAACAAAGTTTAATTTCGGAAAGCGTAAAACTTTGTTTTGACACTGCATTATACTTGCGCATGGCTTAGTCTACTAACATGTCTAGGGTAGCACAACTCATACTTACCTGGCACAGGGATATCCATGATCAAGAAGGTGGATTCCTCAGGAAGAGGCCTTACCATTGCACTTCGGTTTGGTTGACGCCTGCGATTATCCCAAATGTGGGTAACTCGGGTGCATAATTTTTGGTAGTGGGGGACTGCGTTCGCGCTATCCCCTAAAAATATAATGACAAAAATCTACAGATTGTTTTCTGACAGCTATAGCTGTAAACAGTATAGCCACTTTGTCAACAGGTCAGCTGCGCTGACAAATCAGATTTCGGCCGGTGCAAAATATAACGATATTTTCATGTTGAAACCTATTAAAATTCTATATACGCTATAAAAAGGGCTGATACAGTAGTGTTCCTGAAAATTATTTTTCATTTTTCATTAAAGTTCCTTAAGTTCAGATTAAAAACCACATTTTGAATTAATAAAATAAAACAATGGATATGATTAAGACGTTTAACGAGACTATAATATTGATGATTGAGATAATCGATTTTCCCAGGTACTCCTTTAGTAAAATCGTAGCAAACACTACAGCAATAACAAAAAAGGTTAATTGATATTCATATTATTGTGACAATATTAGAACTAGTTTGTGGACGCCTTTCTACTGATCATTTTGTATTATGGATTCAAATAGGTTGGAAAGTTTTGAAATAGTTATCTTCCGTAGGTAGTGTTCAATTGAAGAGCGGCCGTTTTCACAACACTGCTTCTATAATGGTTCTCTATTGGAAGCATGGTTCATAAACAGGCAGCAATCAAATTGAAAGTTTACAATATTTACGTAACTATGAACTGCAACTGTTATAATCGACAGTTGAAAAGCAACACAAGAAAACATTAATGACCCTAAACAGCCGACTCACCATGGTTCTAAGGTTATCTGATGTCGACTTTGTGATGAAACAAACACGGATGAGTGTAGACGTTTGTCATTGGTGATTGTTTTGTATTGTCGAAACTTTGACTAAGTTATTATAAGATGTTTTTCGATGTTGATTCATGCGTTTATTCTATTGTTACTTTGAAGTTGTTTGTTATATTTTAATTATATTAGAAATATGTAATATTGGCGAATGCCCAAAGTTAAATTTAAACCGTCATTTTTTCATTTTAAACTAGTTATTTATTTAATGGATTTCATATTTTAAAATCGTTTCCCCTGTCTATTGTCAATCCACAAAGATTGTTTTATGTATAAGCATGTTTTCATCTAGGTAATCAATTAATTCATAACAAATTATTCAGTTTTTTCAAAGTATATTTGAAACAATAAAAAAAGTTTAATTTCGGAAAGCGTAAAACTTTGTTTTGACACTGCATTATACTTGCGCATGGCTTAGTCTACTAACATGTCTAGGGTAGCACAACTCATACTTACCTGGCACAGGGATATCCATGATCAAGAAGGTGGATTCCTCAGGAAGAGGCCTTACCATTGCACTTCGGTTTGGTTGACGCCTGCGATTATCCCAAATGTGGGTAACTCGGGTGCATAACTTTTGGTAGTGGGGGACTGCGTTCGCGCTATCCCCTAAAAATATAATGACAATAATCTACAGATTGTTTTCTGACAGCTATAGCTGTAAACCAGTATAGCCGCTTTGTCAACAGGTCAGCTGGGCTGACAAATCAGATTTCAGCCGGTGCAAAATATAACGATATCTTCATGTTTAAACCTATTAAAGTTCTATATACGCTATAAAAAACGGCTGATACAGTAGTGTTCCTGAAAATTATTTTTTAATTTTCATTGAAGTTCTTTAAGTTCAGATTAAAAACCACATTTTGAATTAATAAAATAAAACAATGGATATAATTAAGACGTTTAACGAGACTATAATATTGATGATTGAGATAATCGATTTTCCCAGGTACTCCTTTAGTAAAATCGTAGCAAACACTACAGCAATAGCAAAAAAAGTTAATTGATATTCATATTATTGTGACAATATTAGAACTAGTTTGTGGACGCCTTTCGACTGATCATTTTGTATTAAGGATTCAAATAGGTTGGAAAGTTTTGAAATGGCTAACTTCTGTAGATAGTGTTCAATAGAAGCGAGGCCGTTTTCACAACACTGCTTCCATATTGGTTCTCTATTGGAAGCATGGTTCATAAACAGGCAGCAATCAAATTGAAAGTTTACAATTTTTACGTAACTATGAACTGAAACTGTTATAATCGACAGTTGAAAAGCAGCACAAGAAAACATTAATGACCCTAAACAGCCAACTCACCATGGGTCTAAGGTTATCTGATGTCGACTTTGTGATGAAACAAACACGGATGAGTGTAGACGTTTGTCATTGGTGATTGTTTTGTATTGTCGAAACTTTGACTAAGTTATTATAAGATGTTATTCGATGTTGATTCATGTGTTTATTCCATTGTTACTTTGAAGTTGTTTGTTATATTTTAATTATATTAGAAATATGTAATATTGGCGAATGCCCAAAGTTAAATTTAAACCGTCATTTTTTCATTTTAAACTAGTTATTTATTTAATGGATTTCATATTTTAAAATCGTTTCTCCGGTTTATTGTCAATCCACAAATATTGTTTTATGTATAAGCGTGTTTTCACCTAGGTATTCAATTAATTCATAACAAATTATTCAGTTTTTTCAAAGTATAATTGAAACAATAAACAAAGTTTAATTTCGATTAGCGTAAAAAATTGTTTTGACACTGCATTATACTTGCGAATGGCTTAGTCTACTAACATGTCTAGGGTAGCACAACTCATACTTACCTGGCACAAGGATATCCATGATCAAGAAGGTGGATTCCTCAGGAATAGGCCTTACCATTGCACTTCGGTTTGGTTGACGCCTGCGATTATCCCAAATGTGGGTAACTCGGGTGCATAATTTTTGGTAGTGGGGGACTGCGTTCGCGCTATCCCCTAAAAATATAATGACAAAAATCTACAGATTGTTTTCTGACAGCTATAGCTGTAAACAGTATAGCCGCTTTGTCAACAGGTCAGCTGCGCTGACAAATCAGATTTCGGCCGGTGCAAAATATAACGATATTTTCATGTTGAAACCTATTAAACTTCTATATACGCTGTAAAAAAGGGCTGATACAGTAGTGTTCCTGAAAATTATTTTTCATTTTTCATTAAAGTTCCTTAAGTTCAGATTAAAAACCACATTTTGAATTAATAAAATAAAACAATGGATATGATTAAGACGTTTAACGAGACTATAATATTGATGATTGAGATAATCGATTTTCCCAGGTACTCCTTTAGTAAAATCGTAGCAAACACTACAGCAATAACAAAAAAGGTTAATTGATATTCATATTATTGTGACAATATTAGAACTAGTTTGTGGACGCCTTCCGACTGATCATTTTGTATTATGGATTCAAATAGGTTGGAAAGTTTTGAAATAGTTATCTTCCGTAGGTAGTGTTCAATTGAAGAGAGGCCGTTTTCACAACACTGCTTCTATAATGGTTCTCTATTGGAAGCATGGTTCATAAACAGGCAGCAATCAAATTGAAAGTTTACAATATTTACGTAACTATGAACTGCAACTGTTATAATCGACAGTTGAAAAGCAACACAAGAAAACATTAATGACCCTAAACAGCCGACTCACCATGGTTCTAAGGTTATCTGATGTCGACTTTGTGATGAAACAAACACGGACGAGTGTAGACGTTTGTCATTGGTGATTGTTTTGTATTGTCGAAAATTTGACTAAGTTATTATAAGATGTTATTCGATGTTGATTCATGTGTTTATTCCATTGTTACTTTGAAGTTGTTTGTTATATTTTAATTATATTAGAAATATGTAATATTGGCGAATGCCCAAAGTTAAATTTAAACTGTCATTTTTTCATTTTAAACTAGTTATTTATTTAATGGATTTCATATTTTAAAATCGTTTCCCCTGTTTATTGTCAATCCGCTAATATTGTTTTATGTATAAGCGTGTTTTCATCTAGGTATTCAATTAAATCATAACAAATTGTTCAGTTTTTTCAAAGTATATTTGAAACAATAAACAAAGTTTAATTTCGGAAAGCGTAAAACTTTGTTTTGACACTGCATTATACTTGCGCATGGCTTAGTCTACTAACATGTCTAGGGTAGCACAACTCATACTTACCTGGCACAGGGATATCCATGATCAAGAAGGTGGATTCCTCAGGAAGAGGCCTTACCATTGCACTTCGGTTTGGTTGACGCCTGCGATTATCCCAAATGTGGGTAACTCGGGTGCATAATTTTTGGTAGTGGGGGACTGCGTTCGCGCTATCCCCTAAAAATATAATGACAAAAATCTACAGATTGTTTTCTGACAGCTATAGCTGTAAACAGTATAGCCACTTTGTCAACAGGTCAGCTGCGCTGACAAATCAGATTTCGGCCGGTGCAAAATATAACGATATTTTCATGTTGAAACCTATTAAAATTCTATATACGCTATAAAAAGGGCTGATACAGTAGTGTTCCTGAAAATTA
This sequence comes from Watersipora subatra, assembly GCF_963576615.1. NCBI lineage: Eukaryota > Metazoa > Bryozoa > Gymnolaemata > Cheilostomatida > Watersiporidae > Watersipora > Watersipora subatra. The sequence continues at coordinate 45,952,162 of NC_088712.1, read as the reverse complement.
TTTTTCATTTTTCATTAAAGTTCCTTAAGTTCAGATTAAAAACCACATTTTGAATTAATAAAATAAAACAATGGATATGATTAAGACGTTTAACGAGACTATAATATTGATGATTGAGATAATCGATTTTCCCAGGTACTCCTTTAGTAAAATCGTAGCAAACACTACAGCAATAACAAAAAAGGTTAATTGATATTCATATTATTGTGACAATATTAGAACTAGTTTGTGGACGCCTTTCTACTGATCATTTTGTATTATGGATTCAAATAGGTTGGAAAGTTTTGAAATAGTTATCTTCCGTAGGTAGTGTTCAATTGAAGAGCGGCCGTTTTCACAACACTGCTTCTATAATGGTTCTCTATTGGAAGCATGGTTCATAAACAGGCAGCAATCAAATTGAAAGTTTACAATATTTACGTAACTATGAACTGCAACTGTTATAATCGACAGTTGAAAAGCAACACAAGAAAACATTAATGACCCTAAACAGCCGACTCACCATGGTTCTAAGGTTATCTGATGTCGACTTTGTGATGAAACAAACACGGATGAGTGTAGACGTTTGTCATTGGTGATTGTTTTGTATTGTCGAAACTTTGACTAAGTTATTATAAGATGTTTTTCGATGTTGATTCATGCGTTTATTCTATTGTTACTTTGAAGTTGTTTGTTATATTTTAATTATATTAGAAATATGTAATATTGGCGAATGCCCAAAGTTAAATTTAAACCGTCATTTTTTCATTTTAAACTAGTTATTTATTTAATGGATTTCATATTTTAAAATCGTTTCCCCTGTCTATTGTCAATCCACAAAGATTGTTTTATGTATAAGCATGTTTTCATCTAGGTAATCAATTAATTCATAACAAATTATTCAGTTTTTTCAAAGTATATTTGAAACAATAAAAAAAGTTTAATTTCGGAAAGCGTAAAACTTTGTTTTGACACTGCATTATACTTGCGCATGGCTTAGTCTACTAACATGTCTAGGGTAGCACAACTCATACTTACCTGGCACAGGGATATCCATGATCAAGAAGGTGGATTCCTCAGGAAGAGGCCTTACCATTGCACTTCGGTTTGGTTGACGCCTGCGATTATCCCAAATGTGGGTAACTCGGGTGCATAACTTTTGGTAGTGGGGGACTGCGTTCGCGCTATCCCCTAAAAATATAATGACAATAATCTACAGATTGTTTTCTGACAGCTATAGCTGTAAACCAGTATAGCCGCTTTGTCAACAGGTCAGCTGGGCTGACAAATCAGATTTCAGCCGGTGCAAAATATAACGATATCTTCATGTTTAAACCTATTAAAGTTCTATATACGCTATAAAAAACGGCTGATACAGTAGTGTTCCTGAAAATTATTTTTTAATTTTCATTGAAGTTCTTTAAGTTCAGATTAAAAACCACATTTTGAATTAATAAAATAAAACAATGGATATAATTAAGACGTTTAACGAGACTATAATATTGATGATTGAGATAATCGATTTTCCCAGGTACTCCTTTAGTAAAATCGTAGCAAACACTACAGCAATAGCAAAAAAAGTTAATTGATATTCATATTATTGTGACAATATTAGAACTAGTTTGTGGACGCCTTTCGACTGATCATTTTGTATTAAGGATTCAAATAGGTTGGAAAGTTTTGAAATGGCTAACTTCTGTAGATAGTGTTCAATAGAAGCGAGGCCGTTTTCACAACACTGCTTCCATATTGGTTCTCTATTGGAAGCATGGTTCATAAACAGGCAGCAATCAAATTGAAAGTTTACAATTTTTACGTAACTATGAACTGAAACTGTTATAATCGACAGTTGAAAAGCAGCACAAGAAAACATTAATGACCCTAAACAGCCAACTCACCATGGGTCTAAGGTTATCTGATGTCGACTTTGTGATGAAACAAACACGGATGAGTGTAGACGTTTGTCATTGGTGATTGTTTTGTATTGTCGAAACTTTGACTAAGTTATTATAAGATGTTATTCGATGTTGATTCATGTGTTTATTCCATTGTTACTTTGAAGTTGTTTGTTATATTTTAATTATATTAGAAATATGTAATATTGGCGAATGCCCAAAGTTAAATTTAAACCGTCATTTTTTCATTTTAAACTAGTTATTTATTTAATGGATTTCATATTTTAAAATCGTTTCTCCGGTTTATTGTCAATCCACAAATATTGTTTTATGTATAAGCGTGTTTTCACCTAGGTATTCAATTAATTCATAACAAGTTATTCAGTTTTTTCAAAGTATAATTGAAACAATAAACAAAGTTTAATTTCGATTAGCGTAAAAAATTGTTTTGACACTGCATTATACTTGCGAATGGCTTAGTCTACTAACATGTCTAGGGTAGCACAACTCATACTTACCTGGCACAAGGATATCCATGATCAAGAAGGTGGATTCCTCAGGAATAGGCCTTACCATTGCACTTCGGTTTGGTTGACGCCTGCGATTATCCCAAATGTGGGTAACTCGGGTGCATAATTTTTGGTAGTGGGGGACTGCGTTCGCGCTATCCCCTAAAAATATAATGACAAAAATCTACAGATTGTTTTCTGACAGCTATAGCTGTAAACAGTATAGCCGCTTTGTCAACAGGTCAGCTGCGCTGACAAATCAGATTTCGGCCGGTGCAAAATATAACGATATTTTCATGTTGAAACCTATTAAACTTCTATATACGCTGTAAAAAAGGGCTGATACAGTAGTGTTCCTGAAAATTATTTTTCATTTTTCATTAAAGTTCCTTAAGTTCAGATTAAAAACCACATTTTGAATTAATAAAATAAAACAATGGATATGATTAAGACGTTTAACGAGACTATAATATTGATGATTGAGATAATCGATTTTCCCAGGTACTCCTTTAGTAAAATCGTAGCAAACACTACAGCAATAACAAAAAAGGTTAATTGATATTCATATTATTGTGACAATATTAGAACTAGTTTGTGGACGCCTTCCGACTGATCATTTTGTATTATGGATTCAAATAGGTTGGAAAGTTTTGAAATAGTTATCTTCCGTAGGTAGTGTTCAATTGAAGAGAGGCCGTTTTCACAACACTGCTTCTATAATGGTTCTCTATTGGAAGCATGGTTCATAAACAGGCAGCAATCAAATTGAAAGTTTACAATATTTACGTAACTATGAACTGCAACTGTTATAATCGACAGTTGAAAAGCAACACAAGAAAACATTAATGACCCTAAACAGCCGACTCACCATGGTTCTAAGGTTATCTGATGTCGACTTTGTGATGAAACAAACACGGACGAGTGTAGACGTTTGTCATTGGTGATTGTTTTGTATTGTCGAAAATTTGACTAAGTTATTATAAGATGTTATTCGATGTTGATTCATGTGTTTATTCCATTGTTACTTTGAAGTTGTTTGTTATATTTTAATTATATTAGAAATATGTAATATTGGCGAATGCCCAAAGTTAAATTTAAACTGTCATTTTTTCATTTTAAACTAGTTATTTATTTAATGGATTTCATATTTTAAAATCGTTTCCCCTGTTTATTGTCAATCCGCAAATATTGTTTTATGTATAAGCGTGTTTTCATCTAGGTATTCAATTAAATCATAACAAATTGTTCAGTTTTTTCAAAGTATATTTGAAACAATAAACAAAGTTTAATTTCGGAAAGCGTAAAACTTTGTTTTGACACTGCATTATACTTGCGCATGGCTTAGTCTACTAACATGTCTAGGGTAGCACAACTCATACTTACCTGGCACAGGGATATCCATGATCAAGAAGGTGGATTCCTCAGGAAGAGGCCTTACCATTGCACTTCGGTTTGGTTGACGCCTGCGATTATCCCAAATGTGGGTAACTCGGGTGCATAATTTTTGGTAGTGGGGGACTGCGTTCGCGCTATCCCCTAAAAATATAATGACAAAAATCTACAGATTGTTTTCTGACAGCTATAGCTGTAAACAGTATAGCCGCTTTGTCAACAGGTCAGCTGCGCTGACAAATCAGATTTCGGCCGGTGCAAAATATAACGATATTTTCATGTTGAAACCTATTAAAATTCTATATACGCTATAAAAAGGGCTGATACAGTAGTGTTCCTGAAAATTATTTTTCATTTTTCATTAAAGTTCCTTAAGTTCAGATTAAAAACCACATTTTGAATTAATAAAATAAAACAATGGATATGATTAAGACGTTTAACGAGACTATAATATTGATGATTGAGATAATCGATTTTCCCAGGTACTCCTTTAGTAAAATCGTAGCAAACACTACAGCAATAACAAAAAAAGTTAATTGATATTCATGTTATTGTGACAATATTAGAAATAGCTTTTGGACCCCTTTCTACTGATCATTTTGTATTATGGATTCAAATAGGTTGGAAAGTTTTGAAATAGTTATCTTCCGTAGGTAGTGTTCAATTGAAGAGAGGCCGTTTTCACAACACTGCTTCTATAATGGTTCTCTATTGGAAGCATGGTTCATAAACAGGCAGCAATCAAATTGAAAGTTTACAATATTTACGTAACTATGAACTGCAACTGTTATAATCGACAGTTGAAAAGCAACACAAGAAAACATTAATGACCCTAAACAGCCGACTCACCATGGTTCTAAGGTTATCTGATGTCGACTTTGTGATGAAACAAACAAGGACGAGCGTAGACGTTTGTCATTGGTGATTGTTTTGTATTGTCGAAAATTTGACTAAGTTATTATAAGATGTTATTCGATGTTGATTCATGTGTTTATTCCATTGTTACTTTGAAGTTGTTTGTTATATTTTAATTATATTAGAAATATGTAATATTGGCGAATGCCCAAAGTTAAATTTAAACCGTCATTTTTTCATTTTAAACTAGTTATTTATTTAATGGATTTCATATTTTAAAATCGGTTCTCCTGTTTATTGTCAATCCGCAAATATTGTTTTATGTATAAGCGTGTTTTCATCTAGTTATTCAATTAATTCATAACAAATGACTCAATTTATTTCAAAGTATAATTGAAACAATAAACAAAGTTCAATTTCGGAAAGCGTAAAATTTTGTTTTGACACTGCATTATACTTGCGCATGGCTTAGTCTACTAACATGTCTAGGGTAGCACAACTCATACTTACCTGGCACAGGGATATCCATGATCAAGAAGGTGGATTCCTCAGGAAGAGGCCTTACCATTGCACTTCGGTTTGGTTGACGCCTGCGATTATCCCAAATGTGGGTAACTCGGGTGCATAATTTTTGGTAGTGGGGGACTGCGTTCGCGCTATCCCCTAAAAATATAATGACAAAAATCTACAGATTGTTTTCTGACAGCTATAGCTGTAAACAGTATAGCCGCTTTGTCAACAGGTCAGCTGCGCTGACAAATCAGATTTCGGCCGGTGCAAAATATAACGATATTTTCATGTTGAAACCTATTAAAATTCTATATACGCTATAAAAAGGGCTGATACAGTAGTGTTCCTGAAAATTATTTTTCATTTTTCATTAAAGTTCCTTAAGTTCAGATTAAAAACCACATTTTGAATTAATAAAATAAAACAATGAATATGATTAAGACGTTTAACGAGACTATAATATTGATGATTGAGATAATCGATTTTCCCAGGTACTCCTTTAGTAAAATCGTAGCAAACACTACAGCAATAACAAAAAAGGTTAATTGATATTCATATTATTGTGACAATATTAGAACTAGTTTGTGGACGCCTTTCTACTGATCATTTTGTATTATGGATTCAAATAGGTTGGAAAGTTTTGAAATAGTTATCTTCCGTAGGTAGTGTTCAATTGAAGAGCGGCCGTTTTCACAACACTGCTTCTATAATGGTTCTCTATTGGAAGCATGGTTCATAAACAGGCAGCAATCAAATTGAAAGTTTACAATATTTACGTAACTATGAACTGCAACTGTTATAATCGACAGTTGAAAAGCAACACAAGAAAACATTAATGACCCTAAACAGCCGACTCACCATGGTTCTAAGGTTATCTGATGTCGACTTTGTGATGAAACAAACACGGATGAGTGTAGACGTTTGTCATTGGTGATTGTTTTGTATTGTCGAAACTTTGACTAAGTTATTATAAGATGTTTTTCGATGTTGATTCATGTGTTTATTCCATTGTTACTTTGAAGTTGTTTGTTATATTTTAATTATATTAGAAATATGTAATATTGGCGAATGCCCAAAGTTAAATTTAAACCGTCATTTTTTCATTTTAAACTAGTTATTTATTTAATGGATTTCATATTTTAAAATCGTTTCCCCTGTCTATTGTCAATCCACAAAGATTGTTTTATGTATAAGCATGTTTTCATCTAGGTAATCAATTAATTCATAACAAATTATTCAGTTTTTTCAAAGTATATTTGAAACAATAAAAAAAGTTTAATTTCGGAAAGCGTAAAACTTTGTTTTGACACTGCATTATACTTGCGCATGGCTTAGTCTACTAACATGTCTAGGGTAGCACAACTCATACTTACCTGGCACAGGGATATCCATGATCAAGAAGGTGGATTCCTCAGGAAGAGGCCTTACCATTGCACTTCGGTTTGGTTGACGCCTGCGATTATCCCAAATGTGGGTAACTCGGGTGCATAACTTTTGGTAGTGGGGGACTGCGTTCGCGCTATCCCCTAAAAATATAATGACAATAATCTACAGATTGTTTTCTGACAGCTATAGCTGTAAACCAGTATAGCCGCTTTGTCAACAGGTCAGCTGCGCTGACAAATCAGATTTCAGCCGGTGCAAAATATAACGATACTTTCATGTTTAAACCTATTAAAGTTCTATATACGCAATAAAAATGGGCTGATACAGTAGTGTTCCAGAAAATTATTTTTCAATTTTCATTAAAGTTCCTTAAGTTCAGATTAAAAACCACATTTTGAATTAATAAAATAAAACAATGGATATGATTAAGACGTTTAACGAGACTATAATATTGATGATTGAGATAATCGATCTTCCTAGGTATTCCTTTAGTAGCAAACACTACAGCAATAACAAAAAAAGTTAATTGATATTCATGTTATTGTGACAATATTACAACTAATTTGTGGACCCCTTTCTACTGATCATTTTGTATTAAGGATTCAAATAGGTTGGAAAGTTTTGAAATAGTTATCTTCCGTCGGTAGTGTTCAATTGAAGAGAGGCCGTTTTCACAACACTTCTTCTATAATGGTTCTCTATTGGAAGCATGGTTCATAAACAGGCAGCAATCAAATTGAAAGTTTACAATATTTACGTAACTATGAACTGCAACTGTTATAATCGACAGTTGAAAAGCAACACAAGAAAACATTAATGACCCTAAACAGCCGACTCACCATGGTTCTAAGGTTATCTGATGTCGACTTTGTGATGAAACAAACACGGATGAGTGTAGACGTTTGTCATTGGTGATTGTTTTGTATTGTCGAAACTTTGACTAAGTTATTATAAGATGTTATTCGATGTTGATTCATGTGTTTATTCCATTGTTACTTTGAAGTTGTTTGTTATATTTTAATTATATTAGAAATATGTAATATTGGCGAATGCCCAAAGTTAAATTTAAACCGTCATTTTTTCATTTTAAACTAGTTATTTATTTAATGGATTTCATATTTTAAAATCGTTTCTCCGGTTTATTGTCAATCCACAAATATTGTTTTATGTATAAGCGTGTTTTCACCTAGGTATTCAATTAATTCATAACAAATTATTCAGTTTTTTCAAAGTATAATTGAAACAATAAACAAAGTTTAATTTCGGAAAGCGTAAAACTTTGTTTTGACACTGCATTATACTTGCGCATGGCTTAGTCTACTAACATGTCTAGGGTAGCACAACTCATACTTACCTGGCACAGGGATATCCATGATCAAGAAGGTGGATTCCTCAGGAAGAGGCCTTACCATTGCACTTCGGTTTGGTTGACGCCTGCGATTATCCCAAATGTGGGTAACTCGGGTGCATAACTTTTGGTAGTGGGGGACTGCGTTCGCGCTATCCCCTAAAAATATAATGACAAGAATCTACAGATTGTTTTCTGACAGCTATAGCTGTAAACAGTATAGCCGCTTTGTCAACAGGTCAGCTGGGCTGACAAATCAGATTTCAGCCGGTGCAAAATATAACGATATCTTCATGTTTAAACCTATTAAAGTTCTATATACGCTATAAAAAAGGGCTGATACAGTAGTGTTCCTGCAAATTATTTTTTAATTTTCATTAAAGTTCCTTAAGTTCAGATTAAAAACCACATTTTGAATTAATAAAATAAAACAATGGATATAATTAAGACGTTTAACGAGACTATAATATTGATGAATGAGACAATTGATTTTCCCAGGTACTCCTTTAGTAAAATCGTAGCAAACACTACAGCAATAACAAAAAAGGTTAATTGATATTCATATTATTGTGACAATATTAGAACTAGTTTGTGGACGCCTTTCTACTGATCATTTTGTATTAAGGATTCAAATAGGTTGGAAAGTTTTGAAATGGCTAACTGCTGTAGATAGTGTTCAATTGAAGCGAGGCCGTTTTCACAACACTTCTTCTATATTGGTTCTCTATTGGAAGCATGGTTCATAAACAGGCAGCAATCAAATTGAAAGTTTACAATATTTACGTAACTATGAACTGCAACTGTTATAATCGACAGTTGAAAAGCAACACAAGAAAACATTAATGACCCTAAACAGCCGACTCACCATGGTTCTAAGGTTATCTGATGTCGACTTTGTGAGGAAACAAACATGGATGAGTGTAGACGTTTGTCATTGGTGATTGTTTTGTATTGTCGAAAATTTGACTAAGTTATTATAAGATGTTATTCGATGTTGATTCATGTGTTTATTCCATTGTTACTTTGAAGTTGTTTGTTATATTTTAATTATATTAGAAATATGTAATATTGGCGAATGCCCAAAGTTAAATTTAAACCGTCATTTTTTCATTTTAAACTAGTTATTTATTTAATGGATTTTATATTTTAAAATCGTTTCCCCTGTCTATTGTCAATCCACAAAGATTGTTTTATGTATAAGCATGTTTTCATCTAGGTAATCAATTAATTCATAACAAATTATTCAGTTTTTTCAAAGTATATTTGAAACAATAAAAAAAGTTTAATTTCGGAAAGCGTAAAACTTTGTTTTGACACTGCATTATACTTGCGCATGGCTTAGTCTACTAACATGTCTAGGGTAGCACAACTCATACTTACCTGGCACAGGGATATCCATGATCAAGAAGGTGGATTCCTCAGGAAGAGGCCTTACCATTGCACTTCGGTTTGGTTGACGCCTGCGATTATCCCAAATGTGGGTAACTCGGGTGCATAACTTTTGGTAGTGGGGGACTGCGTTCGCGCTATCCCCTAAAAATATAATGACAATAATCTACAGATTGTTTTCTGACAGCTATAGCTGTAAACCAGTATAGCCGCTTTGTCAACAGGTCAGCTGGGCTGACAAATCAGATTTCAGCCGGTGCAAAATATAACGATATCTTCATGTTTAAACCTATTAAAGTTCTATATACGCTATAAAAAGGGCTGATACAGTAGTGTTCCTGAAAATTATTTTTCATTTTTCATTAAAGTTCCTTAAGTTCAGATTAAAAACCACATTTTGAATTAATAAAATAAAACAATGAATATGATTAAGACGTTTAACGAGACTATAATATTGATGATTGAGATAATCGATTTTCCCAGGTACTCCTTTAGTAAAATCGTAGCAAACACTACAGCAATAACAAAAAAGGTTAATTGATATTCATATTATTGTGACAATATTAGAACTAGTTTGTGGACGCCTTTCTACTGATCATTTTGTATTATGGATTCAAATAGGTTGGAAAGTTTTGAAATAGTTATCTTCCGTAGGTAGTGTTCAATAGAAGCGAGGCCGTTTTCACAACACTGCTTCCATATTGGTTCTCTATTGGAAGCATGGTTCATAAACAGGCAGCAATCAAATTGAAAGTTTACAATTTTTACGTAACTATGAACTGAAACTGTTATAATCGACAGTTGAAAAGCAGCACAAGAAAACATTAATGACCCTAAACAGCCAACTCACCATGGGTCTAAGGTTATCTGATGTCGACTTTGTGATGAAACAAACACGGATGAGTGTAGACGTTTGTCATTGGTGATTGTTTTGTATTGTCGAAACTTTGACTAAGTTATTATAAGATGTTATTCGATGTTGATTCATGTGTTTATTCCATTGTTACTTTGAAGTTGTTTGTTATATTTTAATTATATTAGAAATATGTAATATTGGCGAATGCCAAAAGTTAAATTTAAACCGTCATTTTTTCATTTTAAACTAGTTATTTATTTAATGGATTTCATATTTTAAAATCGTTTCTCCGGTTTATTGTCAATCCACAAATATTGTTTTATGTATAAGCGTGTTTTCACCTAGGTATTCAATTAATTCATAACAAATTATTCAGTTTTTTCAAAGTATAATTGAAACAATAAACAAAGTTTAATTTCGATTAGCGTAAAAAATTGTTTTGACACTGCATTATACTTGCGAATGGCTTAGTCTACTAACATGTCTAGGGTAGCACAACTCATACTTACCTGGCACAAGGATATCCATGATCAAGAAGGTGGATTCCTCAGGAATAGGCCTTACCATTGCACTTCGGTTTGGTTGACGCCTGCGATTATCCCAAATGTGGGTAACTCGGGTGCATAATTTTTGGTAGTGGGGGACTGCGTTCGCGCTATCCCCTAAAAATATAATGACAAAAATCTACAGATTGTTTTCTGACAGCTATAGCTGTAAACAGTATAGCCGCTTTGTCAACAGGTCAGCTGCGCTGACAAATCAGATTTCGGCCGGTGCAAAATATAACGATATTTTCATGTTGAAACCTATTAAACTTCTATATACGCTGTAAAAAAGGGCTGATACAGTAGTGTTCCTGAAAATTATTTTTCATTTTTCATTAAAGTTCCTTAAGTTCAGATTAAAAACCACATTTTGAATTAATAAAATAAAACAATGGATATGATTAAGACGTTTAACGAGACTATAATATTGATGATTGAGATAATCGATTTTCCCAGGTACTCCTTTAGTAAAATCGTAGCAAACACTACAGCAATAACAAAAAAGGTTAATTGATATTCATATTATTGTGACAATATTAGAACTAGTTTGTGGACGCCTTCCGACTGATCATTTTGTATTATGGATTCAAATAGGTTGGAAAGTTTTGAAATAGTTATCTTCCGTAGGTAGTGTTCAATTGAAGAGAGGCCGTTTTCACAACACTGCTTCTATAATGGTTCTCTATTGGAAGCATGGTTCATAAACAGGCAGCAATCAAATTGAAAGTTTACAATATTTACGTAACTATGAACTGCAACTGTTATAATCGACAGTTGAAAAGCAACACAAGAAAACATTAATGACCCTAAACAGCCGACTCACCATGGTTCTAAGGTTATCTGATGTCGACTTTGTGATGAAACAAACACGGACGAGTGTAGACGTTTGTCATTGGTGATTGTTTTGTATTGTCGAAAATTTGACTAAGTTATTATAAGATGTTATTCGATGTTGATTCATGTGTTTATTCCATTGTTACTTTGAAGTTGTTTGTTATATTTTAATTATATTAGAAATATGTAATATTGGCGAATGCCCAAAGTTAAATTTAAACCGTCATTTTTTCATTTTAAACTAGTTATTTATTTAATGGATTTCATATTTTAAAATCGGTTCTCCTGTTTATTGTCAATCCGCAAATATTGTTTTATGTATAAGCGTGTTTTCATCTAGTTATTCAATTAATTCATAACAAATGACTCAATTTATTTCAAAGTATAATTGAAACAATAAACAAAGTTCAATTTCGGAAAGCGTAAAATTTTGTTTTGACACTGCATTATACTTGCGCATGGCTTAGTCTACTAACATGTCTAGGGTAGCACAACTCATACTTACCTGGCACAGGGATATCCATGATCAAGAAGGTGGATTCCTCAGGAAGAGGCCTTACCATTGCACTTCGGTTTGGTTGACGCCTGCGATTATCCCAAATGTGGGTAACTCGGGTGCATAATTTTTGGTAGTGGGGGACTGCGTTCGCGCTATCCCCTAAAAATATAATGACAAAAATCTACAGATTGTTTTCTGACAGCTATAGCTGTAAACAGTATAGCCGCTTTGTCAACAGGTCAGCTGCGCTGACAAATCAGATTTCGGCCGGTGCAAAATATAACGATATTTTCATGTTGAAACCTATTAAAATTCTATATACGCTATAAAAAGGGCTGATACAGTAGTGTTCCTGAAAATTATTTTTCATTTTTCATTAAAGTTCCTTAAGTTCAGATTAAAAACCACATTTTGATTTAATAAAATAAAACAATGAATATGATTAAGACGTTTAACGAGACTATAATATTGATGATTGAGATAATCGATTTTCCCAGGTACTCCTTTAGTAAAATCGTAGCAAACACTACAGCAATAACAAAAAAGGTTAATTGATATTCATATTATTGTGACAATATTAGAACTAGTTTGTGGACGCCTTTCTACTGATCATTTTGTATTATGGATTCAAATAGGTTGGAAAGTTTTGAAATAGTTATCTTCCGTAGGTAGTGTTCAATTGAAGAGCGGCCGTTTTCACAACACTGCTTCTATAATGGTTCTCTATTGGAAGCATGGTTCATAAACAGGCAGCAATCAAATTGAAAGTTTACAATATTTACGTAACTATGAACTGCAACTGTTATAATCGACAGTTGAAAAGCAACACAAGAAAACATTAATGACCCTAAACAGCCGACTCACCATGGTTCTAAGGTTATCTGATGTCGACTTTGTGATGAAACAAACACGGATGAGTGTAGACGTTTGTCATTGGTGATTGTTTTGTATTGTCGAAACTTTGACTAAGTTATTATAAGATGTTTTTCGATGTTGATTCATGTGTTTATTCCATTGTTACTTTGAAGTTGTTTGTTATATTTTAATTATATTAGAAATATGTAATATTGGCGAATGCCCAAAGTTAAATTTAAACCGTCATTTTTTCATTTTAAACTAGTTATTTATTTAATGGATTTCATATTTTAAAATCGTTTCCCCTGTCTATTGTCAATCCACAAAGATTGTTTTATGTATAAGCATGTTTTCATCTAGGTAATCAATTAATTCATAACAAATTATTCAGTTTTTTCAAAGTATATTTGAAACAATAAAAAAAGTTTAATTTCGGAAAGCGTAAAACTTTGTTTTGACACTGCATTATACTTGCGCATGGCTTAGTCTACTAACATGTCTAGGGTAGCACAACTCATACTTACCTGGCACAGGGATATCCATGATCAAGAAGGTGGATTCCTCAGGAAGAGGCCTTACCATTGCACTTCGGTTTGGTTGACGCCTGCGATTATCCCAAATGTGGGTAACTCGGGTGCATAACTTTTGGTAGTGGGGGACTGCGTTCGCGCTATCCCCTAAAAATATAATGACAATAATCTACAGATTGTTTTCTGACAGCTATAGCTGTAAACCAGTATAGCCGCTTTGTCAACAGGTCAGCTGCGCTGACAAATCAGATTTCAGCCGGTGCAAAATATAACGATACTTTCATGTTTAAACCTATTAAAGTTCTATATACGCAATAAAAATGGGCTGATACAGTAGTGTTCCAGAAAATTATTTTTCAATTTTCATTAAAGTTCCTTAAGTTCAGATTAAAAACCACATTTTGAATTAATAAAATAAAACAATGGATATGATTAAGACGTTTAACGAGACTATAATATTGATGATTGAGATAATCGATCTTCCTAGGTATTCCTTTAGTAGCAAACACTACAGCAATAACAAAAAAAGTTAATTGATATTCATGTTATTGTGACAATATTACAACTAATTTGTGGACCCCTTTCTACTGATCATTTTGTATTAAGGATTCAAATAGGTTGGAAAGTTTTGAAATAGTTATCTTCCGTCGGTAGTGTTCAATTGAAGAGAGGCCGTTTTCACAACACTTCTTCTATAATGGTTCTCTATTGGAAGCATGGTTCATAAACAGGCAGCAATCAAATTGAAAGTTTACAATATTTACGTAACTATGAACTGCAACTGTTATAATCGACAGTTGAAAAGCAACACAAGAAAACATTAATGACCCTAAACAGCCGACTCACCATGGTTCTAAGGTTATCTGATGTCGACTTTGTGATGAAACAAACACGGATGAGTGTAGACGTTTGTCATTGGTGATTGTTTTGTATTGTCGAAACTTTGACTAAGTTATTATAAGATGTTATTCGATGTTGATTCATGTGTTTATTCCATTGTTACTTTGAAGTTGTTTGTTATATTTTAATTATATTAGAAATATGTAATATTGGCGAATGCCCAAAGTTAAATTTAAACCGTCATTTTTTCATTTTAAACTAGTTATTTATTTAATGGATTTCATATTTTAAAATCGTTTCTCCGGTTTATTGTCAATCCACAAATATTGTTTTATGTATAAGCGTGTTTTCACCTAGGTATTCAATTAATTCATAACAAATTATTCAGTTTTTTCAAAGTATAATTGAAACAATAAACAAAGTTTAATTTCGGAAAGCGTAAAACTTTGTTTTGACACTGCATTATACTTGCGCATGGCTTAGTCTACTAACATGTCTAGGGTAGCACAACTCATACTTACCTGGCACAGGGATATCCATGATCAAGAAGGTGGATTCCTCAGGAAGAGGCCTTACCATTGCACTTCGGTTTGGTTGACGCCTGCGATTATCCCAAATGTGGGTAACTCGGGTGCATAACTTTTGGTAGTGGGGGACTGCGTTCGCGCTATCCCCTAAAAATATAATGACAAGAATCTACAGATTGTTTTCTGACAGCTATAGCTGTAAACAGTATAGCCGCTTTGTCAACAGGTCAGCTGGGCTGACAAATCAGATTTCAGCCGGTGCAAAATATAACGATATCTTCATGTTTAAACCTATTAAAGTTCTATATACGCTATAAAAAAGGGCTGATACAGTAGTGTTCCTGCAAATTATTTTTTAATTTTCATTAAAGTTCCTTAAGTTCAGATTAAAAACCACATTTTGAATTAATAAAATAAAACAATGGATATAATTAAGACGTTTAACGAGACTATAATATTGATGAATGAGACAATCGATTTTCCCAGGTACTCCTTTAGTAAAATCGTAGCAAACACTACAGCAATAACAAAAAAGGTTAATTGATATTCATATTATTGTGACAATATTAGAACTAGTTTGTGGACGCCTTTCTACTGATCATTTTGTATTAAGGATTCAAATAGGTTGGAAAGTTTTGAAATGGCTAACTGCTGTAGATAGTGTTCAATTGAAGCGAGGCCGTTTTCACAACACTTCTTCTATATTGGTTCTCTATTGGAAGCATGGTTCATAAACAGGCAGCAATCAAATTGAAAGTTTACAATATTTACGTAACTATGAACTGCAACTGTTATAATCGACAGTTGAAAAGCAACACAAGAAAACATTAATGACCCTAAACAGCCGACTCACCATGGTTCTAAGGTTATCTGATGTCGACTTTGTGAGGAAACAAACATGGATGAGTGTAGACGTTTGTCATTGGTGATTGTTTTGTATTGTCGAAAATTTGACTAAGTTATTATAAGATGTTATTCGATGTTGATTCATGTGTTTATTCCATTGTTACTTTGAAGTTGTTTGTTATATTTTAATTATATTAGAAATATGTAATATTGGCGAATGCCCAAAGTTAAATTTAAACCGTCATTTTTTCATTTTAAACTAGTTATTTATTTAATGGATTTTATATTTTAAAATCGTTTCCCCTGTCTATTGTCAATCCACAAAGATTGTTTTATGTATAAGCATGTTTTCATCTAGGTAATCAATTAATTCATAACAAATTATTCAGTTTTTTCAAAGTATATTTGAAACAATAAAAAAAGTTTAATTTCGGAAAGCGTAAAACTTTGTTTTGACACTGCATTATACTTGCGCATGGCTTAGTCTACTAACATGTCTAGGGTAGCACAACTCATACTTACCTGGCACAGGGATATCCATGATCAAGAAGGTGGATTCCTCAGGAAGAGGCCTTACCATTGCACTTCGGTTTGGTTGACGCCTGCGATTATCCCAAATGTGGGTAACTCGGGTGCATAACTTTTGGTAGTGGGGGACTGCGTTCGCGCTATCCCCTAAAAATATAATGACAATAATCTACAGATTGTTTTCTGACAGCTATAGCTGTAAACCAGTATAGCCGCTTTGTCAACAGGTCAGCTGGGCTGACAAATCAGATTTCAGCCGGTGCAAAATATAACGATATCTTCATGTTTAAACCTATTAAAGTTCTATATACGCTATAAAAAACGGCTGATACAGTAGTGTTCCTGAAAATTATTTTTTAATTTTCATTGAAGTTCTTTAAGTTCAGATTAAAAACCACATTTTGAATTAATAAAATAAAACAATGGATATAATTAAGACGTTTAACGAGACTATAATATTGATGATTGAGATAATCGATTTTCCCAGGTACTCCTTTAGTAAAATCGTAGCAAACACTACAGCAATAGCAAAAAAAGTTAATTGATATTCATATTACTGTGACAATATTAGAACTAGTTTGTGGACGCCTTTCGACTGATCATTTTGTATTAAGGATTCAAATAGGTTGGAAAGTTTTGAAATGGCTAACTTCTGTAGATAGTGTTCAATAGAAGCGAGGCCGTTTTCACAACACTGCTTCCATATTGGTTCTCTATTGGAAGCATGGTTCATAAACAGGCAGCAATCAAATTGAAAGTTTACAATTTTTACGTAACTATGAACTGAAACTGTTATAATCGACAGTTGAAAAGCAGCACAAGAAAACATTAATGACCCTAAACAGCCAACTCACCATGGGTCTAAGGTTATCTGATGTCGACTTTGTGATGAAACAAACACGGATGAGTGTAGACGTTTGTCATTGGTGATTGTTTTGTATTGTCGAAACTTTGACTAAGTTATTATAAGATGTTATTCGATGTTGATTCATGTGTTTATTCCATTGTTACTTTGAAGTTGTTTGTTATATTTTAATTATATTAGAAATATGTAATATTGGCGAATGCCCAAAGTTAAATTTAAACCGTCATTTTTTCATTTTAAACTAGTTATTTATTTAATGGATTTCATATTTTAAAATCGTTTCTCCGGTTTATTGTCAATCCACAAATATTGTTTTATGTATAAGCGTGTTTTCACCTAGGTATTCAATTAATTCATAACAAATTATTCAGTTTTTTCAAAGTATAATTGAAACAATAAACAAAGTTTAATTTCGATTAGCGTAAAAAATTGTTTTGACACTGCATTATACTTGCGAATGGCTTAGTCTACTAACATGTCTAGGGTAGCACAACTCATACTTACCTGGCACAAGGATATCCATGATCAAGAAGGTGGATTCCTCAGGAATAGGCCTTACCATTGCACTTCGGTTTGGTTGACGCCTGCGATTATCCCAAATGTGGGTAACTCGGGTGCATAATTTTTGGTAGTGGGGGACTGCGTTCGCGCTATCCCCTAAAAATATAATGACAAAAATCTACAGATTGTTTTCTGACAGCTATAGCTGTAAACAGTATAGCCGCTTTGTCAACAGGTCAGCTGCGCTGACAAATCAGATTTCGGCCGGTGCAAAATATAACGATATTTTCATGTTGAAACCTATTAAACTTCTATATACGCTGTAAAAAAGGGCTGATACAGTAGTGTTCCTGAAAATTATTTTTCATTTTTCATTAAAGTTCCTTAAGTTCAGATTAAAAACCACATTTTGAATTAATAAAATAAAACAATGGATATGATTAAGACGTTTAACGAGACTATAATATTGATGATTGAGATAATCGATTTTCCCAGGTACTCCTTTAGTAAAATCGTAGCAAACACTACAGCAATAACAAAAAAGGTTAATTGATATTCATATTATTGTGACAATATTAGAACTAGTTTGTGGACGCCTTCCGTCTGATCATTTTGTATTATGGATTCAAATAGGTTGGAAAGTTTTGAAATAGTTATCTTCCGTAGGTAGTGTTCAATTGAAGAGAGGCCGTTTTCACAACACTGCTTCTATAATGGTTCTCTATTGGAAGCATGGTTCATAAACAGGCAGCAATCAAATTGAAAGTTTACAATATTTACGTAACTATGAACTGCAACTGTTATAATCGACAGTTGAAAAGCAACACAAGAAAACATTAATGACCCTAAACAGCCGACTCACCATGGTTCTAAGGTTATCTGATGTCGACTTTGTGATGAAACAAACACGGACGAGTGTAGACGTTTGTCATTGGTGATTGTTTTGTATTGTCGAAAATTTGACTAAGTTATTATAAGATGTTATTCGATGTTGATTCATGTGTTTATTCCATTGTTACTTTGAAGTTGTTTGTTATATTTTAATTATATTAGAAATATGTAATATTGGCGAATGCCCAAAGTTAAATTTAAACCGTCATTTTTTCATTTTAAACTAGTTATTTATTTAATGGATTTCATATTTTAAAATCGGTTCTCCTGTTTATTGTCAATCCGCAAATATTGTTTTATGTATAAGCGTGTTTTCATCTAGTTATTCAATTAATTCATAACAAATGACTCAATTTATTTCAAAGTATAATTGAAACAATAAACAAAGTTCAATTTCGGAAAGCGTAAAATTTTGTTTTGACACTGCATTATACTTGCGCATGGCTTAGTCTACTAACATGTCTAGGGTAGCACAACTCATACTTACCTGGCACAGGGATATCCATGATCAAGAAGGTGGATTCCTCAGGAAGAGGCCTTACCATTGCACTTCGGTTTGGTTGACGCCTGCGATTATCCCAAATGTGGGTAACTCGGGTGCATAATTTTTGGTAGTGGGGGACTGCGTTCGCGCTATCCCCTAAAAATATAATGACAAAAATCTACAGATTGTTTTCTGACAGCTATAGCTGTAAACAGTATAGCCGCTTTGTCAACAGGTCAGCTGCGCTGACAAATCAGATTTCGGCCGGTGCAAAATATAACGATATTTTCATGTTGAAACCTATTAAAATTCTATATACGCTATAAAAAGGGCTGATACAGTAGTGTTCCTGAAAATTATTTTTCATTTTTCATTAAAGTTCCTTAAGTTCAGATTAAAAACCACATTTTGAATTAATAAAATAAAACAATGAATATGATTAAGACGTTTAACGAGACTATAATATTGATGATTGAGATAATCGATTTTCCCAGGTACTCCTTTAGTAAAATCGTAGCAAACACTACAGCAATAACAAAAAAGGTTAATTGATATTCATATTATTGTGACAATATTAGAACTAGTTTGTGGACGCCTTTCTACTGATCATTTTGTATTATGGATTCAAATAGGTTGGAAAGTTTTGAAATAGTTATCTTCCGTAGGTAGTGTTCAATTGAAGAGCGGCCGTTTTTACAACACTGCTTCTATAATGGTTCTCTATTGGAAGCATGGTTCATAAACAGGCAGCAATCAAATTGAAAGTTTACAATATTTACGTAACTATGAACTGCAACTGTTATAATCGACAGTTGAAAAGCAACACAAGAAAACATTAATGACCCTAAACAGCCGACTCACCATGGTTCTAAGGTTATCTGATGTCGACTTTGTGATGAAACAAACACGGATGAGTGTAGACGTTTGTCATTGGTGATTGTTTTGTATTGTCGAAACTTTGACTAAGTTATTATAAGATGTTTTTCGATGTTGATTCATGTGTTTATTCCATTGTTACTTTGAAGTTGTTTGTTATATTTTAATTATATTAGAAATATGTAATATTGGCGAATGCCCAAAGTTAAATTTAAACCGTCATTTTTTCATTTTAAACTAGTTATTTATTTAATGGATTTCATATTTTAAAATCGTTTCCCCTGTCTATTGTCAATCCACAAAGATTGTTTTATGTATAAGCATGTTTTCATCTAGGTAATCAATTAATTCATAACAAATTATTCAGTTTTTTCAAAGTATATTTGAAACAATAAAAAAAGTTTAATTTCGGAAAGCGTAAAACTTTGTTTTGACACTGCATTATACTTGCGCATGGCTTAGTCTACTAACATGTCTAGGGTAGCACAACTCATACTTACCTGGCACAGGGATATCCATGATCAAGAAGGTGGATTCCTCAGGAAGAGGCCTTACCATTGCACTTCGGTTTGGTTGACGCCTGCGATTATCCCAAATGTGGGTAACTCGGGTGCATAACTTTTGGTAGTGGGGGACTGCGTTCGCGCTATCCCCTAAAAATATAATGACAATAATCTACAGATTGTTTTCTGACAGCTATAGCTGTAAACCAGTATAGCCGCTTTGTCAACAGGTCAGCTGCGCTGACAAATCAGATTTCAGCCGGTGCAAAATATAACGATACTTTCATGTTTAAACCTATTAAAGTTCTATATACGCAATAAAAATGGGCTGATACAGTAGTGTTCCAGAAAATTATTTTTCAATTTTTATTAAAGTTCCTTAAGTTCAGATTAAAAACCACATTTTGAATTAATAAAATAAAACAATGGATATGATTAAGACGTTTAACGAGACTATAATATTGATGATTGAGATAATCGATCTTCCTAGGTATTCCTTTAGTAGCAAACACTACAGCAATAACAAAAAAAGTTAATTGATATTCATGTTATTGTGACAATATTACAACTAATTTGTGGACCCCTTTCTACTGATCATTTTGTATTAAGGATTCAAATAGGTTGGAAAGTTTTGAAATAGTTATCTTCCGTCGGTAGTGTTCAATTGAAGAGAGGCCGTTTTCACAACACTTCTTCTATAATGGTTCTCTATTGGAAGCATGGTTCATAAACAGGCAGCAATCAAATTGAAAGTTTACAATATTTACGTAACTATGAACTGCAACTGTTATAATCGACAGTTGAAAAGCAACACAAGAAAACATTAATGACCCTAAACAGCCGACTCACCATGGTTCTAAGGTTATCTGATGTCGACTTTGTGATGAAACAAACACGGATGAGTGTAGACGTTTGTCATTGGTGATTGTTTTGTATTGTCGAAACTTTGACTAAGTTATTATAAGATGTTATTCGATGTTGATTCATGTGTTTATTCCATTGTTACTTTGAAGTTGTTTGTTATATTTTAATTATATTAGAAATATGTAATATTGGCGAATGCCCAAAGTTAAATTTAAACCGTCATTTTTTCATTTTAAACTAGTTATTTATTTAATGGATTTCATATTTTAAAATCGTTTCTCCGGTTTATTGTCAATCCACAAATATTGTTTTATGTATAAGCGTGTTTTCACCTAGGTATTCAATTAATTCATAACAAATTATTCAGTTTTTTCAAAGTATAATTGAAACAATAAACAAAGTTTAATTTCGGAAAGCGTAAAACTTTGTTTTGACACTGCATTATACTTGCGCATGGCTTAGTCTACTAACATGTCTAGGGTAGCACAACTCATACTTACCTGGCACAGGGATATCCATGATCAAGAAGGTGGATTCCTCAGGAAGAGGCCTTACCATTGCACTTCGGTTTGGTTGACGCCTGCGATTATCCCAAATGTGGGTAACTCGGGTGCATAACTTTTGGTAGTGGGGGACTGCGTTCGCGCTATCCCCTAAAAATATAATGACAAGAATCTACAGATTGTTTTCTGACAGCTATAGCTGTAAACAGTATAGCCGCTTTGTCAACAGGTCAGCTGGGCTGACAAATCAGATTTCAGCCGGTGCAAAATATAACGATATCTTCATGTTTAAACCTATTAAAGTTCTATATACGCTATAAAAAAGGGCTGATACAGTAGTGTTCCTGCAAATTATTTTTTAATTTTCATTAAAGTTCCTTAAGTTCAGATTAAAAACCACATTTTGAATTAATAAAATAAAACAATGGATATAATTAAGACGTTTAACGAGACTATAATATTGATGAATGAGACAATCGATTTTCCCAGGTACTCCTTTAGTAAAATCGTAGCAAACACTACAGCAATAACAAAAAAGGTTAATTGATATTCATATTATTGTGACAATATTAGAACTAGTTTGTGGACGCCTTTCTACTGATCATTTTGTATTAAGGATTCAAATAGGTTGGAAAGTTTTGAAATGGCTAACTGCTGTAGATAGTGTTCAATTGAAGCGAGGCCGTTTTCACAACACTTCTTCTATATTGGTTCTCTATTGGAAGCATGGTTCATAAACAGGCAGCAATCAAATTGAAAGTTTACAATATTTACGTAATTATGAACTGCAACTGTTATAATCGACAGTTGAAAAGCAACACAAGAAAACATTAATGACCCTAAACAGCCGACTCACCATGGTTCTAAGGTTATCTGATGTCGACTTTGTGAGGAAACAAACATGGATGAGTGTAGACGTTTGTCATTGGTGATTGTTTTGTATTGTCGAAAATTTGACTAAGTTATTATAAGATGTTATTCGATGTTGATTCATGTGTTTATTCCATTGTTACTTTGAAGTTGTTTGTTATATTTTAATTATATTAGAAATATGTAATATTGGCGAATGCCCAAAGTTAAATTTAAACCGTCATTTTTTCATTTTAAACTAGTTATTTATTTAATGGATTTTATATTTTAAAATCGTTTCCCCTGTCTATTGTCAATCCACAAAGATTGTTTTATGTATAAGCATGTTTTCATCTAGGTAATCAATTAATTCATAACAAATTATTCAGTTTTTTCAAAGTATATTTGAAACAATAAAAAAAGTTTAATTTCGGAAAGCGTAAAACTTTGTTTTGACACTGCATTATACTTGCGCATGGCTTAGTCTACTAACATGTCTAGGGTAGCACAACTCATACTTACCTGGCACAGGGATATCCATGATCAAGAAGGTGGATTCCTCAGGAAGAGGCCTTACCATTGCACTTCGGTTTGGTTGACGCCTGCGATTATCCCAAATGTGGGTAACTCGGGTGCATAACTTTTGGTAGTGGGGGACTGCGTTCGCGCTATCCCCTAAAAATATAATGACAATAATCTACAGATTGTTTTCTGACAGCTATAGCTGTAAACCAGTATAGCCGCTTTGTCAACAGGTCAGCTGGGCTGACAAATCAGATTTCAGCCGGTGCAAAATATAACGATATCTTCATGTTTAAACCTATTAAAGTTCTATATACGCTATAAAAAACGGCTGATACAGTAGTGTTCCTGAAAATTATTTTTTAATTTTCATTGAAGTTCTTTAAGTTCAGATTAAAAACCACATTTTGAATTAATAAAATAAAACAATGGATATAATTAAGACGTTTAACGAGACTATAATATTGATGATTGAGATAATCGATTTTCCCAGGTACTCCTTTAGTAAAATCGTAGCAAACACTACAGCAATAGCAAAAAAAGTTAATTGATATTCATATTACTGTGACAATATTAGAACTAGTTTGTGGACGCCTTTCGACTGATCATTTTGTATTAAGGATTCAAATAGGTTGGAAAGTTTTGAAATGGCTAACTTCTGTAGATAGTGTTCAATAGAAGCGAGGCCGTTTTCACAACACTGCTTCCATATTGGTTCTCTATTGGAAGCATGGTTCATAAACAGGCAGCAATCAAATTGAAAGTTTACAATTTTTACGTAACTATGAACTGAAACTGTTATAATCGACAGTTGAAAAGCAGCACAAGAAAACATTAATGACCCTAAACAGCCAACTCACCATGGGTCTAAGGTTATCTGATGTCGACTTTGTGATGAAACAAACACGGATGAGTGTAGACGTTTGTCATTGGTGATTGTTTTGTATTGTCGAAACTTTGACTAAGTTATTATAAGATGTTATTCGATGTTGATTCATGTGTTTATTCCATTGTTACTTTGAAGTTGTTTGTTATATTTTAATTATATTAGAAATATGTAATATTGGCGAATGCCCAAAGTTAAATTTAAACCGTCATTTTTTCATTTTAAACTAGTTATTTATTTAATGGATTTCATATTTTAAAATCGTTTCTCCGGTTTATTGTCAATCCACAAATATTGTTTTATGTATAAGCGTGTTTTCACCTAGGTATTCAATTAATTCATAACAAATTATTCAGTTTTTTCAAAGTATAATTGAAACAATAAACAAAGTTTAATTTCGATTAGCGTAAAAAATTGTTTTGACACTGCATTATACTTGCGAATGGCTTAGTCTACTAACATGTCTAGGGTAGCACAACTCATACTTACCTGGCACAAGGATATCCATGATCAAGAAGGTGGATTCCTCAGGAATAGGCCTTACCATTGCACTTCGGTTTGGTTGACGCCTGCGATTATCCCAAATGTGGGTAACTCGGGTGCATAATTTTTGGTAGTGGGGGACTGCGTTCGCGCTATCCCCTAAAAATATAATGACAAAAATCTACAGATTGTTTTCTGACAGCTATAGCTGTAAACAGTATAGCCGCTTTGTCAACAGGTCAGCTGCGCTGACAAATCAGATTTCGGCCGGTGCAAAATATAACGATATTTTCATGTTGAAACCTATTAAACTTCTATATACGCTGTAAAAAAGGGCTGATACAGTAGTGTTCCTGAAAATTATTTTTCATTTTTCATTAAAGTTCCTTAAGTTCAGATTAAAAACCACATTTTGAATTAATAAAATAAAACAATGGATATGATTAAGACGTTTAACGAGACTATAATATTGATGATTGAGATAATCGATTTTCCCAGGTACTCCTTTAGTAAAATCGTAGCAAACACTACAGCAATAACAAAAAAGGTTAATTGATATTCATATTATTGTGACAATATTAGAACTAGTTTGTGGACGCCTTCCGTCTGATCATTTTGTATTATGGATTCAAATAGGTTGGAAAGTTTTGAAATAGTTATCTTCCGTAGGTAGTGTTCAATTGAAGAGAGGCCGTTTTCACAACACTGCTTCTATAATGGTTCTCTATTGGAAGCATGGTTCATAAACAGGCAGCAATCAAATTGAAAGTTTACAATATTTACGTAACTATGAACTGCAACTGTTATAATCGACAGTTGAAAAGCAACACAAGAAAACATTAATGACCCTAAACAGCCGACTCACCATGGTTCTAAGGTTATCTGATGTCGACTTTGTGATGAAACAAACACGGACGAGTGTAGACGTTTGTCATTGGTGATTGTTTTGTATTGTCGAAAATTTGACTAAGTTATTATAAGATGTTATTCGATGTTGATTCATGTGTTTATTCCATTGTTACTTTGAAGTTGTTTGTTATATTTTAATTATATTAGAAATATGTAATATTGGCGAATGCCCAAAGTTAAATTTAAACTGTCATTTTTTCATTTTAAACTAGTTATTTATTTAATGGATTTCATATTTTAAAATCGTTTCCCCTGTTTATTGTCAATCCGCAAATATTGTTTTATGTATAAGCGTGTTTTCATCTAGGTATTCAATTAAATCATAACAAATTGTTCAGTTTTTTCAAAGTATATTTGAAACAATAAACAAAGTTTAATTTCGGAAAGCGTAAAACTTTGTTTTGACACTGCATTATACTTGCGCATGGCTTAGTCTACTAACATGTCTAGGGTAGCACAACTCATACTTACCTGGCACAGGGATATCCATGATCAAGAAGGTGGATTCCTCAGGAAGAGGCCTTACCATTGCACTTCGGTTTGGTTGACGCCTGCGATTATCCCAAATGTGGGTAACTCGGGTGCATAATTTTTGGTAGTGGGGGACTGCGTTCGCGCTATCCCCTAAAAATATAATGACAAAAATCTACAGATTGTTTTCTGACAGCTATAGCTGTAAACAGTATAGCCGCTTTGTCAACAGGTCAGCTGCGCTGACAAATCAGATTTCGGCCGGTGCAAAATATAACGATATTTTCATGTTGAAACCTATTAAAATTCTATATACGCTATAAAAAGGGCTGATACAGTAGTGTTCCTGAAAATTATTTTTCATTTTTCATTAAAGTTCCTTAAGTTCAGATTAAAAACCACATTTTGAATTAATAAAATAAAACAATGGATATGATTAAGACGTTTAACGAGACTATAATATTGATGATTGAGATAATCGATTTTCCCAGGTACTCCTTTAGTACAATCGTAGCAAACACTACAGCAATAACAAAAAAAGTTAATTGATATTCATGTTATTGTGACAATATTAGAAATAGCTTTTGGACCCCTTTCTACTGATCATTTTGTATTATGGATTCAAATAGGTTGGAAAGTTTTGAAATAGTTATCTTCCGTCGGTAGTGTTCAATTGAAGAGAGGCCGTTTTCACAACACTGCTTCTATAATGGTTCTCTATTGGAAGCATGGTTCATAAACAGGCAGCAATCAAATTGAAAGTTTACAATATTTACGTAACTATGAACTGCAACTGTTATAATCGACAGTTGAAAAGCAACACAAGAAAACATTAATGACCCTAAACAGCCGACTCACCATGGTTCTAAGGTTATCTGATGTCGACTTTGTGATGAAACAAACAAGGACGAGTGTAGACGTTTGTCATTGGTGATTGTTTTGTATTGTCGAAAATTTGACTAAGTTATTATAAGATGTTATTCGATGTTGATTCATGTGTTTATTCCATTGTTACTTTGAAGTTGTTTGTTATATTTTAATTATATTAGAAATATGTAATATTGGCGAATGCCCAAAGTTAAATTTAAACCGTCATTTTTTCATTTTAAACTAGTTATTTATTTAATGGATTTCATATTTTAAAATCGGTTCCCCTGTTTATTGTCAATCCGCAAATATTGTTTTATGTATAAGCGTGTTTTCATCTAGTTATTCAATTAATTCATAACAAATGACTCAATTTATTTCAAAGTATAATTGAAACAATAAACAAAGTTCAATTTCGGAAAGCGTAAAATTTTGTTTTGACACTGCATTATACTTGCGCATGGCTTAGTCTACTAACATGTCTAGGGTAGCACAACTCATACTTACCTGGCACAGGGATATCCATGATCAAGAAGGTGGATTCCTCAGGAAGAGGCCTTACCATTGCACTTCGGTTTGGTTGACGCCTGCGATTATCCCAAATGTGGGTAACTCGGGTGCATAATTTTTGGTAGTGGGGGACTGCGTTCGCGCTATCCCCTAAAAATATAATGACAAAAATCTACAGATTGTTTTCTGACAGCTATAGCTGTAAACAGTATAGCCGCTTTGTCAACAGGTCAGCTGCGCTGACAAATCAGATTTCGGCCGGTGCAAAATATAACGATATTTTCATGTTGAAACCTATTAAAATTCTATATACGCTATAAAAAGGGCTGATACAGTAGTGTTCCTGAAAATTATTTTTCATTTTTCATTAAAGTTCCTTAAGTTCAGATTAAAAACCACATTTTGAATTAATAAAATAAAACAATGGATATGATTAAGACGTTTAACGAGACTATAATATTGATGATTGAGATAATCGATTTTCCCAGGTACTCCTTTAGTAAAATCGTAGCAAACACTACAGCAATAACAAAAAAGGTTAATTGATATTCATATTATTGTGACAATATTAGAACTAGTTTGTGGACGCCTTTCTACTGATCATTTTGTATTATGGATTCAAATAGGTTGGAAAGTTTTGAAATAGTTATCTTCCGTAGGTAGTGTTCAATTGAAGAGCGGCCGTTTTCACAACACTGCTTCTATAATGGTTCTCTATTGGAAGCATGGTTCATAAACAGGCAGCAATCAAATTGAAAGTTTACAATATTTACGTAACTATGAACTGCAACTGTTATAATCGACAGTTGAAAAGCAACACAAGAAAACATTAATGACCCTAAACAGCCGACTCACCATGGTTCTAAGGTTATCTGATGTCGACTTTGTGATGAAACAAACACGGATGAGTGTAGACGTTTGTCATTGGTGATTGTTTTGTATTGTCGAAACTTTGACTAAGTTATTATAAGATGTTTTTCGATGTTGATTCATGTGTTTATTCCATTGTTACTTTGAAGTTGTTTGTTATATTTTAATTATATTAGAAATATGTAATATTGGCGAATGCCCAAAGTTAAATTTAAACCGTCATTTTTTCATTTTAAACTAGTTATTTATTTAATGGATTTCATATTTTAAAATCGTTTCCCCTGTCTATTGTCAATCCACAAAGATTGTTTTATGTATAAGCATGTTTTCATCTAGGTAATCAATTAATTCATAACAAATTATTCAGTTTTTTCAAAGTATATTTGAAACAATAAAAAAAGTTTAATTTCGGAAAGCGTAAAACTTTGTTTTGACACTGCATTATACTTGCGCATGGCTTAGTCTACTAACATGTCTAGGGTAGCACAACTCATACTTACCTGGCACAGGGATATCCATGATCAAGAAGGTGGATTCCTCAGGAAGAGGCCTTACCATTGCACTTCGGTTTGGTTGACGCCTGCGATTATCCCAAATGTGGGTAACTCGGGTGCATAACTTTTGGTAGTGGGGGACTGCGTTCGCGCTATCCCCTAAAAATATAATGACAATAATTTACAGATTGTTTTCTGACAGCTATAGCTGTAAACCAGTATAGCCGCTTTGTCAACAGGTCAGCTGCGCTGACAAATCAGATTTCAGCCGGTGCAAAATATAACGATACTTTCATGTTTAAACCTATTAAAGTTCTATATACGCAATAAAAATGGGCTGATACAGTAGTGTTCCAGAAAATTATTTTTCAATTTTCATTAAAGTTCCTTAAGTTCAGATTAAAAACCACATTTTGAATTAATAAAATAAAACAATGGATATGATTAAGACGTTTAACGAGACTATAATATTGATGATTGAGATAATCGATCTTCCTAGGTATTCCTTTAGTAGCAAACACTACAGCAATAACAAAAAAAGTTAATTGATATTCATGTTATTGTGACAATATTACAACTAATTTGTGGACCCCTTTCTACTGATCATTTTGTATTAAGGATTCAAATAGGTTGGAAAGTTTTGAAATAGTTATCTTCCGTCGGTAGTGTTCAATTGAAGAGAGGCCGTTTTCACAACACTTCTTCTATAATGGTTCTCTATTGGAAGCATGGTTCATAAACAGGCAGCAATCAAATTGAAAGTTTACAATATTTACGTAACTATGAACTGCAACTGTTATAATCGACAGTTGAAAAGCAACACAAGAAAACATTAATGACCCTAAACAGCCGACTCACCATGGTTCTAAGGTTATCTGATGTCGACTTTGTGATGAAACAAACACGGATGAGTGTAGACGTTTGTCATTGGTGATTGTTTTGTATTGTCGAAACTTTGACTAAGTTATTATAAGATGTTATTCGATGTTGATTCATGTGTTTATTCCATTGTTACTTTGAAGTTGTTTGTTATATTTTAATTATATTAGAAATATGTAATATTGGCGAATGCCCAAAGTTAAATTTAAACCGTCATTTTTTCATTTTAAACTAGTTATTTATTTAATGGATTTCATATTTTAAAATCGTTTCTCCGGTTTATTGTCAATCCACAAATATTGTTTTATGTATAAGCGTGTTTTCACCTAGGTATTCAATTAATTCATAACAAATTATTCAGTTTTTTCAAAGTATAATTGAAACAATAAACAAAGTTTAATTTCGGAAAGCGTAAAACTTTGTTTTGACACTGCATTATACTTGCGCATGGCTTAGTCTACTAACATGTCTAGGGTAGCACAACTCATACTTACCTGGCACAGGGATATCCATGATCAAGAAGGTGGATTCCTCAGGAAGAGGCCTTACCATTGCACTTCGGTTTGGTTGACGCCTGCGATTATCCCAAATGTGGGTAACTCGGGTGCATAACTTTTGGTAGTGGGGGACTGCGTTCGCGCTATCCCCTAAAAATATAATGACAAGAATCTACAGATTGTTTTCTGACAGCTATAGCTGTAAACAGTATAGCCGCTTTGTCAACAGGTCAGCTGGGCTGACAAATCAGATTTCAGCCGGTGCAAAATATAACGATATCTTCATGTTTAAACCTATTAAAGTTCTATATACGCTATAAAAAAGGGCTGATACAGTAGTGTTCCTGAAAATTATTTTTTAATTTTCATTAAAGTTCCTTAAGTTCAGATTAAAAACCACATTTTGAATTAATAAAATAAAACAATGGATATAATTAAGACGTTTAACGAGACTATAATATTGATGAATGAGATAATCGATTTTCCCAGGTACTCCTTTAGTACAATCGTAGCAAACACTACAGCAATAACAAAAAAGGTTAATTGATATTCATATTATTGTGACAATATTAGAACTAGTTTGTGGACGCCTTTCTACTGATCATTTTGTATTAAGGATTCAAATAGGTTGGAAAGTTTTGAAATGGCTAACTGCTGTAGATAGTGTTCAATTGAAGCGAGGCCGTTTTCACAACACTTCTTCTATATTGGTTCTCTATTGGAAGCATGGTTCATAAACAGGCAGCAATCAAATTGAAAGTTTACAATATTTACGTAACTATGAACTGCAACTGTTATAATCGACAGTTGAAAAGCAACACAAGAAAACATTAATGACCCTAAACAGCCGACTCACCATGGTTCTAAGGTTATCTGATGTCGACTTTGTGATGAAACAAACAAGGACGAGTGTAGACGTTTGTCATTGGTGATTGTTTTGTATTGTCGAAAATTTGACTAAGTTATTATAAGATGTTATTCGATGTTGATTCATGTGTTTATTCCATTGTTACTTTGAAGTTGTTTGTTATATTTTAATTATATTAGAAATATGTAATATTGGCGAATGCCCAAAGTTAAATTTAAACCGTCATTTTTTCATTTTAAACTAGTTATTTATTTAATGGATTTCATATTTTAAAATCGGTTCCCCTGTTTATTGTCAATCCGCAAATATTGTTTTATGTATAAGCGTGTTTTCATCTAGTTATTCAATTAATTCATAACAAATGACTCAATTTATTTCAAAGTATAATTGAAACAATAAACAAAGTTCAATTTCGGAAAGCGTAAAACTTTGTTTTGACACTGCATTATACTTGCGCATGGCTTAGTCTACTAACATGTCTAGGGTAGCACAACTCATACTTACCTGGCACAGGGATATCCATGATCAAGAAGGTGGATTCCTCAGGAAGAGGCCTTACCATTGCACTTCGGTTTGGTTGACGCCTGCGATTATCCCAAATGTGGGTAACTCGGGTGCATAATTTTTGGTAGTGGGGGACTGCGTTCGCGCTATCCCCTAAAAATATAATGACAAAAATCTACAGATTGTTTTCTGACAGCTATAGCTGTAAACAGTATAGCCGCTTTGTCAACAGGTCAGCTGTGCTGACAAATCAGATTTCGGCCGGTGCAAAATATAACGATATTTTCATGTTGAAACCTATTAAAATTCTATATACGCTATAAAAAGGGCTGATACAGTAGTGTTCCTGAAACTTATTTTTCATTTTTCATTAAAGTTCCTTAAGTTCAGATTAAAAACCACATTTTGAATTAATAAAATAAAACAATGGATATGATTAAGACGTTTAACGAGACTATAATATTGATGATTGAGATAATCGATTTTCCCAGGTACTCCTTTAGTAAAATCGTAACAAACACTACAGCAATAACAAAAAAGGTTAATTGATATTCATATTATTGTGACAATATTAGAACTAGTTTGTGGACGCCTTTCTACTGATCATTTTGTATTATGGATTCAAATAGGTTGGAAAGTTTTGAAATAGTTATCTTCCGTAGGTAGTGTTCAATTGAAGAGCGGCCGTTTTCACAACACTGCTTCTATAATGGTTCTCTATTGGAAGCATGGTTCATAAACAGGCAGCAATCAAATTGAAAGTTTACAATATTTACGTAACTATGAACTGCAACTGTTATAATCGACAGTTGAAAAGCAACACAAGAAAACATTAATGACCCTAAACAGCCGACTCACCATGGTTCTAAGGTTATCTGATGTCGACTTTGTGATGAAACAAACACGGATGAGTGTAGACGTTTGTCATTGGTGATTGTTTTGTATTGTCGAAACTTTGACTAAGTTATTATAAGATGTTTTTCGATGTTGATTCATGTGTTTATTCCATTGTTACTTTGAAGTTGTTTGTTATATTTTAATTATATTAGAAATATGTAATATTGGCGAATGCCCAAAGTTAAATTTAAACCGTCATTTTTTCATTTTAAACTAGTTATTTATTAATGGATTTCATATTTTAAAATCGTTTCCCCGGTTTATTGTCAATCCACAAATATTGTTTTATGTATAAGCGTGTTTTCACCTAGGTATTCAATTAATTCATAACAAATTATTCAGTTTTTTCAAAGTATATTTGAAACAATAAACAAAGTTCAATTTCGGAAAGCGTAAAACTTTGTTTTGACACTGCATTATACTTGCGCATGGCTTAGTCTACTAACATGTCTAGGGTAGCACAACTCATACTTACCTGGCACAGGGATATCCATGATCAAGAAGGTGGATTCCTCAGGAAGAGGCCTTACCATTGCACTTCGGTTTGGTTGACGCCTGCGATTATCCCAAATGTGGGTAACTCGGGTGCATAACTTTTGGTAGTGGGGGACTGCGTTCGCGCTATCCCCTAAAATTATAATGACAAGAATCTACAGATTGTTTTCTGACAGCTATAGCTGTAAACAGTATAGCCGCTTTGTCAACAGGTCAGCTGGGCTGACAAATCAGATTTCAGCCGGTGCAAAATATAACGATATCTTCATGTTTAAACCTATTAAAGTTCTATATACGCTATAAAAAAGGGCTGATACAGTAGTGTTCCTGAAAATTATTTTTTAATTTTCATTGAAGTTCTTTAAGTTCAGATTAAAAACCACATTTTGAATTAATAAAATAAAACAATGGATATAATTAAGACGTTTAACGAGACTATAATATTGATGATTGAGATAATCGATTTTCCCAGGTACTCCTTTAGTAAAATCGTAGCAAACACTACAGCAATAGCAAAAAAAGTTAATTGATATTCATATTATTGTGACAATATTAGAACTAGTTTGTGGACGCCTTTCGACTGATCATTTTGTATTAAAGATTCAAATAGGTTGGAAAGTTTTGAAATGGCTAACTTCTGTAGATAGTGTTCAATAGAAGCGAGGCCGTTTTCACAACACTGCTTCTATATTGGTTCTCTATTGGAAGCATGGTTCATAAACAGGCAGCAATCAAATTGAAAGTTTACAATATTTACGTAACTATGAACTGAAACTGTTATAATCGACAGTTGAAAAGCAGCACAAGAAAACATTAATGACCCTAAACAGCCGACTCACCATGGGTCTAAGGTTATCTGATGTCGACTTTGTGATGAAACAAACACGGATGAGTGTAGACGTTTGTCATTGGTGATTGTTTTGTATTGTCGAAACTTTGACTAAGTTATTATAAGATGTTATTCGATGTTGATTCATGTGTTTATTCCATTGTTACTTTGAAGTTGTTTGTTATATTTTAATTATACTAGAAATATCTAATATTGGCGATTGCCTAAAGTTAAATTTAAACTGTCATTTTTTCATTTTAAACTAGTTATTTATTTAATGGATTTCATATTTTAAAATCGTTTCCCCTGTCTATTGTCAATCCACAAAGATTGGTTTATGTATAAGCGTGTTTTCATCTAGTTATTCAATTAATTCATAATAAATGACTCAATTTATTTCAAAATATATTTGAAACAATAAACAAAGTTTAATTTCGGAAAGCGTAAAACTTTGTTTTGACACTGCATTATACTTGCGCATGGCTTAGTCTACTAACATGTCTAGGGTAGCACAACTCATACTTACCTGGCACAAGGATATCCATGATCAAGAAGGTGGATTCCTCAGGAAGAGGCCTTACCATTGCACTTCGGTTTGGTTGACGCCTGCGATTATCCCAAATGTGGGTAACTCGGGTGCATAATTTTTGGTAGTGGGGGACTGCGTTCGCGCTATCCCCTAAAAATATAATGACAAAAATCGACAGATTGATTTCTGACAGCTATAGCTGTAAACAGTATAGCCGCTTTGTCAACAGGTCAGCTGCGCTGACAAATCAGATTTCAGCCGGTGCAAAATATAACGATATTTTCATGTTTAAACCTATTAAAATTCTATATACGCAATAAAAAAGGGCTGATACAGTAGTGTGCCTGAAAATTATTTTTCATTAAAGTTCCTTAAGTTCAGATTAAAAACCACATTTTGAATTAATAAAATAAAACAATGGATATGATTAAGACGTTTAACGAGACTATAATATTGATGATTGAGATAATCGATTTTCCCAGGTACTCCTTTAGTAAAATCGTAGCAAACACTACAGCAATAACAAAAAAGGTTAATTGATATTCATTATATTGTGACAATATTAGAACTAGTTTGTGGACGCCTTTCTACTGATCATTTTGTATTATGGATTCAAATAGGTTGGAAAGTTTTGAAATAGTTATCTTCCGTCGGTAGTGTTCAATTGAAGAGAGGCCGTTTTCACAACACTGCTTCTATAATGGTTATCTATTGGAAGCATGGTTCATAAACAGGCAGCAATCAAATTGAAAGTTTACAATATTTACGTAACTGTGAACTGCAACTGTTATAATCGACAGTTGAAAAGCAACACAAGAAAACATTAATGACCCTAAACAGCCGACTCACCATGGTTCTAAGGTTATCTGATGTCGACTTTGTGAGGAAACAAACATGGATGAGTGTAGACGTTTGTCATTGGTGATTGTTTTGTATTGTCGAAAATTTGACTAAGTTATTATAAGATGTTATTCGATGTTGATTCATGTGTTTATTCCATTGTTACTTTGAAGTTGTTTGTTATATTTTAATTATATTAGAAATATGTAATATTGGCGAATGCCTAAAGTTAAATTTAAACCGTCATTTTTTCATTTTAAACTAGTTATTTATTTAATGGATTTCATATTTTAAAATCGTTTCCCCTGTCTATTGTCAATCTGCAAAGATTGTTTTAAATATCAGCGTGCTTTCATCTAATTATTCAATTAATTCATAACAAATTATTCAGTTTTTTCAAAGTATAATTGAAACAATAAGCAAAGTTTAATTTCGATTAGCGTAAAAAATTGTTTTGACACTGCATTATACTTGCGAATGGCTTAGTCTACTAACATGTCTAGGGTAGCACAACTCATACTTACCTGGCACAGGGATATCCATGATCAAGAAGGTGGATTCCTCAGGAAGAGGCCTTACCATTGCACTTCGGTTTGGTTGACGCCTGCGATTATCCCAAATGTGGGTAACTCGGGTGCATAATTTTTGGTAGTGGGGGACTGCGTTCGCGCTATCCCCTAAAAATATAATGACAAAAATCTACAGATTGTTTTCTGACAGCTATAGCTGTAAACAGTATAGCCGCTTTGTCAACAGGTCAGCTGCGCTGACAAATCAGATTTCGGCCGGTGCAAAATATAACGATATTTTCATGTTGAAACCTATTAAACTTCTATATACGCTATAAAAAAGGGCTGATACAGTAGTGTTCCTGAAAATTATTTTTCATTTTCCATTAAAGTTCCTTAAGTTCAGATTAAAAACCACATTTTGAATTAATAAAATAAAACAATGGATATGATTAAGACGTTTAACGAGACTATAATATTGATGATTGAGATAATCGATTTTCCCAGGTACTCCTTTAGTAAAATCGTAGCAAACACTACAGCAATAACAAAAAAGGTTAATTGATATTCATATTATTGTGACAATATTAGAACTAGTTTGTGGACGCCTTTCTACTGATCATTTTGTATTATGGATTCAAATAGGTTGGAAAGTTTTGAAATAGTTATCTTCCGTAGGTAGTGTTCAATTGAAGAGAGGCCGTTTTCACAACACTGCTTCTATAATGGTTCTCTATTGGAAGCATGGTTCATACACAGGCAGCACTCAAATTGAAAGTTTACAATATTTACGTAACTATGAACTGCAACTGTTATAATCGACAGTTGAAAAGCAACACAAGAAAACATTAATGACCCTAAACAGCCGACTCACCATGGTTCTAAGGTTATCTGATGTCGACTTTGTGATGAAACAAACAAGGACGAGTGTAGACGTTTGTCATTGGTGATTGTTTTGTATTGTCGAAAATTTGACTAAGTTATTATAAGATGTTATTCGATGTTGATTCATGTGTTTATTCCATTGTTACTTTGAAGTTGTTTGTTATATTTTAATTATATTAGAAATATGTAATATTGGCGAATGCCCAAAGTTAAATTTAAACTGTCATTTTTTCATTTTAAACTATTTATTTATTTAATGGATTTCATATTTTAAAATCGTTTCCCCTGTTTATTGTCAATCCGCAAATATTGTTTTATGTATAAGCGTGTTTTCATCTAGGTATTCAATAAAATCATAACAAGTTATTCAGTTTTTTCAAAGTATAATTGAAACAATAAACAAAGTTTAATTTCGGAAAGCGTAAAACTTTGTTTTGACACTGCATTATACTTGCGCATGGCTTAGTCTACTAACATGTCTAGGGTAGCACAACTCATACTTACCTGGCACAAGGATATCCATGATCAAGAAGGTGGATTCCTCAGGAAGAGGCCTTACCATTGCACTTCGGTTTGGTTGACGCCTGCGATTATCCCGAATGTGGGTAACTCGGGTGCATAATTTTTGGTAGTGGGGGACTGCGTTCGCGCTATCCCCTAAAAATATAATGACAAAAATCTACAGATTGATTTCTGACAGCTATAGCTGTAAACAGTATAGCCGCTTTGTCAACAGGTCAGCTGCGCTGACAAATCAGATTTCAGCCGGTGCAAAATATAACGATATTTTCATGTTTAAACCTATTAAAATTCTATATACGCAATAAAAAAGGGCTGATACAGTAGTGTGCCTGAAAATTATTTTTCATTAGAGTTCCTTAAGTTCAGATTAAAAACCACATTTTGAATTAATAAAATAAAACAATGGATATGATTAAGACGTTTAACGAGACTATAATATTGATGATTGAGATAATCGATTTTCCCAGGTACTCCTTTAGTAAAATCGTAGCAAACACTACAGCAATAACAAAAAAGGTTAATTGATATTCATATTATTGTGACAATATTAGAACTAGTTTGTGGACGCCTTTCTACTGATCATTTTGTATTATGGATTCAAATAGGTTGGAAAGTTTTGAAATAGTTATCTTCCGTCGGTAGTGTTCAATTGAAGAGAGGCCGTTTTCACAACACTGCTTCTATAATGGTTATCTATTGGAAGCATGGTTCATAAACAGGCAGCAATCAAATTGAAAGTTTACAATATTTACGTAACTGTGAACTGCAACTGTTATAATCGACAGTTGAAAAGCAACACAAGAAAACATTAATGACCCTAAACAGCCGACTCACCATGGTTCTAAGGTTATCTGATGTCGACTTTGTGAGGAAACAAACATGGATGAGTGTAGACGTTTGCCATTGGTGATTGTTTTGTATTGTCGAAAATTTGACTAAGTTATTATAAGATGTTATTCGATGTTGATTCATGTGTTTATTCCATTGTTACTTTGAAGTTGTTTGTTATATTTTAATTATATTAGAAATATGTAATATTGGCGAATGCCCAAAGTTAAATTTAAACCGTCATTTTTTCATTTTAAGCTAGTTATTTATTTAATGGATTTCATATTTTAAAATCGTTTCCCCTGTCTATTGTCAATCTGCAAAGATTGTTTTAAGTATAAGCGTGCTTTCATCTAGTTATTCAATTAATTCATAACAAATTATTCAGTTTTTTCAAAGTATAATTGAAACAATAAGCAAAGTTTAATTTCGATTAGCGTAAAAATTTGTTTTGACACTGCATTATACTTGCGCATGGCTTAGTCTACTAACATGTCTAGGGTAGCACAACTCATACTTACCTGGCACAGGGATATCCATGATCAAGAAGGTGGATTCCTCAGGAAGAGGCCTTACCATTGCACTTCGGTTTGGTTGACGCCTGCGATTATCCCAAATGTGGGTAACTCGGGTGCATAATTTTTGGTAGTGGGGGACTGCGTTCGCGCTATCCCCTAAAAATATAATGGCAAAAATCTACAGATTGATTTCTGACAGCTATAGCTGTAAACAGTATAGCCGCTTTGTCAACAGGTCAGCTGCGCTGACAAATCAGATTTCAGCCGGTGCAAAATATAACGATATTTTCATGTTTAAACCTATTAAAATTCTATAAACGCTATAAAAAAGGGCTGATGCAGTAGTGTTCCTGAAAATTATTTTTCATTAAAGTTCCTTAAGTTCAGATTAAAAACCACATTTTGAATTAATAAAATAAAACAATGGATATGATTAAGACGTTTAACGAGACTATAATATTGATGATTGAGATAATCGATTTTCCCAGGTACTCCTTTAGTAAAATCGTAGCAAACACTACAGCAATAACAAAAAAAGTTAATTGATATTCATGTTATTGTGACAATATTAGAAATAGCTTTTGGACCCCTTTCTACTGATCATTTTGTATTATGGATTCAAATAGGTTGGAAAGTTTTGAAATAGTTATCTTCCGTCGGTAGTGTTCAATTGAAGCGAGGCCGTTTTCACAACACTTCTTCTATATTGGTTCTCTATTGGAAGCATGGTTCATAAACAGGCAGCAATCAAATTGAAAGTTGACAATATTTACAGAACTATGAACCGCAACTGTTATAATCGACAGTTGAAAAGCAACACAAGAAAACATTAATGACCCTAAACAGCCGACTCACCATGGTTCTAAGGTTATCTGATGTCGACTTTGTGATGAAACAAACACGGATGAGTGTAGACGTTTGTCATTGGTGATTGTTTTGTATTGTCGAAAATTTGACTAAGTTATTATAAGATGTTATTCGATGTTGATTCATGTGTTTATTCCATTGTTACTTTGAAGTTGTTTGTTATATTTTAATTATATTAGAAATATGTAATATTGGCGAATGCCCAAAGTTAAATTTAAACCGTCATTTTTTCATTTTAAACTAGTTATTTATTTAATGGATTTCATATTTTAAAATCGTTTCCCCGGTTTATTGTCAATCCACAAAGATTGTTTTATGTATAAGCATGTTTTCATCTAGGTAATCAATTAATTCATAACAAATTATTCAGTTTTTTCAAAGTATATTTGAAACAATAAAAAAAGTTTAATTTCGGAAAGCGTAAAACTTTGTTTTGACACTGCATTATACTTGCGCATGGCTTAGTCTACTAACATGTCTAGGGTAGCACAACTCATACTTACCTGGCACAGGGATATCCATGATCAAGAAGGTGGATTCCTCAGGAAGAGGCCTTACCATTGCACTTCGGTTTGGTTGACGCCTGCGATTATCCCAAATGTGGGTAACTCGGGTGCATAACTTTTGGTAGTGGGGGACTGCGTTCGCGCTATCCCCTAGAAATATAATGACAATAATCTACAGATTGTTTTCTGACAGCTATAGCTGTAAACCAGTATAGCCGCTTTGTCAACAGGTCAGCTGCGCTGACAAATCAGATTTCAGCCGGTGCAAAATATAACGATACTTTCATGTTTAAACCTATTAAAGTTCTATATACGCAATAAAAATGGGCTGATACAGTAGTGTTCCAGAAAATTATTTTTCAATTTTCATTAAAGTTCCTTAAGTTCAGATTAAAAACCACAATTTGAATTAATAAAATAAAACAATGGATATGATTAAAACATTTAACGAGACTATAATATTGATGATTGAGATAATCGATCTTCCTAGGTATTCCTTTAGTAGCAAACACTACAGCAATAACAAAAAAAGTTAATTGATATTCATGTTATTGTGACAATATTACAACTAATTTGTGGACCCCTTTCTACTGATCATTTTGTATTAAGGATTCAAATAGGTTGGAAAGTTTTGAAATAGTTATCTTCCGTCGGTAGTGTTCAATTGAAGAGAGGCCGTTTTCACAACACTTCTATATTGATTCTCTATTGGAAGCATGGTTCATAAACAGGCAGCAATCAAATTGAAAGTTTACAATATTTACGTAACTATGAACTGCAACTGTTATAATCGACAGTTGAAAAGCAACACAAGAAAACATTAATGACCCTAAACAGCCGACTCACCATGGTTCTAAGGTTATCTGATGTCGACTTTGTGATGAAACAAACACGGATGAGTGTAGACGTTTGTCATTGGTGATTGTTTTGTATTGTCGAAACTTTGACTAAGTTATTATAAGATGTTATTCGATGTTGATTCATGTGTTTATTCCATTGTTACTTTGAAGTTGTTTGTTATATTTTAATTATATTAGAAATATGTAATATTGGCGAATGCCCAAAGTTAAATTTAAACCGTCATTTTTTCATTTTAAACTAGTTATTTATTTAATGGATTTCATATTTTAAAATCGTTTCTCCGGTTTATTGTCAATCCACAAATATTGTTTTATGTATAAGCGTGTTTTCACCTAGGTATTCAATTAATTCATAACAAATTATTCAGTTTTTTCAAAGTATATTTGAAACAATAAACAAAGTTTAATTTCGGAAAGCGTAAAACTTTGTTTTGACACTGCATTATACTTGCGCATGGCTTAGTCTACTAACATGTCTAGGGTAGCACAACTCATACTTACCTGGCACAGGGATATCCATGATCAAGAAGGTGGATTCCTCAGGAAGAGGCCTTTCCATTGCACTTCGGTTTGGTTGACGCCTGCGATTATCCCAAATGTGGGTAACTCGGGTGCATAACTTTTGGTAGTGGGGGACTGCGTTCGCGCTATCCCCTAAAAATATAATGACAAGAATCTACAGATTGTTTTCTGACAGCTATAGCTGTAAACAGTATAGCCGCTTTGTCAACAGGTCAGCTGGGCTGACAAATCAGATTTCAGCCGGTGCAAAATATAACGATATCTTCATGTTTAAACCTATTAAAGTTCTATATACGCTATAAAAAAGGGCTGATACAGTAGTGTTCCTGAAAATTATTTTTTAATTTTCATTGAAGTTCTTTAAGTTCAGATTAAAAACCACATTTTGAATTAATAAAATAAAACAATGGATATAATAAAGACGTTTAACGAGACTATAATATTGATGATTGAGATAATCGATTTTCCCAGGTACTCCTTTAGTAAAATCGTAGCAAACACTACAGCAATAACAAAAAAAGTTAATTGATATTCATATTATTGTGACAATATTAGAACTAGTTTGTGGACGCCTTTCGACTGATCATTTTGTATTAAGGATTCAAATAGGTTGGAAAGTTTTGAAATGGCTAACTTCTGTAGATAGTGTTCAATAGAAGCGAGGCCGTTTTCACAACACTGCTTCCATATTGGTTCTCTATTGGAAGCATGGTTCATAAACAGGCAGCAATCAAATTGAAAGTTTACAATATTTACGTAACTATGAACTGAAACTGTTATAATCGACAGTTGAAAAGCAGCACAAGAAAACATTAATGACCCTAAACAGCCAACTCACCATGGGTCTAAGGTTATCTGATGTCGACTTTGTGATGAAACAAACATGGATGAGTGTAGACGTTTGTCATTGGTGAT
This sequence comes from Watersipora subatra, assembly GCF_963576615.1. Classification (NCBI taxonomy): domain Eukaryota; kingdom Metazoa; phylum Bryozoa; class Gymnolaemata; order Cheilostomatida; family Watersiporidae; genus Watersipora; species Watersipora subatra. Next base: position 45,910,421 of record NC_088712.1, on the reverse strand, counting down.
TGTTTTGTATTGTCGAAACTTTGACTAAGTTATTATAAGATGTTATTCGATGTTGATTCATGTGTTTATTCCATTGTTACTTTGAAGTTGTTTGTTATATTTTAATTATACTAGAAAGATCTAATATTGGCGATTGCCTAAAGTTAAATTTAAACCGTCATTTTTTCATTTTAAACTAGTTATTTATTTAATGGATTTCATATTTTAAAATCGTTTCCCCTGTCTATTGTCAATCCAAAAAGATTGTTTTATGTATAAGCGTGTTTTCATCTAGTTATTCAATTAATTCATAACAAATGACTCAATTTATTTCAAAATATATTTGAAACAATAAACAAAGTTTAATTTCGGAAAGCGTAAAACTTTGTTTTGACACTGCATTATACTTGCGCATGGCTTAGTCTACTAACATGTCTAGGGTAGCACAACTCATACTTACCTGGCACAAGGATATCCATGATCAAGAAGGTGGATTCCTCAGGAAGAGGCCTTACCATTGCACTTCGGTTTGGTTGACGCCTGCGATTATCCCAAATGTGGGTAACTCGGGTGCATAATTTTTGGTAGTGGGGGACTGCGTTCGCGCTATCCCCTAAAAATATAATGACAAAAATCTACAGATTGATTTCTGACAGCTATAGCTGTAAACAGTATAGCCGCTTTGTCAACAGGTCAGCTGCGCTGACAAATCAGATTTCAGCCGGTGCAAAATATAACGATATTTTCATGTTTAAACCTATTAAAATTCTATATACGCAATAAAAAAGGGCTGATACAGTAGTGTGCCTGAAAATTATTTTTCATTAGAGTTCCTTAAGTTCAGATTAAAAACCACATTTTGAATTAATAAAATAAAACAATGGATATGATTAAGACGTTTAACGAGACTATAATATTGATGATTGAGATAATCGATTTTCCCAGGTACTCCTTTAGTAAAATCGTAGCAAACACTACAGCAATAACAAAAAAGGTTAATTGATATTCATATTATTGTGACAATATTAGAACTAGTTTGTGGACGCCTTTCTACTGATCATTTTGTATTATGGATTCAAATAGGTTGGAAAGTTTTGAAATAGTTATCTTCCGTCGGTAGTGTTCAATTGAAGAGAGGCCGTTTTCACAACACTGCTTCTATAATGGTTATCTATTGGAAGCATGGTTCATAAACAGGCAGCAATCAAATTGAAAGTTTACAATATTTACGTAACTGTGAACTGCAACTGTTATAATCGACAGTTGAAAAGCAACACAAGAAAACATTAATGACCCTAAACAGCCGACTCACCATGGTTCTAAAGTTATCTGATGTCGACTTTGTGATGAAACAAACACGGATGAGTGTAGACGTTTGTCATTGGTGATTGTTTTGTATTGTCGAAAATTTGACTAAGTTATTATAAGATGTTATTCGATGTTGATTCATGTGTTTATTCCATTGTTACTTTGAAGTTGTTTGTTATATTTTAATTATATTAGAAATATCTAATATTGGCGAATGCCCAAAATTAAACTTAAACCGTCATTTTTTATTTTAAACTAGTTATTTATTTAATGGATTTCATATTTTAAAATCGTTTCTCCGGTTTATTGTCAATCCACAAATATTGTTTTATGTATAAGCGTGTTTTCATCTAGGTATTCAATTAATTCATAACAAATTATTCAGTTTTTTCAAAGTATAATTGAAACAATAAGCAAAGTTTAATTTCGATTAGCGTAAAAATTTGTTTTGACACTGCATTATACTTGCGAATGGCTTAGTCTACTAACATGTCTAGGGTAGCACAACTCATACTTACCTGGCACAGGGATATCCATGATCAAGAAGGTGGATTCCTCAGGAAGAGGCCTTACCATTGCACTTCGGTTTGGTTGACGCCTGCGATTATCCCAAATGTGGGTAACTCGGGTGCATAATTTTTGGTAGTGGGGGACTGCGTTCGCGCTATCCCCTAAAAATATAATGACAAAAATCTACAGATTGTTTTCTGACAGCTATAGCTGTAAACAGTATAGCCGCTTTGTCAACAGGTCAGCTGCGCTGACAAATCAGAATTCGGCCGGTGCAAAATATAACGATATTTTCATGTTGAAACCTATTAAACTTCTATATACGCTATAAAAAAGGGCTGATACAGTAGTGTTCCTGAAAATTATTTTTCATTTTTCATTAAAGTTCCTTAAGTTCAGATTAAAAACCACATTTTGAATTAATAAAATAAAACAATGGATATGATTAAGACGTTTAACGAGACTATAATATTGATGATTGAGATAATCGATTTTCCCAGGTACTCCTTTAGTAAAATCGTAGCAAACACTACAGCAATAACAAAAAAAGTTAATTGATATTCATGTTATTGTGACAATATTAGAAATAGCTTTTGGACCCCTTTCTACTGATCATTTTGTATTAAGGATTCAAATAGGTTGGAAAGTTTTGAAATAGTTATCTTCCGTAGGTAGTGTTCAATTGAAGAGAGGCCGTTTTCACAACACTGCTTCTATAATGGTTCTCTATTGGAAGCATGGTTCATAAACAGGCAGCAATCAAATTGAAAGTTTACAATATTTACGTAACTATGAACTGCAACTGTTATAATCGACAGTTGAAAAGCAACACAAGAAAACATTAATGACCCTAAACAGCCGACTCACCATGGTTCTAAGGTTATCTGATGTCGACTTTGTGATGAAACAAACAAGGACGAGTGTAGGCGTTTGTCATTGGTGATTGTTTTGTATTGTCGAAAATTTGACTAAGTTATTATAAGATGTTATTCGATGTTGATTCATGTGTTTATTCCATTGTTACTTTGAAGTTGTTTGTTATATTTTAATTATATTAGAAATATGTAATATTGGCGAATGCCCAAAGTTAAATTTAAACCGTCATTTTTTCATTTTAAACTAGTTATTTATTTAATGGATTTCATATTTTAAAATCGGTTCCCCTGTTTATTGTCAATCCGCAAATATTGTTTTATGTATAAGCGTGTTTTCATCTAGGTATTCAATTAATTCATAACAAATTATTCAGTTTTTTCAAAGTATATTTGAAACAATAAACAAAGTTTAATTTCGGAAAGCGTAAAACTTTGTTTTGACACTGCATTATACTTGCGCATGGCTTAGTCTACTAACATGTCTAGGGTAGCACAACTCATACTTACCTGGCACAGGGATATCCATGATCAAGAAGGTGGGTTCCTCAAGAAGAGGCCTTACCATTGCACTTCGGTTTGGTTGACGCCTGCGATTATCCCAAATGTGGGTAACTCGGGTGCATAATTTTTGGTAGTGGGGGACTGCGTTCGCGCTATCCCCTAAAAATATAATGACAAGAATCTACAGATTGATTTCTGACAGCTATAGCTGTAAACAGTATAGCCGCTTTGTCAACAGGTCAGCTGCGCTGACAAATCAAATTTCGGCCGGTGCAAAATATAACGATATTTTCATGTTGAAACCTATTAAAATTCTATATACGCTATAAAAAGGGCTGATACAGTAGTGTTCCTGAAAATTATTTTTCATTAAAGTTCCTTAAGTTCAGATTAAAAACCACATTTTGAATTAATAAAATAAAACAATGGATATGATTAAGACGTTTAACGAGACTATAATATTGATGATTGAGATAATCGATTTTCCCAGGTACTCCTTTAGTAAAATCGTAACAAACACTACAGCAATAACAAAAAAGGTTAATTGATATTCATATTATTGTGACAATATTAGAACTAGTTTGTGGACCCCTTTCTACTGATCATTTTGTATTATGGATTCAAATAGGTTGGAAAGTTTTGAAATAGTTATCTTCCGTAGGTAGTGTTCAATTGAAGAGCGGCCGTTTTCACAACACTGCTTCTATAATGGTTCTCTATTGGAAGCATGGTTCATAAACAGGCAGCAATCAAATTGAAAGTTTACAATATTTACGTAACTATGAACTGCAACTGTTATAATCGACAGTTGAAAAGCAACACAAGAAAACATTAATGACCCTAAACAGCCGACTCACCATGGTTCTAAGGTTATCTGATGTCGACTTTGTGATGAAACAAACACGGATGAGTGTAGACGTTTGTCATTGGTGATTGTTTTGTATTGTCGAAACTTTGACTAAGTTATTATAAGATGTTTTTCGATGTTGATTCATGTGTTTATTCCATTGTTACTTTGAAGTTGTTTGTTATATTTTAATTATATTAGAAATATGTAATATTGGCGAATGCCCAAAGTTAAATTTAAACCGTCATTTTTTCATTTTAAACTAGTTATTTATTTAATGGATTTCATATTTTAAAATCGTTTCCCCTGTCTATTGTCAATCCACAAAGATTGTTTTATGTACAAGCATGTTTTCATCTAGGTAATCAATTAATTCATAACAAATTATTCAGTTTTTTCAAAGTATAATTGAAACAATAAAAAAAGTTTAATTTCGGAAAGCGTAAAACTTTGTTTTGACACTGCATTATACTTGCGCATGGCTTAGTCTACTAACATGTCTAGGGTAGCACAACTCATACTTACCTGGCACAGGGATATCCATGATCAAGAAGGTGGATTCCTCAGGAAGAGGCCTTACCATTGCACTTCGGTTTGGTTGACGCCTGCGATTATCCCAAATGTGGGTAACTCGGGTGCATAACTTTTGGTAGTGGGGGACTGCGTTCGCGCTATCCCCTAAAAATATAATGACAATAATCTACAGATTGATTTCTGACAGCTATAGCTGTAAACCAGTATAGCCGCTTTGTCAACAGGTCAGCTGCGCTGACAAATCAGATTTCAGCCGGTGCAAAATATAACGATACTTTCATGTTTAAACCTATTAAAGTTCTATATACGCAATAAAAATGGGCTGATACAGTAGTGTTCCAGAAAATTATTTTTCAATTTTCATTAAAGTTCCTTAAGTTCAGATTAAAAACCACATTTTGAATTAATAAAATAAAACAATGGATATGATTAAGACGTTTAACGAGACTATAATATTGATGATTGAGATAATCGATCTTCCTAGGTATTCCTTTAGTAGCAAACACTACAGCAATAACAAAAAAAGTTAATTGATATTCATGTTATTGTGACAATATTACAACTAATTTGTGGACCCCTTTCTACTGATCATTTTGTATTAAGGATTCAAATAGGTTGGAAAGTTTTGAAATAGTTATCTTCCGTCGGTAGTGTTCAATTGAAGAGAGGCCGTTTTCACAACATTTCTATATTGATTCTCTATTGGAAGCATGGTTCATAAACAGGCAGCAATCAAATTGAAAGTTTACAATATTTACGTAACTATGAACTGCAACTGTTATAATCGACAGTTGAAAAGCAACACAAGAAAACATTAATGACCCTAAACAGCCGACTCACCATGGTTCTAAGGTTATCTGATGTCGACTTTGTGATGAAACAAACACGGATGAGTGTAGACGTTTGTCATTGGTGATTGTTTTGTATTGTCGAAACTTTGACTAAGTTATTATAAGATGTTATTCGATGTTGATTCATGTGTTTATTCCATTGTTACTTTGAAGTTGTTTGTTATATTTTAATTATATTAGAAATATGTAATATTGGCGAATGCCCAAAGTTAAATTTAAACCGTCATTTTTTCATTTTAAACTAGTTATTTATTTAATGGATTTCATATTTTAAAATCATTTCTCCGGTTTATTGTCAATCCACAAATATTGTTTTATGTATAAGCGTGTTTTCACCTAGGTATTCAATTAATTCATAACAAATTATTCAGTTTTTTCAAAGTATAATTGAAACAATAAACAAAGTTTAATTTCGGAAAGCGTAAAACTTTGTTTTGACACTGCATTATACTTGCGCATGGCTTAGTCTACTAACATGTCTAGGGTAGCACAACTCATACTTACCTGGCACAGGGATATCCATGATCAAGAAGGTGGATTCCTCGGGAAGAGGCCTTACCATTGCACTTCGGTTTGGTTGACGCCTGCGATTATCCCAAATGTGGGTAACTCGGGTGCATAACTTTTGGTAGTGGGGGAATGCGTTCGCGCTATCCCCTAAAAATATAATGACAAGAATCTACAGATTGTTTTCTGACAGCTATAGCTGTAAACAGTATAGCCGCTTTGTCAACAGGTCAGCTGGGCTGACAAATCAGATTTCAGCCGGTGCAAGATATAACGATATCTTCATGTTTAAACCTATTAAAGTTCTATATACGCTATAAAAAAAGGGCTGATACAGTAGTGTTCCTGAAAATTATTTTTTAATTTTCATTGAAGTTCTTTAAGTTCAGATTAAAAACCACATTTTGAATTAATAAAATAAAACAATGGATATAATAAAGACGTTTAACGAGACTATAATATTGATGATTGAGATAATCGATTTTCCCAGGTACTCCTTTAGTAAAATCGTAGCAAACACTACAGCAATAGCAAAAAAAGTTAATTGATATTCATATTATTGTGACAATATTAGAACTAGTTTGTGGACGCCTTTCGACTGATCATTTTGTATTAAGGATTCAAATAGGTTGGAAAGTTTTGAAATGGCTAACTTCTGTAGATAGTGTTCAATCGAAGCGAGGCCGTTTTCACAACACTGCTTCCATATTGGTTCTCTATTGGAAGCATGGTTCATAAACAGGCAGCAATCAAATTGAAAGTTTACAATATTTACGTAACTATGAACTGAAACTGTTATAATCGACAGTTGAAAAGCAGCACAAGAAAACATTAATGACCCTAAACAGCCAACTCACCATGGGTCTAAGGTTATCTGATGTCGACTTTGTGATGAAACAAACACGGATGAGTGTAGACGTTTGTCATTGGTGATTGTTTTGTATTGTCGAAACTTTGACTAAGTTATTATAAGATGTTATTCGATGTTGATTCATGTGTTTATTCCATTGTTACTTTGAAGTTGTTTGTTATATTTTAATTATACTAGAAAGATCTAATATTGGCGATTGCCCAAAGTTAAATTTAAACCGTCATTTTTTCATTTTAAACTAGTTATTTATTTAATGGATTTCATATTTTAAAATCGTTTCCCCTGTCTATTGTCAATCCAAAAAGATTGTTTTATGTATAAGCGTGTTTTCATCTAGTTATTCAATTAATTCATAACAAATGACTCAATTTATTTCAAAATATATTTGAAACAATTAACAAAGTTTAATTTCGATTAGCGTAAAAATTTGTTTTGACACTGCATTATACTTGCGCATGGCTTAGTCTACTAACATGTCTAGGGTAGCACAACTCATACTTACCTGGCACAGGGATATCCATGATCAAGAAGGTGGATTCCTCAGGAAGAGGCCTTACCATTGCACTTCGGTTTGGTTGACGCCTGCGATTATCCCAAATGTGGGTAACTCGGGTGCATAACTTTTGGTAGTGGGGGACTGCGTTCGCGCTATCCCCTAAAAATATAATGACAAGAATCTACAGATTGTTTTCTGACAGCTATAGCTGTAAACAGTATAGCCGCTTTGTCAACAGGTCAGCTGGGCTGACAAATCAGATTTCAGCCGGTGCAAGATATAACGATATCTTCATGTTTAAACCTATTAAAGTTCTATATACGCTATAAAAAAAGGGCTGATACAGTAGTGTTCCTGAAAATTATTTTTTAATTTTCATTGAAGTTCTTTAAGTTCAGATTAAAAACCACATTTTGAATTAATAAAATAAAACAATGGATATAATAAAGACGTTTAACGAGACTATAATATTGATGATTGAGATAATCGATTTTCCCAGGTACTCCTTTAGTAAAATCGTAGCAAACACTACAGCAATAGCAAAAAAAGTTAATTGATATTCATATTATTGTGACAATATTAGAACTAGTTTGTGGACGCCTTTCGACTGATCATTTTGTATTAAGGATTCAAATAGGTTGGAAAGTTTTGAAATGGCTAACTTCTGTAGATAGTGTTCAATCGAAGCGAGGCCGTTTTCACAACACTGCTTCCATATTGGTTCTCTATTGGAAGCATGGTTCATAAACAGGCAGCAATCAAATTGAAAGTTTACAATATTTACGTAACTATGAACTGAAACTGTTATAATCGACAGTTGAAAAGCAGCACAAGAAAACATTAATGACCCTAAACAGCCAACTCACCATGGGTCTAAGGTTATCTGATGTCGACTTTGTGATGAAACAAACACGGATGAGTGTAGACGTTTGTCATTGGTGATTGTTTTGTATTGTCGAAACTTTGACTAAGTTATTATAAGATGTTATTCGATGTTGATTCATGTGTTTATTCCATTGTTACTTTGAAGTTGTTTGTTATATTTTAATTATACTAGAAAGATCTAATATTGGCGATTGCCCAAAGTTAAATTTAAACCGTCATTTTTTCATTTTAAACTAGTTATTTATTTAATGGATTTCATATTTTAAAATCGTTTCCCCTGTCTATTGTCAATCCAAAAAGATTGTTTTATGTATAAGCGTGTTTTCATCTAGTTATTCAATTAATTCATAACAAATGACTCAATTTATTTCAAAATATATTTGAAACAATTAACAAAGTTTAATTTCGATTAGCGTAAAAATTTGTTTTGACACTGCATTATACTTGCGCATGGCTTAGTCTACTAACATGTCTAGGGTAGCACAACTCATACTTACCTGGCACAGGGATATCCATGATCAAGAAGGTGGATTCCTCAGGAAGAGGCCTTACCATTGCACTTCGGTTTGGTTGACGCCTGCGATTATCCCAAATGTGGGTAACTCGGGTGCATAACTTTTGGTAGTGGGGGACTGCGTTCGCGCTATCCCCTAAAAATATAATGGCAAAAATCTACAGATTGTTTTCTGACAGCTATAGCTGTAAACAGTATAGCCGCTTTGTCAACAGGTCAGCTGCGCTGACAAATCAGATTTCAGCCGGTGCAAAATATAACGATATTTTCATGTTCAAACCTATTAAAATTCTATAAACGCTATAAAAAAGGGCTGATACAGTAGTGTTCCTGAAAATTATTTTTCATTAAAGTTCCTTAAGTTCAGATTAAAAACCACATTTTGAATTAATAAAATAAAACAATGGATATGATTAAGACGTTTAACGAGACTATAATATTGATGATTGAGATAATCGATTTTCCCAGGTACTCCTTTAGTAAAATCGTAGCAAACACTACAGCAATAACAAAAAAAGTTAATTGATATTCATGTTATTGTGACAATATTAGAAATAGCTTTTGGACCCCTTTCTACTGATCATTTTGTATTATGGATTCAAATAGGTTGGAAAGTTTTGAAATGGCTAACTTCTGTAGATAGTGTTCAATTGAAGCGAGGCCGTTTTCACAACACTGCTTCTATATTGGTTCTCTATTGGAAGCATGGTTCATAAACAGGCAACAATCAAATTGAAAGTTTACAATATTTACGTAACTATGAACTGAAACTGTTATAATCGACAGTTGAAAAGCAACACAAGAAAACATTAATGACCCTAAACAGCCGACTCACCATGGTTCTAAGGTTATCTGATGTCGACTTTGTGATGAAACAAACACGGATGAGTGTAGACGTTTGTCATTGGTGATTGTTTTGTATTGTCGAAAATTTGACTAAGTTATTATAAGATGTTATTCGATGTTGATTCATGTGTTTATTCCATTGTTACTTTGAAGTTGTTTGTTATATTTTAATTATATTAGAAATATGTAATATTGGCGAATGCCCAAAGTTAAATTTAAACCATCATTTTTTCATTTTAAACTAGTTATTTATTTAATGGATTTCATATTTTAAAATCGTTTCCCCTGTCTATTGTCAACCCGCAAAGATTGTTTTATGTATAAGCGTGTTTTCATCTAGGTATTCAATTAATTCATAGCAAATTATTCAGTTTTTTCAAAGTAAATTTGAAACAATAAGCAAAGTTTAATTTCGAAAAGCGTAAAACTTTGTTTTGACACTGCATTATACTTGCGCATGGCTTAGTCTACTAACATGTCTAGGGTAGCACAACTCATACTTACCTGGCACAAGGATATCCATGATCAAGAAGGTGGATTCCTCAGGAAGAGGCCTTACCATTATACTTCGGTTTGGTTGACGCCTGCGATTATCCCAAATGTGGGTAACTCGGGTGCATAATTTTTGGTAAGGGGGGACTGCGTTCGCGCTATCCCCTAAAAATATAATGACAAAAATCTACAGATTGTTTTCTGACAGCTATAGCTGTAAACAGTATAGCCGCTTTGTCAACAGGTCAGCTGGGCTGACAAATCAGATTTCAGCCGGTGCAAAATATAACGATATTTTCATGTTGAAACCTATTAAAATTCTATATACGCTATAAAAAAGGGCTGATACAGTAGTGTTCCTGAAAATTATTTTTCATTTTTCATTAGAGTTCCTTAAGTTCAGATTAAAAACCACATTTTGAATTAGTAAAATAAAACAATGGATACGATTAGGATGTTAAACGAGACTATAATATTGATGATTGACATAATCGATTTTCCCAGGTACTCCTTTAGTAAAATCGTAGCAAACACTACAGCAATAACAAAAAAAGTTAATTGATATTCATATTATTGTGACAATATTAGAACTAGTTTGCGGATGCCTTTCTCCTGATCATTTTGTATTATGGATTCAAATAGGTTGGAAAGTTTTGAAATAGTTATCTTCCATCGGTAGTGTTCAATTGAAGAGAGGCCGTTTTCACAACACTTCTTCTATAATGGTTCTCTATTGGAAGCATGGTTCATAAACAGGCAGCAATCAAATTGAAAGTTTACAATATTTACGTAACTATGAACTGCAACTGTTATAATCGACAGTTGAAAAGCAACACAAGAAAACATTAATGACCCTAAACAGCCGACTCACCATGGTTCTAAGGTTATCTGATGTCGACTTTGTGATGAAACAAACACGGATGATTGTAGACGTTTGTCATTGGTGATTGTTTTGTATTGTCGAAAATTTGACTAAGTTATTATAAGATGTTTTTCGATGTTGATTCATGTGTTTATTCCATTGTTACTTTGAAGTTGTTTGTTATATTTTGATTATATTAGAAGTATCTACCGTAATATTGGCGAATGCCCAAAGTTAAATTTAAACCGTCATTTTTTCACTTTAAACTAATTATTTATTTAATCTATTTCAAATTTTAAAATCGTTTTCCTGTCTATTGTCAATCTGCAAAGATCGTTTTATGTATAAGCGTGTTTTCATCTAGTTATTCAATTAATTCATAACAAATTATTCAGTTTTTTCAAAGTAAATTTGAAACAATAAGCAAAGTTTAATTTCGAAAAGCGTAAAACTTTGTTTTGACACTGCATTATACTTGCGCATGGCTTAGTCTAGTAACATGTCTAGGGTAGCTCGTCTCATACTTACCTGGCACAGGGATATTCATGATCAAGAAGGTGGATTCCTCAGGAAGAGGCCTTACCATTGCACTTCGGTTTGGTTGACGCCTGCGATTATCCCAAATGTGGGTACCTCCGGTGCACAATTTTTGGTAGTGGGGGACTGCGTTCGCCTTATCCCCTAAAAATATAATGACAAAAATCTACAGATTGTTTTCTGACAGCTATAGCTGTAAACAGTATAGCCGCTTTGTCAACAGGTCAGCTGCGCTGACAAATCAGATTCCAGCCGGTGCAAAATATAACGATATTTTCATGTTGAAACCTATTAAAATTCTTTATACGCTATAAAAAAGGGCTGATACAGTAGTGTTCCTGAAAATTATTTTTCATTTTACATTAAAGTTCTTTAAGTTCAGATTAAAAACCACATTTTGAATTAATAAAATAAAACAATGGATATGATTAAGACGTTTAACGAGACTATAATATTGATGATTGAGATAATCGATCATCCTAGGTACTCCTTTAGTAAAATCGTAACAAACACTACAGCAATAACAAAAAAAGTTAATTGATATTCATGTTATTGTGACAATATTAGAACTAGTTTCTGGACGCCTTTTTACTGATCATTTTGTATTATTGATTCAAATAGGTTGAAAAGTTTTGAAGTGGCTATCTTCTGTAGGTAGTGTTCAATTGAAGAGCGGCAGTTTTCACAACACTTCTTCTATAATGGTTCTCTATTGGAAGCATGGTTCATAAACAGGCAGCAATCAATTTGAAAGTTTACAATATTTACGTAACTATGAACTGCAACTGTTATAATCGACAGTTGAAAAGCAACACAAGAAAACATTAAAACCCTAAACAGCCGACTCATCATGGTTCTAAGGTTATCTGATGTCGACTTTGTGATGAAACAAACACGGATGATTGTAGACGTTTGTCATTGGTGATTGTTTTGTATTGTCGAAAATTTGACTAAGTTATTATAAGATGTTATGCGATGTTGATTCATGTGTTTATTCCATTGTTACTTTGAAGTTGTTTGTTATATTTTAATTATATTAGAAATATCTAATATTGGCGAATGCCCAAAGTTAAATTTAAACCGTCATTTTTTCATTTTAAGCTAGTTATTTATTTAATGGATTTCATATTTTAAAATCGTTTTCCCTGTCTATTGTCAATCCGCAAATATTGTTTTAAGTATAAGCGTGTTTTCATCTAGGTATTCAATTAATTCATAACAAATTAATCAGTTTTTTCAAAGTATATTTGAAACAATAAACAAAGTTTAATTTCGGAAAGCGTAAAAACTTGTTTTGACACTGCATTATACTTGCGCATGGCTTAGTCTACTAACATGTCTAGGGTAGCACAACTCATACTTACCTGGCACAGGAATATCCATGATCAAGAAGGTGGATTCCTCAGGAAGAGGCCTTTCCATTGCACTTCGGTTTGGTTGACGCCTGCGATTATCCCAAATGTGGGTAACTCGGGTGCATAACTTTTGGTAGTGGGGGACTGCGTTCGCGCTATCCCCTAGAAATATAATGACAATAATCTACAGATTGTTTTCTGACAGCTATAGCTGTAAACCAGTATAGCCGCTTTGTCAACAGGTCAGCTGCGCTGACAAATCAGATTTCAGCCGGTGCAAAATATAACGATACTTTCATGTTTAAACCTATTAAAGTTCTATATACGCAATAAAAATGGGCTGATACAGTAGTGTTCCAGAAAATTATTTTTCAATTTTCATTAAAGTTCCTTAAGTTCAGATTAAAAACCACAATTTGAATTAATAAAATAAAACAATGGATATGATTAAAACATTTAACGAGACTATAATATTGATGATTGAGATAATCGATCTTCCTAGGTATTCCTTTAGTAGCAAACACTACAGCAATAACAAAAAAAGTTAATTGATATTCATGTTATTGTGACAATATTACAACTAATTTGTGGACCCCTTTCTACTGATCATTTTGTATTAAGGATTCAAATAGGTTGGAAAGTTTTGAAATAGTTATCTTCCGTCGGTAGTGTTCAATTGAAGAGAGGCCGTTTTCACAACACTTCTATATTGATTCTCTATTGGAAGCATGGTTCATAAACAGGCAGCAATCAAATTGAAAGTTTACAATATTTACGTAACTATGAACTGCAACTGTTATAATCGACAGTTGAAAAGCAACACAAGAAAACATTAATGACCCTAAACAGCCGACTCACCATGGTTCTAAGGTTATCTGATGTCGACTTTGTGATGAAACAAACACGGATGAGTGTAGACGTTTGTCATTGGTGATTGTTTTGTATTGTCGAAACTTTGACTAAGTTATTATAAGATGTTATTCGATGTTGATTCATGTGTTTATTCCATTGTTACTTTGAAGTTGTTTGTTATATTTTAATTATATTAGAAATATGTAATATTGGCGAATGCCCAAAGTTAAATTTAAACCGTCATTTTTTCATTTTAAACTAGTTATTTATTTAATGGATTTCATATTTTAAAATCGTTTCTCCGGTTTATTGTCAATCCACAAATATTGTTTTATGTATAAGCGTGTTTTCACCTAGGTATTCAATTAATTCATAACAAATTATTCAGTTTTTTCAAAGTATATTTGAAACAATAAACAAAGTTTAATTTCGGAAAGCGTAAAACTTTGTTTTGACACTGCATTATACTTGCGCATGGCTTAGTCTACTAACATGTCTAGGGTAGCACAACTCATACTTACCTGGCACAGGGATATCCATGATCAAGAAGGTGGATTCCTCAGGAAGAGGCCTTTCCATTGCACTTCGGTTTGGTTGACGCCTGCGATTATCCCAAATGTGGGTAACTCGGGTGCATAACTTTTGGTAGTGGGGGACTGCGTTCGCGCTATCCCCTAAAAATATAATGACAAGAATCTACAGATTGTTTTCTGACAGCTATAGCTGTAAACAGTATAGCCGCTTTGTCAACAGGTCAGCTGGGCTGACAAATCAGATTTCAGCCGGTGCAAAATATAACGATATCTTCATGTTTAAACCTATTAAAGTTCTATATACGCTATAAAAAAGGGCTGATACAGTAGTGTTCCTGAAAATTATTTTTTAATTTTCATTGAAGTTCTTTAAGTTCAGATTAAAAACCACATTTTGAATTAATAAAATAAAACAATGGATATAATAAAGACGTTTAACGAGACTATAATATTGATGATTGAGATAATCGATTTTCCCAGGTACTCCTTTAGTAAAATCGTAGCAAACACTACAGCAATAGCAAAAAAAGTTAATTGATATTCATATTATTGTGACAATATTAGAACTAGTTTGTGGACGCCTTTCGACTGATCATTTTGTATTAAGGATTCAAATAGGTTGGAAAGTTTTGAAATGGCTAACTTCTGTAGATAGTGTTCAATCGAAGCGAGGCCGTTTTCACAACACTGCTTCCATATTGGTTCTCTATTGGAAGCATGGTTCATAAACAGGCAGCAATCAAATTGAAAGTTTACAATATTTACGTAACTATGAACTGAAACTGTTATAATCGACAGTTGAAAAGCAGCACAAGAAAACATTAATGACCCTAAACAGCCAACTCACCATGGGTCTAAGGTTATCTGATGTCGACTTTGTGATGAAACAAACACGGATGAGTGTAGACGTTTGTCATTGGTGATTGTTTTGTATTGTCGAAACTTTGACTAAGTTATTATAAGATGTTATTCGATGTTGATTCATGTGTTTATTCCATTGTTACTTTGAAGTTGTTTGTTATATTTTAATTATACTAGAAAGATCTAATATTGGCGATTGCCCAAAGTTAAATTTAAACCGTCATTTTTTCATTTTAAACTAGTTATTTATTTAATGGATTTCATATTTTAAAATCGTTTCCCCTGTCTATTGTCAATCCAAAAAGATTGTTTTATGTATAAGCGTGTTTTCATCTAGTTATTCAATTAATTCATAACAAATGACTCAATTTATTTCAAAATATATTTGAAACAATTAACAAAGTTTAATTTCGATTAGCGTAAAAATTTGTTTTGACACTGCATTATACTTGCGCATGGCTTAGTCTACTAACATGTCTAGGGTAGCACAACTCATACTTACCTGGCACAGGGATATCCATGATCAAGAAGGTGGATTCCTCAGGAAGAGGCCTTACCATTGCACTTCGGTTTGGTTGACGCCTGCGATTATCCCAAATGTGGGTAACTCGGGTGCATAACTTTTGGTAGTGGGGGACTGCGTTCGCGCTATCCCCTAAAAATATAATGACAAGAATCTACAGATTGTTTTCTGACAGCTATAGCTGTAAACAGTATAGCCGCTTTGTCAACAGGTCAGCTGGGCTGACAAATCAGATTTCAGCCGGTGCAAGATATAACGATATCTTCATGTTTAAACCTATTAAAGTTCTATATACGCTATAAAAAAAGGGCTGATACAGTAGTGTTCCTGAAAATTATTTTTTAATTTTCATTGAAGTTCTTTAAGTTCAGATTAAAAACCACATTTTGAATTAATAAAATAAAACAATGGATATAATAAAGACGTTTAACGAGACTATAATATTGATGATTGAGATAATCGATTTTCCCAGGTACTCCTTTAGTAAAATCGTAGCAAACACTACAGCAATAGCAAAAAAAGTTAATTGATATTCATATTATTGTGACAATATTAGAACTAGTTTGTGGACGCCTTTCGACTGATCATTTTGTATTAAGGATTCAAATAGGTTGGAAAGTTTTGAAATGGCTAACTTCTGTAGATAGTGTTCAATCGAAGCGAGGCCGTTTTCACAACACTGCTTCCATATTGGTTCTCTATTGGAAGCATGGTTCATAAACAGGCAGCAATCAAATTGAAAGTTTACAATATTTACGTAACTATGAACTGAAACTGTTATAATCGACAGTTGAAAAGCAGCACAAGAAAACATTAATGACCCTAAACAGCCAACTCACCATGGGTCTAAGGTTATCTGATGTCGACTTTGTGATGAAACAAACACGGATGAGTGTAGACGTTTGTCATTGGTGATTGTTTTGTATTGTCGAAACTTTGACTAAGTTATTATAAGATGTTATTCGATGTTGATTCATGTGTTTATTCCATTGTTACTTTGAAGTTGTTTGTTATATTTTAATTATACTAGAAAGATCTAATATTGGCGATTGCCCAAAGTTAAATTTAAACCGTCATTTTTTCATTTTAAACTAGTTATTTATTTAATGGATTTCATATTTTAAAATCGTTTCCCCTGTCTATTGTCAATCCAAAAAGATTGTTTTATGTATAAGCGTGTTTTCATCTAGTTATTCAATTAATTCATAACAAATGACTCAATTTATTTCAAAATATATTTGAAACAATTAACAAAGTTTAATTTCGATTAGCGTAAAAATTTGTTTTGACACTGCATTATACTTGCGCATGGCTTAGTCTACTAACATGTCTAGGGTAGCACAACTCATACTTACCTGGCACAGGGATATCCATGATCAAGAAGGTGGATTCCTCAGGAAGAGGCCTTACCATTGCACTTCGGTTTGGTTGACGCCTGCGATTATCCCAAATGTGGGTAACTCGGGTGCATAACTTTTGGTAGTGGGGGACTGCGTTCGCGCTATCCCCTAAAAATATAATGGCAAAAATCTACAGATTGTTTTCTGACAGCTATAGCTGTAAACAGTATAGCCGCTTTGTCAACAGGTCAGCTGCGCTGACAAATCAGATTTCAGCCGGTGCAAAATATAACGATATTTTCATGTTCAAACCTATTAAAATTCTATAAACGCTATAAAAAAGGGCTGATACAGTAGTGTTCCTGAAAATTATTTTTCATTAAAGTTCCTTAAGTTCAGATTAAAAACCACATTTTGAATTAATAAAATAAAACAATGGATATGATTAAGACGTTTAACGAGACTATAATATTGATGATTGAGATAATCGATTTTCCCAGGTACTCCTTTAGTAAAATCGTAGCAAACACTACAGCAATAACAAAAAAAGTTAATTGATATTCATGTTATTGTGACAATATTAGAAATAGCTTTTGGACCCCTTTCTACTGATCATTTTGTATTATGGATTCAAATAGGTTGGAAAGTTTTGAAATGGCTAACTTCTGTAGATAGTGTTCAATTGAAGCGAGGCCGTTTTCACAACACTGCTTCTATATTGGTTCTCTATTGGAAGCATGGTTCATAAACAGGCAACAATCAAATTGAAAGTTTACAATATTTACGTAACTATGAACTGAAACTGTTATAATCGACAGTTGAAAAGCAACACAAGAAAACATTAATGACCCTAAACAGCCGACTCACCATGGTTCTAAGGTTATCTGATGTCGACTTTGTGATGAAACAAACACGGATGAGTGTAGACGTTTGTCATTGGTGATTGTTTTGTATTGTCGAAAATTTGACTAAGTTATTATAAGATGTTATTCGATGTTGATTCATGTGTTTATTCCATTGTTACTTTGAAGTTGTTTGTTATATTTTAATTATATTAGAAATATGTAATATTGGCGAATGCCCAAAGTTAAATTTAAACCATCATTTTTTCATTTTAAACTAGTTATTTATTTAATGGATTTCATATTTTAAAATCGTTTCCCCTGTCTATTGTCAACCCGCAAAGATTGTTTTATGTATAAGCGTGTTTTCATCTAGGTATTCAATTAATTCATAGCAAATTATTCAGTTTTTTCAAAGTAAATTTGAAACAATAAGCAAAGTTTAATTTCGAAAAGCGTAAAACTTTGTTTTGACACTGCATTATACTTGCGCATGGCTTAGTCTACTAACATGTCTAGGGTAGCACAACTCATACTTACCTGGCACAAGGATATCCATGATCAAGAAGGTGGATTCCTCAGGAAGAGGCCTTACCATTATACTTCGGTTTGGTTGACGCCTGCGATTATCCCAAATGTGGGTAACTCGGGTGCATAATTTTTGGTAAGGGGGGACTGCGTTCGCGCTATCCCCTAAAAATATAATGACAAAAATCTACAGATTGTTTTCTGACAGCTATAGCTGTAAACAGTATAGCCGCTTTGTCAACAGGTCAGCTGGGCTGACAAATCAGATTTCAGCCGGTGCAAAATATAACGATATTTTCATGTTGAAACCTATTAAAATTCTATATACGCTATAAAAAAGGGCTGATACAGTAGTGTTCCTGAAAATTATTTTTCATTTTTCATTAGAGTTCCTTAAGTTCAGATTAAAAACCACATTTTGAATTAGTAAAATAAAACAATGGATACGATTAGGATGTTAAACGAGACTATAATATTGATGATTGACATAATCGATTTTCCCAGGTACTCCTTTAGTAAAATCGTAGCAAACACTACAGCAATAACAAAAAAAGTTAATTGATATTCATATTATTGTGACAATATTAGAACTAGTTTGCGGATGCCTTTCTCCTGATCATTTTGTATTATGGATTCAAATAGGTTGGAAAGTTTTGAAATAGTTATCTTCCATCGGTAGTGTTCAATTGAAGAGAGGCCGTTTTCACAACACTTCTTCTATAATGGTTCTCTATTGGAAGCATGGTTCATAAACAGGCAGCAATCAAATTGAAAGTTTACAATATTTACGTAACTATGAACTGCAACTGTTATAATCGACAGTTGAAAAGCAACACAAGAAAACATTAATGACCCTAAACAGCCGACTCACCATGGTTCTAAGGTTATCTGATGTCGACTTTGTGATGAAACAAACACGGATGATTGTAGACGTTTGTCATTGGTGATTGTTTTGTATTGTCGAAAATTTGACTAAGTTATTATAAGATGTTTTTCGATGTTGATTCATGTGTTTATTCCATTGTTACTTTGAAGTTGTTTGTTATATTTTGATTATATTAGAAGTATCTACCGTAATATTGGCGAATGCCCAAAGTTAAATTTAAACCGTCATTTTTTCACTTTAAACTAATTATTTATTTAATCTATTTCAAATTTTAAAATCGTTTTCCTGTCTATTGTCAATCTGCAAAGATCGTTTTATGTATAAGCGTGTTTTCATCTAGTTATTCAATTAATTCATAACAAATTATTCAGTTTTTTCAAAGTAAATTTGAAACAATAAGCAAAGTTTAATTTCGAAAAGCGTAAAACTTTGTTTTGACACTGCATTATACTTGCGCATGGCTTAGTCTAGTAACATGTCTAGGGTAGCTCGTCTCATACTTACCTGGCACAGGGATATTCATGATCAAGAAGGTGGATTCCTCAGGAAGAGGCCTTACCATTGCACTTCGGTTTGGTTGACGCCTGCGATTATCCCAAATGTGGGTACCTCCGGTGCACAATTTTTGGTAGTGGGGGACTGCGTTCGCCTTATCCCCTAAAAATATAATGACAAAAATCTACAGATTGTTTTCTGACAGCTATAGCTGTAAACAGTATAGCCGCTTTGTCAACAGGTCAGCTGCGCTGACAAATCAGATTCCAGCCGGTGCAAAATATAACGATATTTTCATGTTGAAACCTATTAAAATTCTTTATACGCTATAAAAAAGGGCTGATACAGTAGTGTTCCTGAAAATTATTTTTCATTTTACATTAAAGTTCTTTAAGTTCAGATTAAAAACCACATTTTGAATTAATAAAATAAAACAATGGATATGATTAAGACGTTTAACGAGACTATAATATTGATGATTGAGATAATCGATCATCCTAGGTACTCCTTTAGTAAAATCGTAACAAACACTACAGCAATAACAAAAAAAGTTAATTGATATTCATGTTATTGTGACAATATTAGAACTAGTTTCTGGACGCCTTTTTACTGATCATTTTGTATTATTGATTCAAATAGGTTGAAAAGTTTTGAAGTGGCTATCTTCTGTAGGTAGTGTTCAATTGAAGAGCGGCAGTTTTCACAACACTTCTTCTATAATGGTTCTCTATTGGAAGCATGGTTCATAAACAGGCAGCAATCAATTTGAAAGTTTACAATATTTACGTAACTATGAACTGCAACTGTTATAATCGACAGTTGAAAAGCAACACAAGAAAACATTAAAACCCTAAACAGCCGACTCATCATGGTTCTAAGGTTATCTGATGTCGACTTTGTGATGAAACAAACACGGATGATTGTAGACGTTTGTCATTGGTGATTGTTTTGTATTGTCGAAAATTTGACTAAGTTATTATAAGATGTTATGCGATGTTGATTCATGTGTTTATTCCATTGTTACTTTGAAGTTGTTTGTTATATTTTAATTATATTAGAAATATCTAATATTGGCGAATGCCCAAAGTTAAATTTAAACCGTCATTTTTTCATTTTAAGCTAGTTATTTATTTAATGGATTTCATATTTTAAAATCGTTTTCCCTGTCTATTGTCAATCCGCAAATATTGTTTTAAGTATAAGCGTGTTTTCATCTAGGTATTCAATTAATTCATAACAAATTAATCAGTTTTTTCAAAGTATATTTGAAACAATAAACAAAGTTTAATTTCGGAAAGCGTAAAAACTTGTTTTGACACTGCATTATACTTGCGCATGGCTTAGTCTACTAACATGTCTAGGGTAGCACAACTCATACTTACCTGGCACAGGAATATCCATGATCAAGAAGGTGGATTCCTCAGGAAGAGGCCTTACCATTGCACTTCGGTTTGGTTGACGCCTGCGATTATCCCAAATGTGGGTAACTCGGGTGCATAATTTTTGGTAGTGGGGGACTGCGTTCGCGCTATCCCCTAAAAATATAATGACAAAATCCTACAGATTGTTTTCTGACAGCTATAGCTGTAAACAGTATAGCCGCTTTGTCAACAGGTCAGCTGCGCTGCCAAATCAGAATTCAGCCGGTGCAAAATATAACGATATTTTCATGTTTAAACCTATTAAAATTCTATATACGCTATAAAAAAGGACTGATACAGTAGTGTTCCTGCAAATTATTTTTCATTTTTCATTAAAGTTCCTTAAGTTCAGATTAAAAACCACATTTTGAATTAATAAAATAAAACAATGGATATGATTAAGACGTTTAACGAGACTATAATATTGATGATTGAGATAATCGATCCTCCTAGGTACTCCTTTAGTAGCAAACACTACAGCAATAACAAAAAAAGTTAATTGATATTCATGTTATTGTGACAATATTACAACTAATTTGTGGACGCCTTTCTACTGATCATTTTGTATTAAGGATTCAAATAGGTTGGAAAGTTTTGAAATGGCTAACTTCTGTAGATAGTGTTCAATAGAAGCGAGGCCGTTTTCACAACGCTGCTTCTATATTGGTTCTCTATTGGAAGCATGGTTCATAAACAGGCAGCAATCAAATTGAAAGTTTACAATATTTACGTAACTATGAACTGCAACTGTTATAATCGACAGTTGAAAAGCAGCACAAGAAAACATTAATGACCCTAAACAGCCGACTCACCATGGGTCTAAGGTTATCTGATGTCGACTTTGTGATGAAACAAACACGGATGAGTGTAGACGTTTGTCATTGGTGATTGTTTTGTATTGTCGAAAATTTGACTAAGTTATTATAAGATGTTATTCGATGTTGATTCATGTGTTTATTCCATTGTTACTTTGAAGTTGTTTGTTATATTTTAATTATATTAGAAATATGTAATATTGGCGAATGCCCAAAGTTAAATTTAAACCGTCATTTTTTCATTTTAAACTAGTTATTTATTTAATGGATTTCATATTTTAAAATCGTTTCCCCTGTCTATTGTCAATCCACAAAGATTGTTTTATGTATAAGCGTGTTTTCATCTAGTTATTCAATTAATTCATAACAAATGACTCAATTTATTTCAAAATATCTTTGAAACAATAAACAAAGTTTAATTTCGGAAAGCGTAAAACTTTGTTTTGACACTGCATTATACTTGCGCATGGCTTAGTCTACTAAGATGTCTATGGTAGCACAACTCATACTTACCTGGCACAGGGATATCCATGATCAAGAAGGTGGATTCCTCAGGAAGAGGCCTTACCATTGCACTTCGGTTTGGTTGACGCCTGCGATTATCCCAAATGTGGGTAACTCGGGTGCATAATTTTTGGTAGTGGGGGACTGCGTTCGCGCTATCCCCTAAAAATATAATGGCAAAAATCTACAGATTGATTTCTGACAGCTATAGCTGTAAACAGTATAGCCGCTTTGTCAACAGGTCAGCTGCGCTGACAAATCAGATTTCGGCCGGTGCAAAATGTAACGATATTTTCATGTTTAAACCTATTAAAATTCTATATACGCAATAAAAAAGGGCTGATACAGTATTGTGCCTGAAAATTATTTTTCATTAAAGTTCCTTAAGTTCAGATTAAAAACCACATTTTGAATTAATAAAATAAAACAATGGATATGATTAAGACGTTTAACGAGACTATAATATTGATGATTGAGATAATCGATTTTCCCAGGTACTCCTTTAGTAAAATCGTAGCAAACACTACAGCAATAACAAAAAAGGTTAATTGATATTCATATTATTGTGACAATATTAGAACTAGTTTGTGGACGCCTTTCTACTGATCATGTTGTATTATGGATTCAAATAGGTTGGAAAGTTTTGAAATAGTTATCTTCCGTCGGTAGTGTTCAATTGAAGAGAGGCCGTTTTCACAACACTTCTTCTATATTGGTTCTCTATTGGAAGCATGGTTCATAAACAGGCAGCAATCAAATTGAAAGTTGACAATATTTACAGAACTATGAACGGCAACTGTTATAATCGACAGTTGAAAAGCAACACAAGAAAACATTAATGACCCTAAACAGCCGACTCACCATGGTTCTAAGGTTATCTGATGTCGACTTTGCGATGAAACAAACGCGGATGAGTGTAGACGTTTGTCATTGGTGATTGTTTTGTATTGTCGAAACTTTGACTAAGTTATTATAAGATGTTATTCGATGTTGATTCATGTGTTTATTCCATTGTTACTTTGAAGTTGTT
Organism: Watersipora subatra; assembly: GCF_963576615.1. NCBI lineage: Eukaryota > Metazoa > Bryozoa > Gymnolaemata > Cheilostomatida > Watersiporidae > Watersipora > Watersipora subatra. Next base: position 45,887,021 of record NC_088712.1, on the reverse strand, counting down.
TGTTATATTTTAATTATATTAGAAATATCTAATATTGGCGAATGCCCAAAGTTAAATTTAAACCGTCATTTTTTCATTTTAAACTAGTTATTTATTTAATGGATTTCATATTTTAAAATCGTTTCCCTTGTTTATTGTCAATCTGCAAATATTGTTTTATGTATAAGTGTGTTTTCATCTAGGTATTCAATTAATTCATAACAAATTATTCAGTTTTTTCAAAGTATATTTGAAACAATAAACAAAGTTTAATTTCGGAAAGCGTAAAAATTTGTTTTGACACTGCATTATACTTGCGCATGGCTTAGTCTACTAACATGTCTAGGGTAGCACAACTCATACTTACCTGGCACAAGGATATCCATGATCAAAAAGGTGGATTCCTCAGGAAGAGGCCTTACCATTGCACTTCGGTTTGGTTGACGCCTGCGATTATCCCAAATGTGGGTAACTCGGGTGCATAATTTTTGGTAGTGGGGGACTGCGTTCGCGCTATCCCCTAAAAGTATAATGGCAAAAATCTACAGATTGATTTCTGACAGCTATAGCTGTAAACAGTATAGCCGCCTTGTCAACAGGTCAGCTGCGCTGACAAATCAGATTTCAGCCGGTGCAAAATATAACGATATTTTCATGTTGAAACCTATTAAAATTCTATATACGCAATAAAAAAGGGCTGATACAGTAGTGTGCCTGAAAATTATTTTTCATTAAAGTTCCTTAAGTTCAGATTAAAAACCACATTTTGAATTAATAAAATAAAACAATGGATATGATTAAGACGTTTAACGAGACTATAATATTGATGATTGAGATAATCGATTTTCCCAGGTACTCCTTTAGTAAAATCGTAGCAAACACTACAGCAATAACAAAAAAGGTTAATTGATATTCATATTATTGTGACAATATTAGAACTAGTTTGTAGACGCCTTTCTACTGATCATTTTGTATTGAGGATTCAAAAAGGTTGGAAAGTTTTGAAATGGCTAACTTCTGTAGATAGTGTTCAATTGAAGCGAGGCCGTTTTCACAACACTGCTTCTATATTGGTTCTCTATTGGAAGCATGGTTCATAAACAGGCAGCAATCAAATTGAAAGTTTACAATATTTACGTAACTATGAACTGCAACTGTTATAATCGACAGTTGAAAAGCAGCCCAAGAAAACATTAATGACCCTAAACAGCCGACTCACCATGGGTCTAAGGTTATCTGATGTCGACTTTGTGATGAAACAAACACGGATGAGTGTAGACGTTTGTCATTGGTGATTGTTTTGTATTGTCGAAAATTTGACGAAGTTATTATAAGATGTTATTCGATGTTGATTCATGTGTTTATTCCATTGTTACTTTGAAGTTGTTTGTTATATTTTAATTATATTAGAAATATCTAATATTGGCGAATGCCCAAAGTTAAATTTAAACCGTCATTTTTTCATTTTAAACTAGTTATTTATTTAATGGATTTTATATTTTAAAATCGTTTCCCCTGTCTATTGTCAATCCATAAAGATTGTTTTATGTATAAGCGTGTTTTCATCTAGTTATTCAATTAATTCATAACAAATGACTCAATTTATTTCAAAATATATTTGAAACAATAAACAAAGTTTAATTTCGGAAAGCGTAAAACTTTGTTTTGACACTGCATTATACTTGCGGATGGCTTAGTCTACTAACATGTCTAGGGTAGCACAACTCATACTTACCTGGCACAGGGATATCCATGATCAAGAAGGTGGATTCCTCAGGAAGAGGCCTTACCATTGCACTTCGGTTTGGTTGACGCCTGCGATTATCCCAAATGTGGGTAACTCGGGTGCATAATTTTTGGTAGTGGGGGACTGCGTTCGCGCTATCCCCTAAAAATATAATGGCAAAAATCTACAGATTGTTTTCTGACAGCTATAGCTGTAAACAGTATAGCCGCTTTGTCAACAGGTCAGCTGCGCTGACAAATCAGATTTCGGCCGGTGCAAAATATAACGATATTTTCATGTTTAAACCTATTAAAATTCTATATACGCAATAAAAAAGGGCTGATACAGTAGTGTGCCTGAAAATTATTTTTCATTAAAGTTCCTTAAGTTCAGATTAAAAACCACATTTTGAATTAATAAAATAAAACAATGGATATGATTAAGACGTTTAACGAGACTATAATATTGATGATTGAGATAATCGATCTACCTAGGTACTCCTTTAGTAGCAAACACTACAGCAATAACAAAAAAAGTTAATTGATATTCATGTTATTGTGACAATATTACAACTAATTTGTGGACCCCTTTCTACTGATCATTTTGTATTAAGGATTCAAAAAGGTTGGAAAGTTTTGAAATAGTTATCTTCCGTCGGTAGTGTTCAATTGAAGAGAGGCCGTTTTCACAACACTTCTTATATATTGATTCTCTATTGGAAGCATGGTTCATAAACAGGCAGCAATCAAATTGAAAGTTTACAATATTTACGTAACTGTGAACTGCAACTGTTATAATCGACAGTTGAAAAGCAACACAAGAAAACATTAATGACCCTAAACAGCCGACTCACCATGGTTCTAAGGTTATCTGATGTCGACTTTGTGATGAAACAAACACGGATGAGTGTAGACGTTTGTCATTGGTGATTGTTTTGTATTGTCGAAAATTTGACTAAGTTATTATAAGATGTTATTCGATGTTGATTCATGTGTTTATTCCATTGTTACTTTGAAGTTGTTTGTTATATTTTAATTATATTAGAAATATGTAATATTGGCGAATGCCCAAAGTTAAATTTAAACCGTCATTTTTTCATTTTAAACTAGTTATTTATTTAATGGATTTCATATTTTAAAATCATTTCTCCGGTTTATTGTCAATCCACAAATATTGTTTTATGTATAAGCGTGTTTTCACCTAGGTATTCAATTAATTCATAACAAATTATTCAGTTTTTTCAAAGTATAATTGAAACAATAAACAAAGTTTAATTTCGGAAAGCGTAAAACTTTGTTTTGACACTGCATTATACTTGCGCATGGCTTAGTCTACTAACATGTCTAGGGTAGCACAACTCATACTTACCTGGCACAGGGATATCCATGATCAAGAAGGTGGATTCCTCGGGAAGAGGCCTTACCATTGCACTTCGGTTTGGTTGACGCCTGCGATTATCCCAAATGTGGGTAACTCGGGTGCATAACTTTTGGTAGTGGGGGAATGCGTTCGCGCTATCCCCTAAAAATATAATGACAAGAATCTACAGATTGTTTTCTGACAGCTATAGCTGTAAACAGTATAGCCGCTTTGTCAACAGGTCAGCTGGGCTGACAAATCAGATTTCAGCCGGTGCAAAATATAACGATATCTTCATGTTTAAACCTATTAAAGTTCTATATACGCTATAAAAAAAGGGCTGATACAGTAGTGTTCCTGAAAATTATTTTTTAATTTTCATTGAAGTTCTTTAAGTTCAGATTAAAAACCACATTTTGAATTAATAAAATAAAACAATGGATATAATAAAGACGTTTAACGAGACTATAATATTGATGATTGAGATAATCGATTTTCCCAGGTACTCCTTTAGTAAAATCGTAGCAAACACTACAGCAATAGCAAAAAAAGTTAATTGATATTCATATTATTGTGACAATATTAGAACTAGTTTGTGGACGCCTTTCGACTGATCATTTTGTATTAAGGATTCAAATAGGTTGGAAAGTTTTGAAATGGCTAACTTCTGTAGATAGTGTTCAATCGAAGCGAGGCCGTTTTCACAACACTGCTTCCATATTGGTTCTCTATTGGAAGCATGGTTCATAAACAGGCAGCAATCAAATTGAAAGTTTACAATATTTACGTAACTATGAACTGAAACTGTTATAATCGACAGTTGAAAAGCAGCACAAGAAAACATTAATGACCCTAAACAGCCAACTCACCATGGGTCTAAGGTTATCTGATGTCGACTTTGTGATGAAACAAACACGGATGAGTGTAGACGTTTGTCATTGGTGATTGTTTTGTATTGTCGAAACTTTGACTAAGTTATTATAAGATGTTATTCGATGTTGATTCATGTGTTTATTCCATTGTTACTTTGAAGTTGTTTGTTATATTTTAATTATACTAGAAAGATCTAATATTGGCGATTGCCCAAAGTTAAATTTAAACCGTCATTTTTTCATTTTAAACTAGTTATTTATTTAATGGATTTCATATTTTAAAATCGTTTCCCCTGTCTATTGTCAATCCAAAAAGATTGTTTTATGTATAAGCGTGTTTTCATCTAGTTATTCAATTAATTCATAACAAATGACTCAATTTATTTCAAAATATATTTGAAACAATAAACAAAGTTTAATTTCGGAAAGCGTAAAACTTTGTTTTGACACTTCATTATACTTGCGCATGGCTTAGTCTACTAACATGTCTAGGGTAGCACAACTCATACTTACCTGGCACAAGGATATCCATGATCAAGAAGGTGGATTCCTCAGGAAGAGGCCTTACCATTGCACTTCGGTTTGGTTGACGCCTGCGATTATCCCAAATGTGGGTAACTCGGGTGCATAATTTTTGGTAGTGGGGGACTGCGTTCGCGCTATCCCCTAAAAATATAATGACAAAAATCTACAGATTGATTTCTGACAGCTATAGCTGTAAACAGTATAGCCGCTTTGTCAACAGGTCAGCTGCGCTGACAAATCAGATTTCAGCCGGTGCGAAATATAACGATATTTTCATGTTTAAACCTATTAAAATTCTATATACGCTATAAAAAAGGGCTGATACAGTAGTGTTCCTGAAAATTATTTTTCATTGAAGTTCCTTAAGTTCAGATTAAAAACCACATTTTGAATTAATAAAATAAAACAATGGATATGATTAAGACGTTTAACGAGACTATAATATTGATGATTGAGATAATCGATTTTCCCAGGTACTCCTTTAGTAAAATCGTAGCAAACACTACAGCAATAACAAAAAAGGTTAATTGATATTCATATTATTGTGACAATATTAGAACTAGTTTGTGGACGCCTTTCTACTGATCATTTTGTATTATGGATTCAAATAGGTTGGAAAGTTTTGAAATAGTTATCTTCCGTCGGTAGTGTTCAATTGAAGAGAGGCCGTTTTCACAACACTGCTTCTATAATGGTTATCTATTGGAAGCATGGTTCATAAACAGGCAGCAATCAAATTGAAAGTTTACAATATTTACGTAACTGTGAACTGCAACTGTTATAATCGACAGTTGAAAAGCAACACAAGAAAACATTAATGACCCTAAACAGCCGACTCACCATGGTTCTAAGGTTATCTGATGTCGACTTTGTGAGGAAACAAACATGGATGAGTGTAGACGTTTGTCATTGGTGATTGTTTTGTATTGTCGAAAATTTGACTAAGTTATTATAAGATGTTATTCGATGTTGATTCATGTGTTTATTCCATTGTTACTTTGAAGTTGTTTGTTATATTTTAATTATATTAGAAATATGTAATATTGGCGAATGCCCAAAGTTAAAATTAAACCGTCATTTTTTCATTTTAAGCTAGTTATTTATTTAATGGATTTCATATTTTAAAATCGTTTCCCCGGTTTATTGTCAATCCACAAATATTGTTTTATGTATAAGCGTGTTTTCATCTAGGTATTCAATTAATTCATAACAAGTTATTCAGTTTTTTCAAAGTATTTTTGAAACAATAAACAAAGTTTAATTTCGGAAAACGTAAAAATTTGTTTTGACACTGCATTATACTTGCGCATGGCTTAGTCTACTAACATGTCTAGGGTAGCACAACTCATACTTACCTGGCACAGGGATATCCATGATCAAGAAGGTGGATTCCTCAGGAAGAGGCCTTACCATTGCACTTCGGTTTGGTTGACGCCTGCGATTATCCCAAATGTGGGTAACTCGGGTGCATAATTTTTGGTAGTGGGGGACTGCGTTCGCGCTATCCCCTAAAAATATAATGACAAAAATCTACAGACTGTTTTCTGACAGCTATAGCTATAAAAAGTATAGCCGCTTTGTCAACAGGTCAGCTCCGCTAACAAATAAAATTTCGGCCGGTGTAAAATATAACGATAGTTTCATGTTTAAACCTATTAAAGTTCTATATACGCTATAAAAAAGGGCTGATACAGTAGTGTTCCTGAAAATTATTTTTCATTAAAGTTCCTTAAGTTCAGATTAGAAACCATTTTTTGAATTAATAAAATAAAACAATGGATATGATTAAGATGTTTAACGAGACTATAATATTGATGATTGAGATAATCGATTTTCCCAGGTACTCCTTTAGTAAAATCGTAGCAAACACTACAGCAATAGCAAAAAACGTTAATTGATATTCATATTATTGTGACAATATTAGAACTAGTTTGTGGACGCCTTTCGACTGATCATTTTGTATTATGGATTCAAATAGGTTGGAAAGTTTTGAAATGGCTAACTTCTGTAGATAGTGTTCAATTGAAGCGAGGCCGTTTTCACAACACTGCTTCTATATTGGTTCTCTATTGGAAGCATGGTTCATAAACAGGCAACAATCAAATTGAAAGTTTACAATATTTACGTAACTATGAACTGAAACTGTTATAATCGACAGTTGAAAAGCAACACAAGAAAACATTAATGACCCTGAACAGCCGACTCACCATGGTTCTAAGGTTATCTGATGTCGACTTTGTGATGAAACAAACACGGATGAGTGTAGACGTTTGTCATTGGTGATTGTTTTGTATTGTCGAAAATTTGACTAAGTTATTATAAGATGTTATTCGATGTTGATTCATGTGTTTATTCCATTGTTACTTTGAAGTTGTTTGTTATATTTTAATTATATTAGAAATATGTAATATTGGCGAATGCCCAAAGTTAAATTTAAACCGTCATTTTTTCATTTTAAACTAGTTATTTATTTAATGGATTTCATATTTTAAAATCGTTTCCCCTGTCTATTGTCAACCCGCAAAGATTGTTTTATGTATAAGCGTGTTTTCATCTAGGTATTCAATTAATTCATAGCAAATTATTCAGTTTTTTCAAAGTAAATTTGAAACAATAAGCAAAGTTTAATTTCGAAAAGCGTAAAACTTTGTTTTGACACTGCATTATACTTGCGCATGGCTTAGTCTACTAACATGTCTAGGGTAGCACAACTCATACTTACCTGGCACAGGGATATCCATGATCAAGAAGGTGGATTCCTCAGGAAGAGGCCTTACCATTGCACTTCGGTTTGGTTGACGCCTGCGATTATCCCAAATGTGGGTAACTCGGGTGCATAATTTTTGGTAAGGGGGGACTGCGTTCGCGCTATCCCCTAAAAATATAATGACAAAAATCTACAGATTGTTTTCTGACAGCTATAGCTGTAAACAGTATAGCCGCTTTGTCAACAGGTCAGCTGGGCTGACAAATCAGATTTCAGCCGGTGCAAAATATAACGATATTTTCATGTTTAAACCTATTAAAATTCTATATACGCTATAAAAAAGGGCTGATACAGTAGTGTTCCTGAAAATTATTTTTCATTTTTCATTAGAGTTCCTTAAGTTCAGATTAAAAACCACATTTTGAATTAGTAAAATAAAACAATGGATACGATTAGGATGTTAAACGAGACTATAATATTGATGATTGACATAATCGATTTTCCCAGGTACTCCTTTAGTAAAATCGTAGCAAACACTACAGCAATAACAAAAAAAGTTAATTGATATTCATATTATTGTGACAATATTAGAACTAGTTTGCGGATGCCTTTCTCCTGATCATTTTGTATTATGGATTCAAATAGGTTGGAAAGTTTTGAAATAGTTATCTTCCATCGGTAGTGTTCAATTGAAGAGAGGCCGTTTTCACAACACTTCTTCTATAATGGTTCTCTATTGGAAGCATGGTTCATAAACAGGCAGCAATCAAATTGAAAGTTTACAATATTTACGTAACTATGAACTGCAACTGTTATAATCGACAGTTGAAAAGCAACACAAGAAAACATTAATGACCCTAAACAGCCGACTCACCATGGTTCTAAGGTTATCTGATGTCGACTTTGTGATGAAACAAACACGGATGATTGTAGACGTTTGTCATTGGTGATTGTTTTGTATTGTCGAAAATTTGACTAAGTTATTATAAGATGTTTTTCGATGTTGATTCATGTGTTTATTCCATTGTTACTTTGAAGTTGTTTGTTATATTTTGATTATATTAGAAGTATCTACCGTAATATTGGCGAATGCCCAAAGTTAAATTTAAACCGTCATTTTTTCACTTTAAACTAATTATTTATTTAATCTATTTCATATTTTAAAATCGTTTTCCCTGTCTATTGTCAATCCGCAAATATTGTTTTAAGTATAAGCGTGTTTTCATCTAGGTATTCAATTAATTCATAACAAATTATTCAGTTTTTTCAAAGTATATTTGAAACAATAAACAAAGTTTAATTTCGGAAAGCGTAAAAACTTGTTTTGACACTGCATTATACTTGCGCATGGCTTAGTCTACTAACATGTCTAGGGTAGCACAACTCATACTTACCTGGCACAGGAATATCCATGATCAAGAAGGTGGATTCCTCAGGAAGAGGCCTTACCATTGCACTTCGGTTTGGTTGACGCCTGCGATTATCCCAAATGTGGGTAACTCGGGTGCATAATTTTTGGTAGTGGGGGACTGCGTTCGCGCTATCCCCTAAAAATATAATGACAAAATCCTACAGATTGTTTTCTGACAGCTATAGCTGTAAACAGTATAGCCGCTTTGTCAACAGGTCAGCTGCGCTGCCAAATCAGAATTCAGCCGGTGCAAAATATAACGATATTTTCATGTTTAAACCTATTAAAATTCTATATACGCTATAAAAAAGGACTGATACAGTAGTGTTCCTGCAAATTATTTTTCATTTTTCATTAAAGTTCCTTAAGTTCAGATTAAAAACCACATTTTGAATTAATAAAATAAAACAATGGATATGATTAAGACGTTTAACGAGACTATAATATTGATGATTGAGATAATCGATCCTCCTAGGTACTCCTTTAGTAGCAAACACTACAGCAATAACAAAAAAAGTTAATTGATATTCATGTTATTGTGACAATATTACAACTAATTTGTGGACGCCTTTCTACTGATCATTTTGTATTAAGGATTCAAATAGGTTGGAAAGTTTTGAAATGGCTAACTTCTGTAGATAGTGTTCAATAGAAGCGAGGCCGTTTTCACAACGCTGCTTCTATATTGGTTCTCTATTGGAAGCATGGTTCATAAACAGGCAGCAATCAAATTGAAAGTTTACAATATTTACGTAACTATGAACTGCAACTGTTATAATCGACAGTTGAAAAGCAGCACAAGAAAACATTAATGACCCTAAACAGCCGACTCACCATGGGTCTAAGGTTATCTGATGTCGACTTTGTGATGAAACAAACACGGATGAGTGTAGACGTTTGTCATTGGTGATTGTTTTGTATTGTCGAAACTTTGACTAAGTTATTATAAGATGTTATTCGATGTTGATTCATGTGTTTATTCCATTGTTACTTTGAAGTTGTTTGTTATATTTTAATTATATTAGAAATATGTAATATTGGCGAATGCCCAAAGTTAAATTTAAACCGTCATTTTTTCATTTTAAACTAGTTATTTATTTAATGGATTTCATATTTTAAAATCGTTTCCCCTGTCTATTGTCAATCCACAAAGATTGTTTTATGTATAAGCGTGTTTTCATCTAGTTATTCAATTAATTCATAACAAATGACTCAATTTATTTCAAAATATATTTGAAACAATAAACAAAGTTTAATTTCGGAAAGCGTAAAACTTTGTTTTGACACTGCATTATACTTGCGCATGGCTTAGTCTACTAAGATGTCTATGGTAGCACAACTCATACTTACCTGGCACAGGGATATCCATGATCAAGAAGGTGGATTCCTCAGGAAGAGGCCTTACCATTGCACTTCGGTTTGGTTGACGCCTGCGATTATCCCAAATGTGGGTAACTCGGGTGCATAATTTTTGGTAGTGGGGGACTGCGTTCGCGCTATCCCCTAAAAATATAATGGCAAAAATCTACAGATTGATTTCTGACAGCTATAGCTGTAAACAGTATAGCCGCTTTGTCAACAGGTCAGCTGCGCTGACAAATCAGATTTCGGCCGGTGCAAAATGTAACGATATTTTCATGTTTAAACCTATTAAAATTCTATATACGCAATAAAAAAGGGCTGATACAGTATTGTGCCTGAAAATTATTTTTCATTAAAGTTCCTTAAGTTCAGATTAAAAACCACATTTTGAATTAATAAAATAAAACAATGGATATGATTAAGACGTTTAACGAGACTATAATATTGATGATTGAGATAATCGATCTACCTAGGTACTCCTTTAGTAGCAAACACTACAGCAATAACAAAAAAAGTTAATTGATATTCATGTTATTGTGACAATATTACAACTAATTTGTGGACCCCTTTCTACTGATCATTTTGTATTAAGGATTCAAAAAGGTTGGAAAGTTTTGAAATAGTTATCTTCCGTCGGTAGTGTTCAATTGAAGAGAGGCCGTTTTCACAACACTTCTTATATATTGATTCTCTATTGGAAGCATGGTTCATAAACAGGCAGCAATCAAATTGAAAGTTTACAATATTTACGTAACTGTGAACTGCAACTGTTATAATCGACAGTTGAAAAGCAACACAAGAAAACATTAATGACCCTAAACAGCCGACTCACCATGGTTCTAAGGTTATCTGATGTCGACTTTGTGATGAAACAAACACGGATGAGTGTAGACGTTTGTCATTGGTGATTGTTTTGTATTGTCGAAACTTTGACTAAGTTATTATAAGATGTTATTCGATGTTGATTCATGTGTTTATTCCATTGTTACTTTGAAGTTGTTTGTTATATTTTAATTATATTAGAAATATGTAATATTGGCGAATGCCCAAAGTTAAATTTAAACCGTCATTTTTTCATTTTAAACTAGTTATTTATTTAATGGATTTCATATTTTAAAATCATTTCTCCGGTTTATTGTCAATCCACAAATATTGTTTTATGTATAAGCGTGTTTTCACCTAGGTATTCAATTAATTCATAACAAATTATTCAGTTTTTTCAAAGTATAATTGAAACAATAAACAAAGTTTAATTTCGGAAAGCGTAAAACTTTGTTTTGACACTGCATTATACTTGCGCATGGCTTAGTCTACTAACATGTCTAGGGTAGCACAACTCATACTTACCTGGCACAGGGATATCCATGATCAAAAAGGTGGATTCCTCAGGAAGAGGCCTTACCATTGCACTTCGGTTTGGTTGACGCCTGCGATTATCCCAAATGTGGGTAACTCGGGTGCATAACTTTTGGTAGTGGGGGACTGCGTTCGCGCTATCCCCTAAAAATATAATGACAAGAATCTACAGATTGTTTTCTGACAGCTATAGCTGTAAACAGTATAGCCGCTTTGTCAACAGGTCAGCTGGGCTGACAAATCAGATTTCAGCCGGTGCAAAATATAACGATATCTTCATGTTTAAACCTATTAAAGTTCTATATACGCTATAAAAAAAGGGCTGATACAGTAGTGTTCCTGAAAATTATTTTTTAATTTTCATTGAAGTTCTTTAAGTTCAGATTAAAAACCACATTTTGAATTAATAAAATAAAACAATGGATATAATAAAGACGTTTAACGAGACTATAATATTGATGATTGAGATAATCGATTTTCCCAGGTACTCCTTTAGTAAAATCGTAGCAAACACTACAGCAATAGCAAAAAAAGTTAATTGATATTCATATTATTGTGACAATATTAGAACTAGTTTGTGGACGCCTTTCGACTGATCATTTTGTATTAAGGATTCAAATAGGTTGGAAAGTTTTGAAATGGCTAACTTCTGTAGATAGTGTTCAATCGAAGCGAGGCCGTTTTCACAACACTGCTTCCATATTGGTTCTCTATTGGAAGCATGGTTCATAAACAGGCAGCAATCAAATTGAAAGTTTACAATATTTACGTAACTATGAACTGAAACTGTTATAATCGACAGTTGAAAAGCAGCACAAGAAAACATTAATGACCCTAAACAGCCAACTCACCATGGGTCTAAGGTTATCTGATGTCGACTTTGTGATGAAACAAACACGGATGAGTGTAGACGTTTGTCATTGGTGATTGTTTTGTATTGTCGAAAACTTGACGAAGTTATTATAAGATGTTATTCGATGTTGATTCATGTGTTTATTCCATTGTTACTTTGAAGTTGTTTGTTATATTTTAATTATATTAGAAATATCTAATATTGGCGAATGCCCAAAGTTAAATTTAAACCGTCATTTTTTCATTTTAAACTAGTTATTTATTTAATGGATTTTATATTTTAAAATCGTTTCCCCTGTCTATTGTCAATCCATAAAGATTGTTTTATGTATAAGCGTGTTTTCATCTAGTTATTCAATTAATTCATAACAAATGACTCAATTTATTTCAAAATATATTTGAAACAATAAACAAAGTTTAATTTCGGAAAGCGTAAAACTTTGTTTTGACACTGCATTATACTTGCGGATGGCTTAGTCTACTAACATGTCTAGGGTAGCACAACTCATACTTACCTGGCACAGGGATATCCATGATCAAGAAGGTGGATTCCTCAGGAAGAGGCCTTACCATTGCACTTCGGTTTGGTTGACGCCTGCGATTATCCCAAATGTGGGTAACTCGGGTGCATAATTTTTGGTAGTGGGGGACTGCGTTCGCGCTATCCCCTAAAAATATAATGGCAAAAATCTACAGATTGATTTCTGACAGCTATAGCTGTAAACAGTATAGCCGCTTTGTCAACAGGTCAGCTGCGCTGACAAATCAGATTTCGGCCGGTGCAAAATATAACGATATTTTCATGTTTAAACCTATTAAAATTCTATATACGCAATAAAAAAGGGCTGATACAGTAGTGTGCCTGAAAATTATTTGTCATGAAAGTTCCTTAAGTTCAGATTAAAAACCACATTTTGAATTAATAAAATAAAACAATGGATATGATTAAGACGTTTAACGAGACTATAATATTGATGATTGAGATAATCGATCTTCCTAGGTACTCCTTTAGTAGCAAACACTACAGCAATAACAAAAAAAGTTAATTGATATTCATGTTATTGTGACAATATTACAACTAATTTGTGGACCCCTTTCTACTGATCATTTTGTATTAAGGATTCAAAAAGGTTGGAAAGTTTTGAAATAGTTATCTTCCGTCGGTAGTGTTCAATTGAAGAGAGGCCGTTTTCACAACACTTCTTATATATTGATTCTCTATTGGAAGCATGGTTCATAAACAGGCAGCAATCAAATTGAAAGTTTACAATATTTACGTAACTGTGAACTGCAACTGTTATAATCGACAGTTGAAAAGCAACACAAGAAAACATTAATGACCCTAAACAGCCGACTCACCATGGTTCTAAGGTTATCTGATGTCGACTTTGTGATGAAACAAACACGGATGAGTGTAGACGTTTGTCATTGGTGATTGTTTTGTATTGTCGAAACTTTGACTAAGTTATTATAAGATGTTATTCGATGTTGATTCATGTGTTTATTCCATTGTTACTTTGAAGTTGTTTGTTATATTTTAATTATATTAGAAATATGTAATATTGGCGAATGCCCAAAGTTAAATTTAAACCGTCATTTTTTCATTTTAAACTAGTTATTTATTTAATGGATTTCATATTTTAAAATCATTTCTCCGGTTTATTGTCAATCCACAAATATTGTTTTATGTATAAGCGTGTTTTCACCTAGGTATTCAATTAATTCATAACAAATTATTCAGTTTTTTCAAAGTATAATTGAAACAATAAACAAAGTTTAATTTCGGAAAGCGTAAAACTTTGTTTTGACACTGCATTATACTTGCGCATGGCTTAGTCTACTAACATGTCTAGGGTAGCACAACTCATACTTACCTGGCACAGGGATATCCATGATCAAGAAGGTGGATTCCTCGGGAAGAGGCCTTACCATTGCACTTCGGTTTGGTTGACGCCTGCGATTATCCCAAATGTGGGTAACTCGGGTGCATAACTTTTGGTAGTGGGGGAATGCGTTCGCGCTATCCCCTAAAAATATAATGACAAGAATCTACAGATTGTTTTCTGACAGCTATAGCTGTAAACAGTATAGCCGCTTTGTCAACAGGTCAGCTGGGCTGACAAATCAGATTTCAGCCGGTGCAAAATATAACGATATCTTCATGTTTAAACCTATTAAAGTTCTATATACGCTATAAAAAAAGGGCTGATACAGTAGTGTTCCTGAAAATTATTTTTTAATTTTCATTGAAGTTCTTTAAGTTCAGATTAAAAACCACATTTTGAATTAATAAAATAAAACAATGGATATAATAAAGACGTTTAACGAGACTATAATATTGATGATTGAGATAATCGATTTTCCCAGGTACTCCTTTAGTAAAATCGTAGCAAACACTACAGCAATAGCAAAAAAAGTTAATTGATATTCATATTATTGTGACAATATTAGAACTAGTTTGTGGACGCCTTTCGACTGATCATTTTGTATTAAGGATTCAAATAGGTTGGAAAGTTTTGAAATGGCTAACTTCTGTAGATAGTGTTCAATCGAAGCGAGGCCGTTTTCACAACACTGCTTCCATATTGGTTCTCTATTGGAAGCATGGTTCATAAACAGGCAGCAATCAAATTGAAAGTTTACAATATTTACGTAACTATGAACTGAAACTGTTATAATCGACAGTTGAAAAGCAGCACAAGAAAACATTAATGACCCTAAACAGCCAACTCACCATGGGTCTAAGGTTATCTGATGTCGACTTTGTGATGAAACAAACACGGATGAGTGTAGACGTTTGTCATTGGTGATTGTTTTGTATTGTCGAAAATTTGACGAAGTTATTATAAGATGTTATTCGATGTTGATTCATGTGTTTATTCCATTGTTACTTTGAAGTTGTTTGTTATATTTTAATTATATTAGAAATATCTAATATTGGCGAATGCCCAAAGTTAAATTTAAACCGTCATTTTTTCATTTTAAACTAGTTATTTATTTAATGGATTTTATATTTTAAAATCGTTTCCCCTGTCTATTGTCAATCCATAAAGATTGTTTTATGTATAAGCGTGTTTTCATCTAGTTATTCAATTAATTCATAACAAATGACTCAATTTATTTCAAAATATATTTGAAACAATAAACAAAGTTTAATTTCGGAAAGCGTAAAACTTTGTTTTGACACTGCATTATACTTGCGGATGGCTTAGTCTACTAACATGTCTAGGGTAGCACAACTCATACTTACCTGGCACAGGGATATCCATGATCAAGAAGGTGGATTCCTCAGGAAGAGGCCTTACCATTGCACTTCGGTTTGGTTGACGCCTGCGATTATCCCAAATGTGGGTAACTCGGGTGCATAATTTTTGGTAGTGGGGGACTGCGTTCGCGCTATCCCCTAAAAATATAATGGCAAAAATCTACAGATTGATTTCTGACAGCTATAGCTGTAAACAGTATAGCCGCTTTGTCAACAGGTCAGCTGCGCTGACAAATCAGATTTCGGCCGGTGCAAAATATAACGATATTTTCATGTTTAAACCTATTAAAATTCTATATACGCAATAAAAAAGGGCTGATACAGTAGTGTGCCTGAAAATTATTTGTCATTAAAGTTCCTTAAGTTCAGATTAAAAACCACATTTTGAATTAATAAAATAAAACAATGGATATGATTAAGACGTTTAACGAGACTATAATATTGATGATTGAGATAATCGATCTTCCTAGGTACTCCTTTAGTAGCAAACACTACAGCAATAACAAAAAAAGTTAATTGATATTCATGTTATTGTGACAATATTACAACTAATTTGTGGACCCCTTTCTACTGATCATTTTGTATTAAGGATTCAAAAAGGTTGGAAAGTTTTGAAATAGTTATCTTCCGTCGGTAGTGTTCAATTGAAGAGAGGCCGTTTTCACAACACTTCTTATATATTGATTCTCTATTGGAAGCATGGTTCATAAACAGGCAGCAATCAAATTGAAAGTTTACAATATTTACGTATTTGTGAACTGCAACTGTTATAATCGACAGTTGAAAAGCAACACAAGAAAACATTAATGACCCTAAACAGCCGACTCACCATGGTTCTAAGGTTATCTGATGTCGACTTTGTGATGAAACAAACACGGATGAGTGTAGACGTTTGTCATTGGTGATTGTTTTGTATTGTCGAAACTTTGACTAAGTTATTATAAGATGTTATTCGATGTTGATTCATGTGTTTATTCCATTGTTACTTTGAAGTTGTTTGTTATATTTTAATTATATTAGAAATATCTAATATTGGCGAATGCCCAAAGTTAAATTTAAACCGTCATTTTTTCATTTTAAACTAGTTATTTATTTAATGGATTTCATATTTTAAAATCGTTTCCCCGGTTTATTGTCAATCCACAAATATTGTTTTATGTATAAGCGTGTTTTCATCTAGGTATTCAATTAATTCATAACAAATTATTCAGTTTTTTCAAAGTATATTTGAAACAATAAACAAAGTTTAATTTCGGAAAGCGTAAAACTTTGTTTTGACACTGCATTATACTTGCGCATGGCTTAGTCTACTAACATGTCTAGGGTAGCACAACTCATACTTACCTGGCACAGGGATATCCATGATCAAGAAGGTGGATTCCTCAGGAAGAGGCCTTACCATTGCACTTCGGTTTGGTTGACGCCTGCGATTATCCCAAATGTGGGTAACTCGGGTGCATAACTTTTGGTAGTGGGGGACTGCGTTCGCGCTATCCCCTAAAAATATAATGACAAAAATCTACAGATTGTTTTCTGACAGCTATAGCTGTAAACAGTATAGCCGCTTTGTCAACAGGTCAGCTGGGCTGACAAATCAGATTTCAGCCGGTGCAAAATATAACGATATCTTCATGTTTAAACCTATTAAAGTTCTATATACGCTATAAAAAAGGGCTGATACAGTAGTGTTCCTGAAAATTATTTTTTAATTTTCATTAAAGTTGCTTAAGTTCAGATTAAAAACCACATTTTGAATTAATAAAATAAAACAATGGATATGATTAAGACGTTTAACGAGACTATAATATTGATGATTGAGATAATCGATTTTCCCAGGTACTCCTTTAGTAAAATCGTAGCAAACACTACAGCAATAGAAAAAAAAGTTAATTGATATTCATATTATTGTGACAATATTAGAACTAGTTTGTGGACGCCTTCCGACTGATCATTTTGTATTATGGATTCAAATAGGTTGGAAAGTTTTGAAATGGCTAACTTCTGTAGATAGTGTTCAATAGAAGCGAGGCCGTTTTCACAACACTGCTTCTATATTGGTTCTCTATTGGAAGCATGGTTCATAAACAGGCAGCAATCAAATTGAAAGTTTACAATATTTACGTAACTATGAACTGCAACTGTTATAATCGACAGTTGAAAAGCAACACAAGAAAACATTAATGACCCTAAACAGCCGACTCACCATGGGTCTAAGGTTATCTGATGTCGACTTTGTGATGAAACAAACACGGATGAGTGTAGACGTTTGTCATTGGTGATTGTTTTGTATTGTCGAAACTTTGACTAAGTTATTATAAGAAGTTATTCGATGTTGATTCATGTGTTTATTCCATTGTTACTTTGAAGTTGTTTGTTATATTTTAATTATATTAGAAATATCTAATATTGGCGAATGCCCAAAGTTAAATTTAAACCGTCATTTTTTCACTTTAAACTAGTTATTTATTTAATGGATTTCATATTTTAAAATCGTTTCCCCTGTCTATTGTCAATCCACAAAGATTGTTTTATGTATAAGCGTGTTTTCATCTAGTTATTCAATTAATTCATAACAAATGACTCAATTTATTTCAAAATATATTTGAAACAATAAACAAAGTTTAATTTCGGAAAGCGTAAAACTTTGTTTTGACACTGCATTATACTTGCGCATGGCTTAGTCTACTAACATGTCTAGGGTAGCACAACTCATACTTACCTGGCACAAGGATATCCATGATCAAGAAGGTGGGTTCCTCAGGAAGAGGCCTTACCATTGCACTTCGGTTTGGTTGACGCCTGCGATTATCCCAAATGTGGGTAACTCGGGTGCATAATTTTTGGTAGTGGGGGACTGCGTTCGCGCTATCCCCTAAAAGTATAATGGCAAAAATCTACAGATTGTTTTCTGACAGCTATAGCTGTAAACAGTATAGCCGCTTTGTCAACAGGTCAGCTGCGCTGACAAATCAGATTTCGGCCAGTGCAAAATGTAACGATATTTTCATGTTTAAACCTATTAAAATTCTATAAACTCAATAAAAAAGGGCTGATACAGTATTGTGCCTGAAAATTATTTTTCATTAAAGTTCCTTAAGTTCAGATTAAAAACCACATTTTGAATTAATAAAATAAAACAATGGATATGATTAAGACGTTTAACGAGACTATAATAATGATGATTGAGATAATCGATTTTCCCAGGTACTCCTTTAGTAAAATCGTAGCAAACACTACAGCAATAACAAAAAAGGTTAATTGATATTCATATTATTGTGACAATATTAGAACTAGTTTGTGGACGCCTTTCTACTGATCATGTTGTATTATGGATTCAAATAGGTTGGAAAGTTTTGAAATAGTTATCTTCCGTCGGTAGTGTTCAATTGAAGAGAGGCCGTTTTCACAACACTTCTTCTATATTGATTCTCTATTGGAAGCATGGTTCATAAACAGGCAGCAATCAAATTGAAAGTTTACAATATTTACATAACTGTGAACTGCAACTGTTATAATCGACAGTTGAAAAGCAACACAAGAAAACATTAATGACCCTAAACAGCCGACTCACCATGGTTCTAAGGTTATCTGATGTCGACTTTGTGAGGAAACAAACATGGATGAGTGTAGACGTTTGTCATTGGTGATTGTTTTGTATTGTCGAAAATTTGACTAAGTTATTATAAGATGTTATTCAATGATGATTCATGTGTTTATTCCATTGTTACTTTGAAGTTGTTTGTTATATTTTAATTATATTAGAAATATGTAATATTGGCGAATGCCCAAAGTTAAATTTAAACCGTCATTTTTTCATTTTAAACTAGTTATTTATTTAATGGATTTCATATTTTAAAATCGTTTCCTCTGTCTATTGTCAATCTGCAAAGATTGTTTTAAGTATAAGCGTGCTTTCATCTAGTTATTCAATTAATTCATAACAAATTATTCAGTTTTTTCAAAGTATAATTGAAACAATAAGCAAAGTTTAATTTCGATTAGCGTAAAAATTTGTTTTGACACTGCATTATACTTGCGCATGGCTTAGTCTACTAACATGTCTAGGGTAGCACAACGCATACTTACCTGGCACAAGGATATCCACGATCAAGAAGGTGGATTCCTCAGGAAGAGGCCTTACCATTGCACTTCGGTTTGGTTGACGCCTGCGATTATCCCAAATGTGGGTAACTCGGGTGCATAATTTTTGGTAGTGGGGGACTGCGTTCGCGCTATCCCCTAAAAATATAATGGCAAAAATCTACAGATTGTTTTCTGACAGCTATAGCTGTAAACAGTATAGCCGCTTTGTCAACAGGTCAGCTGGGCTGACAAATCAGATTTCAGCCGGTGCAAAATATAACGATATCTTCATGTTTAAACCTATTAAAGTTCTATATACGCTATAAAAAAGGGCTGATACAGTAGTGTTCCTGAAAATTATTTTTTAATTTTCATTAAAGTTGCTTAAGTTCAGATTAAAAACCACATTTTGAATTAATAAAATAAAACAATGGATATGATTAAGACGTTTAACGAGACTATAATATTGATGATTGCGATAATCGATTTTCCCAGGTACTCCTTTAGTAAAATCGTAGCAAACACTACAGCAATAGAAAAAAAAGTTAATTGATATTCATATTATTGTGACAATATTAGAACTAGTTTGTGGACGCCTTCCGACTGATCATTTTGTATTATGGATTCAAATAGGTTGGAAAGTTTTGAAATGGCTAACTTCTGTAGATAGTGTTCAATAGAAGCGAGGCCGTTTTCACAACACTGCTTCTATATTGGTTCTCTATTGGAAGCATGGTTCATAAACAGGCAGCAATCAAATTGAAAGTTTACAATATTTACGTAACTATGAACTGCAACTGTTATAATCGACAGTTGAAAAGCAACACAAGAAAACATTAATGACCCTAAACAGCCGACTCACCATGGGTCTAAGGTTATCTGATGTCGACTTTGTGATGAAACAAACACGGATGAGTGTAGACGTTTGTCATTGGTGATTGTTTTGTATTGTCGAAACTTTGACTAAGTTATTATAAGATGTTATTCGATGTTGATTCATGTGTTTATTCCATTGTTACTTTGAAGTTGTTTGTTATATTTTAACTATATTAGAAATATCTAATATTGGCGAATGCCCAAAGTTAAATTTAAACCGTCATTTTTTCACTTTAAACTAGTTATTTATTTAATGGATTTCATATTTTAAAATCGTTTCCCCTGTCTATTGTCAATCCAAAAAGATTGTTTTATGTATAAGCGTGTTTTCATCTAGTTATTCAATTAATTCATAACAAATGACTCAATTTATTTCAAAATATATTTGAAACAATAAACAAAGTTTAATTTCGGAAAGCGTAAAACTTTGTTTTGACACTGCATTATACTTGCGCATGGCTTAGTCTACTAACATGTCTAGGGTAGAACAACTCATACTTACCTGGCACAAGGATATCCATGATCAAGAAGGTGGATTCCTCAGGAAGAGGCCTTACCATTGCACTTCGGTTTGGTTGACGCCTGCGATTATCCCAAATGTGGGTAACTCGGGTGCATAATTTTTGGTAGTGGGGGACTGCGTTCGCGCTATCCCCTAAAAATATAATGGCAAAAATCTACAGATTGTTTTCTGACAGCTATAGCTGTAAACAGTATAGCCGCTTTGTCAACAGGTCAGCTGTGCTGACAAATCAGATTTCGGCCAGTGCAAAATGTAACGATATTTTCATGTTTAAACCTATTAAAATTCTATAAACTCAATAAAAAAGGGCTGATACAGTATTGTGCCTGAAAATTATTTTTCATTAAAGTTCCTTAAGTTCAGATTAAAAACCACATTTTGAATTAATAAAATAAAACAATGGATATGATTAAGACGTTTAACGAGACTATAATATTGATGATTGAGATAATCGATTTTCCCAGGTACTCCTTTAGTAAAATCGTAGCAAACACTACAGCAATAACAAAAAAGGTTAATTGATATTCATATTATTGTGACAATATTAGAACTAGTTTGTGGACGCCTTTCTACTGATCATGTTGTATTATGGATTCAAATAGGTTGGAAAGTTTTGAAATAGTTATCTTCCGTCGGTAGTGTTCAATTGAAGCGAGGCCGTTTTCACAACACTTCTTCTATATTGGTTCTCTATTGGAAGCATGGTTCATAAACAGGCAGCAATCAATTTGAAAGTTGACAATATTTACAGAACTATGAACCGCAACTGTTATAATCGACAGTTGAAAAGCAACACAAGAAAACATTAATGACCCTAAACAGCTGACTCACCATGGTTCTAAGGTTATCTGATGTCGACTTTGTGATGAAACAAACACGAATGAGTGTAGACGTTTGTCATTGGTGATTGTTTTGTATTGTCGAAAATTTGACTAAGTTATTATAAGATGTTATTCGATGTTGATTCATGTGTTTATTCCATTGTTACTTTGAAGTTGTTTGTTATATTTTAATTATATTAGAAATATGTAATATTGGCGAATGCCCAAAGTTAAATTTAAACCGTCATTTTTTCATTTTAAACTAGTTATTTATTTAATGGATTTCATATTTTAAAATCGTTTCCCCTGTCTATTGTCAATCCACAAAGATTGTTTTATGTATAAGCGTGTTTTCATCTAGTTATTCAATTAATTCATAACAAATGACTCAGTTTTTTCAAAATATATTTGAAACAATAAACAAAGTTTAATTTCGGAAAGCGTAAAACTTTGTTTTGACACTGCATTATACTTGCGCATGGCTTAGTCTACTAACATGTCTAGGGTAGCACAACTCATACTTACCTGGCACAGGGATATCCATGATCAAGAAGGTGGATTCCTCAGGAAGAGGCCTTACCATTGCACTTCGGTTTGGTTGACGCCTGCGATTATCCCAAATGTGGGTAACTCGGGTGCATAATTTTTGGTAGTGGGGGACTGCGTTCGTGCTATCCCCTAAAAATGTAATGGCAAAAATCTACAGATTGTTTTCTGACAGCTATAGCTGTAAACGCTATAGCCGCTTTGTCAACAGGTCAGCTGCGCTGACAAATCAGATTTCAGCCGGTGCAAAATATAACGATATTTTCATGTTGAAACCTATTAAAATTCTATATACGCAATAAAAAAGGGCTGATACAGTAGTGTGCCTGAAAATTATTTTTCATTAAAGTTCCTTAAGTTCAGATTAAAAACCACATTTTGAATTAATAAAATAAAACAATGGATATGATTAAGACGTTTAACGAGACTATAATATTGATGATTGAGATAATCGATTTTCCCAGGTACTCCTTTAGTAAAATCGTAGCAAACACTACAGCAATAACAAAAAAGGTTAATTGATATTCATATTATTGTGACAATATTAGAACTAGTTTGTGGACGCCTTTCTACTGATCATTTTGTATTATGGATTCAAATAGGTTGGAAAGTTTTGAAATAGTTATCTTCCGTCGGTAGTGTTCAATTGAAGAGAGGCCGTTTTCACAACACTGCTTCTATAATGGTTATCTATTGGAAGCATGGTTCATAAACAGGCAGCAATCAAATTGAAAGTTTACAATATTTACGTAACTATGAACTGAAACTGTTATAATCGACAGTTGAAAAGCAACACAAGAAAACATTAATGACCCTAAACAGCCGACTCACCATGGTTCTAAGGTTATCTGATGTCGACTTTGTGAGGAAACAAACATGGATGAGTGTAGACGTTTGTCATTGGTGATTGTTTTGTATTGTCGAAAATTTGACTAAGTTATTATAAGATGTTATTCGATGTTGATTCATGTGTTTATTCCATTGTTACTTTGAAGTTGTTTGTTATATTTTAATTATATTAGAAATATGTAATATTGGCGAATGCCCAAAGTTAAATTTAAACCGTCATTTTTTCATTTTAAACTAGTTATTTATTTAATGGATTTCATATTTTAAAATCGTTTCCTCTGTCTATTGTCAATCTGCAAAGATTGTTTTAAGTATAAGCTTGCTATCATCTAGGTATTCAATTAATTCATAACAAATTATTCAGTTTTTTCAAAGTATAATTGAAACAATAAGCAAAGTTTAATTTCGATTAGCGTAAAAATTTGTTTTGACACTGCATTATACTTGCGCATGGCTTAGTCTACTAACATGTCTAGGGTAGCACAACTCATACTTACCTGGCACAGAGATATCCATGATCAAGAAGGTGGATTCCTCAGGAAGAGGCCTTACCATTGCACTTCGGTTTGGTTGACGCCTGCGATTATCCCAAATGTGGGTAACTCGGGTGCATAATTTTTGGTAGTGGGGGACTGCGTTCGCGCTATCCCCTAAAAATATAATGGCAAAAATCTACAGATTGATTTCTGACAGCTATAGCTGTAAACAGTATAGCCGCTTTGTCAACAGGTCAGCTGCGCTGACAAATCAGATTTCAGCCGGTGCAAAATATAACGATATTTTCATGTTTAAACCTATTAAAGTTCTATAAACGCTATAAAAAAGGGCTGATACAGTAGTGTTCCTGAAAATTATTTTTCATTTTTCATTAAAGTTCCTTAAGTTCAGATTAGAAACCACATTTTGAATTAATAAAATAAAACAATGGATATGATTAAGACGTTTAACGAGACTATAATATTGACGATTGAGATAATCGATTTTCCCAGGTACTCCTTGAGCAAAATCGTAGCAAACACTACCGCAATAACAAAAAAAGTTAATTGATATTCATATTATTGTGACACTATTAGAACTAGTTTGTGGACGCCTTTCGACTGATCATTTTGTATTAAGGATTCAAATAGGTTGGAAAGTTTTGAAATGGCTAACTTCTGTAGATAGTGTTCAATTGAAGCGAGGCCGTTTTCACAACACTGCTTCTATATTGGTTCTCTATTGGAAGCATGGTTCATAAACAGGCAGCAATCAAATTGAAAGTTTACAATATTTACGTAACTATGAACTGCAACTGTTATAATCGACAGTTGAAAAGTAATACAAGAAAACATTTATGACCCTAAACAGCCGACTCACCATGGTTCTAAGGTTATCTGATGTCGACTTTGTGATGAAACAAACACGGATGAGTGTAGACGTTTGTCATTGGTGATTGTTTTGTATTGTCGAAAATTTGACTAAGTTATTATAAGATGTTATTCGATGTTAATTCATGTGTTTATTCCATTGTTACTTTGAAGTTGTTTGTTATATTTTAATTATATTAGAAATATCTAATATTGGCGAATGCCCAAAGTTAAATTTAAACCGTTATTTTTTCATTTTAAACTAGTTATTTATTTAATGGATTTCATATTTTAAAATCGTTTCACCTGTCTATTGTCAATCCACAAAGATTGTTTTATGTATAAGCGTGTTTTCATCTAGTTATTCAATTAATTCATAACAAATGACTCAGTTTTTTCAAAATATATTTGAAACAATAAACAAAGTTTAATTTCGGAAAGCGTAAAACTTTGTTTTGACACTGCATTATACTTGCGCATGGCTTAGTCTACTAACATGTCTAGGGTAGCACAACTCATACTTACCTGGCACAGGGATATCCATGATCAAGAAGGTGGATTCCTCAGGAAGAGGCCTTACCATTGCACTTCGGTTTGGTTGACGCCTGCGATTATCCCAAATGTGGGTAACTCGGGTGCATAATTTTTGGTAGTGGGGGACTGCGTTCGTGCTATCCCCTAAAAATGTAATGGCAAAAATCTCCAGATTGTTTTCTGACAGCTATAGCTGTAAACGGTATAGCCGCTTTGTCAACAGGTCAGCTGCGCTGACAAATCAGATTTCAGCCGGTGCAAAATATAACGATATTTTCATGTTTAAACCTATTAAAATTCTATATACGCTATAAAAAAGGGCTGATACAATAGTGTTCCTGAAAATTATTTTTCATTTTTCATTAAAATTCCTTAATTTCAGATAAAAAACCACATTTTGAATTAACAAAATAAAACAATGGATATGATTAAGATGTTTAACGAGACTATAATATTGATGATTGAGATAATCGATTTTCCCAGGTACTCCTTTAGTAGCAAACACTACAGCAATAACAAAAAAGGTTAATTGATATTCATATTATTGTGACAATATTAGAACTAGTTTGTGGACGCCTTTCTACTGATCATTTTGTATTATGGATTCAAATAGGTTGGAAAATTTTGAAATAGTTATCTTCCGTCGGTAGTGTTCAATTGAAGAGAGGCCGTTTTCACAACACTGCTTCTATAATGGTTATCTATTGGAAGCATGGTTCATAAACAGGCAGCAATCAAATTGAAAGTTTACAATATTTACGTAACTATGAACTGCAACTGTTATAATCGACAGTTGAAAAGCAGCACAAGAAAACATTAATGACCCTAAACAGCCGACTCACCATGGGTCTAAGGTTATCTGATGTCGACTTTGTGATGAAACAAACACGGATGAGTGTAGACGTTTGTCATTGGTGATTGTTTTGTATTGTCGAAGCTTTGACTAAGTTATTATAAGATGTTATTCGATGTTGATTCATGTGTTTATTCCATTGTTACTTTGAAGTTGTTTGTTATATTTTAATTATATTAGAAATATGTAATATTGGCGAATGCCCAAAGTTAAATTTAAACCGTCATTTTTTCATTTTAAACTAGTTATTTATTTAATGGATTTCATATTTTAAAATCGTTTCCCCTGTCTATTGTCAATCCACAAAGATTGTTTTATGTATAAGCGTGTTTTCATCTAGTTATTCAATTAATTCATAACAAATGACTCAATTTATTTCAAAATATATTTGAAACAATAAACAAAGTTTAATTTCGGAAAGCGTAAAACTTTGTTTTGACACTGCATTATACTTGCGCATGGCTTAGTCTACTAACATGTCTAGGGTAGCACAACTCATACTTACCTGGCACAGGGATATCCATGATCAAGAAGGTGGATTCCTCAGGAAGAGGCCTTACCATTGCACTTCGGTTTGGTTGACGCCTGCGATTATCCCAAATGTGGGTAACTCGGGTGCATAATTTTTGGTAGTGGGGGACTGCGTTCGCGCTATCCCCTAAAAATATAATGGCAAAAATCTACAGATTGATTTCTGACAGCTATAGCTGTAAACAGTATAGCCGCTTTGTCAACAGGTCAGCTGCGCTGACAAATCAGATTTCGGCCGGTGCAAAATATAACGATATTTTCATGTTTAAACCAATTAAAGTTCTATAAACGCTATAAAAATGGGCTGATACAGTAGTGTTCCTGAAAATTATTTTTCATTAAAGTTCCTTAAGTTCAGATTAAAAACCACATTTTGAATTAATAAAATAAAACAATGGATATGATTAAGACGTTTAACGAGACTATAATATTGATGATTGAGATAATCGATTTTCCCAGGTACTCCTTTAGTAAAATCGTAGCAAACACTACAGCAATAACAAAAAAGGTTAATTGATATTCATATTATTGTGACAATATTAGAACTAGTTTGTGGACGCCTTTCTACTGATCATTTTGTATTATGGATTCAAATAGGTTGGAAAGTTTTGAAATAGTTATCTTCCGTCGGTAGTGTTCAATTGAAGAGAGGCCGTTTTCACAACACTGCTTCTATAATGGTTATCTATTGGAAGCATGGTTCATAAACAGGCAGCAATCAAATTGAAAGTTTACAATATTTACGTAACTATGAACTGCAACTGTTATAATCGACAGTTGAAAAGCAACACAAGAAAACATTAATGACCCTAAACAGCCGACTCACCATGGTTCTAAGGTTATCTGATGTCGACTTTGTGAGGAAACAAACATGGATGAGTGTAGACGTTTGTCATTGGTGATTGTTTTGTATTGTCGAAAATTTGACTAAGTTATTATAAGATGTTATTCGATGTTGATTCATATGTTTATTCCATTGTTACTTTGAAGTTGTTTGTTATATTTTAATTATATTAGAAATATGTAATATTGGCGAATGCCCAAAGTTAAATTTAAACCGTCATTTTTTCATTTTAAACTAGTTATTTATTTAATGGATTTCATATTTTAAAATCGTTTTCCCGGTTTATTGTCAATCCACAAATATTGTTTTATGTATAAGCGTGTTTTCATCTAGGTATTCAATTAATTCATAACAAATTATTCAGTTTTTTCAAAGTATATTTGAAACAATAAACAAAGTTTAATTTCGGAAAGCGTAAAAATTTGTTTTGACACTGCATTATACTTGCGCATGGCTTAGTCTACTAACATGTCTAGGGTAGCACAACTCATACTTACCTGGCACAGGGATATCCATGATCAAGAAGGTGGATTCCTCAGGAAGAGGCCTTACCATTGCACTTCGGTTTGGTTGACGCCTGCGATTATCCCAAATGTGGGTAACTCGGGTGCATAACTTTTGGTAGTGGGGGACTGCATTCGCGCTATCCCCTAAAAATATAATGACAAAAATCTACAGATTGTTTTCTGACAGCTATAGCTGTAAACAGTATAGCCGCTTTGTCAACAGGTCCGCTGGGCTGACAAATCAGATTTCAGCCGGTGCAAAATATAACGATATCTTCATGTTTAAACCTATTAAAGTTCTATATACGCTATAAAAAAGGGCTGATACAGTAGTGTTCCTGCAAATTATTTTTTAATTTTCATTAAAGTTCTCTAAGTTCAGATTAAAAACCACATTTTGAATTAATAAAATAAAACAATGGATATAATTAAAACGTTTAACGAGACTATAATATTGATGATTGAGATAATCGATTTTCCCAGGTACTCCTTTAGTAGCAAACACTACAGCAATAACAAAAAAAGTTAATTGATATTCATGTTATTGTGACAATATTACAACTAATTTGTGGACGCCTTTCTACTGATCATTTTGTATTAAGGATTCAAATAGGTTGGAAAGTTTTGAAATAGTTATCTTCTGTCGGTAGTGTTCAATTGAAGAGAGGCCGTTTTCACAACACTTCTTTTATATTGGTTATCTATTGGAAGCATGGTTCATAAACAGGCAGCAATCAAATTGAAAGTTTACAATATTTACGTAACTATGAACTGCAACTGTTATAATCGACAGTTGAAAAGCAACACAAGAAAACATTAATGACCCTAAACAGCCGACTCACCATGGTTCTAAGGTTATCTGATGTCGACTTTGTGATGAAACAAACACGGATGAGTGTAGACGTTTGTCATTGGTGATTGTTTTGTATTGTCGAAACTTTGACTAAGTTATTATAAGATGTTATTCGATGTTGATTCATGTGTTTATTCCATTGTTACTTTGAAGTTGTTTGTTATATTTTAATTATATTAGAAATATCTAATATTGGCGAATGCCCAAAGTTAAATTTAAACCGTCATTTTTTCATTTTAAACTAGTTATTTATTTAATGGATTTCATATTTTAAAATCGTTTCCCCTGTTTATTGTCAATCCGCAAATATTTTTTTATGTATAAGCGTGTTTTCATCTAGTTATTCAATTAATTCATAACAAATGACTCAGTTTTTTCAAAATATATTTGAAACAATAAACAAAGTTTAATTTCGGAAAGCGTAAAACTTTGTTTTGACACTGCATTATACTTGCGCATGGCTTAGTCTACTAACATGTCTAGGGTAGCACAACTCATACTTACCTGGCACAGGGATATCCATGATCAAGAAGGTGGATTCCTCAGGAAGAGGTCTTACCATTGCACTTCGGTTTGGTTGACGCCTGCGATTATCCCAAATGTGGGTAACTCGGGTGCATAACTTTTGGTAGTGGGGGACTGCGTTCGCGCTATCCCCTAAAAATATAATGACAAAAATCTACAGATTGTTTTCTGACAGCTATAGCTGTAAACAGTATAGCCGCTTTGTCAACAGGTCAGCTGGGCTGACAAATCAGATTTCAGCCGGTGCAAAATATAACGATATCTTCATGTTTAAACCTATTAAAGTTCTATATACGCTATAAAAAAGGGCTGATACAGTAGTGTTCCTGAAAAGTATTTTTTAATTTTCATTGAAGTTCTTTAAGTTCAGATTAAAAACCACATTTTGAATTAATAAAATAAAACAATGGATATAATTAAGACGTTTAACGAGACTATAATATTGATGATTGAGATAATCGATTTTCCCAGGTACTCCTTTAGTAAAATCGTAGCAAACACTACAGCAATAACAAAAAAAGTTAATTGATATTCATATTATTGTGACAATATTAGAACTAGTTTGTGGACGCATTTCGACTGATCATTTTGTATTAAGGATTCATATAGGTTGGAAAGTTTTGAAATGGCTAACTTCTGTAGATAGTGTTCAATTGAAGCGAGGCCGTTTTCACAACACTGCTTCTATATTGGTTCTCTATTGGAAGCATGGTTCATAAACAGGCAGCAATCAAATTGAAAGTTTATAATATTTACGTAACTATGAACTGCAACTGTTATAATCGACAGTTGAAAAGCAACACAAGAAAACATTAATGACCCTAAACAGCCGACTCACCATGGTTCTAAGGTTATCTGATGTCGACTTTGTGATGAAACAAACATGGATGAGTGTAGACGTTTGTCATTGGTGATTGTTTTGTATTGTCGAAAATTTGACTAAGTTATTATAAGATGTTATTCGATGTTGATTCATGTGTTTATTCCATTGTTACTTTGAAGTTGTTTGTTATATTTTAATTATATTAGAAATATGTAATATTGGCGAATGCCCAAAGTTAAATTTAAACCGTCATTTTTTCATTTTAAGCTAGTTATTTATTTAATGGATTTCATATTTTAAAATCGTTTCCCCTGTCTATTGTCAATCCACAAAGATTGTTTTATGTATAAGCGTGTTTTCATCTAGTTATTCAATTAATTCATAACAAATGACTCAGTTTTTTCAAAATATATTTGAAACAATAAACAAAGTTTAATTTCGATTAGCGTAAAACTTTGTTTTGACACTGCATTATACTTGCGCATGGCTTAGTCTACTAACATGTCTAGGGTAGCACAACTCATACTTACCTGGCACAGTGATATTCATGATCAAGAAGGTGGATTCCTCAGGAAGAGGCTTTACCATTGCACTTCGGTTTGGTTGACGCCTGCGATTATCCCAAATGTGGGTAACTCGGGTGCATAATTTTTGGTAATGGGGGACTGCGTTCGCGCTATCCCCTAAAAATGTAACGGCAAAAATCTACAGATTGATTTCTGACAGCTATAGCTGTAAACGGTATAGCCGCTTTGTCAACAGGTCAGCTGCGCTGACAAATCAGATTTCAGCCGGTGCAAAATATAACGATATTTTCATGTTTAAACCTATTAAAATTCTATAAACGCTAGAAAAAGGGCTGATACAGTAGTGTTCCTGAAAATTATTTTTCATTAAAGTTCCTTAAGTTCAGATTAAAAACCACATTTTGAATTAATAAAATAAAACAATGGATATAATTAAGACGTTTAACGAGACTATAATATTGATGATTGAGATAATCGATTTTCCCAGGTACTCCTTTAGTAAAATCGTAGCAAACACTACAGCAATAACAAAAAAAGTTAATTGATATTCATATTATTGTGACAATATTAGAACTAGTATGTGGACGCCTTTCGACTGATCATTTTGTATTAAGGATTCAAATAGGTTGGAAAGTTTTGAAATGGCTAACTTCTGTAGATAGTGTTCAATTGAAGAGAGGCCGTTTTCACAACACTTCTTCTATATTGGTTCTCCATTGGAAGCATGGTTTATAAACAGGCAGCAATCAAATTGAAAGTTTACAATATTTACGTAACTATGAACTGCAACTGTTATAATCGACAGTAGAAAAGCAACACAAGAAAACATTAATGACCCTAAACAGCCAACTCACCATGGGTCTAAGGTTATCTGATGTCGACTTTGTGATGAAACAAACACGGATGAGTGTAGACGTTTGTCATTGGTGATTGTTTTGTATTGTCGAAAGTTTGACTAAGTTATTATAAGATGTTATTCGATGTTGATTCATGTGTTTATTCCATTGTTACTTTGAAGTTGTTTGTTTTATTTTGATTATATTAGAAATATGTAATATTGGCGAATGCCCAAAGTTAAACTTAAACCGTCATTTTTTCACTTTAAACTAGTTATTTATTTAATCTATTTCAAATTTTAAAATCGTTTTCCTGTCTATTGTCAATCCGCAAAGATCGTTTTATGTATAAGCGTGTGTTCATCTAGTTATTCAATTAATTCATAACAAATGATTCAGTTTTTTCAAAGTAAATTTGAAACAATAAGCAAAGTTTAATTTCGATTAGCGTAAAACTTTGTTTTGACACTGCATTATACTTGCGCATGGCTTAGTCTACTAACATGTCTAGGGTAGCACAACTCATACTTACCTGGCACAGGGATATTCATGATCAAGAAGGTGGATTCCTCAGGAAGAGGCTTTACCATTGCACTTCGGTTTGGTTGACGCCTGCGATTATCCCAAATGTGGGTAACTCGGGTGCATAATTTTTGGTAAGGGGGGACTGCGTTCGCGCTATCCCCTAAAAATATAATGACAAAAATCTACAGACTGTTTTCTGGCAGCTATAGCTGTAAACAGTATAGCCGCTTTGTCAACAGGTCAGCTGCGCTGCCAAATCAGAATTCGGCCGGTGCAAAATATAACGATATTTTCATGTTGAAACCTATTAAAATTCTATATACGCTATAAAAAGGGCTGATACAGTAGTGTTCCTGGAAATTATTTTTCATTTTTCATTAAAGTTCCTTAAGTTCAGATTAAAAACCACATTTTGAATTAATAAAATAAAACAATGGATATGATTAAGACGTTTAACGAGACTATAATATTAATGATTGAGATAATCGATATTCCTAGGTACTCCTTTAGTAGCAAACACTACAGCAATAACAAAAAAAGTTAATTGATATTCATGTTATTGTGACAATATTACAACTAATTTGTGGACGCCTTTTTACTGATCATTTTGTATTAAGGATTCAAATAGGTTGGAAAGTTTTGAAATAATTATGTTCCGTCGGTAGTGTTCAATTGAAGAGAGGCCGTTTTCACAACACTTCTTCTATATTGGTTCTCTATTGGAAGCATGGTTTATAAACAGGCAGCAATCAAATTGAAAGTTTACAATATTTACGTAACTATGAACTGCAACTGTTATAATCGACAGTTGAAAAGCAACACAAGAAAACATTAATGACCCTAAACAGCCAACTCACCATGAGTCTAAGGTTATCTTATGTCGACTTTGTGATGAAACAAACACGGATGAGTGTAGATGTTTGTCATTGGTGATTGTTTTGTATTGTCGAAAGTTTGACTAAGTTATTATAAGATGTTATTCGATGTTGATTCATGTGTTTATTCCATTGTTACTTTGAAGTTGTTTGTTATATTTTAATTATATTAGAAATATGTAATATTGGCGAATGCCCAAAGTTAAAATTAAACCGTCATTTTTTCATTTTAAACTAGTTATTTATTTAATGGATTTCATATTTTAAAATCGTTTCTCCGGTTTATTGTCAATCCACAATAATTGTTTTATGTATAAGCGTGTTTTCATCTAGGTATTCAATTAATTCATAACAAATGATTCAGTTTTTTCAAAGTATATTTGAAACAATAAACAAAATTTAATTTCGGAAAGCGTAAAAATTTGTTTTGACACTGCATTATACTTGCGCATGGCTTAGTCTACTAACATGTCTAGGGTAGCACAACTCATACTTACCTGGCACAGGGATATCCATGATCAAGAAGGTGGATTCCTCAGGAAGAGGCCTTACCATTGCACTTCGGTTTGGTTGACGCCTGCGATTATCCCAAATGTGGGTAACTCGGGTGCATAATTTTTGGTAGTGGGGGACTGCGTTCGCGCTATCCCCTAAAAATATAATGACAAAAATCTACAGATTGTTTTCTGACAGCTATAGCTGTAAACAGTATAGCCGCTTTGTCAACAGGTCAGCTGGGCTGACAAATCAGATTTCGGCCGGTGCAAAATATAACGATATCTTCATGTTTAAACCTATTAAAGTTCTATATACGCTATAAAAAGGGCTGATACAGTAGTGTTCCTGAAAATTATTTTTTAATTTTCATTAAAGTTCTTTAAGTTCAGATTAAAAACCACATTTTGAATTAATAAAATAAAACAATGGATATAATTAAGACGTTTAACGAGACTATAATATTGATGATTGAGATAATCGATTTTCCCAGGTACTCCTTTAGTAAAATCGTAGCAAACACTACAGCAATAACAAAAAAAGTTAATTGATATTCATATTATTGTGGCAATATTAGAACTAGTATGTGGACGCTTTTCGACTGATCATTTTGTATTAAGGATTCATATAGGTTGGAAAGTTTTGAAATGGCTAACTTCTGTAGATAGTGTTCAATTGAAGCGAGGCCGTTTTCACAACACTTCTTCTATATTGGTTCTCTATTGGAAGCATGGTTTATAAACAGGCAGCAATCAAATTGAAAGTTTACAATATTTACTTAACTATGAACTGCAACTGTTATAATTGACAGTTGAAAAGCAACACAAGAAAACATTAATGACCCTAAACAGCCAACTCACCATGGGTCTAAGGTTATCTGATGTCGACTTTGTGATGAAACAAACACGGATGGGTGTAGACGTTTGTCATTGGTAATTGTTTTGTATTGTCGAAAGTTTGACTAAGTTATTATAAGATGTTATTCGATGTTGATTCATGTGTTTATTCTATTGTTACTTTGAAGTTGTTTGTTATATTTTAATTATATTAGAAATATGTAATATTGGCGAATGCCCAAAGTTAAATTTAAACCGTCATTTTTTATTTTAAACTAGTTATTTATTTAATGGATTTCATATTTTAGAATCGTTTCCCCTGTCTATTGTCAATCCACAAAGATTGTATTATGTATAAGCGTGTTTTCATCTAGTTATTCAATTAATTCATAACAAATTATTCAGTTTTTTCAAAATATATTTGAAACAATAAACAAAGTTTAATTTCGGAAAGCGTAAAACTTTGTTTTGACACTGCATTATACTTGCGCATGGCTTAGTCTACTAACATGTCTAGGGTAGCACAACTCATACTTACCTGGCACAGGGATATCCATGATCAAGAAGGTGGATTCCTCAGGAAGAGGCCTTACCATTGCACATCGGTTTGGTTGACGCCTGCGATTATCCCAAATGTGGGTAACTCGGGTGCATAATTTTTGGTAGTGGGGGACTGCGTTCGCGCTATCCCCTAAAAATATAATGGCAAAAATCAACAGATTGAATTCTGACAGCTATAGCTGTAAACAGTATAGCCGCTTTGTCAACAGGTCAGCTGCGCTGACAAATCAGATTTCAGCCGGTGCAAAATATAACGATATTTTCATGTTTAAACCTATTAAAGTTCTATATACGCTATAAAAAAGGGCTGATACAGTAGTGCGCCTAAAAGTTATTTTTCATTAAAGTTCCTTAAGTTCAGATTAAAAACCACATTTTGAATTAATAAAATAAAACAATGGATATGATTAAGACGTTTAACGAGACTATAATATTGATGATTGAGATAATCGATTTTCCCAGGTACTCCTTTAGTAAAATCGTAGCAAACACTACAGCAATAACAAAAAAGGTTAATTGATATTCATATTATTGTGACAATATTAGAAATAGCTTTTGGACCCCTTTCTACTGATCATTTTGTACTAATGATTCCTATAGGTTGGAAAGTTTTGAAATGGCTAGCTTCTATAGGTAGTGTTCAATTGAAGCGAGGCTGTTTTCACAACACTGCTTCTATATTGGTTATCTATTGGAAGCATGGTTCATAAACAGGCAGCAATCAAATTGAAAGTTTACAATATTTACAGAACTATGAACTGCAACTGTTATAATCGACAGTTGAAAAGCAACACAAGAAAACATTAATGACCCTAAACAGCCGACTCACCATGGTTCTAAAGTTATCTGATGTCAACTTTGTGATGAAACAAACACGGATGAGTGTAGAAGTTTGTCATTGGTGATTGTTTTGTATTGTCGAAAATTTGACTAAGTTATTATAGGATGTTATTCGATGTTGATTCATGTGTTTATTCCATTGTTACTTTGACGTTGTTTGTTATATTTTGATTATATTAGAAGTATCTACCGTAATATTGGCGAATGCCCAAAGTTAAATTTAAACCGTCATTTTTTCATTTTAAGCTAGTTATTTATTTAATGGATTTCATATTTTAAAATCGTTTCCCCTGTCTATTGTCAATCTGCAAAAATTGTTTTAAGTATAAGCGTGCTTTCATCTAGTTATTCAATTAATTCATAACAACTTATTCAGTTTTTTCAAAGTATAATTGAAACAATACGCAAAGTTTAATTTCGATTAGCGTAAAAATTTGTTTTGACACTGCATTATACTTGCGCATGGCTTAGTCTACTAACATGTCTAGGGTAGCACAACTCATACTTACCTGGCACAGGGATATCCATGATCAAGAAGGTGGATTCCTCAGGAAGAGGCCTTACCATTGCACTTCGGTTTGGTTGACGCCTGCGATTATCCCAAATGTGGGTAACTCGGGTGCATAATTTTTGGTAGTGGGGGACTGCGTTCGCGCTATCCCCTAAAAACATAATGACAAAAATCTACAGATTGTTTTCTGACAGCTATAGCTGTAAACAGTATAGCCGCTTTGTCAACAGGTCAGCTGCGCTAACAAATCAGATTTCGGCCGGTGCAAAATATAACGATATTTTCATGTTTAAACCTATTAAAATTCTATATACGCTATAAAAAAGGGCTGATACAGTAGTGTTCCTGAAAATTATTTTTCATTAAAGTTCCTTAAGTTCAGATTAAAAACCACATTTTGAATTAATAAAATAAAACAATGGATATGATTAAGACGTTTAACGAGACTATAATATGGATGATTGAGATAATCGATTTTCCCAGGAACTCCTTTAGTAAAACCGTAGCAAACACTACAGCAATAACAAAAAAAGTTAATTGATATTCATGTTATTGTGACAATATTAGAAATAGCTTTTGGACCCCTTTCTACTGATCATTTTGTACTAATGATTCATATAGGTTGAAAAGTTTTGAAATGGCTAGCTTCTATAGGTAGTGTTCAATTGAAGAGAGGCCGTTTTCACAACACTGCTTCTATATTGGTTCTCTATTGGAAGCATGGTTCATAAACAGGCAGCAATCAAATTGAAAGTTGACAATATTTACAGAACTACGAACTGCAACTGTTATAATCGACAGTTGAAAAGCAACACAAGAAAACATTAATGACCCTAAACAGCCGACTCACCATGGTTCTAAGGTTATCTGATGTCGACTTTGTGATGAAACAAACACGGATGAGTGTAGACGTTTGTCATTGGTGATTGTTTTGTATTGTCGAAAATTTGACTAAGTTATTATAAGATGTTATTCGATGTTGATTCATGTGTTTATTCCATTGTTACTTTGAAGTTGTTTGTTATATTTTAATTATATTAGAAATATGTAATATTGGCGAATGCCCAAAGTTAAATTTAAACCGTCATTTTTTCATTTTAAACTAGTTATTTATTTAATGGATTTCATATTTTAAAATCGTTTCCCCTGTTTATTGTCAATCCACAAATATTGTTTTATGTATAAGCGTGTTTTCATCTAGGTATTCAATTAATTCATAACAAATGACTCAATTTATTTCAAAGTATAATTGAAACAATAAACAAAGTTTAATTTCGGAAAGTGTAAAACTTTGTTTTGACACTGCATTATACTTGCGCATGGCTTAGTCTACTAACATGTCTAGGGTAGCACAACTCATACTTACCTGGCACAGGGATATCCATGATCAAGAAGGTGGATTCCTCAGGAAGAGGCCTTACCATTGCACATCGGTTTGGTTGACGCCTGCGATTATCCCAAATGTGGGTAACTCGGGTGCATAATTTTTGGTAGTGGGGGACTGCGTTCGCGCTATCCCCTAAAAATATAATGACAAGAATCTACAGACTGTTTTCTGACAGCTATAGCTATAAACAGTATAGCCGCTTTGTCAACAGGTCTGCTGCGCTAACAAATCAAATTTCGGCCGGTGTAAAATATAACGATAGTTTCATGTTTAAACCTATTAAAATTCTATATACGCTATAAAAAAGGGCTGATACAGTAGTGTTCCTGAAAATTATTTTTCATTTTTCATTAAAGTTCCTTAAGTTCAGATTAAAAACCACATTTTGAATTAGTAAAATAAAACAATGGATATGATTAAGATGTTTAACGAGACTATAATATTGATGATTGAGATAATCGATTTTCCCAGGTACTCCTTTAGTAAAATCGTAGCAAACACTACAGCAATAACAAAAACTTTAATTGATATTCATATTATTGGGACAATATTAGAACTTCTTTGTGGACGCCTTTATACTGATCATTTTGTATTATGGATTCAAATAGGTTGGAAAGTTTTGAAATAGTGGTCTTCCGTAGGTAGTGTTCAATATAAGAGAGGCCTTTTTCACAACACTTCTTCTATAATGGTTCTCTATTGGAAGCATGGTTCATAAACAGGCAGCAATCAAATTGAAAGTTTACAATATTTACGTAACTATGAACTGCAACTGTTATAATCGACAGTTGAAAAGTAATACAAGAAAACATTTATGACCCTAAACAGCCGACTCACCATGGTTCTAAGGTTATCTGATGTCGACTTTGTGATGAAACAAACATGGATGAGTGTAGACGTTTGTCATGGGTGATTGTTTTGTATTGTCGAAACTTTGACTAAGTTATTATAAGATGTTATTCGATGTTGATTCATGTGTTTATTCCATTGTTACTTTAAGTTGTTTGTTATATTTTAATTATATTAGAAATATGTAATATTGGCGAATGCCCAAAGTTAAAGTTAAACCGTCATTTTTTCATTTTAAGCTAGTTATTTATTTAATGGATTTCATATTTTAAAATCGTTTCCCCTGTCTATTGTCAATCTGCAAAAATTGTTTTAAGTATAAGCGTGCTTTCATCTAGTTATTCAATTAATTCATAACAAATTATTCAGTTTTTTCAAAGTATATTTGAAACAATAAACAAAGTTTAATTTCGGAAAACGTAAAAACTTGTTTTGACACTGCATTATACTTGCGCATGGCTTAGTCTACTAACATGTCTAGGGTAGCACAACTCATACTTACCTGGCACAGGGATATCCATGATCAAGAAGGTGGATTCCTCAGGAAGAGGCCTTACCATTGCACTTCGGTTTGGTTGACGCCTGCGATTATCCCAAATGTGGGTAACTCGGGTGCATAATTTTTGGTAGTGGGGGACTGCGTTCGCGCTATCCCCTAAAAATATAATGACAAAAATCTACAGATTGTTTTCTGACAGCTATAGCTGTAAACAGTATAGCCGC
Source organism: Watersipora subatra (assembly GCF_963576615.1). Classification (NCBI taxonomy): domain Eukaryota; kingdom Metazoa; phylum Bryozoa; class Gymnolaemata; order Cheilostomatida; family Watersiporidae; genus Watersipora; species Watersipora subatra. The sequence continues at coordinate 45,848,129 of NC_088712.1, read as the reverse complement.
TTTGTCAACAGGTCAGCTGAGCTGACAACTCAAGTTTCGGCCGGTGCAAAATATAACGATATTTTCATGTTTAAACCTATTAAACTTCTTTAAACGCTATAAAAAAGGGCTGATACAGTAGTGTTCCTGAAAATTATTTTTCATTGAAGTTCCTTAAGTTCAGATTAAAAACCACATTTTGAATTAATAAAATAAAACAATGGATATGATTAAGACGTTTAACGAGACTATAATATTGATGATTGAGATAATCGATTTTCCCAGGTATTCCTTTAGTAAAATCGCAGCAAACACTACAGCAATAACAAAAAAAGTTATTTGATATTCATATTATTGTGACAATATTAGAACTAGTTTGTGGACGCCTTTCTACTGATCATTTTGTATTATGGATTCAAATAGGTTGGAAAGTTTTGAAATGGCTAACTTCTGTAGATAGTGTCCAATTGAAGCGAGGCCGTTTTCACAACACTTCTTCTATATTGGTTCTCTATTGGAAGCATGGTTCATAAACAGGCAGCAATCAAATTGAAAGTTTACAATATTTACGTAACTATGAACTGCAACTGTTATAATCGACAGTTGAAAAGCAACACAAGAAAACATTAATGACCCTAAACAGCCGACTCACCATGGTTCTAAGGTTATCTGATGTCGACTTTGTGATGAAACAAACACGGATGAGTGTAGACGTTTGTCATTGGTGATTGTTTTGTATTGTCGAAAATTTGACTAAGTTATTATAAGATGTTATTCGATGTTGATTCATGTGTTTATTCCATTGTTACTTTGAAGTTGTTTGTTATATTTTAATTATATTAGAAATATGTAATATTGGCGAATGCCCAAAGTTAAGCTTAAACCGTCATTTTTTCATTTTAAGCTAGTTATTTATTTAATGGATTTCATATTTTAAAATCGTTTCCCCTGTCTATTGTCAATCCGCAAATATTGTTTTAAGTATAAGCGTGCTTTCATCTAGTTATTCAATTAATTCATAACAAATTATTCAGTTTTTTCAAAGTATAATTGAAACAATAAGCAAAGTTTAATTTCGATTAACGTAAAAATTTGGTTTTGACACTGCATTATACTTGCGCATGGCTTAGTCTACTAACATGTCTAGGGTAGCACAACTCATACTTACCTGGCACAGGGATATCCATGATCAAGAAAGTGGAACCCTCAGGAAGAGGCCTTACCATTGCACTTCGGTTTGGTTGACGCCTGCGATTATCCCAAATGTGGGTAACTCGGGTGCATAATTTTTGGTAGTGGGGGACTGCGTTCGCGCTATCCCCTAAAAATATAATGACAAAAATCTACAGATAGTTTTCTGACAGCTATAGCTGTAAACAGTATAGCCGCTTTGTCAACAGGTCAGCTGCGCTGACAAATCAGATTTCGGCCGGTGCTAAATATAACGATATTTTCATGCTTAAACCTATTAAAGTTCTATATACGCTATAAAAAAGGGCTGATACAGTAGTGTTCCTGAAAATTATTTTTCATTAAAGTTCCTTAAGTTCAGATTAAAAACCACATTTTGAATTAATAAAATAAAACAATGGATATGATTAAGACGTTTAACGAGACTATAATATTGATGATTGAGATAATCGATTTTCCCAGGTATTCCTTTAGTAAAATCGTAGCAAAATCTACAGCAATAACAAAAAAAGTTACTTGATATTCATATTATTGTGACAATATTAGAACTAGTTTGTGGACGCCTTTCTACTGATCATTTTGTATTATGGATTCAAATAGGTTGGAAAGTTTTGAAATGGCTAACTTCTGTAGATAGTGTCCAATTGAAGCGAGGCCGTTTTCACAACACTTCTTCTATATTGGTTCTCTATTGGAAGCATGGTTCATAAACAGGCAGCAATCAAATTGAAAGTTTACAATATTTACGTAACTATGAACTGCAACTGTTATAATCGACAGTTGAAAAGCAACACAAGAAAACATTAATGACCCTAAACAGCCGACTCACCATGGTTCTAAGGTTATCTGATGTCGACTTTGTGATGAAACAAACACGGATGAGTGTAGACGTTTGTCATTGGTGATTGTTTTGTATTGTCGAAAATTTGACTAAGTTATTATAAGATGTTATTCGATGTTGATTCATGTGTTTATTCCATTGTTACTTTGAAGTTGTTTGTTATATTTTAATTATATTAGAAATATGTAATATTGGCGAATGCCCAAAGTTAAACTTAAACCGTCATTTTTTCACTTTAAGCTAGTTCTTTATTTAATGGATTTCATATTTTAAAATCGTTTCCCCTGTCTATTGTCAATCTGCAAATATTGTTTTAGGTATAAACGTGTTTTCATTTACTTATTCAATTATTTCATAACAAATTATTCAGTTTTTTCAAAGTATAATTGAAACAAGAAGCAAAGTTTAATTTCGATTAGCGTAAAAATTTGGTTTTGACACTGCATTATACTTGCGCATGGCTTAGTCTACTAACATGTCTAGGGTATTACAACTCATACTTACCTGGCACAGGGATATCCATGATCAAGAAAGTGGATTCCTCAGGAAGAGGCCTTACCATTGCACTTCGGTTTGGTTGACGCCTGCGATTATCCCAAATGTGGGTAACTCGGGTGCATAATTTTTGGTAGTGGAGGACTGCGTTCGCGCTATCCCCTAAAAATATAATGACAAAAATCTACAGATTGTTTTCTGACAGCTATAGCTGTAAACAGTATAGCCGCTTTGTCAACAGGTCAGCTGCGCTGACAAATCAGATTTCGGCCGGTGCAAAATATAACGATATTTTCATGCTTAAACCTATTAAAATTCTATATAGGCTATAAAAAAGGGCTGATACAGTAGTGTTCCTGAAAATTATTTTCCATTGAAGTTCCTTAAGTTCAGATTAAAAACCACATTTTGAATTAATAAAATAAATCAATGGATATGATTAAGAATTTTAACGAGACTATAATATTGATGATTGAGATAATCGATTTTCCCAGGTACTCCTTTAGTAAAATCGTAGCAAACACTACAGCAATAACAAAAAAGGTTAATTGATATTCATATTATTGTGACAATATTAGAACTAGTTTGTGGACGCCTTTCTACTGATCATTTTGTATTATGGATTCAAATAGGTTGGAAAGTTTTGAAATAGTTATCTTCCGTAGGTAGTGTTCAATTGAAGCGAGGCCGTTTTCACAACACTTCTTCTATATTGGTTCTCTATTGGAAGCATGGTTCATAAACAGGCAGCAATCAAATTGAAAGTTTACAATATTTACGTAACTATGAACTGCAACTGTTATAATCGACAGTTGAAAAGCAACACAAGAAAACATTAATGACCCTAAACAGCCGACTCACCATGGTTCTAAGGTTATCTGATGTCGACTTTGTGATGAAACAAACACGGATGAGTGTAGACGTTTGTCATTGGTGATTGTTTTGTATTGTCGAAAATTTGACTAAGTTATTATAAGATGTTATTCGATGTTGATTCATGTGTTTATTCCATTGTTACTTTGAAGTTGTTTGTTATATTTTAATTATATTAGAATTATGTAATATTGGCGAATGCCCAAAGTTAAATTTAAACCGTCATTTTTTCATTTTAAACTAGTTATTTATTTAATGGATTTCATATTTTAAAATCGTTTCCCCTGTCTATTTTCAATCCGCAAATATTGTTTTAAGTATAAGCGTGCTTTCATCTAGTTATTCAATTAATTCATAACAAATTATTCAGTTTTTTCAAAGTATAATTGAAACAATAAGCAAAGTTTAATTTCGATTAACGTAAAAATTTGGTTTTGACACTGCATTATACTTGCGCATGGCTTAGTCTACTAACATGTCTAGGGTAGCACAACTCATACTTACCTGGCACAGGGATATCCATGATCAAGAAAGTGGAATCCTCAGGAAGAGGCCTTACCATTGCACTTCGGTTTGGTTGACGCCTGCGATTATCCCAAATGTGGGTAACTCGGGTGCATAATTTTTGGTAGTGGGGGACTGCGTTCGCGCTATCCCCTAAAAATATAATGACAAAAATCTACAGATTGTTTTCTGACAGCTATAGCTGTAAACAGTATAGCCGCTTTGTCAACAGGTCAGCTGCGCTGACAAATCAGATTTCGGCCGGTGCAAAATATAACGATATTTTCATGCTTAAACCTATTAAAATTCTATATACGCTATAAAAAAGGGCTGATACAGTAGTGTTCCTGAAAATTATTTTTCATTAAAGTTCCTTAAGTTCAGATTAAAAACCACATTTTGAATTAATAAAATAAAACAATGGATATGATTAAGACGTTTAACGAGACTATAATATTGATGATTGAGATAATCGATTTTCCCAGGTACTCCTTTAGTAAAATCGTAGCAAACACTACAGCAATAACAAAAAAGTTATTTGATATTCATATTATTGTGACAATATTAGAACTAGTTTGTGGACGCCTTTCTACTGATCATTTTGTATTATGGATTCAAATAGGTTGGAAAGTTTTGAAATGGCTAACTTCTGTAGATAGTGTCCAATTGAAGCGAGGCCGTTTTCACAACACTTCTTCTATATTGGTTCTCTATTGGAAGCATGGTTCATAAACAGGCAGCAATCAAATTGAAAGTTTACAATATTTACGTAACTATGAACTGCAACTGTTATAATCGACAGTTGAAAAGCAACACAAGAAAACATTAATGACTCTAAACAGCCGACTCACCATGGTTCTAAGGTTATCTGATGTCGACTTTGTGATGAAACAAACACGGATGAGTGTAGACGTTTGTCATTGGTGATTGTTTTGTATTGTCGAAAATTTGACTAAGTTATTATAAGATGTTATTCGATGTTGATTCATGTGTTTATTCCATTGTTACTTTGAAGTTGTTTGTTATATTTTAATTATATTAGAAATATGTAATATTGGCGAATGCCCAAAGTTAAATTTAAACCGTCATTTTTTCATTTTAAGCTAGTTCTTTATTTAATGGATTTCATATTTTAAAATCGTTTCCCCTGTCTATTGTCAATCCGCAAATATTGTTTTAAGTATAAGCGTGCTTTCATCTAGTTATTCAATTAATTCATAACAAATTATTCAGTTTTTTCAAAGTATATTTAAAACAATAAACAAAGTTTAATTTCGGAAAGCGTAAAAATTTGTTTTGACACTGCATTATACTTGCGCATGGCTTAGTCTACTAACATGTCTAGGGTAGCACAACTCATACTTACCTGGCACAGGGATATCCATGATCAAGAAGGTGGATTCCTCAGGAAGAGGCCTTACCATTGCACTTCGGTTTGGTTGACGCCTGCGATTATCCCAAATGTGGGTAACTCGGGTGCATAATTTTTGGTAGTGGGGGACTGCGTTCGCGCTATCCCCTAAAAATATAATGACAAAAATCTACAGTTTGTTTTCTGACAGCTATAACTGTAAACAGTATAGCCGCTTTGTCAACAGGTCAGCTGCGCTGACAAATCAAAATTCGGCCGGTGCAAAATATAACGATATTTTCATGTTGAAACCTATTAAAATTCTATATACGCTATAAAAAAGGGCTGATACAGTAGTGTTCCTGAAAATTATTTTTCATTGAAGTTCCTTAAGTTCAGATTAAAAACCACATTTTGAATTAATAAAATAAAACAATGGATATGATTAAGACGTTTAACGAGACTATAATATTGATGATTGAGATAATCGATTTTCCCAGGTATTCCTTTAGTAAAATCGTAGCAAACACTACAGCAATAACAAAAAAAGTTATTTGATATTCATATTATTGTGACAATATTAGAACTAGTTTGTGGACGCCTTTCTACTGATCATTTTGTATTATGGATTCAAATAGGTTGGAAAGTTTTGAAATGGCTAACTTCTGTAGATAGTGTCCAATTGAAGCGAGGCCGTTTTCACAACACTTCTTCTATATTGGTTCTCTATTGGAAGCATGGTTCATAAACAGGCAGCAATCAAATTGAAAGTTTACAATATTTACGTAACTATGAACTGCAACTGTTATAATCGACAGTTGAAAAGCAACACAAGAAAACATTAATGACTCTAAACAGCCGACTCACCATGGTTCTAAGGTTATCTGATGTCGACTTTGTGATGAAACAAACACGGATGAGTGTAGACGTTTGTCATTGGTGATTGTTTTGTATTGTCGAAAATTTGACTAAGTTATTATAAGATGTTATTCGATGTTGATTCATGTGTTTATTCCATTGTTACTTTGAAGTTGTTTGTTATATTTTAATTATATTAGAAATATGTAATATTGGCGAATGCCCAAAGTTAAATTTAAACCGTCATTTTTTCATTTTAAGCTAGTTCTTTATTTAATGGATTTCATATTTTAAAATCGTTTCCCCTGTCTATTGTCAATCCGCAAATATTGTTTTAAGTATAAGCGTGCTTTCATCTAGTTATTCAATTAATTCATAACAAATTATTCAGTTTTTTCAAAGTATATTTAAAACAATAAACAAAGTTTAATTTCGGAAAGCGTAAAAATTTGTTTTGACACTGCATTATACTTGCGCATGGCTTAGTCTACTAACATGTCTAGGGTAGCACAACTCATACTTACCTGGCACAGGGATATCCATGATCAAGAAGGTGGATTCCTCAGGAAGAGGCCTTACCATTGCACTTCGGTTTGGTTGACGCCTGCGATTATCCCAAATGTGGGTAACTCGGGTGCATAATTTTTGGTAGTGGGGGACTGCGTTCGCGCTATCCCCTAAAAATATAATGACAAAAATCTACAGTTTGTTTTCTGACAGCTATAACTGTAAACAGTATAGCCGCTTTGTCAACAGGTCAGCTGCGCTGACAAATCAAAATTCGGCCGGTGCAAAATATAACGATATTTTCATGTTGAAACCTATTAAAATTCTATATACGCTATAAAAAAGGGCTGATACAGTAGTGTTCCTGAAAATTATTTTTCATTGAAGTTCCTTAAGTTCAGATTAAAAACCACATTTTGAATTAATAAAATAAAACAATGGATATGATTAAGACGTTTAACGAGACTATAATATTGATGATTGAGATAATCGATTTTCCCAGGTATTCCTTTAGTAAAATCGTAGCAAACACTACAGCAATAACAAAAAAAGTTATTTGATATTCATATTATTGTGACAATATTAGAACTAGTTTGTGGACGCCTTTCTACTGATCATTTTGTATTATGGATTCAAATAGGTTGGAAAGTTTTGAAATGGCTAACTTCTGTAGATAGTGTCCAATTGAAGCGAGGCCGTTTTCACAACACTTCTTCTATATTGGTTCTCTATTGGAAGCATGGTTCATAAACAGGCAGCAATCAAATTGAAAGTTTACAATATTTACGTAACTATGAACTGCAACTGTTATAATCGACAGTTGAAAAGCAACACAAGAAAACATTAATGACTCTAAACAGCCGACTCACCATGGTTCTAAGGTTATCTGATGTCGACTTTGTGATGAAACAAACACGGATGAGTGTAGACGTTTGTCATTGGTGATTGTTTTGTATTGTCGAAAATTTGACTAAGTTATTATAAGATGTTATTCGATGTTGATTCATGTGTTTATTCCATTGTTACTTTGAAGTTGTTTGTTATATTTTAATTATATTAGAAATATGTAATATTGGCGAATGCCCAAAGTTAAATTTAAACCGTCATTTTTTCATTTTAAGCTAGTTCTTTATTTAATGGATTTCATATTTTAAAATCGTTTCCCCTGTCTATTGTCAATCCGCAAATATTGTTTTAAGTATAAGCGTGCTTTCATCTAGTTATTCAATTAATTCATAACAAATTATTCAGTTTTTTCAAAGTATATTTAAAACAATAAACAAAGTTTAATTTCGGAAAGCGTAAAAATTTGTTTTGACACTGCATTATACTTGCGCATGGCTTAGTCTACTAACATGTCTAGGGTAGCACAACTCATACTTACCTGGCACAGGGATATCCATGATCAAGAAGGTGGATTCCTCAGGAAGAGGCCTTACCATTGCACTTCGGTTTGGTTGACGCCTGCGATTATCCCAAATGTGGGTAACTCGGGTGCATAATTTTTGGTAGTGGGGGACTGCGTTCGCGCTATCCCCTAAAAATATAATGACAAAAATCTACAGTTTGTTTTCTGACAGCTATAACTGTAAACAGTATAGCCGCTTTGTCAACAGGTCAGCTGCGCTGACAAATCAAAATTCGGCCGGTGCAAAATATAACGATATTTTCATGTTGAAACCTATTAAAATTCTATATACGCTATAAAAAAGGGCTGATACAGTAGTGTTCCTGAAAATTATTTTTCATTGAAGTTCCTTAAGTTCAGATTAAAAACCACATTTTGAATTAAAAAAATAAAACAATGGATATGATTAAGACGTTTAACGAGACTATAATATTGATGATTGAGATAATCGATTTTCCCAGGTATTCCTTTAGTAAAATCGTAGCAAACACTACAGCAATAACAAAAAAAGTTATTTGATATTCATATTATTGTGACAATATTAGAACTAGTTTGTGGACGCCTTTCTACTGATCATTTTGTATTATGGATTCAAATAGGTTGGAAAGTTTTGAAATGGCTAACTTCTGTAGATAGTGTCCAATTGAAGCGAGGCCGTTTTCACAACACTTCTTCTATATTGGTTCTCTATTGGAAGCATGGTTCATAAACAGGCAGCAATCAAATTGAAAGTTTACAATATTTACGTAACTATGAACTGCAACTGTTATAATCGACAGTTGAAAAGCAACACAAGAAAACATTAATGACTCTAAACAGCCGACTCACCATGGTTCTAAGGTTATCTGATGTCGACTTTGTGATGAAACAAACACGGACGAGTGTAGACGTTTGTCATTGGTGATTGTTTTGTAATGTCGAAAATTTGACTAAGTTATTATAAGATGTTATTCGATGTTGATTCATGTGTTTATTCCATTGTTACTTTGAAGTTGTTTGTTATATTTTAATTATATTAGAAATATGTAATATTGGCGAATGCCCAAAGTTAAATTTAAACCGTCATTTTTTCATTTTAAGCTAGTTCTTTATTTAATGGATTTCATATTTTAAAATCGTTTCCCCTGTCTATTGTCAATCCGCAAATATTGTTTTAAGTATAAGCGTGCTTTCATCTAGTTATTCAATTAATTCATAACAAATTATTCAGTTTTTTCAAAGTATATTTAAAACAATAAACAAAGTTTAATTTCGGAAAGCGTAAAAATTTGTTTTGACACTGCATTATACTTGCGCATGGCTTAGTCTACTAACATGTCTAGGGTAGCACAACTCATACTTACCTGGCACAGGGATATCCATGATCAAGAAGGTGGATTCCTCAGGAAGAGGCCTTACCATTGCACTTCGGTTTGGTTGACGCCTGCGATTATCCCAAATGTGGGTAACTCGGGTGCATAATTTTTGGTAGTGGGGGACTGCGTTCGCGCTATCCCCTAAAAATATAATGACAAAAATCTACAGATTGTTTTCTGACAGCTATAACTGTAAACAGTATAGCCGCTTTGTCAACAGGTCAGCTGCGCTGACAAATCAGAATTCGGCCGGTGCAAAATATAACGATATTTTCATGTTTGAAACCTATTAAAATTCTATATACGCTATAAAAAAGGGCTGATACAGTAGTGTTCCTGAAAATTATTTTTCATTAAAGTTCCTTAAGTTCAGATTAAAAACCACATTTTGAATTAATAAAATAAAACAATGGATATGATTAAGACGTTTAACGAGACTATAATATTGATGATTGAGATAATCGATTTTCTTAGGTACTCCTTTAGTAAAATCGTAGCAAACACTACAGCAATAACAAAAAAGTTATTTGATATTCATATTATTGTGACAATATTAGAACTAGTTTGTGGACGCCTTTCTACTGATCATTTTGTATTATGGATTCAAATAGGTTGGAAAGTTTTGAAATGGCTAACTTCTGTAGATAGTGTCCAATTGAAGCGAGGCCGTTTTCACAACACTTCTTCTATATTGGTTCTCTATTGGAAGCATGGTTCATAAACAGGCAGCAATCAAATTGAAAGTTTACAATATTTACGTAACTATGAACTGCAACTGTTATAATCGACAGTTGAAAAGCAACACAAGAAAACATTAATGACTCTAAACAGCCGACTCACCATGGTTCTAAGGTTATCTGATGTCGACTTTGTGATGAAACAAACATGGATGAGTGTAGACGTTTGTCATTGGTGATTGTTTTGTATTGTCGAAACTTTGACTAAGTTATTATAAGATGTTATTCGATGTTGATTCATGTGTTTATTCCATTGTTACTTTGAAGTTGTTTGTTATATTTTAATTATATTAGAAATATGTAATATTGGCGAATGCCCAAAGTTAAATTTAAACCGTCATTTTTTCATTTTAAACTAGTTATTTATTTAATGGATTTCATATTTTAAAATCGTTTCCCCGGTTTATTGTCAATCCACAAATATTGTTTTATGTATAAGCGTATTTTCATCTAGGTATTCAATTAATTCATAACAAATTATTCAGTTTTTTCAAAGTATATTTAAAACAATAAACTAAGTTTAATTTCGGAAAGCGTAAAAATTTGGTTTTGACACTGCATTATACTTGCGCATGGCTTAGTCTACTAACATGTCTAGGGTAGCACAACTCATACTTACCTGGCACAGGGATATCCATGATCAAGAAGGTGGATTCCTCAGGAAGAGGCCTTACCATTGCACTTCGGTTTGGTTGACGCCTGCGATTATCCCAAATGTGGGTAACTCGGGTGCATAATTCTTGGTAGTGGGGGACTGCGTTCGCGCTATCCCCTAAAAATATAATGACAAAAATCTACAGATTGTTTTCTGACAGCTATAGCTGTAAACAGTATAGCAGCTTTGTCAACAGGTCACCTGCGCTGACAAATCAGAATTCGGCCGGTGCAAAATATAACGATATTTTCATGTTGAAACCTATTAAAATTCTATATACGCTATAAAAAAGGGCTGATACAGTAGTGTTCCTGAAAATTATTTTTCATTAAAGTTCCTTAAGTTCAGATTAAAAACCACATTTTGAATTAATAAAATAAAACAATGGATATGATTAAGACGTTTAACGAGACTATAATATTGATGATTGAGATAATCGATTTTCCCAGGTACTCCTTTAGTAAAATCGTAGCAAACACTACAGCAATAACAAAAAAGGTTAATTGATATTCATATTATTGTGACAATATTAGAACTAGTTTGTGGACGCCTTTCTACTGATCATTTTGTATTATGGATTCAAATAGGTTGGAAAGTTTTGAAATAGTTATCTTCCGTAGGTAGTGTTCAATTGAAGCGAGGCCGTTTTCACAACACTTCTTCTATATTGATTCTCTATTGGAAGCATGGTTCATAAACAAGCAGCAATCAAATTGAAAGTTTACAATATTTACGTAACTATGAACTGCAACTGTTATAATCGACAGTTGAAAAGCAACACAAGAAAACATTAATGACCCTAAACAGCCGACTCACCATGGTTCTAAGGTTATCTGATGTCGACTTTGTGATGAAACAAACACGGATGAGTGTAGACGTTTGTCATTGGTGATTGTTTTGTATTGTCGAAAATTTGACTAAGTTATTATAAGATGTTATTCGATGTTGATTCATGTGTTTATTCCATTGTTACTTTGAAGTTGTTTGTTATATTTTAATTATATTAGAAATATGTAATATTGGCGAATGCCCAAAGTTAAATTTAAACCGTCATTTTTTCATTTTAAACTAGGTATTTATTTAATGGATTTCATATTTTAAAATTGTTTCCCCTGTCTATTGTCAATCTGCAAATATTGTTTTATGTATAAATGTGTTTTCATTTAATTATTCAATTATTTCATAACAAATTATTCAGTTTTTTCAAAGTATAATTGAAACAATAAGCAAAGTTTAATTTCGATTAGCGTAAAAATTTGGTTTTGACACTGCATTATACTTGCGCATGGCTTAGTCTACTAACATGTCTAGGGTAGCACAACTCATACTTACCTGGCACAGGGATATCCATGATCAAGAAAGTGGATTCCTCAGGAAGAGGCCTTACCATTGCACTTCGGTTTGGTTGACGCCTGCGATTATCCCAAATGTGGGTAACTCGGGTGCATAATTTTTGGTAGTGGAGGACTGCGTTCGCGCTATCCCCTAAAAATATAATGACAAAAATCTACAGATTGTTTTCTGACAGCTATAGCTGTAAACAGTATAGCCGCTTTGTCAACAGGTCAGCTGCGCTGACAAATCAGATTTCGGCCGGTGCAAAATATAACGATATTTTCATGCTTAAACCTATTAAAATTCTATATAGGCTATAAAAAAGGGCTGATACAGTAGTGTTCTTGAAAATTATTTTTCATTGAAGTTCCTTAAGTTCAGATTAAAAACCACATTTTGAATTAATAAAATAAAACAATGGATATGATTAAGACGTTTAACGAGACTATAATATTGATGATTGAGATAATCGATTTTCCCAGGTATTCCTTTAGTAAAATCGTAGCAAACACTACAGCAATAACAAAAAAGGTTAATTGATATTCATATTATTGTGACAATATTAGAACTAGTTTGTGGACGCCTTTCTACTGATCATTTTGTATTATGGATTCAAATAGGTTGGAAAGTTTTGAAATAGTTATCTTCCGTAGGTAGTGTTCAATTGAAGCGAGGCCGTTTTCACAACACTTCTTCTATATTGGTTCTCTATTGGAAGCATGGTTCATAAACAGGCAGCAATCAAATTGAAAGTTTACAATATTTACGTAACTATGAACTGCAACTGTTATAATCAACAGTTGAAAAGCAACACAAGAAAACATTAATGACCCTAAACAGCCGACTCACCATGGTTCTAAGCTTATCTGATGTCGACTTTGTGATGAAACAAACACGGATGAGTGTAGACGTTTGTCATTGGTGATTGTTTTGTATTGTCGAAAATTTGACTAAGTTATTATAAGATGTTATTCGATGTTGATTCATGTGTTTATTCCATTGTTACTTTGAAGTTGTTTGTTATATTTTAATTATATTAGAATTATGTAATATTGGCGAATGCCCAAAGTTAAATTTAAACCGTCATTTTTTCATTTTAAACTAGTTATTTATTTAATGGATTTCATATTTTAAAATCGTTTCCCCTGTCTATTGTCAATCCGCAAATATTGTTTTAAGTATAAGCGTGCTTTCATCTAGTTATTCAATTAATTCATAACAAATTATTCAGTTTTTTCAAAGTATAATTGAAACAATAAGCAAAGTTTAATTTCGATTAACGTAAAAATTTGGTTTTGACACTGCATTATACTTGCGCATGGCTTAGTCTACTAACATGTCTAGGGTAGCACAACTCATACTTACCTGGCACAGGGATATCCATGATCAAGAAAGTGGAATCCTCAGGAAGAGGCCTTACCATTGCACTTCGGTTTGGTTGACGCCTGCGATTATCCCTAATGTGGGTAACTCGGGTGCATAATTTTTGGTAGTGGGGGACTGCGTTCGCGCTATCCCCTAAAAATATAATGACAAAAATCTACAGATTGTTTTCTGACAGCTATAGCTGTAAACAGTATAGCCGCTTTGTCAACAGGTCAGCTGCGCTGACAAATCAGATTTCGGCCGGTGCAAAATATAACGATATTTTCATGCTTAAACCTATTAAAATTCTATATACGCTATAAAAAAGGGCTGATACAGTAGTGTTCCTGAAAATTATTTTTCATTGAAGTTCCTTAAGTTCAGATTAAAAACCACATTTTGAATTAATAAAATAAAACAATGGATATGATTAAGACGTTTAACGAGACTATAATATTGATGATTGAGATAATCGATTTTCCCAGGTATTCCTTTAGTAAAATCGTAGCAAACACTACAGCAATAACAAAAAAGGTTAATTGATATTCATATTATTGTGACAATATTAGAACTAGTTTGTGGACGCCTTTCTACTGATCATTTTGTATTATGGATTCAAATAGGTTGGAAAGTTTTGAAATGGCTAACTTCTGTAGATAGTGTCCAATTGAAGCGAGGCCGTTTTCACAACACTGCTTTTATATTGATTCTCTATTGGAAGCATGGTTCATAAACAGGCAGCAATCAAATTGAAAGTTTACAATATTTACGTAACTATGAACTGCAACTGTTATAATCGACAGTTGAAAAGCAACACAAGAAAACATTAATGACCCTAAACAGCCGACTCACCATGGTTCTAAGGTTATCTGATGTCGACTTTGTGATGAAACAAACACGGATGAGTGTAGACGTTTGTCATTGGTGATTGTTTTGTATTGTCGAAAATTTGGCTAAGTTATTATAAGATGTTATTCGATGTTGATTCATGTGTTTATTCCATTGTTAGTTTGAAGTTGTTTGTTATATTTTAATTATATTAGAAATATGTAATATTGGCGAATGCCCAAAGTTAAATTTAAACCGTCATTTTTTCATTTTAAGCTAGTTCTTTATTTAATGGATTTCATATTTTAAAATCGTTTCCCCTGTCTATTGTCAATCTGCAAAGATTGTTTTAAGTATAAGCGTGCTTTCATCTAGTTATTCAATTAATTCATAACAAATTATTCAGTTTTTTCAAAATATAATTGAAACAATAAGCAAAGTTTAATTTCGATTAGCGTAAAAATTTGTTTTGACACTGCATTATAATTGCGCATGGCTTAGTCTACTAACATGTCCAGGGTAGCACAACTCATACTTACCTGGCACAGGGATATCCATGATCAAGAAGGTGGATTCCTCAGGAAGAGGCCTTACCATTGCACTTCGGTTTGGTTGACGCCTGCGGTTATCCCAAATGTGGGTAACTCGGGTGCATAATTTTTGGTAGTGGGGGACTGCGTTCGCGCTATCCCCTAAAAATATAATGACAAAAATCTACAGATTGTTTTCTGACAGCTATAGCTGTAAACAGTATAGCCGCTTTGTCAACAGGTCAGCTGCGCTGACAAATCAGATTTCGGCCGGTGCAAAATATAACGATATTTTCATGCTTAAACCTATTAAAATTCTATATACGCTATAAAAAAGGGCTGATACAGTAGTGTTCCTGAAAATTATTTTTCATTGAAGTTCCTTAAGTTCAGATTAAAAACCACATTTTGAATTAATAAAATAAAACAATGGATATGATTAAGACGTTTAACGAGACTATAATATTGATGATTGAGATAATCGATTTTCCCAGGTATTCCTTTAGTAAAATCGTAGCAAACACTACAGCAATAACAAAAAAAGTTATTTGATATTCATATTATTGTGACAATATTAGAACTAGTTTGTGGACGCCTTTCTACTGATCATTTTGTATTATGGATTCAAATAGGTTGGAAAGTTTTGAAATGGCTAACTTCTGTAGATAGTGTCCAATTGAAGCGAGGCCGTTTTCACAACACTGCTTTTATATTGATTCTCTATTGGAAGCATGGTTCATAAACAGGCAGCAATCAAATTGAAAGTTTACAATATTTACGTAACTATGAACTGCAACTGTTATAATCGACAGTTGAAAAGCAACACAAGAAAACATTAATGACCCTAAACAGCCGACTCACCATGGTTCTAAGGTTATCTGATGTCGACTTTGTGATGAAACAAACACGGATGAGTGTAGACGTTTGTCATTGGTGATTGTTTTGTATTGTCGAAAATTTGACTAAGTTATTATAAGATGTTATTCGATGTTGATTCATGTGTTTATTCCATTGTTACTTTGAAGTTGTTTGTTATATTTTAATTATATTAGAATTATGTAATATTGGCGAATGCCCAAAGTTAAATTTAAACCGTCATTTTTTCATTTTAAACTAGTTATTTATTTAATGGATTTCATATTTTAAAATCGTTTCCCCTGTCTATTGTCAATCCGCAAATATTGTTTTAAGTATAAGCGTGCTTTCATCTAGTTATTCAATTAATTCATAACAAATTATTCAGTTTTTTCAAAGTATATTTAAAACAATAAACAAAGTTTAATTTCGGAAAGCGTAAAAATTTGTTTTGACACTGCATTATACTTGCGCATGGCTTAGTCTACTAACATGTCTAGGGTAGCACAACTCATACTTACCTGGCACAGGGATATCCATGATCAAGAAGGTGGATTCCTCAGGAAGAGGCCTTACCATTGCACTTCGGTTTGGTTGACGCCTGCGATTATCCCAAATGTGGGTAACTCGGGTGCATAATTTTTGGTAGTGGGGGACTGCGTTCGCGCTATCCCCTAAAAATATAATGACAAAAATCTACAGATTGTTTTCTCACAGCTATAGCTGTAAACAGTATAGCCGCTTTGTCAACAGGTCAGCTGCGCTGACAAATCAGATTTCGGCCGGTGCAAAATATAACGATATTTTCATGCTTAAACCTATTAAAATTCTATATAGGCTATAAAAAAGGGCTGATACAGTAGTGTTCTTGAAAATTATTTTTCATTGAAGTTCCTTAAGTTCAGATTAAAAACCACATTTTGAATTAATAAAATAAAACAATGGATATGATTAAGACGTTTAACGAGACTATAATATTGATGATTGAGATAATCGATTTTCCCAGGTATTCCTTTAGTAAAATCGTAGCAAACACTACAGCAATAACAAAAAAGGTTAATTGATATTCATATTATTGTGACAATATTAGAACTAGTTTGTGGACGCCTTTCTACTGATCATTTTGTATTATGGATTCAAATAGGTTGGAAAGTTTTGAAATAGTTATCTTCCGTAGATAGTGTTCAATTGAAGCGAGGCCGTTTTCACAACACTTCTTCTATATTGGTTCTCTATTGGAAGCATGGTTCATAAACAGGCAGCAATCAAATTGAAAGTTTACAATATTTACGTAACTATGAACTGCAACTGTTATAATCAACAGTTGAAAAGCAACACAAGAAAACATTAATGACCCTAAACAGCCGACTCACCATGGTTCTAAGGTTATCTGATGTCGACTTTGTGATGAAACAAACACGGATGAGTGTAGACGTTTGTCATTGGTGATTGTTTTGTATTGTCGAAAATTTGACTAAGTTATTATAAGATGTTATTCGATGTTGATTCATGTGTTTATTCCATTGTTACTTTGAAGTTGTTTGTTATATTTTAATTATATTAGAATTATGTAATATTGGCGAATGCCCAAAGTTAAATTTAAACCGTCATTTTTTCATTTTAAACTAGTTATTTATTTAATGGATTTCATATTTTAAAATCGTTTCCCCTGTCTATTGTCAATCCGCAAATATTGTTTTAAGTATAAGCGTGCTTTCATCTAGTTATTCAATTAATTCATAACAAATTATTCAGTTTTTTCAAAGTATAATTGAAACAATAAGCAAAGTTTAATTTCGATTAACGTAAGAATTTGGTTTTGACACTGCATTATACTTGCGCATGGCTTAGTCTACTAACATGTCTAGGGTAGCACAACTCATACTTACCTGGCACAGGGATATCCATGATCAAGAAAGTGGAATCCTCAGGAAGAGGCCTTACCATTGCACTTCGGTTTGGTTGACGCCTGCGATTATCCCAAATGTGGGTAACTCGGGTGCATAATTTTTGGTAGTGGGGGACTGCGTTCGCGCTATCCCCTAAAAATATAATGACAAAAATCTACAGATTGTTTTCTGACAGCTATAGCTGTAAACAGTATAGCCGCTTTGTCAACAGGTCAGCTGCGCTGACAAATCAGATTTCGGCCGGTGCAAAATATAACGATATTTTCATGCTTAAACCTATTAAAATTCTATATACGCTATAAAAAAGGGCTGATACAGTAGTGTTCCTGAAAATTATTTTTCATTGAAGTTCCTTAAGTTCAGATTAAAAACCACATTTTGAATTAATAAAATAAAACAATGGATATGATTAAGACGTTTAACGAGACTATAATATTGATGATTGAGATAATCGATTTTCCCAGGTATTCCTTTAGTAAAATCGTAGCAAACACTACAGCAATAACAAAAAAAGTTATTTGATATTCATATTATTGTGACAATATTAGAACTAGTTTGTGGACGCCTTTCTACTGATCATTTTGTATTATGGATTCAAATAGGTTGGAAAGTTTTGAAATGGCTAACTTCTGTAGATAGTGTCCAATTGAAGCGAGGCCGTTTTCACAACACTGCTTTTATATTGATTCTCTATTGGAAGCATGGTTCATAAACAGGCAGCAATCAAATTGAAAGTTTACAATATTTACGTAACTATGAACTGCAACTGTTATAATCGACAGTTGAAAAGCAACACAAGAAAACATTAATGACCCTAAACAGCCGACTCACCATGGTTCTAAGGTTATCTGATGTCGACTTTGTGATGAAACAAACACGGATGAGTGTAGACGTTTGTCATTGGTGATTGTTTTGTATTGTCGAAAATTTGACTAAGTTATTATAAGATGTTATTCGATGTTGATTCATGTGTTTATTCCATTGTTACTTTGAAGTTGTTTGTTATATTTTAATTATATTAGAATTATGTAATATTGGCGAATGCCCAAAGTTAAATTTAAACCGTCATTTTTTCATTTTAAACTAGTTATTTATTTAATGGATTTCATATTTTAAAATCGTTTCCCCTGTCTATTGTCAATCCGCAAATATTGTTTTAAGTATAAGCGTGCTTTCATCTAGTTATTCAATTAATTCATAACAAATTATTCAGTTTTTTCAAAGTATATTTAAAACAATAAACAAAGTTTAATTTCGGAAAGCGTAAAAATTTGTTTTGACACTGCATTATACTTGCGCATGGCTTAGTCTACTAACATGTCTAGGGTAGCACAACTCATACTTACCTGGCACAGGGATATCCATGATCAAGAAGGTGGATTCCTCAGGAAGAGGCCTTACCATTGCACTTCGGTTTGGTTGACGCCTGCGATTATCCCAAATGTGGGTAACTCGGGTGCATAATTTTTGGTAGTGGGGGACTGCGTTCGCGCTATCCCCTAAAAATATAATGACAAAAATCTACAGATTGTTTTCTCACAGCTATAGCTGTAAACAGTATAGCCGCTTTGTCAACAGGTCAGCTGCGCTGACAAATCAGATTTCGGCCGGTGCAAAATATAACGATATTTTCATGCTTAAACCTATTAAAATTCTATATAGGCTATAAAAAAGGGCTGATACAGTAGTGTTCTTGAAAATTATTTTTCATTGAAGTTCCTTAAGTTCAGATTAAAAACCACATTTTGAATTAATAAAATAAAACAATGGATATGATTAAGACGTTTAACGAGACTATAATATTGATGATTGAGATAATCGATTTTCCCAGGTATTCCTTTAGTAAAATCGTAGCAAACACTACAGCAATAACAAAAAAGGTTAATTGATATTCATATTATTGTGACAATATTAGAACTAGTTTGTGGACGCCTTTCTACTGATCATTTTGTATTATGGATTCAAATAGGTTGGAAAGTTTTGAAATAGTTATCTTCCGTAGATAGTGTTCAATTGAAGCGAGGCCGTTTTCACAACACTTCTTCTATATTGGTTCTCTATTGGAAGCATGGTTCATAAACAGGCAGCAATCAAATTGAAAGTTTACAATATTTACGTAACTATGAACTGCAACTGTTATAATCAACAGTTGAAAAGCAACACAAGAAAACATTAATGACCCTAAACAGCCGACTCACCATGGTTCTAAGGTTATCTGATGTCGACTTTGTGATGAAACAAACACGGATGAGTGTAGACGTTTGTCATTGGTGATTGTTTTGTATTGTCGAAAATTTGACTAAGTTATTATAAGATGTTATTCGATGTTGATTCATGTGTTTATTCCATTGTTACTTTGAAGTTGTTTGTTATATTTTAATTATATTAGAATTATGTAATATTGGCGAATGCCCAAAGTTAAATTTAAACCGTCATTTTTTCATTTTAAACTAGTTATTTATTTAATGGATTTCATATTTTAAAATCGTTTCCCCTGTCTATTGTCAATCCGCAAATATTGTTTTAAGTATAAGCGTGCTTTCATCTAGTTATTCAATTAATTCATAACAAATTATTCAGTTTTTTCAAAGTATAATTGAAACAATAAGCAAAGTTTAATTTCGATTAACGTAAGAATTTGGTTTTGACACTGCATTATACTTGCGCATGGCTTAGTCTACTAACATGTCTAGGGTAGCACAACTCATACTTACCTGGCACAGGGATATCCATGATCAAGAAAGTGGAATCCTCAGGAAGAGGCCTTACCATTGCACTTCGGTTTGGTTGACGCCTGCGATTATCCCAAATGTGGGTAACTCGGGTGCATAATTTTTGGTAGTGGGGGACTGCGTTCGCGCTATCCCCTAAAAATATAATGACAAAAATCTACAGATTGTTTTCTGGCAGCTATAGCTGTAAACAGTATAGCCGCTTTGTCGACAGGTCAGCTGCGCTGACAAATCAGATTTCAGCCGGTGCAAAATATAACGATATTTTCATGTTTAAACCTATTAAAATTCTATATACACTATAAAAAAGGGCTGATACAGTAGTGTGCCTGAAAATTATTTTTCATTAAAGTTCCTTAAGTTCAGATTAAAAACCACATTTTGAATTAATAAAATAAAACAATGGATATGATTAAGACGTTTAACGAGACTATAATATTGATGATTGAGATAATCGATTTTCCCAGGTACTCCTTTAGTAAATTCGTAGCAAACACTACCGCAATAACAAAAAAAGTTAATTGATATTCATATTATTGTGACAATATTAGAACTAGTTTGTGGACGCCTTTCGACTGATCATTTTGTATTAAGGATTCAAATAGGTTGGAAAGTTTTGAAATGGCTAACTGCTGTAGATAGTGTTCAATTGAAGCGAGGCCGTTTTCACAACACTTCTTCTATATTGGTTCTCTATTGGAAGCATGGTTCATCAACAGGCAGCAATCAAATTGAAAGTTTACAATATTTACGTAACTATGAACTGCAACTGTTATAATCGACAGTTGAAAAGCAACACAAGAAAACATTAATGACTCTAAACAGCCGACTCACCATGGTTCTAAGGTTATCTGATGTCGACTTTGTGATGAAACAAACACGGATGAGTGTAGACGTTTGTCATTGGTGATTGTTTTGTATTGTCGAAAATTTGACTAAGTTATTATAAGATGTTATTCGATGTTGATTCATGTGTTTATTCCATTGTTACTTTGAAGTTGTTTGTTATATTTTAATTATATGAGAAATATGTAATATTGGCGAATGCCCAAAGTTAAATTTAAACCGTCATTTTTTCATTTTAAGCTAGTTCTTTATTTAATGGATTTCATATTTTAAAATCGTTTCCCCTGTCTATTGTCAATCTGCAAAGATTGTTTTAAGTATAAGCGTGCTTTCATCTAGTTATTCAATTAATTCATAACAAATTATTCAGTTTTTTCAAAATATAATTGAAACAATAAGCAAAGTTTAATTTCGATTAGCGTAAAAATTTGTTTTGA
Organism: Watersipora subatra; assembly: GCF_963576615.1. Classification (NCBI taxonomy): domain Eukaryota; kingdom Metazoa; phylum Bryozoa; class Gymnolaemata; order Cheilostomatida; family Watersiporidae; genus Watersipora; species Watersipora subatra. Next base: position 45,826,537 of record NC_088712.1, on the reverse strand, counting down.
CACTGCATTATACTTGCGCATGGCTTAGTCTACTAACATGTCTAGGGTAGCACAACTCATACTTACCTGGCACAGGGATATCCATGATCAAGAAGGTGGATTCCTCAGGAAGAGGCCTTACCATTGCACTTCGGTTTGGTTGACGCCTGCGGTTATCCCAAATGTGGGTAACTCGGGTGCATAATTTTTGGTAGTGGAGGACTGCGTTCGCGCTATCCCCTAAAAATATAATGACAAAAATCTACAGATTGTTTTCTGACAGCTATAGCTGTAAACAGTATAGCCGCTTTGTCAACAGGTCAGCTGCGCTGACAAATCAGATTTCGGCCGGTGCAAAATATAACGATATTTTCATGCTTAAACCTATTAAAATTCTATATACGCTATAAAAAAGGGCTGATACAGTAGTGTTCCTGAAAATTATTTTTCATTGAAGTTCCTTAAGTTCAGATTAAAAACCACATTTTGAATTAATAAAATAAAACAATGGATATGATTAAGACGTTTAACGAGACTATAATATTGATGATTGAGATAATCGATTTTCCCAGGTATTCCTTTAGTAAAATCGTAGCAAACACTACAGCAATAACAAAAAAAGTTATTTGATATTCATATTATTGTGACAATATTAGAACTAGTTTGTGGACGCCTTTCTACTGATCATTTTGTATTATGGATTCAAATAGGTTGGAAAGTTTTGAAATGGCTAACTTCTGTAGATAGTGTCCAATTGAAGCGAGGCCGTTTTCACAACACTGCTTTTATATTGATTCTCTATTGGAAGCATGGTTCATAAACAGGCAGCAATCAAATTGAAAGTTTACAATATTTACGTAACTATGAACTGCAACTGTTATAATCGACAGTTGAAAAGCAACACAAGAAAACATTAATGACCCTAAACAGCCGACTCACCATGGTTCTAAGGTTATCTGATGTCGACTTTGTGATGAAACAAACACGGATGAGTGTAGACGTTTGTCATTGGTGATTGTTTTGTATTGTCGAAAATTTGGCTAAGTTATTATAAGATGTTATTCGATGTTGATTCATGTGTTTATTCCATTGTTACTTTGAAGTTGTTTGTTATATTTTAATTATAATAGAAATATGTAATATTGGCGAATGCCCAAAGTTAAATTTAAACCGTCATTTTTTCATTTTAAGCTAGTTCTTTATTTAATGGATTTCATATTTTAAAATCGTTTCCCCTGTCTATTGTCAATCTGCAAAGATTGTTTTAAGTATAAGCGTGCTTTCATCTAGTTATTCAATTAATTCATAACAAATTATTCAGTTTTTTCAAAATATAATTGAAACAATAAGCAAAGTTTAATTTCGATTAGCGTAAAAATTTGTTTTGACACTGCATTATAATTGCGCATGGCTTAGTCTACTAACATGTCCAGGGTAGCACAACTCATACTTACCTGGCACAAGGATATCCATGATCAAGAAGGTGGATTCCTCAGGAAGAGGCCTTACCATTGCACTTCGGTTTGGTTGACGCCTGCGGTTATCCCAAATGTGGGTAACTCGGGTGCATAATTTTTGGTAGTGGGGGACTGCGTTCGCGCTATCCCCTAAAAATATAATGACAAAAATCTACAGATTGTTTTCTGACAGCTATAGCTGTAAACAGTATAGCCGCTTTGTCAACAGGTCAGCTGCGCTGACAAATCAGATTTCGGCCGGTGCAAAATATAACGATATTTTCATGCTTAAACCTATTAAAATTCTATATACGCTATAAAAAAGGGCTGATACAGTAGTGTTCCTGAAAATTATTTTTCATTGAAGTTCCTTAAGTTCAGATTAAAAACCACATTTTGAATTAATAAAATAAAACAATGGATATGATTAAGACGTTTAACGAGACTATAATATTGATGATTGAGATAATCGATTTTCCCAGGTATTCCTTTAGTAAAATCGTAGCAAACACTACAGCAATAACAAAAAAAGTTATTTGATATTCATATTATTGTGACAATATTAGAACTAGTTTGTGGACGCCTTTCTACTGATCATTTTGTATTATGGATTCAAATAGGTTGGAAAGTTTTGAAATGGCTAACTTCTGTAGATAGTGTCCAATTGAAGCGAGGCCGTTTTCACAACACTGCTTCTATATTGGTTCTCTATTGGAAGCATGGTTCATAAACAGGCAGCAATCAAATTGAAAGTTTACAATATTTACGTAACTATGAACTGCAACTGTTATAATCGACAGTTGAAAAGCAACACAAGAAAACATTAATGACTCTAAACAGCCGACTCACCATGGTTCTAAGGTTATCTGATGTCGACTTTGTGATGAAACAAACACGGATGAGTGTAGACGTTTGTCATTGGTGATTGTTTTGTATTGTCGAAAATTTGACTAAGTTATTATAAGATGTTATTCGATGTTGATTCATGTGTTTATTCCATTGTTACTTTGAAGTTGTTTGTTATATTTTAATTATATGAGAAATATGTAATATTGGCGAATGCCCAAAGTTAAATTTAAACCGTCATTTTTTCATTTTAAGCTAGTTCTTTATTTAATGGATTTCATATTTTAAAATCGTTTCCCCTGTCTATTGTCAATCTGCAAAGATTGTTTTAAGTATAAGCGTGCTTTCATCTAGTTATTCAATTAATTCATAACAAATTATTCAGTTTTTTCAAAATATAATTGAAACAATAAGCAAAGTTTAATTTCGATTAGCGTAAAAATTTGTTTTGACACTGCATTATACTTGCGCATGGCTTAGTCTACTAACATGTCTAGGGTAGCACAACTCATACTTACCTGGCACAGGGATATCCATGATCAAGAAGGTGGATTCCTCAGGAAGAGGCCTTACCATTGCACTTCGGTTTGGTTGACGCCTGCGGTTATCCCAAATGTGGGTAACTCGGGTGCATAATTTTTGGTAGTGGAGGACTGCGTTCGCGCTATCCCCTAAAAATATAATGACAAAAATCTACAGATTGTTTTCTGACAGCTATAGCTGTAAACAGTATAGCCGCTTTGTCAACAGGTCAGCTGCGCTGACAAATCAGATTTCGGCCGGTGCAAAATATAACGATATTTTCATGCTTAAACCTATTAAAATTCTATATACGCTATAAAAAAGGGCTGATACAGTAGTGTTCCTGAAAATTATTTTTCATTGAAGTTCCTTAAGTTCAGATTAAAAACCACATTTTGAATTAATAAAATAAAACAATGGATATGATTAAGACGTTTAACGAGACTATAATATTGATGATTGAGATAATCGATTTTCCCAGGTATTCCTTTAGTAAAATCGTAGCAAACACTACAGCAATAACAAAAAAAGTTATTTGATATTCATATTATTGTGACAATATTAGAACTAGTTTGTGGACGCCTTTCTACTGATCATTTTGTATTATGGATTCAAATAGGTTGGAAAGTTTTGAAATGGCTAACTTCTGTAGATAGTGTCCAATTGAAGCGAGGCCGTTTTCACAACACTGCTTTTATATTGATTCTCTATTGGAAGCATGGTTCATAAACAGGCAGCAATCAAATTGAAAGTTTACAATATTTACGTAACTATGAACTGCAACTGTTATAATCGACAGTTGAAAAGCAACACAAGAAAACATTAATGACCCTAAACAGCCGACTCACCATGGTTCTAAGGTTATCTGATGTCGACTTTGTGATGAAACAAACACGGATGAGTGTAGACGTTTGTCATTGGTGATTGTTTTGTATTGTCGAAAATTTGGCTAAGTTATTATAAGATGTTATTCGATGTTGATTCATGTGTTTATTCCATTGTTACTTTGAAGTTGTTTGTTATATTTTAATTATAATAGAAATATGTAATATTGGCGAATGCCCAAAGTTAAATTTAAACCGTCATTTTTTCATTTTAAGCTAGTTCTTTATTTAATGGATTTCATATTTTAAAATCGTTTCCCCTGTCTATTGTCAATCTGCAAAGATTGTTTTAAGTATAAGCGTGCTTTCATCTAGTTATTCAATTAATTCATAACAAATTATTCAGTTTTTTCAAAATATAATTGAAACAATAAGCAAAGTTTAATTTCGATTAGCGTAAAAATTTGTTTTGACACTGCATTATAATTGCGCATGGCTTAGTCTACTAACATGTCCAGGGTAGCACAACTCATACTTACCTGGCACAAGGATATCCATGATCAAGAAGGTGGATTCCTCAGGAAGAGGCCTTACCATTGCACTTCGGTTTGGTTGACGCCTGCGGTTATCCCAAATGTGGGTAACTCGGGTGCATAATTTTTGGTAGTGGGGGACTGCGTTCGCGCTATCCCCTAAAAATATAATGACAAAAATCTACAGATTGTTTTCTGACAGCTATAGCTGTAAACAGTATAGCCGCTTTGTCAACAGGTCAGCTGCGCTGACAAATCAGATTTCGGCCGGTGCAAAATATAACGATATTTTCATGCTTAAACCTATTAAAATTCTATATACGCTATAAAAAAGGGCTGATACAGTAGTGTTCCTGAAAATTATTTTTCATTGAAGTTCCTTAAGTTCAGATTAAAAACCACATTTTGAATTAATAAAATAAAACAATGGATATGATTAAGACGTTTAACGAGACTATAATATTGATGATTGAGATAATCGATTTTCCCAGGTATTCCTTTAGTAAAATCGTAGCAAACACTACAGCAATAACAAAAAAAGTTATTTGATATTCATATTATTGTGACAATATTAGAACTAGTTTGTGGACGCCTTTCTACTGATCATTTTGTATTATGGATTCAAATAGGTTGGAAAGTTTTGAAATAGTTATCTTCCGTAGGTAGTGTTCAATTGAAGCGAGGCCGTTTTCACAACACTTCTTCTATATTGGTTCTCTATTGGAAGCATGGTTCATAAACAGGCAGCAATCAAATTGAAAGTTTACAATATTTACGTAACTATGAACTGCAACTGTTATAATCAACAGTTGAAAAGCAACACAAGAAAACATTAATGACCCTAAACAGCCGACTCACCATGGTTCTAAGGTTATCTGATGTCGACTTTGTGATGAAACAAACACGGATGAGTGTAGACGTTTGTCATTGGTGATTGTTTTGTATTGTCGAAAATTTGACTAAGTTATTATAAGATGTTATTCGATGTTGATTCATGTGTTTATTCCATTGTTACTTTGAAGTTGTTTGTTATATTTTAATTATATGAGAAATATGTAATATTGGCGAATGCCCAAAGTTAAATTTAAACCGTCATTTTTTCATTTTAAGCTAGTTCTTTATTTAATGGATTTCATATTTTAAAATCGTTTCCCCTGTCTATTGTCAATCTGCAAAGATTGTTTTAAGTATAAGCGTGCTTTCATCTAGTTATTCAATTAATTCATAACAAATTATTCAGTTTTTTCAAAATATAATTGAAACAATAAGCAAAGTTTAATTTCGATTAGCGTAAAAATTTGTTTTGACACTGCATTATACTTGCGCATGGCTTAGTCTACTAACATGTCTAGGGTAGCACAACTCATACTTACCTGGCACAGGGATATCCATGATCAAGAAGGTGGATTCCTCAGGAAGAGGCCTTACCATTGCACTTCGGTTTGGTTGACGCCTGCGGTTATCCCAAATGTGGGTAACTCGGGTGCATAATTTTTGGTAGTGGAGGACTGCGTTCGCGCTATCCCCTAAAAATATAATGACAAAAATCTACAGATTGTTTTCTGACAGCTATAGCTGTAAACAGTATAGCCGCTTTGTCAACAGGTCAGCTGCGCTGACAAATCAGATTTCGGCCGGTGCAAAATATAACGATATTTTCATGCTTAAACCTATTAAAATTCTATATACGCTATAAAAAAGGGCTGATACAGTAGTGTTCCTGAAAATTATTTTTCATTAAAGTTCCTTAAGTTCAGATTAAAAACCACATTTTGAATTAATAAAATAAAACAATGGATATGATTAAGACGTTTAACGAGACTATAATATTGATGATTGAGATAATCGATTTTCCCAGGTATTCCTTTAGTAAAATCGTAGCAAACACTACAGCAATAACAAAAAAAGTTATTTGATATTCATATTATTGTGACAATATTAGAACTAGTTTGTGGACGCCTTTCTACTGATCATTTTGTATTATGGATTCAAATAGGTTGGAAAGTTTTGAAATGGCTAACTTCTGTAGATAGTGTCCAATTGAAGCGAGGCCGTTTTCACAACACTGCTTCTATATTGGTTCTCTATTGGAAGCATGGTTCATAAACAGGCAGCAATCAAATTGAAAGTTTACAATATTTACGTAACTATGAACTGCAACTGTTATAATCGACAGTTGAAAAGCAACACAAGAAAACATTAATGACTCTAAACAGCCGACTCACCATGGTTCTAAGGTTATCTGATGTCGACTTTGTGATGAAACAAACACGGATGAGTGTAGACGTTTGTCATTGGTGATTGTTTTGTATTGTCGAAAATTTGACTAAGTTATTATAAGATGTTATTCGATGTTGATTCATGTGTTTATTCCATTGTTACTTTGAAGTTGTTTGTTATATTTTAATTATATGAGAAATATGTAATATTGGCGAATGCCCAAAGTTAAATTTAAACCGTCATTTTTTCATTTTAAGCTAGTTCTTTATTTAATGGATTTCATATTTTAAAATCGTTTCCCCTGTCTATTGTCAATCTGCAAAGATTGTTTTAAGTATAAGCGTGCTTTCATCTAGTTATTCAATTAATTCATAACAAATTATTCAGTTTTTTCAAAATATAATTGAAACAATAAGCAAAGTTTAATTTCGATTAGCGTAAAAATTTGTTTTGACACTGCATTATACTTGCGCATGGCTTAGTCTACTAACATGTCTAGGGTAGCACAACTCATACTTACCTGGCACAGGGATATCCATGATCAAGAAGGTGGATTCCTCAGGAAGAGGCCTTACCATTGCACTTCGGTTTGGTTGACGCCTGCGGTTATCCCAAATGTGGGTAACTCGGGTGCATAATTTTTGGTAGTGGAGGACTGCGTTCGCGCTATCCCCTAAAAATATAATGACAAAAATCTACAGATTGTTTTCTGACAGCTATAGCTGTAAACAGTATAGCCGCTTTGTCAACAGGTCAGCTGCGCTGACAAATCAGATTTCGGCCGGTGCAAAATATAACGATATTTTCATGCTTAAACCTATTAAAATTCTATATAGGCTATAAAAAAGGGCTGATACAGTAGTGTTCTTGAAAATTATTTTTCATTGAAGTTCCTTAAGTTCAGATTAAAAACCACATTTTGAATTAATAAAATAAAACAATGGATATGATTAAGACGTTTAACGAGACTATAATATTGATGATTGAGATAATCGATTTTCCCAGGTATTCCTTTAGTAAAATCGTAGCAAACACTACAGCAATAACAAAAAAGGTTAATTGATATTCATATTATTGTGACAATATTAGAACTAGTTTGTGGACGCCTTTCTACTGATCATTTTGTATTATGGATTCAAATAGGTTGGAAAGTTTTGAAATAGTTATCTTCCGTAGGTAGTGTTCAATTGAAGCGAGGCCGTTTTCACAACACTTCTTCTATATTGGTTCTCTATTGGAAGCATGGTTCATAAACAGGCAGCAATCAAATTGAAAGTTTACAATATTTACGTAACTATGAACTGCAACTGTTATAATCAACAGTTGAAAAGCAACACAAGAAAACATTAATGACCCTAAACAGCCGACTCACCATGGTTCTAAGGTTATCTGATGTCGACTTTGTGATGAAACAAACACGGATGAGTGTAGACGTTTGTCATTGGTGATTGTTTTGTATTGTCGAAAATTTGACTAAGTTATTATAAGATGTTATTCGATGTTGATTCATGTGTTTATTCCATTGTTACTTTGAAGTTGTTTGTTATATTTTAATTATATTAGAATTATGTAATATTGGCGAATGCCCAAAGTTAAATTTAAACCGTCATTTTTTCATTTTAAACTAGTTATTTATTTAATGGATTTCATATTTTAAAATCGTTTCCCCTGTCTATTGTCAATCCGCAAATATTGTTTTAAGTATAAGCTTGCTTTCATCTAGTTATTCAATTAATTCATAACAAATTATTCAGTTTTTTCAAAGTATAATTGAAACAATAAGCAAAGTTTAATTTCGATTAACGTAAAATTTTGGTTTTGACACTGCATTATACTTGCGCATGGCTTAGTCTAATAACATGTCTAGGGTAGCACAACTCATACTTACCTGGCACAGGGATATCCATGATCAAGAAAGTGGAATCCTCAGGAAGAGGCCTTACCATTGCACTTCGGTTTGGTTGACGCCTGCGATTATCCCAAATGTGGGTAACTCGGGTGCATAATTTTTGGTAGTGGGGGACTGCGTTCGCGCTATCCCCTAAAAATATAATGACAAAAATCTACAGATTGTTTTCTGGCAGCTATAGCTGTAAACAGTATAGCCGCTTTGTCGACAGGTCAGCTGCGCTGACAAATCAGATTTCAGCCGGTGCAAAATATAACGATATTTTCATGTTTAAACCTATTAAAATTCTATATACACTATAAAAAAGGGCTGATACAGTAGTGTGCCTGAAAATTATTTTTCATTAAAGTTCCTTAAGTTCAGATTAAAAACCACATTTTGAATTAATAAAATAAAACAATGGATATGATTAAGACGTTTAACGAGACTATAATATTGATGATTGAGATAATCGATCTTCCTAGGTATTCCTTTAGTAGCAAACACTACAGCAATACCAAAAAAGGTTAACTGATATTCATATTATTGTGACAATATTAGAACTAGTTTGTGGACGCCTTTCTACTGATCATTTTGAATTATGGATTCAAATAGGTTGGAAAGTTTTGAAATAGTTATCTTCCGTAGGTAGTGTTCAATTGAAGCGAGGCCGTTTTCACAACACTTCTTCTATATTGATTCTCTATTGGAAGCATGGTTCATAAACAAGCAGCAATCAAATTGAAAGTTTACAATATTTACGTAACTATGAACTGCAACTGTTATAATCGACAGTTGAAAAGCAACACAAGAAAACATTAATGACCCTAAACAGCCGACTCACCATGGTTCTAAGGTTATCTGATGTCGACTTTGTGATGAAACAAACACCCATGAGTGTAGACGTTTGTCATTGGTGATTGTTTTGTATTGTCGAAACTTTGACTAAGTTATTATAAGATGTTATTCGATGTTGATTCATGTGTTTATTCCATTGTTACTTTGAAGTTGTTTGTTATATTTTAATTATATTAGAAATATCTAATATTGGCGAATGCCCAAAGTTAAATTTAAACCGTCATTTTTTCATTTTAAACTAGTTATTTATTTAATGGATTTCATATTTTAAAATCGTTTCCCCGGTTTATTGTCAATCCACAAATATTGTTTCATGTATAAGCGTGTTTTCACCTAGGTATTCAAATAATTCATAACAAATGATTCAGTTTTTTCAAAGTATATTTGAAACAATAAACAAAGTTTAATTTCGGAAAGCGTAAAAATTTGTTTTGACACTGCACTATACTTGCGCATGGCTTAGTCTACTAACATGTCTAGGGTAGCACAACTCATACTTACCTGGCACAGGGATATCCATGATCAAGAAGGTGGATTCCTCAGGAAGAGGCTTTACCATTGCACTTTGGTTTGGTTGACGCCTGCGATTATCCCAAATGTGGGTAACTCGGGTGCATAATTTTTGGTAGTGGGGGACTGCGTTCGCGCTATCCCCTAAAAATATAATGACAAAAATCTACAGATTGTTTTCTGGCAGCTATAGCTGTAAACAGTATAGCCGCTTTGTCGACAGGTCAGCTGCGCTGACAAATCAGATTTCAGCCGGTGCAAAATATAACGATATTTTCATGTTTAAACCTATTAAAATTCTATATACACTATAAAAAGGGCTGATACAGTAGTGTGCCTGAAAATTATTTTTCATTAAAGTTCCTTAAGTTCAGATTAAAAACCACATTTTGAATTAATAAAATAAAACAATGGATATGATTAAGACGTTTAACGAGACTATAATATTGATGATTGAGATAATCGATTTTCCCAGGTACTCCTTTAGTAAATTCGTAGCAAACACTACCGCAATAACAAAAAAAGTTAATTGATATTCATATTATTGTGACAATATTAGAACTAGTTTGTGGACGCCTTTCGACTGATCATTTTGTATTAAGGATTCAAATAGGTTGGAAAGTTTTGAAATGGCTAACTGCTGTAGATAGTGTTCAATTGAAGCGAGGCCGTTTTCACAACACTTCTTCTATATTGGTTCTCTATTGGAAGCATGGTTCATCAACAGGCAGCAATCAAATTGAAAGTTTACAATATTTACGTAACTATGAACTGCAACTGTTATAATCGACAGTTGAAAAGCAACACAAGAAAACATTAATGACTCTAAACAGCCGACTCACCATGGTTCTAAGGTTATCTGATGTCGACTTTGTGATGAAACAAACACGGATGAGTGTAGACGTTTGTCATTGGTGATTGTTTTGTATTGTCGAAAATTTGACTAAGTTATTATAAGATGTTATTCGATGTTGATTCATGTGTTTATTCCATTGTTACTTTGAAGTTGTTTGTTATATTTTAATTATATGAGAAATATGTAATATTGGCGAATGCCCAAAGTTAAATTTAAACCGTCATTTTTTCATTTTAAGCTAGTTCTTTATTTAATGGATTTCATATTTTAAAATCGTTTCCCCTGTCTATTGTCAATCTGCAAAGATTGTTTTAAGTATAAGCGTGCTTTCATCTAGTTATTCAATTAATTCATAACAAATTATTCAGTTTTTTCAAAATATAATTGAAACAATAAGCAAAGTTTAATTTCGATTAGCGTAAAAATTTGTTTTGACACTGCATTATACTTGCGCATGGCTTAGTCTACTAACATGTCTAGGGTAGCACAACTCATACTTACCTGGCACAGGGATATCCATGATCAAGAAGGTGGATTCCTCAGGAAGAGGCCTTACCATTGCACTTCGGTTTGGTTGACGCCTGCGGTTATCCCAAATGTGGGTAACTCGGGTGCATAATTTTTGGTAGTGGAGGACTGCGTTCGCGCTATCCCCTAAAAATATAATGACAAAAATCTACAGATTGTTTTCTGACAGCTATAGCTGTAAACAGTATAGCCGCTTTGTCAACAGGTCAGCTGCGCTGACAAATCAGATTTCGGCCGGTGCAAAATATAACGATATTTTCATGCTTAAACCTATTAAAATTCTATATACGCTATAAAAAAGGGCTGATACAGTAGTGTTCCTGAAAATTATTTTTCATTGAAGTTCCTTAAGTTCAGATTAAAAACCACATTTTGAATTAATAAAATAAAACAATGGATATGATTAAGACGTTTAACGAGACTATAATATTGATGATTGAGATAATCGATTTTCCCAGGTATTCCTTTAGTAAAATCGTAGCAAACACTACAGCAATAACAAAAAAAGTTATTTGATATTCATATTATTGTGACAATATTAGAACTAGTTTGTGGACGCCTTTCTACTGATCATTTTGTATTATGGATTCAAATAGGTTGGAAAGTTTTGAAATGGCTAACTTCTGTAGATAGTGTCCAATTGAAGCGAGGCCGTTTTCACAACACTGCTTTTATATTGATTCTCTATTGGAAGCATGGTTCATAAACAGGCAGCAATCAAATTGAAAGTTTACAATATTTACGTAACTATGAACTGCAACTGTTATAATCGACAGTTGAAAAGCAACACAAGAAAACATTAATGACCCTAAACAGCCGACTCACCATGGTTCTAAGGTTATCTGATGTCGACTTTGTGATGAAACAAACACGGATGAGTGTAGACGTTTGTCATTGGTGATTGTTTTGTATTGTCGAAAATTTGGCTAAGTTATTATAAGATGTTATTCGATGTTGATTCATGTGTTTATTCCATTGTTACTTTGAAGTTGTTTGTTATATTTTAATTATAATAGAAATATGTAATATTGGCGAATGCCCAAAGTTAAATTTAAACCGTCATTTTTTCATTTTAAGCTAGTTCTTTATTTAATGGATTTCATATTTTAAAATCGTTTCCCCTGTCTATTGTCAATCTGCAAAGATTGTTTTAAGTATAAGCGTGCTTTCATCTAGTTATTCAATTAATTCATAACAAATTATTCAGTTTTTTCAAAATATAATTGAAACAATAAGCAAAGTTTAATTTCGATTAGCGTAAAAATTTGTTTTGACACTGCATTATAATTGCGCATGGCTTAGTCTACTAACATGTCCAGGGTAGCACAACTCATACTTACCTGGCACAAGGATATCCATGATCAAGAAGGTGGATTCCTCAGGAAGAGGCCTTACCATTGCACTTCGGTTTGGTTGACGCCTGCGGTTATCCCAAATGTGGGTAACTCGGGTGCATAATTTTTGGTAGTGGGGGACTGCGTTCGCGCTATCCCCTAAAAATATAATGACAAAAATCTACAGATTGTTTTCTGACAGCTATAGCTGTAAACAGTATAGCCGCTTTGTCAACAGGTCAGCTGCGCTGACAAATCAGATTTCGGCCGGTGCAAAATATAACGATATTTTCATGCTTAAACCTATTAAAATTCTATATACGCTATAAAAAAGGGCTGATACAGTAGTGTTCCTGAAAATTATTTTTCATTGAAGTTCCTTAAGTTCAGATTAAAAACCACATTTTGAATTAATAAAATAAAACAATGGATATGATTAAGACGTTTAACGAGACTATAATATTGATGATTGAGATAATCGATTTTCCCAGGTATTCCTTTAGTAAAATCGTAGCAAACACTACAGCAATAACAAAAAAAGTTATTTGATATTCATATTATTGTGACAATATTAGAACTAGTTTGTGGACGCCTTTCTACTGATCATTTTGTATTATGGATTCAAATAGGTTGGAAAGTTTTGAAATGGCTAACTTCTGTAGATAGTGTCCAATTGAAGCGAGGCCGTTTTCACAACACTGCTTCTATATTGGTTCTCTATTGGAAGCATGGTTCATAAACAGGCAGCAATCAAATTGAAAGTTTACAATATTTACGTAACTATGAACTGCAACTGTTATAATCGACAGTTGAAAAGCAACACAAGAAAACATTAATGACTCTAAACAGCCGACTCACCATGGTTCTAAGGTTATCTGATGTCGACTTTGTGATGAAACAAACACGGATGAGTGTAGACGTTTGTCATTGGTGATTGTTTTGTATTGTCGAAAATTTGACTAAGTTATTATAAGATGTTATTCGATGTTGATTCATGTGTTTATTCCATTGTTACTTTGAAGTTGTTTGTTATATTTTAATTATATGAGAAATATGTAATATTGGCGAATGCCCAAAGTTAAATTTAAACCGTCATTTTTTCATTTTAAGCTAGTTCTTTATTTAATGGATTTCATATTTTAAAATCGTTTCCCCTGTCTATTGTCAATCTGCAAAGATTGTTTTAAGTATAAGCGTGCTTTCATCTAGTTATTCAATTAATTCATAACAAATTATTCAGTTTTTTCAAAATATAATTGAAACAATAAGCAAAGTTTAATTTCGATTAGCGTAAAAATTTGTTTTGACACTGCATTATACTTGCGCATGGCTTAGTCTACTAACATGTCTAGGGTAGCACAACTCATACTTACCTGGCACAGGGATATCCATGATCAAGAAGGTGGATTCCTCAGGAAGAGGCCTTACCATTGCACTTCGGTTTGGTTGACGCCTGCGGTTATCCCAAATGTGGGTAACTCGGGTGCATAATTTTTGGTAGTGGAGGACTGCGTTCGCGCTATCCCCTAAAAATATAATGACAAAAATCTACAGATTGTTTTCTGACAGCTATAGCTGTAAACAGTATAGCCGCTTTGTCAACAGGTCAGCTGCGCTGACAAATCAGATTTCGGCCGGTGCAAAATATAACGATATTTTCATGCTTAAACCTATTAAAATTCTATATAGGCTATAAAAAAGGGCTGATACAGTAGTGTTCTTGAAAATTATTTTTCATTGAAGTTCCTTAAGTTCAGATTAAAAACCACATTTTGAATTAATAAAATAAAACAATGGATATGATTAAGACGTTTAACGAGACTATAATATTGATGATTGAGATAATCGATTTTCCCAGGTATTCCTTTAGTAAAATCGTAGCAAACACTACAGCAATAACAAAAAAGGTTAATTGATATTCATATTATTGTGACAATATTAGAACTAGTTTGTGGACGCCTTTCTACTGATCATTTTGTATTATGGATTCAAATAGGTTGGAAAGTTTTGAAATAGTTATCTTCCGTAGGTAGTGTTCAATTGAAGCGAGGCCGTTTTCACAACACTTCTTCTATATTGGTTCTCTATTGGAAGCATGGTTCATAAACAGGCAGCAATCAAATTGAAAGTTTACAATATTTACGTAACTATGAACTGCAACTGTTATAATCAACAGTTGAAAAGCAACACAAGAAAACATTAATGACCCTAAACAGCCGACTCACCATGGTTCTAAGGTTATCTGATGTCGACTTTGTGATGAAACAAACACGGATGAGTGTAGACGTTTGTCATTGGTGATTGTTTTGTATTGTCGAAAATTTGACTAAGTTATTATAAGATGTTATTCGATGTTGATTCATGTGTTTATTCCATTGTTACTTTGAAGTTGTTTGTTATATTTTAATTATATTAGAATTATGTAATATTGGCGAATGCCCAAAGTTAAATTTAAACCGTCATTTTTTCATTTTAAACTAGTTATTTATTTAATGGATTTCATATTTTAAAATCGTTTCCCCTGTCTATTGTCAATCCGCAAATATTGTTTTAAGTATAAGCGTGCTTTCATCTAGTTATTCAATTAATTCATAACAAATTATTCAGTTTTTTCAAAGTATAATTGAAACAATAAGCAAAGTTTAATTTCGATTAACGTAAAAATTTGGTTTTGACACTGCATTATACTTGCGCATGGCTTAGTCTACTAACATGTCTAGGGTAGCACAACTCATACTTACCTGGCACAGGGATATCCATGATCAAGAAAGTGGAATCCTCAGGAAGAGGCCTTACCATTGCACTTCGGTTTGGTTGACGCCTGCGATTATCCCAAATGTGGGTAACTCGGGTGCATAATTTTTGGTAGTGGGGGACTGCGTTCGCGCTATCCCCTAAAAATATAATGACAAAAATCTACAGATTGTTTTCTGGCAGCTATAGCTGTAAACAGTATAGCCGCTTTGTCGACAGGTCAGCTGCGCTGACAAATCAGATTTCAGCCGGTGCAAAATATAACGATATTTTCATGTTTAAACCTATTAGAATTCTATATACACTATAAAAAAGGGCTGATACAGTAGTGTGCCTGAAAATTATTTTTCATTAAAGTTCCTTAAGTTCAGATTAAAAACCACATTTTGAATTAATAAAATAAAACAATGGATATGATTAAGACGTTTAACGAGACTATAATATTGATGATTGAGATAATCGATCTTCCTAGGTATTCCTTTAGTAGCAAACACTACAGCAATACCAAAAAGGTTAACTGATATTCATATTATTGTGACAATATTAGAACTAGTTTGTGGACGCCTTTCTACTGATCATTTTGAATTATGGATTCAAATAGGTTGGAAAGTTTTGAAATAGTTATCTTCCGTAGGTAGTGTTCAATTGAAGCGAGGCCGTTTTCACAACACTTCTTCTATATTGATTCTCTATTGGAAGCATGGTTCATAAACAAGCAGCAATCAAATTGAAAGTTTACAATATTTACGTAACTATGAACTGCAACTGTTATAATCGACAGTTGAAAAGCAACACAAGAAAACATTAATGACCCTAAACAGCCGACTCACCATGGTTCTAAGGTTATCTGATGTCGACTTTGTGATGAAACAAACACCCATGAGTGTAGACGTTTGTCATTGGTGATTGTTTTGTATTGTCGAAACTTTGACTAAGTTATTATAAGATGTTATTCGATGTTGATTCATGTGTTTATTCCATTGTTACTTTGAAGTTGTTTGTTATATTTTAATTATATTAGAAATATCTAATATTGGCGAATGCCCAAAGTTAAATTTAAACCGTCATTTTTTCATTTTAAACTAGTTATTTATTTAATGGATTTCATATTTTAAAATCGTTTCCCCGGTTTATTGTCAATCCACAAATATTGTTTCATGTATAAGCGTGTTTTCACCTAGGTATTCAAATAATTCATAACAAATGATTCAGTTTTTTCAAAGTATATTTGAAACAATAAACAAAGTTTAATTTCGGAAAGCGTAAAAATTTGTTTTGACACTGCACTATACTTGCGCATGGCTTAGTCTACTAACATGTCTAGGGTAGCACAACTCATACTTACCTGGCACAGGGATATCCATGATCAAGAAGGTGGATTCCTCAGGAAGAGGCTTTACCATTGCACTTTGGTTTGGTTGACGCCTGCGATTATCCCAAATGTGGGTAACTCGGGTGCATAATTTTTGGTAGTGGGGGACTGCGTTCGCGCTATCCCCTAAAAATATAATGACAAAAATCTACAGATTGTTTTCTGGCAGCTATAGCTGTAAACAGTATAGCCGCTTTGTCGACAGGTCAGCTGTGCTGACAAATCAGATTTCAGCCGGTGCAAAATATAACGATATTTTCATGTTTAAACCTATTAAAATTCTATATACACTATAAAAAGGGCTGATACAGTAGTGTGCCTGAAAATTATTTTTCATTAAAGTTCCTTAAGTTCAGATTAAAAACCACATTTTGAATTAATAAAATAAAACAATGGATATGATTAAGACGTTTAACGAGACTATAATATTGATGATTGAGATAATCGATTTTCCCAGGTACTCCTTTAGTAAATTCGTAGCAAACACTACCGCAATAACAAAAAAAGTTAATTGATATTCATATTATTGTGACAATATTAGAACTAGTTTGTGGACGCCTTTCGACTGATCATTTTGTATTAAGGATTCAAATAGGTTGGAAAGTTTTGAAATGGCTAACTGCTGTAGATAGTGTTCAATTGAAGCGAGGCCGTTTTCACAACACTGCTTCTATATTGGTTCTCTATTGGAAGCATGGTTCATCAACAGGCAGCAATCAAATTGAAAGTTTACAATATTTACGTAACTATGAACTGCAACTGTTATAATCGACAGTTGAAAAGCAACACAAGAAAACATTAATGACCCTAAACAGCCGACTCACCATGGTTCTAAGGTTATCTGATGTCGACTTTGTGATGAAACAAACATGGATGAGTGTAGACGTTTGTCATTGGTGATTGTTTTGTATTGTCGAAAATTTGACTAAGTTATTATAAGATGTTATTCGATGTTGATTCATGTGTTTATTCCATTGTTACTTTGAAGTTGTTTGTTATATTTCAATTATATTAGAAATATGTAATATTGGCGAATGCCCAAAATTAATTTTAAACCGTCATTTTTTCACTTTCAGCTTGTTATTTATTTAATGGATTTCATATTTTAAAATCGTTTCCCCTGTCTATTGTCAATCTGCAAAGATTGTTTTAAGTATAAGCGTGCTTTCATCTAGTTATTCAATTAATTCATAACAAATTATTCAGTTTTTTCAAAATATAATTGAAACAATAAGCAAAGTTTAATTTCGATTAGCGTAAAAATTTGTTTTGACACTGCATTATACTTGCGCATGGCTTAGTCTACTAACATGAGTAGTATATAGAGAGCAGATCTACACATAAAAGTGACGGATCCAGCGGGGGGATAGAAAAAGGGGGTTGTGAATTAAATTGGCTAGGGGTGTAGATTGAATCGTGTGGAGTTGAATGAGATGTTGGGGTTTGGGGGGAAATTGTGGTGTAGAGTAGGGGGTTGAATTCGAGGGGTTACGGATCCGCTCCTGGCGTAATCGGCGGATTATCTGTGGATGAGTCATCGGATTAGCGGGGGATGAGTCATCCGATTGAACGCGGATTATCGCGGGATTAGTCGGGAGAATCGTCGCGGATTAGTCGGGCGAATCGTCGCCGATTATCGGTGGAATAGTTGGGGTGAATATCTGGGACATCGAGGGCTGGATGGTTTTCCGGAGTGGATCTCGCGGATTATCGAGGAGAGCGAGAGATTACCTAGCGGATGAGTGAGGGGGTTAATATCTGGGACACCGAGGTGTTGATTTGCCGGAGATTGTTATATATTTGGTTGAATGAGAGATAAGTTTTTATTATAAAATATAAACCATAAATGTTACAAAAAATTTAAAATCATTCTGTCATTCGTTTTAAAAAGGAAAGTTTTGGAATACATCTTTCATCAATTTCTGTGTCACATCGAAGAACTAAAATAAGAGTTGATTTTCCCAAAGAATTGAGAAACTGAACAGGAAGTAACAAATCTAATCCTTCATTATTTCCAATATTATCATATATGAAGGTATCTTTAGGTGTAGTAGAATTTGAAATAGGTTGAAGATTACAGATAAAGTCAATATCTTGAAAATTCGATCCTGGAGGACATTGCAACATTGAAAGAGTAGAGTTATATCCACATATTTCTCCTCTGTAGAATAATTTGAAATCAATTAGAATATCGATTGTGGAATTTTGAACTGACTATTCACATTCAGAATATGTTAGAACTTGCTCCGATGAAGCTGACACTATAGGATTAAGGTATAGGTTTTTTCCATCTGTTTCATCTTCATTTAGTAGTTCTTTACACGCAAATCTGTGATTGCCTGGTAATGGATAACCACAATGAATGTAGTCCAATGGAAATATTCTTCCGCATGTTTCATTATTCTTGTGATATAAAGTAGTTTCTTCGATTGGAAGTAGTAATGAAACTTCAAATTCATTGAGTGTTCTGCTTAAGCAGTTATTCGCATCGGTAACATATTGAATTCTTTGATTTCCATTTATTATTCCCGTAAAGCGTAAAATGAGAAATATTATAATGTGCAAATTCATTATAGTCATAGTGTCTTTTTAAAATACTACTCTCTTGACTGAAGTAGGCAAAGAAAATGCATAAAAAAGTATGTCAATATAATATATATAGTTCATTCTTCAAAATTATCTTGAAATACTATACAAAAAAAGTTATTCAATTCTATTTGATGAGTCAATCCTTCTTGGATATAAAGTGATTAAATATAAAGAATTATGCAAAGTCTAACTGTGATGATTATCAATTCTTCCCATTGATATGTAGGAGTTCACTGAAGTAACGATTTGTAGCATGTTGATCATTGGTTTCTCCTCTCAAATATGGATAAAGTCTTGTTTCGGTTAATATTATGTTTGAAGGTGTGTTCCAATCAAGTGAGGATAATAATGATAGTTGGACTTTGTCACTCCTTGGTCCGATTTGAGCAGATTCCAAACACGTTCCAATATCGAGTTCGGCAAAAGTCTCATGAAGTTCTTGTCGAGTCAATCCTTCATTTCCATATCGTAGTTGCATTATTCTAATACAATATTGACATCCTCGAGCTCCCTCGAAGCATCCACACCGACTTTCTAAATATGTTACAAAACGTTTATAGATATAGAATCCGATAACATAGTAAAAAGTTTCTTCAGTAACTCTTCTGATGAATTTTTTTGTGTTTTTCTTTACAACCACTCTTGATAATTGTCCATCCTTAAGATGAGCTGGAATAAACTCCTCTAGAAATATAACCGACATTGTTTCTGTTTTCTTCGTTTTTTTTTTTTTTTGGTTCCTTCACCAACAGAGCTAAATTGAAGAATGGTGGAGAAATCTAGAGGAGTAGACTTAATATCATTCCGAATCTTTTTTTTTTATTTTCATCCAACAGATTTTTCATCTATAATTACATCATCAATTTCATGCTCGATTTCCTCTTCCACGCTTTCTCCGATTAATGGAAATTGTGCTATATGAATGAGTCTTCTGAAGAGCAGTTGTTTCGTTTCATCACGTTGAGTAGGATGAGTCATGTAGTGCCGAATTCTATTCCAAAACACGGTTTCAAAAATCGTTTCTTCCATCGTTTTAAAATCGGTCGCGATAAATCTGTTAATCCATTCTAAATCAACCTCTTTTCCAATTTTACCTTCTCGAATGGTAGCTTCAAGATCAACCCATTCAAAGGTCATCTTCAAATCTGAGGGTGTTATCGATATTTCTTTTACACATAATGTTGATTCCAAACATTCCCTGCATTCCAACGCACTGCAGACACAGTTGGACTTTAATCTTTTCAATGACACAACTTTTCTAAAAGCAGCCGTTCCTAAAATGTAGTATAAACATTCCTCGGTAAGATGTGTACGAATTTGTTCATTTTTGTCAAGATGAACCAAGATGTTATCTGGGATTATTTCTGCAACCTCGAATGGAACAAAATCTTTAATCAGAATGTTTTGAGTCATGTTACTATGAGAAAGTCTACATTCGAAATGATTTTACATTGGATAGTATATTGAATTTATATGAGCTTAGTTATATATTATTGATATTGTATATACGAAAAGAAGAGCCAATGAAGAAAATAAAATTTTATAGTAATAATACATCGAGGAGCAAAACTCTACTATCATATATACTTAACAACAAATTCACTTCTAAAAATTATGCTAAAATATATTCTGTGCTCACTCCATCGTTACATACTCTTCTTTTTGAATAAAAATATGTTAATCCAGTTCTAAGTTGAGTGTATGAGAACACTCTATTGTCTTTTTTTACAAAACCTTTGTTTACCCCTTCCTTAGGAGATCTTGAATGTAATACTTTTAAAAAAGTGTCTTTTGTAAAACTATTCGTAGTTTTACTTAATCCTTTACTGCTATGCTTTGTAGAATGAGTTTCATCATTCCAGCAAAAGTAAGTCTTAGAATTTAAGGCTACTATTCCATGTCCTAAAAATTCTACTTTGAATAAACCAGGAGTCCTTATATCATATTGATATACTTCTTTGCAACAATTTTGTAATTCCCACAACTTTGTAGGAACAGATTTACAGAGTTGGAAATCATCCGCGTGTCGATCGCAATACGTCCTAGGAAACCATTTTCCATATTCTTTGTAGTATATATCAGCGATCTCTTTTCTAACGATATTATCCATAGGTGCTGAAAGAGCCATGTAGGCACTATCTGTATCCATCGCCACATACTGGAAGTCCTTTCTGTCGAAGTATCTAAAATAAAAAAATTTCAATCCTTAATTCTTGTTATCTTAGTATTATAATACTCCCATTTCAAAAATTATCATTCAAATGTTTACCATTATACATATTTTTTCTAAAAGATACAAATGAGATTACTTACCTATCCATGAAGTCATAGTAGAACTCCAACATCCGAAGTTTAGCCAGTTGTAATATGGAGAATCCGATATGTACAGGTATATCCATTCTCATCTGAATAAATATATATACAGTCCTATTAGATTCCTTTACATATATTAGCTCAAGTAAATTTTTCATTATGATTCAATTATATCAATAAGATAATAAATATATACTACTAACCGAAGGCTTGTGTTGAGTCAACTCATAGAAGCTATCATCGATTTCCTCCAAAGATTCAAATCTGTGTGATCGTATTCTCAAGGATGCTTCATAATCTCCTTGAATATACTTGACATTTCGATGTTTTAATTTCTCAGTGATTGTTTTCCCGTACGATGAATTTCCAATGAGTTTATTGGTTGTGGCTATCAACTCTTGGTCAGGATCTTTGTCACCAGCTCTTCTAGCATTTGAGACAGATTCTCCAAATGACTGGAAAACTCTTCTAGGGGTGTATTCTATGACTTGATATATTTTGGTTATAATCAATCCATGATTAAGATACCATTTTGCTAAAGTGGTGAGTAGTAAAATTTTTTCTCCAAACATACTCCCCACCAAAGTTCGTTGTTCTTGAGGTAGCATTCCTTCCTTTTCAGCAAATTCTTTCATACTTTCACTAAGATGATTTCTATTCAAAGATGTATTCTTGAAAATGGGGCTCATTTCTGAAAACTTTTCGTATAAGTTTTCAGGAACAGATATATCGCATTCAATGAATCCATATATCTCCCCTTTTATAATCTGCTGAATAATCTCATCCTCGATGGCAAAGGAATTGGAAGGATAAAACTCTTCGTTGAAGATACTAATAAAGTTCTTAATCTCGGTGTTATCCTCAATCATCTTGTTCCATTCACACTCCCAGATTCTTACTAAACGATATCCAAGTTCTTTAACATATTCTTCCTTCTTTATCGTTTCCTCAAGAACTTCACTCATGGGTCGATTCTTATATGGATGTATACTTATTCCTTTGGTCTTGTTACAGTTATGTCCATGCCAGAAACATCCATGAAATTGAAACACTGTATTCGATTCTTCACAATATCCATCAACAGGAAGATTATGTTGTCCAATTCTAAATTCTTTATCGTTGTTTTCATGTAAGATTTGAATATTGTCCTTCCAAGTCAAAAATTGTAACCATCCATGAGTAGCCATGCTATTTTTTCGAGAATGAGTGTATGCAAATCCATTTTCGAATCGTCTTATTCTAGGGTTTCCAGTAGGCATTTCTTGCATCATACTCCACAAATATAATGCATTTGCATCAACTCCTAGAATAAGTTCACAAAGTTTGGATTCCTTTCCAAACTTTCTTTCTCGAATCAGTGTTTTCTTCGACTCATGAAGTCTGTGAAAAACAATGCTAGGTCCACCTACGATATTGTCCTTGATAGTAAAGTAAATATCTTTATCACTTTCCTTGATCAGACAGACAGGTTGACAAGCTTTGAAATGATGTGATGAGATTGTCTGATGATGAGAACTCATAGGATGAGGAGGCGAATCTGAAAGTTTCAACATCCATTTTACTGCCAATCCAGGAAGTGAAATGGCATCTTTCAACATATCGATTCCCATGGTTCTGTAAACTTCTTTTTGTTTTTCTACAGCTTCAACAAATGGTACTACATCGAGATTGTTGTACCATACTAGAAAATCTTTTAACGTTTTCATCTTCTCTTGTTTCCAAATGTTTAAACAGATTTCATAATCAGCATCCGAAATATGTTCATCTCTCAAAGAACTGTAAAAGCATTCTTTAGCTGGTAGAAACGGTTGTTTCAACTTCTCAAGATCATCCATTATTCATAAGGATAGAATCCTTTTTGTTGAGAGCATTTGAAAGCTTTGAGATACTTTGCATAGGAAAATCCTGGAGCAATGAAGTTGGAAATATCCAAGAATTTGAATCTTCTTGATTGAATACAGCTCATCTTGTTTGTTCTTTTCACTACAAAATCAAAATCTTCGTCTTCTGTGTCTTGAAGACATCGAAGTAGAGGTCCTTTCATCACATTCAGGTCGTAGTTTTGTGAATTAAATCCTAGAATCGGAATACATGAGATGAATTTGTCGAAACGATTAAATAAATGACAAAATTCCTCTCTTGAATGGTATACTCGAGGATTGGAAAATTTGCAGGATTTAAATCTTTCTTCAACTTTTCCTTGCTTTTCAGCTTTTGCCTTCATCAACTGTCTAATGTAGTAAAGTTTTTTTTCAAGGATATCCCGGGCTTCATCAGCAATTTGGGAAATATACTGAAAAAAAGAAGATATACAAGAATCAGTATCTCCCTCACTTACAAAACACTTTGGATCCTTAAATCCGGGTACATTTGAACAAACTGATATACTCATCAATTCGTGTCTCGATGTGAATGTAACCGAATTGGAATTTGGTGGAAGGTCGGATTTTGGAAGATAACACTCGATATCATAGGTGATTAAAAAGGGATAATAAGTATCTTCCTCAGCCACGGATATTCCTATCTCTCATTTCAGTTGTTCGAAAATTGTAGGTGTTGCCTTAAACTTTCCTCCTTCGAAGATGAAGTTTGTTACTACTTCTTGACTACATTTATGTCTATTGAAATTTCCTCTTTTTGTAAAGCTCACTTCACAGGAAGGACAACTAAACCCTTTAGTATAAGCATTAACATCCTTGATGAAACTGAAATGAGAGTTCTGCAAATCGAGGAAGAGTTCCTTTCCCTCTTTTTGGGACGATGTCCAGATGACTGTTGAGGTTTCATCAGCATTCAGAGAAAATACGGTTATACGGAGGTCAAAACATTTCTCAAGAGAAATTAAGTCTCCTAACTCAATTCCAGGAAAATTATTCATCAGAACTTTGTTGGATGAGGAAGAAGAAATGTGATTCGAGTACTTTTGAAATAGCACCTTCACAAGTAGCTGTTTTGGTCTTTGTCTGGTGCAACTACATCGGTTTGAACACTTACACATTTCCTTCAATGCTAAACATCTGAAGAAACAGAGATTGTCTGTGTAAGGAGTGCAGCTATGAGGAATGTTATGCATAGTGATTACATGTCGATTGTTAAGAATGTGAGTCGGAAGATCTGAAGCCATTCCTATTTGCCCCATTCCAATCAATTTATAGAAATAGAATGAAATATTGGTAATTACATTCAATTTCCAAGCTGTATTCGGGCGTTCTCGAATCGCTATAGCAGCAAGATCTTGTCTTGTCAATTCTTCAAAGAAATTCTGTAGTTCCTGTCTTGTTGTAATCAGTTTTGCTTTTTTGAAAATTGTAGCATTATTCGATGAAGCATGAAAATATCTTAATTCTCCTGAAGTTTTATGTTCAAGAATGCATCCCACACTACAATTTAACTTGGCTCTTGTTTGTAACCCATTCCAAGTTGTCAACATCTCGTTCCATATTCTTTCCGAATGGTTTGGAGTTGGAAGTTCTGCTTGAGGAATATTTCCATTCCATAAATTTACGTTTAACGTTTCAACAACTCTTCCTCGTCGTCTTTTTGTTTTCATAGCATTCCAATATCTTCTTATTAACTCATCCCATTCCTCATCATCATTAACAGGAATGATATCCTGATTATCTTGTTCTCTTTCATTTTCGATAGGAACGATGGGCTCGACTCTATCATTAATACCAACTAAATTGTCATCATCAGCGTCCACTTCATTTTCGTTTCTTTCGATTTGATTTGTAGGTTGATCAGATAAATATCTATTTTCTTCGATTTCATTTGTATTTTCTTCTTCTGATACATCTGATTCATCGGATTCATCATCAGCAAGATTTCGAGTAATAGGAGTTACTGTTATCTTAGATCGACTAAGATCTCCTCTTCCAATTTGAGTTGAAGCAGAACGAAATGAAGAATGATGAGAAACAATCTTTACTTTTTCGAAAATGAAAGGGGGATTGGAAACTTGTATAATAATCGAGGCATCATCATCATCATCATATTCGTGATATTGTTCCGAAGAATCATTAGTTGATGTTGTAAACGATTCTGAACTTTCATTCGATTGGAGATGAATGTGTTTAACATGTCTTTTGAGGTTTGATTTTTTGTTAAATGAAGTCGAACATTCTAAGCAGATATATTTATTAGCTGAAACGGATGATACACTTCTTTCCCTACTTCTGCTTTTTTCTCTATTATCAATTGAAGTGGAAGGAGCAGAATTTTCCGATGAAATTAAATTATGCTCTCGTGAAAGCTTGAACATCTTTGAGGAAGATTTCCAGCTGCCAAGAATTAAAAATCTCATTTTACTATTCTCTCTACATTTATTCATTCATTAAAAATTTTTTCCACCAATTATTGTAAATCAACTCACCTCATCAGATTTGCTCCAGTCTCCTTCTGAATGGGAAGATGCCGGATACATTTCCTTGATGTATTCAAATTTCGGAGATATATAATCCAGTGAAACAGAGATAATCCAAAGTTCTGAGAGAAGATTATACATAGATATCCAAATTGTAGAATTAATCCAAACTTTTGTGAGATATATAATCCAGTTAGTTCGGAGAAATATAATCCAGTGAAACAGAGATAATCCAAAATTCTGAGAGAAGATTATACATAGATATCCAAATTGTAGAATTAATCCAAACTTTTGTGCGATATATAATCCAGTTAGTTCGGAGAAATATAATCCAAAGTTCTGAGAGAAGATTATACGTAGATATCCAAATTGTAGAATTAATCCAAACTTTTGTGAGATATATAATCCAGTTAGTTCGGAGAAATATAATCCAAAGTTCTGAGAGAAGATTATACGTAGATATCCAAATTGTAGAATTAATCCAAACTTTTGTGAGATATATAATCCAGTTAGGTATAGAAATAGTTCGAAAAAAACTCTCGATAATGGTGAGTCCATCAAACTTGGCTGTATTTATACTAGTCAAGTTCAAGGAGGTGGAACCTGCACAAAAGCTATAAATCACTTCTAATCCAACTTGTCTCACTCAACTTTCGCGAAATTGGATTTCGCGAAAGTGAATTTCGCGAAATTGGATTTCGCGAAATTACACATTATATATATTATATAGTCAACTTTCGCGAAATTGAATTTCGCGAAATTGGATTTCGCGAAATAATTATCGCGATATATCGCGATATTATCGCGATAATATCGCGATAATATCGCGATATCGCAATTTCGCGATATCGCGATATCGCGATATTATCGCGAAATTATCGCGATTTCGCGATATAATTATCATATATATTATATAATGTGTAATTTCGCGAAATTGAATTTCGCGAAAGTGAATTTCGCGAAATTGGATTTCGCGAAATTACACATTATATATATTATATAGTCAACTTTCGCGAAATTGAATCTCGCGATTTTCAATTTCGCGAAAAGTCTTCTGATATTATGGATGATGCAACTAAATTTATCAAAACTCATTAATCATTTGATGAGGAGAATTGTATATAACCAGCAGAATTTTACTAAAACGATATCAGTTCTTCATTCAAACTCAGAGAATTAACACACTACACAACTATGGAGGATAATACTCAATCTGGAGTGATAAAACCTGGATCGAATAGTTCAGTGAAGATGACGAAAAAGAGAATTTCACCTGTAACTCTTTCTAACACGGCTCCTTCAACGAAGAAGAAGAAATCCAACCAAATCGAAACGAATTTGGAGCAAAGGGTAAAAGATGTGGCAGACAAGTTAAGAACATTAAGTAAGGCTACTTTAATGGAAGCAAAATCACTGCAGAGAATGTCAGATCTTTCAATAGGATTGATTATGGAGGTGACAAAAACGGAAGAAGCTCATTCGATCCATGGAGCGTGCTGTATCATTCACTTCAACTATGTGGAAAATGGGATTAGTAAATCTACTGCTGTATTTGCTCCAAAACGATTTCTGGATGGATCGCTGTCTTATCCAAGTATTATGGTATATCTTGGATTAAAACCTAAGGCTAATGGACAGGGAAGTTACCATGATTTAAGAAGAGTAACAGAAGGAACCTCAACTCCCTCAGATATGAAACGTACTCTAGCCAATCTGAGATCGAAGAAACTTGAAAAACTTATACAACATTTCGAGATTCATCATCTCAAGGAGTTCAAAGCACCATCTATTTTCCACTATCACAATGTTGGAGCAAGTGAATACAAAGATGGTGAAGGCAATGTGGATGTGGTACCAACTGTAGCATTTTCAACCAAAGTTGATGGAGAGGAAGTTCAAGGAACTTTAACGATGCCTTCGAGATGTGCCCTTTCGTTGAAAGAAAATTGTCCGGGTATCATTATATACAAGGGGCTAGTAACATCTCACAATACTCGCGAATACTACGATGTAGTAGTCATGGGACATGAAGAAGCAAGCAGATTTTACGAGAGTTCGGTACAATGCAAAAAGGATCCTTCTATCTCACTTATTTCCGATGACGATGAGTGATTGATGAACAACTCGATACAAACTTCGTTTTAAAGAATGTACATGATCATTTTCTTATATATATTCAATGTTTCATTTATACTATATTATCTTTATTGTGACTTATCTACTTGTACATTTCATATATTTCAAGTTAAACATAAACTATTTTATTTTTATTGAAACAAAATGATGATGGAAATAATGAATAATACATATAGATATATCTTTTAAAGTGAATAATTTTGTAATAAAACTGATCTTTCATTCAACATATATGAAAAACCGAAAATAAAAATCCTTAAAATTCTTAACCATTCAAGAGCTTCAACATTACAAAAACATCAAATCTTCAAAAAAAATAACTTTGTACATAAACACTTTCTCATATATATTGAACGTTCTCAAATATATAACATTCTCCACTTTGCACATAAACA
This sequence comes from Watersipora subatra, assembly GCF_963576615.1. Lineage (NCBI taxonomy): Eukaryota > Metazoa > Bryozoa > Gymnolaemata > Cheilostomatida > Watersiporidae > Watersipora > Watersipora subatra. Next base: position 45,798,260 of record NC_088712.1, on the reverse strand, counting down.
CTTTCTCATATATATTCCATGTTTCAAATATATAACAATCTCCGAAAAATCAACCCCTCGGTGTCCCAGATATTAACCCCCTCACTCATCCGCTAGGTAATCTCTCGCTCTCCTCGATAATCTGCGATATCCACTCCGGAAAACCATCCAGCCCTCGATGTCCCAGATATTCACCCCCACTATTCCACCGATAATCGGCGACGATTCGCCCGACTAATCCGCGACGATTCCCCCGACTAATCCCGCGATAATCCGCGTTCAATCGGATGACTCATCCCCCGCTAATCCGATGACTCATCCACAGATAATCCGCCGATTACGCCAGGAGCGGATCCGTAACCCCTCGAATTCAACCCCCTACTCTACACCACAATTTCCCCCCAAACCCCAACATCTCATTCAACTCCACACGATTCAATCTACACCCCTAGCCAATTTAATTCACAACCCCCTTTTTCTATCCCCCCGCTGGATCCGTCACTTTTATGTGTAGATCTGCTCTCTATATACTACTAACATGTCTAGGGTAGCACAACTCATACTTACCTGGCACAGGGATATCCACGATCAAGAAGGTGGATTCCTCGGGAAGAGGCTTTACTATTGCACTTCGGTTTGGTTGACGCCTGCGATTATCCCAAATGTGGGTAACTCGGGTGCATAACTTTTGGTAGTGGGGGACTGCGTTCGCGCTATCCCCTAAAAATATAATGACCAAAAATCTACAGATTGATTCCTGACAGCTATAGCTGTAAACAGTATAGCCGCTTTGTCAACAGGTCAGCTGGGCTGACAAATCAGATTTCAGCCGGTGCAAAATATAACGATATTTTCATGTTTAAACCTATTAAAGTTCTGTATACGCTATAAAAAAGGGCTGATACAGTAGGGTTCCTGAAAATTATTTTTCAATTTTCCTTAAAGTTCCTTAAGTTCAGATTAAAAACCACATTTTGAATTAATAAAATAAAACAATGGATATGATTAAGACGTTTAACGAGACTATAATATTGATGATTGAGATAATCGATCTTCCTAGGTACTCCTTTAGTAAAATCGTAGCAAACACTACAGCAATAACAAAAAAAGTTATTTGATATTCATATTATTGTGACAATATTAAAACTAGTTTCTGGACGCCTTTCGACTGATCATTTTGTATTAAGGATTCAAATAGGTTGGAAAGTTTTGAAATGGCTAACTTCTGTAGATAGTGTCCAATTGAAGCGAGGCCGTTTTCACAACACTTCTTCTATATTGGTTCTCTATTGGAAGCATGGTTCATAAACAGGCAGCAATCAAATTGAAAGTTTACAATATTTACGTAACTATGAACTGCAACTGTTATAATCGACAGTTGAAAAGCAACACAAGAAAACATTAATGACCCTAAACAGCCGACTCACCATGGTTCTAAGGTTATCTGATGTCGACTTTGTGATGAAACAAACACGGATGAGTGTAGACGTTTGTCATTGTTGATTTTTTTGTATTGTCGAAAATTTGACTAAGTTATTATAAGATGTCATTCGATGTTGATTCATGTGTTTATTCCATTGTTACTTTGAAGTTGTTTGTTATATTTTAATTATATTAGAAATATCTAATATTGGTGAATGCCCAAAGTTAAATTTGAACCGTCATTTTTTCATTTTAAACTAGTTATTTATTTAATGGATTTCATATTTTAAAATCGTTTCCCCTGTCTATTGTCAATCCGCAAATATTGTTTTATGTATAAGCGTGTTTTCATCTAGGTATTCAAGTAATTCATAACAAACTATTCAGTTTTTTCAAAGTAAATTTGAAACAAGCAAAGCTTAATTTCGAAAAGCGTAAAAATTTCTTTTGACACTGCATTATACTTGCGCATGGCTTAGTCTACTAACATGTCCAGGGTAGCACAACTCATACTTACCTGGCACAGGGATATCCATGATCAAGAAGGTGGATTCCTCGGGAAGAGGCTTTACCATTGCACTTCGGTTTGGTTGACGCCTGCGATTATCCCAAATGTGGGTAACTCGGGTGCATAATTTGTGGTAGTGGGGGACTGCGTTCGCGCTATCCCCTAAAAATATAATGACAAAAATCTACAGATTGATTTCTGACAGCTATAGCTGTAAACAGTATAGCCGCTTTGTCAACAGGTCAGCTGCGCTGACAAATCAGATTTCGGCCGGTGCAAAATATAACGATAATTTCATGTTTAAACCTATTAAAGTTCTGTATACGCTATAAAAGAGGGCTGATACAGTAGTGTTCCTGAAAAGTACTTTTCAGTAAAAGTTCCTTAAGTTCAGATTAAAAACCACATTTTGAATTAATAAAATAAAACAATGGATATGATTAAGACAGTTAACGAGACTAATATTGATGATTGAGATAATCGATTTTCCCAGGTACTCCTTTAGTAAAATCGTAGCAAACACTACAGCAATAACAAAAAAGGTTAATTGATATTCATATTAGTGTGACAATAATAGAACTAGTTTGTGGACGCCTTTCTACTGATCATTTTGTATTATGGATTCAAATAGGTTGGAAAGTTTTGAAATAGTTATCTTCCGTAGGTAGTGTTCAATTGAAGAGCGGCCGTTTTCACAACACTGCTTCTATAATGGTTCTCTATTGGAAGCATGGTTCATAAACAGGCAGCAATCAAATTGAAAGTTTACAATATTTACTTAACTATGAACTGCAACTGTTATAATCGACAGTTGAAAAGCAACACAAGAAAACATTAATGACCCTAAACAGCCGACTCACCATGGTTCTAAGGTTATCTGATGTCGACTCTGTGATGAAACAAACATGGATGAGTGTAGACGTTTGTCATTGGTGATTGTTTTGTATTGTCGAAAATTTGACTAAGTTATTATAAGATGTTATTCGATGTTGATTCATGTGTTTATTCCATTGTTACTTTGAAGTTGTTTGTTATATTTCAATTATATTAGAAATATGTAATATTGGCGAATGCCCAAAATTAATTTTAAACCGTCATTTTTTCACTTTCAGCTAGTTATTTATTTAATGGATTTCATATTTTAAAATCGTTTCCCCTGTCTATTGTCAATCTGCAAAGATTGTTTTAAGTATAAGCGTGCTTTCATCTAGTTATTCAATTAATTCATAACAAATTATTCAGTTTTTTCAAAATATAATTGAAACAATAAACAAAGTTTAATTTCGGAAAGCGTAAAAATTTGTTTTGACACTGCATTATACTTGCGCATGGCTTAGTCTACTAAGATGTTTAGGGTAGCACAACTCATACTTACCTGGCACAGGGATATCCATGATCAAGAAGGTGGATTCCTCAGGAAGAGGCCTTACCATTGCACATCGGTTTGGTTGACACCTGCGATTATCCCAAATGTGGGTAACTCGGGTGCATAACTTTTGGTAGTGGGGGACTGCGTTCGCGCTATCCCCTAAAAATATGACAAAAATCTACAGATTGTTTTCTGACAGCTATAGCTGTAAACAGTATAGCCGCTTTGTCAACAGGTCAGCTGCGCTGACAAATCAGATTTCAGCCGGTGCAAAATATAACGATATTTTCATGTTTAAACCTATTAAATTTCTATATACGCTATAAAAAAGGGCTGATACAGTAGTGTGCCTAAAAATTATTTTTCATTAAAGTTCCTTAAGTTCAGATTAAAAACCACATTTTGAATTAATAAAATAAAACAATGGATATGATTAAGACAGTTAACGAGACTAATATTGATGATTGAGATAATCGATTTTCCCAGGTACTCCTTTAGTAAAATCTTAGCAAACACTACAGCAATAACAAAAAAGGTTAATTGATATTCATATTAGTGTGACAATATTAGAACTAGTTTGTGGACGCCTTTCTACTGATCATTTTGTATTATGGATTCAAATAGGTTGGAAAGTTTTGAAATAGTTATCTTCCGTAGGTAGTGTTCAATTGAAGAGAGGCCGTTTTCACAACACTGCTTCTATAATGGTTCTCTATTGGAAGCATGGTTCATAAACAGGCAGCAATCAAATTGAAAGTTTACAATATTTACGTAACTATGAACTGCAACTGTTATAATCGACAGTTGAAAAGCAACACAAGAAAACATTAATGACCCTAAACAGCCGACTCACCATGGTTCTAAGGTTATCTGATGTCGACTTTGTGATGAAACAAACACCCATGAGTGTAGACGTTTGTCATTGGTGATTGTTTTGTATTGTCGAAACTTTGACTAAGTTATTATAAGATGTTATTCGATGTTGATTCATGTGTTTATTCCATTGTTACTTTGAAGTTGTTTGTTATGATTTAAATATATTAGAAATATCTAATATTGGCGAATGCCCAAAGTTAAATTTAAACCGTCACTTTTTCATTTTAAACTAGTTATTTATTTAATGGATTTCATATTTTAAAATCGTTTCCCCGGTTTATTGTCAATCCACAAATATTGTTTCATGTATAAGCGTGTTTTCACCTAGGTATTCAATTAATTCATAACAAATGATTCAGTTTTTTCAAAGTATATTTGAAACAATAAACAAAGTTTAATTTCGGAAAGCGTAAAAATTTGTTTTGACACTGCACTATACTTGCGCATGGCTTAGTCTACTAACATGTCTAGGGTAGCACAACTCATACTTACCTGGCACAGGGATATCCATGATCAAGAAGGTGGATTCCTCAGGAAGAGGCTTTACCATTGCACTTCGGTTTGGTTGACGCCTGCGATTATCCCAAATGTGGGTAACTCGGGTGCATAATTCTTGGTAGTGGGGGACTGCGTTCGCGCTATCCCCTAAAAATATAATGACAAAAATCTACAGATTGTTTTCTGGCAGCTATAGCTGTAAACAGTATAGCCGCTTTGTCAACAGGTCAGCTGCGCTGACAAATCAGATTTCAGCCGGTGCAAAATATAACGATATTTTCATGTTTAAACCTATTAAATTTCTATATACGCTATAAAAAAGGGCTGATACAGTAGTGTGCCTAAAAATTATTTTTCATTAAAGTTCCTTAAGTTCAGATTAAAAACCACATTTTGAATTAATAAAATAAAACAATGGATATGATTAAGACGTTTAACGAGACTATAATATTGATGATTGAGATAATCGATTTTCCCAGGTACTCCTTTAGTAAAATCGTAGCAAACACTACAGCAATAACAAAAAAAGTTATTTGATATTCATATTATTGTGACAATATTAGAACTAGTTTCTGGACGCCTTTCGACTGATCATTTTGTATTAAGGATTCAAATAGGTTGGAAAGTTTTGAAATGGCTAACTTCGTTAGATAGTGTCCAATTGAAGCGAGGCCGTTTTCACAACACTTCTTCTATATTGGTTCTCTATTGGAAGCATGGTTCATAAACAGGCAGCAATCAAATTGAAAGTTTACAATATTTACGTAACTATGAACTGCAACTGTTATAATCGACAGTTGAAAAGCAACACAAGAAAACATTAATGACCCTAAACAGCCGACTCACCATGGTTCTAAGGTTATCTGATGTCGACTTTGTGATGAAACAAACACGGATGAGTGTAGACGTTTGTCATTGGTGATTTTTTTGTATTGTCAAAAATTTGACTAAGTTATTATAAGATGTCATTCGATGTTGATTCATGTGTTTATTCCATTGTTACTTTGAAGTTGTTTGTTATATTTTAATTATATTAGAAATATGTAATATTGGCGAATGCCCAAAGTTAAATTTGAACCGTCATTTTTTCATTTTAAACTAGTTATTTATTTAATGGATTTCATATTTTAAAATCGTTTCCCCTGTCTATTGTCAATCCGCAAATATTGTTTTATGTATAAGCGTGTTTTCATCTAGGTATTCAAGTAATTCGTAACAAATTATTCAGTTTTTTCAAAGTAAATTTGAAACAAGCAAAGCTTAATTTCGAAAAGCGTAAAAACTTCTTTTGACACTGCATTATACTTGCGCATGGCTTAGTCTACTAACATGTCCAGGGTAGCACAACTCATACTTACCTGGCACAGGGATATCCATGATCAAGAAGGTGGATTCCTCGGGAAGAGGCTTTACCATTGCACTTCGGTTTGGTTGACGCCTGCGATTATCCCAAATGTGGGTAACTCGGGTGCATAATTTTTGGTAGTGGGGGACTGCGTTCGCGCTATCCCCTAAAAATATAATGACAAAAATCTACAGATTGATTTCTGACAGCTATAGCTGTAAACAGTATAGCCGCTTTGTCAACAGGTCAGCTGCGCTGACAAATCAGATTTCGGCCGGTGCAAAATATAACGATAATTTCATGTTTAAACCTATTAAAGTTCTGTATACGCTATAAAAAAGGGCTGATACAGTAGTGTTCCTGAAAATTGTTTTTCAGTAAAAGTTCCTTAAGTTCAGATTAAAAACCACATTTTGAATTAATAAAATAAAACAATGGATATGATTAAGACAGTTAACGAGACTAATATTGATGATTGAGATAATCGATTTTCCCAGGTACTCCTTTAGTAAAATCGTAGCAAACACTACAGCAATAACAAAAAAGGTTAATTGATATTCATATTAGTGTGACAATATTAGAACTAGTTTGTGGACGCCTTTCTACTGATCATTTTGTATTATGGATTCAAATAGGTTGGAAAGTTTTGAAATAGTTATCTTCCGTAGGTAGTGTTCAATTGAAGAGAGGCCGTTTTCACAACACTGCTTCTATAATGGTTCTCTATTGGAAGCATGGTTCATAAACAGGCAGCAATCAAATTGAAAGTTTACAATATTTACGTAACTATGAACTGCAACTGTTATAATCGACAGTTGAAAAGCAACACAAGAAAACATTAATGACCCTAAACAGCCGACTCACCATGGTTCTAAGGTTATCTGATGTCGACTTTGTGATGAAACAAACACCCATGAGTGTAGACGTTTGTCATTGGTGATTGTTTTGTATTGTCGAAACTTTGACTAAGTTATTATAAGATGTTATTCGATGTTGATTCATGTGTTTATTCCATTGTTACTTTGAAGTTGTTTGTTATATTTTAATTATATTAGAAATATGTAATATTGGCGAATGCCCAAAGTTAAATTTAAACCGTCATTTTTTCATTTTAAACTAGTTATTTATTTAATGGATTTCATATTTTAAAATCGTTTCCCCGGTGTATTGTCAATCCACAAATATTGTTTTATGTATAAGCGTGTTTTCACCTAGGTATTCAATTAATTCATAACAAATGATTCAGTTTTTTCAAAGTATATTTGAAACAATAAACAAAGTTTAATTTCGGAAAGCGTGAAAATTTGTTTTGACACTGCACTATACTTGCGCATGGCTTAGTCTAGTAACATGTCTAGGGTAGCACAACTCATACTTACCTGGCACAGGGATATCCATGATCAAGAAGGTGGATTCCTCAGGAAGAGGCTTTACCATTGCACTTCGGTTTGGTTGACGCCTGCGATTATCCCAAATGTGGGTAACTCGGGTGCATAATTTTTGGTAGTGGGGGACTGCGTTCGCGCTATCCCCTAAAAATATAATGACAAAAATCTACAGATTGTTTTCTGGCAGCTATAGCTGTAAACAGTATAGCCGCTTTGTCAAAAGGTCAGCTGCGCTGACAAATCAGATTTCAGCCGGTGCAAAATATAACGATATTTTCATGTTTAAACCTATTAAAATTCTATATACGCTATAAAAAAGGGCTGATACAGTAGTGTGCCTGAAAATTATTTTTCATTAAAGTTCCTTAAGTTCAGATTAAAAACCACATTTTGAATTAATAAAATAAAACAATGGATATGATTAAGACGTTTAACGAGACTATAATATTGATGATTGAGATAATCGATTTTCCCAGGTACTCCTTTAGTAAATTCGTAGCAAACACTACCGCAATAACAAAAAAAGTTAATTGATATTCATATTATTGTGACAATATTAGAACTAGTTTGTGAACGCCTTTCGACTGATCATTTTGTATTAAGGATTCAAATAGGTTGGAAAGTTTTGAAATGGCTAACTTCTGTAGATAGTGTTCAATTGAAGCGAGGCCGTTTTCACCACACTTCTTCTATATTGGTTCTCTATTGGAAGCGTGGTTCATAAACAGGCAGCAATCAAATTGAAAGTTTACAATATTTACGTAACTATGAACTGCAACTGTTATAATCGACAGTTGAAAAGCAACACAAGAAAACATTAATGACCCTAAACAGCCGACTCACCATGGTTCTAAGGTTATCTGATGTCGACTTTGTGATGAAACAAACACGGATGAGTGTAGACGTTTGTCATTGGTGATTGTTTTGTATTGTCGAAAATTTGACTAAGTTATTATAAGATGTTATTCGATGTTGATTCATGTGTTTATTCCATTGTTACTTTGAAGTTGTTTGTTATATTCCAATTATATTAGAAATATGTAATATTGGCGAATGCCCAAAATTAATTTTAAACCGTCATTTTTTCACTTTCAGCTAGTTATTTATTTAATGGATTTCATATTTTAAAATCGTTTCCCCTGTCTATTGTCAATCTGCAAAAATTGTTTTAAGTATAAGCGTGCTTTCATCTAGTTATTCAATTAATTCATAACAAATTATTCAGTTTTTTCAAAATATAATTGAAACAATAAGCAAAGTTTAATTTCGATTAGCGTAAAAATTTGTTTTGACACTGCATTATACTTGCGCATGGCTTAGTCTACTAACATGTCTAGGGTAGCACAACTCATACTTACCTGGCACAGGGATATCCATGATCAAGAAGGTGGATTCCTCAGGAAGAGGCCTACCATTGCACTTCGGTTTGGTTGACGCCTGCGATTATCCCAAATGTGGGTAACTCGGGTGAATAATTTTTGGTAGTGGGGGACTGCGTTCGCGCTATCCCCTAAAAATATAATGACAAAAATCTACAGATTGATTTCTGACAGCTATAGCTGTAAACAGTATAGCCGCTTTGTCAACAGGTCAGCTGCGCTGACAAATCAGATTTCAGCCGGTGCAAAATATAACGATATTTTCATGTTGAAACCTATTAAAGTTCTGTATACGCTATAAAAAAGGGCTGATACAGTAGTGTTCCTGAAAATTATTTTTCAGTAAAAGTTCCTTAAGTTCAGATTAAAAACCACATTTTGAATTAATAAAATAAAACAATGGATATGATTAAGACGTTTAACGAGACTATAATATTGATGATTGAGATAATCGATTTTCCCAGGTACTCCTTTAGTAAAATCGTAGCAAACACTACAGCAATAACAAAAAAGGTTAATTGATATTCATATTATTGTGACAATATTAGAACTAGTTTGTGGATGCCTTTCGACTGATCATTTTGTATTATGGATTCAAATAGGTTGGAAAATTTTGAAATAGTTATCTTCCGTCGGTAATGTTCAATTGAAGAGAGGCCGTTTTCACAACACTTCTTCTATATTGACTCTCTATTGGAAGCATGGTTCATAAACAGGCAGCAATCAAATTGAAAGTTTACAATATTTACGTAACTATGAACTGCAACTGTTATAATCGACAGTTGAAAAGCAACACAAGAAAACATTAATGACCCTAAACAGCCGACTCACCATGGTTCTAAGGTTATCTGATGTCGACTTTGTGATGAAACAAACACGGATGAGTGTAGACGTTTGTCATTGGTGATTGTTTTGTATTGTCGAAACTTTGACTAAGTTATTATAAGATGTTATTCGATGTTGATTCATGTGTTTATTCCATTGTTACTTTGAAGTTGTTTGTTATATTTTGATTATATTAGAAGTATCTACCGTAATATTGGCGAATGCCCAAAGTTAAATTTAAACCGTTATTTTTTAACTTTAAACTAGTTATTTATTTAATCTATTTCAAACTTTAAAATCGTTTTCCTGTCTATTGTCAATCCGCAAAGATCGTTTTATGTATAAGCGTGTTTTCATCTAGTTATTCAATTAATTCATAACAAATTATTCAGTTTTTTCAAAGTATATTTGAAACAATAAGCAAAGTTTAATTTCGGAAAGCGTAAAAATTTGTTTTGACACTGCATTATACTTGCGCATGGCTTAGTCTACTAACATTTCTAGGGTAGCACAACTCATACTTACCTGGCACAGGGATATCCATGATCAAGAAGGTGGATTCCTCAGGAACAGGCCTTATCATTGCACTTCGGTTTGGTTGACGCCTGCGATTATCCCAAATGTGGGTAACTCGGGTGCATAATTTTTGGTAGTGGGGACTGCGTTCGCGCTATCCCCTAAAAATATAATGACAAAAATCTACAGATTGATTTCTGGCAGCTATAGCTGTAAACAGTATAGCCGCTTTGTCAACAGGTCAGCTGCGCTGACAAATCAGTTTTCAAAATTGTGCCGGTGCAAAATATAACGATATTTTCATGTTTAAACCTATTAAAATTCTATATACGCTAAAAAAAAAGGGCTGATACAGTAGTGTTCCTGAAAATTATTTTTCATTTTTCATTAAAGTTCCTTAAGTTCAGATTAAAAACCACATTTTGAATTAATAAAATAAAACAATGGATATGATTAAGACGTTTAACGAGACTATAATATTGATGATTGAGATAATCGATTTTCCCAGGTACTCCTTTAGTAAAATCGTAGCAAACACTACAGCAATAACAAAAAAGGTTAATTGATATTCATATTATTGTGACAATATTAGAACTAGTTTGTGGATGCCTTTCGACTGATCATTTTGTATTATGGATTCAAATAGGTTGGAAAATTTTGAAATAGTTATCTTCCGTCGGTAATGTTCAATTGAAGAGAGGCCGTTTTCACAACACTTCTTCTATATTGACTCTCTATTGGAAGCATGGTTCATAAACAGGCAGCAATCAAATTGAAAGTTTACAATATTTACGTAACTATGAACTGCAACTGTTATAATCGACAGTTGAAAAGCAACACAAGAAAACATTAATGACCCTAAACAGCCGACTCACCATGGTTCTAAGGTTATCTGATGTCGACTTTGTGATGAAACAAGCACGGATGAGTGTAGACGTTTGTCATTGGTGATTGTTTTGTATTGTTGAAAATTTGACTAAGTTATTATAAGATGTTATTCGATGTTGATTCATGTGTTTATTCCATTGTTACTTTGACTTTGTTTGTTATATTTTAATTATATTAGAAGTATCTACCGTAATATTGGCGAATGCCCAAAGTTAAATTTAAACCGTCATTTTTTCACTTTAAACTAGTTATTTATTTAATCTATTTCAATTTTTAAAGTCGTTTTCCTGTCTATTGTCAATCTGCAAAGATCGTTTTATGTATAAGCGTGCTTTCATCTAGGTATTCAAGTAACTCATAACAAATAATTCTGTTTTTTTAAAGTATATTTGAAACAATAAACAAAGTTTAATTTCGAATAGCATAAAAATTTGTTTTGACACTGCATTCTACTTGCGCATGGCTTAGTCTACTAACATGTCTACGGTAGCGCAACTCATACTTACCTGGCACAGGGATATCCATGATCAAGAAGGTGGATTCCTCAGGAAGAGGCCTTACCATTGCACTTCGGTTTGGTTGACGCCTGCGATTATCCCAAATGTGGGTAACTCGGGTGCATAATTTTTGGTAGTGGGGGACTGCGTTCGCGCTATCCCCTGAAAATATAATGACCGAAATCTACAGATTGTTTTCTGACAGTTATAGCTGTTTACAGCATAGCCGCTATGTCAATAGGGTCAGCTGCGCTGACAAATCAGATTTCAGTTGGTGCAAAATAGAATGATATTTCCATGTTTAAACCTATTAAAATTCTATATACGCTATAAAAAAGAGCCGATACTGTAGTGTTCTTAAAAATTATTTTTCATTAAAGTTCCCTAAGTTCAGATTAGAAACCACATTTTGAATTAATAAAATAAAACAATGGATATGATTAAGACGTTTAATGAGACTATAATTTTGATGATTGAGATGATCGATCTTCCAAGGTACTCCTTTAGTAAAATCGTAGCAAGCATTACTGCAAAAACAAAAAAAAGTTAATCGATATTCATGTTATTGTGACAATATTAGAACTAGTTTGTGGACGCCTTTCTACCAATCATTTTGTATTGAGGATTCAAATAGGTTGGAAAGTTTTGAAGTGGCTAGCTTCTGTAAGTAGTGTTCAATTGAAGAGAGGCCTTTTTCACAACACTTCTTCTATAATGGTTATCTATTGGAAGCAGGGTTCATAAACAGCCAGCAATCAAATTGAACGTTTACAATGTTTATGTAACTATGAACTGCAACTGTTATAATCGACAGTTGAAAAGCAACACAAGAAAACATTAATGACCATAAGCAGCCGACTTACCATGGTTCTAAGGTTTTCTGATGTTGACTTTGTGATGAAACAAACATGGATGAGTGTAGACATTTGTCATTGATGATTGTTTTGTATTGTCGAAAAATTGACAAAGTTGTCATAAGAAGTTATTCGATGTTGATTCATGTGTTTATTCCATTGTTACTTTGAAGTTGTTTGTTATATTTTAATTATCTTAGAAATATCTGATATTGTCAAATGCCCAAAGTTAAACTTATACGGTCATTTTTTCATTTTAAACTAGTCACTTATTTATCGGATTTCATTTTTTGAAATGGTTTCCCCTGTCTATTGTCAATCTGCAAAGATTGTTTTATGTATAAGCGTGTTTTCATCTAGTTATTCAAATAATTCATAACAAGTAATTCTGTTTTTTCAAAGTATATTTGAAACAAGAAGCAAAGTTTAATTTCGAATGGCGTAACAATTTGTTTTGACACTGCATTATACTTGCGCATGGCTTAGTCTACTAACATGTCTAGGGTAGCACAACTCATAGTTACCTGGCACAGGGATATCCATGATCAAGAAGGTGGAATCTTCAAGAAGAGGCCTTACCATTGCACTTCGGTTTGGTTGACGTCTGCGATTTTCCTAAATGTGGGTAACTCGGGTGCATAATTTTTTGGTAGTGGGGACTGTGTTCGCACTGAGTGTTTTAAAGGGCTGATACGGTCGTGTTCCTGAAAATTATTTTTCATTAAAGTTCTTTAAGTTCCGATGAAAAAGCACATTATGATTTAATAAAATGAAACAATGGAAATGGCTGAGACTTTTAATGAGACTATAACTTTGAAGATTGAGATGATCGGTCTTCCCAGGTACTCCTTCAGTAAAATCGTAGCAAACACTACAGCAACAATAAAAAAATTTAATTGATATTCATGTTATTGTGTCAATATTAGTCCTAATTTGTGAACTCTCTCTTACCGAATACTTTATACTATAGATTCAGAAATATTTAAAAATTTTGAAGTGGCAGGCTATCGAAGGTAGTGTTCAAATGAGTGGTGGCTTTTTTTCGCAACAGTTTTTCTATAATGGTTATCTATTTGAAGCAGCATTCAAAACAAGGCCGCTTTCAAATCGAAGTTTTAAAATTTTGATGTAACGATAAATTGCATCTGTTGTAATCGACAGATGAAAAGCAACACAAGAAAACATTAATGACCATAAACAGCCGTTAAGTACTTACCTGGCACAGGGATATCCATGATCAAAAATGTGAATTCCTCAGGAAGAGACCTAACCATTGCACTTCGGTTTGGTTGACGCCTGCAGAAACTCTCAGAACTAAATAGGACAATTAATGTTGTTCTATTTCGCTCTCATAGTTTTTACGTATTAATACTAAATTTTTTCTTAGCCTCTGTAAGAATAACAATACTCAGATCGTACAAATAACAAAAAACACGCTAACTACACCACATCTTAACTAAAGTTTTATTGTAATATTTCAACAACAGATGAATTTTACTAAAGGCTGAGGATATCATTTCATACTTCTGACATACATGTAGAACCGCAGAACAGAAGTGAACGCGAACGCTGTTAAGGTAGCAGCAACAAACGCTTGACTAAATTGTTCTCGTGGATAGATATTACAAATGTACGAGTTAAATCACAAATACACGCCCAAATAACTTTGACTATAGCCTACACGTTGCACGCTATTTACAGACATTCATAGAGTTGTCACCATTATCAATATTTATTTTATCTATCTAAATATAATTTACAATACTTGCGCGGACAAAGTTTTTATTACAGTGGGGTATAACATCAGCGTTAACATTATTTTTTTGCTGTTTATTATTATTTTATTACTTATCGCCCATTTTTGCTACTTAAGAGTGACAACTCATACCGCTGTTAAAATAATAACATATTGATCTTGCTAACCTGTCAATTACTGGCTACGCTTTGTGGCTAACTGCTGTGCCAGCTGCTAATACCACTTGTGACATGACACATTCCTTTCACATATGCATAGGTTTGTAGCACGCACTAGCAAACATTCTTGTAGTATTTCAGTCTTATTATAGACCTTTTAGAAAGGATAGCTCAGAAATTTGGACAAATATCTAAGTTCAGAGGTTTTTAAACAGTAACCGGGAGGTCTAGAGTACTGAGATGGTCATCAAGTGAGCTGACAAGCACAGATAATAGGTACATGCACAGATACTATAGAGACCCGGAAGGTGAAGAGTTGGTGGAAGTGACAGTGTTTTTGGTGGGAACACTCAATGTGGGTTTTGAACCCTGTATGATGCGATGTTGTAGTTTCATCTTCCTTCTATGACTGCACACAGATGACTGGATAATCATTCTAATATACTGCAGTAAAAACAGTCTATTTTTTATAGCAAATAATTGCTGGGTAAATATACCTCAGTTCCCATCTGAGAGCAAGATTTATCTTCTCATAGGAAAAAAAATTGTAAACACAAAATCATGTTATTCCACTTTCAGAAACAAGAATATCAAAAATATATCACAGCTGCCACCTGAGATCAAGATTTATTTTTTCATAGGAAAAAAAACTTCTATTTTCTCCACAAACACAAAAACATGTTATTTCACTTTCAGAAACAAGAATATCAAAAAGATTGGACAATCTCATGTATAACAAATTGACTCACCATAGTAAAAGGTCAGATAATGTGATCAGCATTTTAACTGCGGTCAGATTTGTTGAAAATAATTTTAAAACATCTTGGCACGGTAAGATCACTACGAAGCCAAAAAAATTGCAAATGATTGAAAAGTAGCAATACTTTCTGATGGAATCCACTTAAATTTTGTCTAAGTTCAGATTTAAGCAAATGCATTTTTTTAGATGCTTTGTTTACCATTTTTATCCATTATTAACAATCAGTTAACAATCAGTTAACAATCAGTTAACAAACAGTTAAGATCAGAATGTTTGGAGCTGGGCTTTAAATTGACTCTGTAGTTCACAGAAAATAGAGGGAATCAGATCTCTTTACCAAACCCGATATAAACAGAAAGCCTACAGCATAGGACCGCAAATACTTATATGTGGTGAGAGTTATCAGCACTGGTTTTAGTGAATAGACAATTTCTTGAATAATCATCTGGGAGTATGCCATGAGCCGCATTAGGGCGGTCACAATTTTTATTAATTTCCTTCTAATTTTTTCAGTATGGATAAGTTAGTCAAATTGAGTTTCAACAGTAACTGTTAATCTCTTTGGAATGATTTGCAAGCATTCATGATCTTTGCTGGATTTATCAAAATATTCTAAAATAATAGTGTTTTACTTTTGTATACACTCCTCTGAATCGATGAAACAATTTAGATGTTTTAAATGATTATATGTTATATTTATTCAAGAGCTACAAGTGGTTATTACTAATCGTTATACTAATGCATTGTAAACGTATTATTAAAAGATTCATACATGTACCTGTTAGCATTAGGTATTGGAAGAAAATATTAATTTAAAAAAATATATTTCAGAACCATTTCATATAATTATGAAAGTGTTTTAATGTGATATATTATAATTCTTGTCGGTTTTCACAATTGCCCAAGCCTCTCCTTTTTAATTAACATTCTGTCCTTCTATCTGCCCTTATTTCCTTCTTTATTGCATCTTTGTGTTTGTCTCCCTCTAACTTTGTTTAAAATCTAAAACAATCATTTGTTAACATTAGAAACTTGGTTTTTTGTGGCTGTTAGCATCAGGATCATGCCTCTCAACAAGCACTAGCAAACTCCCTTCTAAATCAGAAGCACGTTTGTTTGTACATGTACTTACATCAGATACATGTTTTCCAACAAAATCACACTTTGATCTATCTGCACAAAGAATTCGCTTTCTATATGATTAAAAAACCTGACTTTATCTATTAACTCCAAAAGAATGTTTTAGTCTATTAACATGATAGGCTCAAATTTAAGAATACAATGGTAAAGTTATGCTACAGCCATATATAACATACTTCAAGCTTCTGCTTCATTCAGACAATGAAAACGGCTATCAAAATTATAATTTTAAATGTAATTACATTTTATCCAAACTTAATTTTTCAATAAAAAAGTAAACGCTATTTTATTTTGGAAAATATATTATTATAAATATTACTCTAATTTTTAATACTTGAAAGAATGCCATGAAAACTAAAATCCATTAGATAAACAATGATATGAAAACTATGGTGTGTGCATAAACAAGTCGGTAGTTTGTGCTTCTTCTGATGTGCATTTGAACTGGCTGACATTTTGTGCTTTTTCTGGTTGTTTGTACAAAAATAGGACCATAGTTTGTTATTCTTACAGTCTTTACACTAACATTCTGATAGTTTGTGCTTTTTCTGATGTGTATACAAACAAGCCAACATTTTGTGTTTTTGTTGTACATGTAGAGCCTGTAGTTTGTCCTTCACTGACTTTCAATATTAAAAGTCTGGTAGTTAGTGTTTGACACAGTGTTTACACAAATGAGCTGGTTTGCTACATCTCTATTAAATAGAACATAAATTTTATGTTCACTTGAACAGGCAGGTAAATTGGTCTCAGACTCTCCTTATTGGCCTTTTTTGCTATGCACAACCCTTAACAAACTATTAACTGCGTGGTTTTGTAAAAGCTAGTAAATAATCATAATCGGCAAGCAAAAATATTCATTATCAGAACATCATTTGTACAGGTACATGTAGGTCGGTAAATTTAAATATATATATAGTAACATTTCCTGTTCAATTTTCATAGCTAATGAGCCTTAACATGCCATTAGCTTTGAACTAGGTGGTAATGGCGCAGATGTTGGATGGCAAAAAATCAAAAACTATGAAGGATAAGGAACTGTATGAGTCAGCTGTTTTGTTTAAACAAGTGTAAGGGTTGGTTTGTGCTCTCAAGTTAGAATCAGAGCGTAACCTGCTAAATTGAAATTTATTCAGCATAGCAAGAAATCCTTGTATCTTTGTATTTGAATGAAAATCAAGCAAGCAGTTAAAATCGGAAAGAACTAAATCATGCTTATGAAGAAAGGATCTAGGTCAAACCAATAAAGGTTTACCAAAACAAGCTTCAAGTGAAACCAGTAAATGTTTAAATGTTTACAAGAATAAGCTTCAAGTGAATCCAGCACATGCTCACATGAACACACTCTAAGTAACACCATTAAATTTTCACATGGACAGGCTTTAAGTGAAAGTGGTACATGTAAACATAGACAGGCTTTAAGTGAAATCAGTTCATGTCTTCAAGAACAAGCTATAAGTGAAACTAGTACATGTTTACAAGGACAGGCTCTAAGTGGAATCAGTACACGTACACAAGGACATGCTCTAAGTAACACCAGTACATGTACACAAGGACAGGCTCTAAAAGTAAGCAGTACATGTTCAGATGGACAGGTTCACAACTCATTAGAACAAAAATAAGTACAGAAGTTTCATTATCTATCTGTTGCGAATTGAAGAAAGGTACAATTTGTTTTCAGGACATTACAATATGCTATAACTGACACATTTTCATTGTCAATGCTTAGTTATATGAGGCAATAATATTTTCTCTTTAGTAAGATATTAATTAAAATGCAGTTTTATTTTTGCTAACCAGTTTTGCTTCATATTAATCTTGCTCCAGTTAACCATATCTCCTACTAGCCCCTAATATCAGCTATGCCCGCAATTTCTACAATTTTCAATCAAATAGCCCAGATGAGAGTGTTTATTAGGGTCTCAAACACCAGATGTTGTTTTAAACCTAAATATTTTTTGCAACCTGCCAAATTTAATTGTCAAAGCTCTCACGTAACTGTTCTAACCATGTTTTTCAAAAGCTCCTATGCTCATTATGTCAAAACACGGCGAGCATGTAGTATATTCAACAGAATGTCCAACTCACCGTGGAAAGAGCAGCTAATTACAAATATTCATTATTTATTGACCATATCATTCTATCCTTGCAGACAGTAGCTTGACAAATTCCATTTTCACATGACTGTTATTATTTTGAATACAAGCTTTGTAGCACGTTTAGCGTGAGTAGGTTTAAAAACATCTTAACATTTCACCTCATCAAAACATTTTATATTCACAGCTGAAAATACGCTCTGAAAATTCAGAAGGATTGTGCATTACGACCATCAGCTAGTATGTTTGTTATGCAATTATTACACTTTAAAAGCTGAGTTTATTGATAGATATATTTTTGATGTTGATTGGCATGGCAATGCGCTTTCTCTCTGTTGCCACCATTGGGCTGATTTTATATCACATTTTTACACGCTTTGACGGTTCTCAAGTATTCAGTGTTAAGCTATCATACGTAATCATCAAAGCTATCCACAGCCTTAAGTGAGTCTTTGTATAACACATTGTGCTCTGATGATATCATTAATTATGATATGTTACTCAGATAAGTGGTTTTGAAGAGAAATATCCTTGTCTTTAGTCTCTGTAAGCAGTGAATCATTTTTTGAACTTACTGTGCCAGCCTTTTGTTCTTATAGACCTATACACTAACATGTATGTGTGAAAAGGATCTGCTACGACTCCTTACTTTTCCAGACTTATGTGTAAAAGAGCCAGCAATATTGAGCTGCGAGTAGAAATATATTTAATCAAGAGTAATAAAATACAAGCAAACTGTATTACAATATCGAGACTGGTGTGATTGCTCCTCATGATGGGCCTTCAGTGCCATTCCTTCACACTCTTGTATACTAGAAAGTCTGCTCTTCAACTTATGGGTCAAACTAGGAATTTTTTTTATGGCTGGTAGGCCGGTTTGGTTTGACTAGAGTTGCTTTTTTTCTGCCAGACACTTTTTTATGTCAGGTCGGGCGGCTACTATAGGAGTTTATAATTTTGTTTTAGTCAAAACCCGTTAGATAAAACACAAAAATATTAAAATACTTTGATATTTTAATATATTTTTATTCACATTCAAGATTACTGTCATTTTATAACTAATTAATGTAAAATAAATGTCAACAGCATAGACGGCAGCACAAAATCTATTCGTCAGTTGGTAAAGTGAAGTGAGTCTCTGCCCAAAAAATTATGGGGGCCAAGCTTGAGTTCATTTGGGTAGACAACTGAACTATTTTGCTACAAGTGAGCTACCCAGTTTTGGGTAGTTAATTGTAACATGCACTTGATTAATTAAAATCAAAAGTTTAACAAGCTGAATATTACAGCAAGGACTCAACAAGTATTTTTCTAATCAACATTGTTTTATTGTAAGCGAAGTAGAAAATCAGAAAGCTAAAAAGATACCCAACTTTTAACAGAAATACTTTATTGGTACAAGTAGATTTGCTTCAGATTTTAACAGCTATCTTTGCCACTACAGGCGGCTCCAATCTTTCAAGCTATAAACATATAAACTTGCATCTGATCTCTTTCCTGTGCATTATTGATGAGATGTCTCAGCAGTAAAAGAAAATCAGCTTGACATAAACAAGGTGCCAACAGAAGGGTGGCTGAATGTTCATTTAAAATGCTTAGTAATAAGTCTCCTCTTCTCTGCACACATACACCAGCAATTGACTTTCTTGAAAAAAAAACCTATTTAAAATTATAATTTGTTGTGAACTCTACTATCATGAAATATATATCACTTGTCCGAAAGTGTTCAATCGAGTTTTTTTCAAATAGTTGAAGCATTGTGTTTGTTACCAGTTTTAACAATGATATCTTGCTGACAATGTTATTCTGCTTCATTTATTTAAAAACTTCTGTGTTCATACAGCAAAATATCTTAGCAATGAAAATGCACATTTTGTGACCCTAACATGATTTTGAATTAACAATTTGATAACTTATGATTATAATTTTTTTTACACTGCTATTAACAAACTTTGTATATAAACTAAGGAACACCCTAATGAGCTTGGTTTCAAACAATGTTCGTTTGTACTAATCTTGTTAATCATAAACTATTTTGCTGCCAAGGTAGTCATTATACCGACTGAAACAAGTCTATTTTTGCATCATATCGAACGCTAAAAGATTTTTCTGAGTCGGTCAACAGTTTTTATAATCACTCTGAAAAAAGATAAATTTATCTCTTATAGGAGATAATGCGCTTGACAGATAGCCGAGTATTATTTTGAGTTTTTGAAAATTATAGAAATCAAATTGTGAATAATTGAATCAGAGAATATGAATATTTTTCTATCATTTTATATAATGTTTGTTGTTTTAGGTAATCTGACTGCCAGGATGTTTTAGAGATTAAAATCGATTAAACTTGATTGCAGTTAAAATACTCAGAAAAAGTCACCTAAAAAGAAAACAAAATTTTAACCGATTAAAAATATTTATACTTACTGATTATATATTTTGAAATTCGATGCAGGTAGCCCTGTATGAATGATAAATTCAAAAAGTTTAGTAATTAAATTGGGAGATAAACTAAAAAATTGGCTTTCACTCAAATATCTTGTTTGCAATATTTGTTTTTGATTTAAACCTACATATTGAGTTTCTGACATGAGTTATAAATATAATAGGTGTGAAGCACCATTCAATTTTTTTGCTAAAAGAAAAAATAACTGTATAACAATGCTCTTAGTAACTAGTATATATTTCTTTTCTCTGTTTTGCCATTTAATTTTGATTTTCTAATAACAAAGCATGGAAGGTTTTTGCAAACATCTTGTTTTCAGGGTATGTAATAGTGAAGTTGTAACTAGGCTAGAAAGATTCATCATCTGGTGTTTTCTCTTTTGATAGATTTTTAGTTTTTACTCCAAATGTTAGTGTTGCCATTTTATTTCTGTCCATGCTGACTTAAGAATATTAAAGCAAATAGCCAAAAACTGTCAATTTTCAAAAGTACTTTTACTTATTTTAGATTGGCAAGTGCCAGCAGGTGTATTGCTTAATAAAGATCCTCCTGGATTGCACCTTGCACTGCAGCATTTTGCATATTTCAATCATGTTTTATATCACAACACAGGTTCATATCAGACTCAACATTGTACGTCTGAATAATGAGTAGCATGCTTCTTAGTATTACTTGTTGATTTTCAGCCTGACTTTCTATCCTTTTTGGGTTATTTGTGTTCTTAATCAGGACTCAATGCAAATGTACTTACTACAAAAGCTAGAGAAGGTGCTCATCTGCGGTGCTAGTAAAAGTAGGTATGCTTTAACAAAGCAGTTACAAATGAATAAGCTACTTTATTAAATTGTGAGAGGAAAATGTACTTACACAAAATTCTAGTTGATTTTATGAGAAAATGTCGACATTTTCTTATCATTTGAAATTGTAGCAAAATTTGATTATGAATAAAATGCTTGGAATTAAAACACGTGTTAAAAGGACACCATTAGTTGTTTAGCTTCATGTCTCTCTCTTAATTGATATCGGCTTATTTATTTAAGTTGCAGCGTTGCATGTCTCTATTCTGTCAGTCTCTTTGCAAAAGTGCAAGTATAAACATGACTTTTTCCTTAATCGGATTGTTCTAAAAGAGGATTTTATTCAAACTATTACACTTCTGGACTAGCAAAGTTTAAAAAGAACATATTACTCTTAATTAAAGCTTTATGTTCTAGCATTGATACTATTTTTAATCGCAGCACTTCAATGGTGTAAGTTCTCTTTAAAATGATATTTGCTATCAAATGTGTTCTATGCATTATATGTATATAGCTGACTACTTCTCAAAAATGAATACCATTAGGAAAAACATTAAAATTCGAAAGTGTTCAAATTATAGAATCATCGGTAGCAGTTAATATACATTTTGTAGATAACATCACAAACGTAATCCACTTCAGAGCCTTTAGATTTGCTTGAATGAGCATGAATGGATACGACCAAGAACATCTCAATCTATTTCATGGCCTCGCTAAGAACTAACACTATGCTTTACAAGCACATGCTTCCTACGCTATATTTTGAAGTGTTTCTAGATATAGGGTTAGATTTTTGGCGCAAGCAACAAAGAGTTTCCTCGTATGATTTTGCAGTGTTTTGTACTGCACGCTTCGCAAAGCATGAAATGCCATGATACTGACTGATACGAAAAACATATCTGTGCCGGCTTTCATCCAGCGCAAATTTTTGTTTACTTGGTTAATCAACTCAGAACTTAGCAGTCACTTGAATGTCTAGAACAATAGAATTACTAACCGCTAAGGTATTAAAAACTGGCTAAGTTCATGAATAGTTTACACAGACATTGTTTTTTTGTTTTAGTTAATACAACGTAGTGAGAACATTTCTCTACAAAGGTAACATATGACTTGTTTACTAAATTCACATACACCTAAAATAAATATATTTTTAATATTATCTTTATTGAATAGCATTGCAGCTATAGTCTCTGATGGTGATAACGGTATTGTATATTAGACTACAACATGTGAACTATATTTAGGGTTCAAGTCTTTACTATAATGAGAGCCATGTCTGTTTGTCTGCTTGTCCACCTGTCCCTTTGTCCATCCACCCGTTCTAAGCCACGCTAAAGAAAATATATTGCGTTGCATGGGAATTCCACTCAGATACTCCAACTTACAGACAGGCATCCTAGCCACTACACTACTCGGCTGCCTTGCCCCTTCATGAATTGATTATAAAGATACCGATCACTTATTATGATCTCTTACGGCGCACAGGAGTGCCGAACCGACTAGTATATGTAATAAAAAATTGTATACATTCTTTTCTCTCAAGTGTGGCACAAGAGTGAAAAAAGTTTTAAAAAACTAACTTGGGATTCTCGCCATTTAAATCCAATTTAATAGCTTGCACCAACTTTAGGGTATACTTTATGTAAGATTCCTTACATAATGCACAGCAAAAGCTTTACATAAACATTTTGTGTTAACTGGTCTATCTTGAAAAATAATCAGCTATTTTAATGTATTTTACCCTCTGTATATGATATAATCAGTATAACAAACGATTTTAGAACATATTAGTTATGTTTTAGATAAAAAGCGTTTATCCTAAACTCCATTATTAATTACTGCCAATCCTTGCTAGGAATTGTGCACCCTTTTATGTTTATTTTTTGCAATTCAAACTAACTAGTCTTGTTGAACTAATAATAGGAGATTATAAAGTTCAGATCAGTTTTCATACTACAACATACTTTTATGCAAAAAAAAGGTTTGAGGGTGAAATTTTTTGTAAAAACTGTTATTTTTCTTTTTAGATTAACATTTAAAAATAAGAAAGTTTTATTATTACCTAAATAAAAAGGTATATTTAAAACGTTTTCAAACAAACAAAATACAAAGCCATATAGTAACATAATTTTTTTAGTAGGTCATTTTCTGGTTACAAGGTCATTTTAGTTTGGTATATTGGTTGGCACATTCACTTTATTATATTTATTTCTATCTATTCACATTTTTAACTCGTATTGCCCAATTATTGAACAAAAGTTATATAAAAACTGTTAAGCACAAATTGCTACTAAAAATGTTACACGATGTCTCAGTTCGTGCTAGTTTGACTTTTTCCTTGATTGCATTTACTGCTGTTGTCTCTTCTGTCCAAATTTCAGAAAACAGAAAGCTCGCCAGGCTAATATAATCGTGTCATTTGATTGTTTTCATAAAAGTGATTGTAATTAAAACTGCTCCTTGAATGTCTGAAATTTTTGGTACAAAAGCAGATGAGCATTTTGTACACAATAAGGTTTTTATTCATAGACTTTGTATCATATTTCCTTCCCACTTAAGATTTTCGTAATAAACGTGTATATTTTTCATATAGTAAATGTACTGAGGCAAGAATGGTACCAGCTTGTTTATATACCGTAAGATTTTACTTATGATGGCTGGGCCATCAGCAGCTAAGAGGCTTCTAGTTGCTAGTTACTAATCTTGCCACGATTTAAAAAATGAACAACTTCGAAACAGTGATTAGCTTGTACTAGTTGACAGATAATTAGTTCTGATTTGTTGTGGTCCCTACAACTATTATATACTAACAGTATGCTTGATGATGCCCATAATTTTTTTCATTGTGAATCAATTAGGCGTGCGTGATGATGTTTAAGAAACTGGTTTTTAACAACCAAGTAGAATTTTGAAACCAAATATTTGGCGACCTTGTGAAAGGCGGTAAGCAAAAGCGTGTGAAGTTTGGATAAAATTGGGCTAACATATACAGTAAGTATGTAGAAATGCATAACGTTTGCTCAGACTAATAGATACAAAATGACAAAGTAGAATTGATTAGTATAGATGCCAACTTCTCCTCACAAGAATTGTAATTGATGGTACATAAACTAGCCAACTCTGATGGTAAGTTAAACTCAGTATTAGCTTGACTAGATTGCAAAATTTTCCATAAAGCATCTGTTTATTTATGATCAACAATATTTTCTATTCATTGACATCAACATACTACATCCACTATTGTATGCTGTAAGTAATTTTCTGTTACAGCAACCTTCAATTCACTATCCCAACTCCTCAACAATACTATTAGATTACCAACTTGTTTACCATGAGTGTTCAATCATTCTGGAATTCTGTATTCTCGCTTTATTTTTCGTATGATATGTGAGGGAAAACCTCCTTTTGTTGAGGAATCAATACAGCCATACAATCATACGTTTAGATCTAAAAGATAAATTTCAACAACAACTTTGCTGTTAAAACTCCAATAAACTTTCATTTAAAGAAAAAACGGTGAATCCATTTTCTAAATATTCTGGCTTTAATGTTATACATGAGGAACTGTAACAAAAATATGCACATATCTTATAATTTATGGGGTAATTAATAAAAGTAATGTGACAGGCCTACGTGATGCGCGTGTTATGTTGGCACGTAACGCAGCCACATGGTTGTTGATCTGCTCAACTGAACCCTGGTATATAAAGGACAAGTGAGAGTGTAGACAACAAACAACCTAGGATGATGCTGCGGTTTGCTCTACTAAGCCTTTTACTGGCTTTTGGTAAGTGTAACAGCTGCATTAGAGTGTAATAACTGCATTAGAGTGTAAAATGGAAAAGTACTTTAAACAAGAACGTTTTCAGAATTTAGTAAGACGTTTTAATTATCGCAAGACCTTTTCCAAATTCACATTTCTTTCATAATTTGATATTAGCTATGCTCATGTGCGTATCGACTAATTCATATGTTTTATTTATCTTCAGGATTTATTAATTTTCTCTTTGATAAAGTTATTAAAAACTAATTTAACTTTTTGAAAAATAACTGGATTTTTACAAGCATCGTAAAATAGCTACAAATTATAATGCAATTCAAAGAGCTTACTTAGAGTGTTACATTTGCTGGTTTCTCTACAAAATATTTTAAAACCAGACTTTTTTGTACATAATCACGACCATTTTAATCAATTTTTTTTGAAAAATATTGTGAAATCTTTTAATCATGAATTTTGTGAGCATTTGTAATGATGTCCTGTTAGAAATAGTGATAATAGAATGCAAAGAAATTTGTATGATTTTGTTTTAGCCAACTGTCAAGGACCGTCTATCAATTGCAACTTGCAAAATGGTGTTGGGTGTTCTACCCTTAGTCCATACTTCTATTTTACGTACCAGTTTACCCACCCAGGAATCTTCAGTGAATGTCGAAATGCTTACAAGTAAGTGCCTAAGACTATGAAAATATTGTCATTTATCTTTAGAGCAGCTTAGAAATTTGAAACAGCTAATTATTGTGTTTGCTAGCAACTACAAACAATGTCAAAAGTAAAATAATTTTGTTATTGCTACTGTTATAACAAAATCATAATCCTGTTGTTTACCTTATCCACAGTTTGTACCAACTCTTGGTTATTGAAGTCAAATAAAAGGAATAGTGCAAAGTTTTCAAAGATTGTTCAAACTTGAATTTTGATTAGGCAATAATTCTTTGAAATAAATATTTGAAACTATCGCAGTAGAAATAATACTTGTCATACAAAATAAAATATTATTTAAATTAATTTTTTTGTATCTATTTTGTTACTTTAACTAGATAGATTTTTGTGTGCTATACTTGGTCATCATTAAAGGTTTTATGGTACAACACAAATTACATGAAAAATAAACTTTTTTGCATTTATTACGCAGTAAAATTTATATTAACATTTTTGTTTTACTTGAGACTAGAACTAAATTATTGTAAACAGAGAGTTTTGTGCAAATTACTTTGCAGTAAAATTTCAGCTCTGCTCTGCATTAGGTTATTAGCACACATGCCAATCAAAATTGGTTTGTCAACCACATTACCCGCAATAATTCCTAAAAAATTAGGCTATTACCCGACCATTGTGAAAATTGTTTTTTGTGGTTAAAAAGTGCATGCACATGTAATGTGATTCTACAAACAATTGAAACAATTTTGTGCATGTCTCATTTTACGCTAAGACTATTTCGTACATAGATCATTTTGCACGAAGACCATTTTGTGCCAGCACCGTTTTGTACTAAGACTATTCTTTACCAAGACCATATTGTGCAAGAACTTTTTATTAGGACAGTTTCTTCCCATTCTTTGGGCATGGCAGTAATTATATTACAAATTTACCTTTTGTAAGAATTTTTGAATCTGTTTAATCCCTGCCGCACCATTTTTAATTGTTGCATTTGGTAAAAAATGTTTTATATTTCTGCAAGAAGAACCAAAAAATGCGTTATCTTGTTTAAAAAGTGGGTTCGAGTAAACAGATTTTAATTTTGTATTTCCTGCATAACTTTGAGTGCATCAAACTCTTTTTTATTTTTTAGTCTGATTGTATATGTTACTGCCCCATACGATGGATTTGAGTGTAGCTTTGTCACTGATGGCAACCCACAACCAAACACTCAGAGATATACCATCTCGCACAGCAGTAATCCTTTTTGGGGTAAGTTCAAATAATCGATATACCATTGACAGCAAAAAATGCTAAGTTCAGCAAAGTCTGTCTTAAATTATTAGAAAGAATAAAGGTCAAGGTAAAATGATTGTAAGTAGTCCCATTTTCCCACATCAGCGATGAAAGATTTGCTGCTAGAAAAGCTGTAAGTTACGAGTTAATATGATAATAGAATTTGGCATTACGAAGAGTTTAGATATTGATCTCCGATGATAAATGCACTTCCCGTTGTGCGATGACCAAGTTTTTCTGTTAATGATTTAAGTGCTAGTATTTACTGACCAGATAATATCAGCAAATGTGTATGAATCTAGGCATGTATTATAAGGTTTCTTTTCTGTAGCTCCAGGCACCGCATATGTAGATGCCTATGGGAGTGATGTCTATGTGGAGCCAGAGGACAGCAGCAATGCCAGATATGTAAATAACTGGTGGTACATTCCTAAAGCACATGCACCTTATGGTTACAGGTTGGTTTTACGACTGTCATCTACTTTTTTGCTTTTATATAAAAGTGCAATGTAATTTTTCCTAAAGTTTTGAAAGTCTACCAATTTCTATTGATGCAAACAGTGTTGCCATGTGTGCATTAGTAATCAGGTGACCACCTTTTTTTAAAACTTTTTATCAGCTAGTTTGGCTTGTCAACAGTCTTCAGTATATTAAAAACCACATATATCCGCCTGAAATCAGCATTAAAACTTGTAAAGTGATAGTCAAAAAATGCTTTGCCTAAGATTAGAACTCCGATTTCCAGTTTTGCAGCCAAGCGCCCTCACAACTAAACCACTGGACCACAATACAAAATGGAGAAATAATTGTGCATACATTCAATACACCTGATAATCTGTCTTGGTACACAGAGCTTCCAGAATAGTAGTTCAATATATTATTTACTCTGTGATGGAAAGCAGTTCTTCAAAAATCAAGTACAATGGGTGCTTACCTTATTAGGAGCAGAGCTGCTTACCTTATTAGGAGCAGAGCTGCTTACCTTATTAGGAGCAGAGCTGCTTACCTTATTAGGAGCAGAGTCTGAGCATGTTTTTTAAAATCATTGTTGCGCAAACAATGGCTCAGTGAACTTGAATAATTTATGTCCGGTTCCAGTGGCAAAAGAACCTCGGCGGCCAAATACATGACCAGTTGATTTCATTCCTATCTGCAGCAGTGACCCTTTTTGGGAACTAAACTCCAACCTTTTGCTAGCAGAGCCGGTGTTCTAGACCACTAGGTCACCACATAGTATTTATTATCAGCAAGCAGATGGTAGTAATGCACATCTATTTGGTGTGCGGTAAAATTTATAGTCAACAGGCAGCGCAGTTAACATAGGTCAAACTCGTTTTCCTTCTTTACTGTGTAAACAAATAACACAAATAAGACAAAAGTCTTTAAATCAATTTTGTCACTCCAATCGCTGGCATGACACTCCAACTATTCCTGAGTAAGGCTGGTAATTTTGTACTGTACAAGTTTTGTAGTTTGCACTGAGCAATATTTTGAGCACTAAAAATGGTACATGTCGTGAAAATGCAAAGATTTGCTGGTCTAAGCGGGTTATAATTGTGGCCTAAATGAAGTTTTGCTGTTACCATGACTAGTTTCATAAACAAGTAATTTCACAATACTTTATTTAATGGTTTACGTTATTCAAGAAAACAACAGAAAATTCTAAATTTTTTCAAATTCCATTTAAAAATTAGGCTTAATGACATTGAATGTTTAAGGACGATTTCTCATCATAATTAAAAAAAAAACATCATATTATCTTTATCAAAAGTTATGCGTATCATTTCAAGTTGCACACCAAATATTTCAAATGATGAAAAACTTGGGGGGTATTTTTTAGAGATGTATTCAACTTAATCATAATCATTTCCACTATTTTGGCAAAAATAGGTATCAATTAGGTGAAATTTAATAGACTGCATTTGGTAAAGTTGCTAAATATAAATTGCATGAAAGATGTAAGTAATATAATTCAACCCTAATAGCTCAACTCAAAAAGGCAGCCAATCTTTTTGCTTCTGACCATAAAATCTATTTAAACTCCTTTGCTAAGGAAAAGTTATTTGTTTTGCCCCGCAATGTTTCACTTCGTGTTCTATTAGGGAAACTCTTCATGTCCATTTATTTATGTTTATGTCTTGCTGAAAAAATATTGAATGGTTAATGGTACAAACGGTTGACCCATCAACAAATTTCAGTTTTCTATTGTTTTTAAAAATGTATAGACCTTATTCAAATGGTTTGCAAGTCCAGGGTAATTTTACATGTTATCAACAGCCAATACAAAGCTATAATAATGAACTATGTTAAGCAATGAGACATATTTGCTCCAACCAATTAAATCGCTAAACATTATGTGATGTCCGTTAAGCTAGCAGCAGCATTTATAGCTATTAAATTTGAACTCTTCCTGTTGTGTAATTCTTGACCAAACATAATTATCAAGTTTTTCTGTACATGAAAGAGTCAATAAATAGATTTTATCTTTCTTTTTTACAGCTTTGTGAATTATCGTTTTGAAACGAGAAGGCTTGAATTCTACAGCAACAACACAGGGGTTCATTATCAGATGGGCCATCCTAAAGGTTTTAAACCTGTCGGCCAGTACACTTACATTGGTCTGAACAAGGTTTACGATCACAATTCTTACGGCGGATACGGATTGTGCCAAGTTTACTGTCAGTTAGTTACACAACCCCCTCAAGCCGCCGCTTCAGATTCAGGTGGCAGCACCAGAGGAGCAACTCCTACAATACCAACTCCACCATCACCACCTCCTTCAGCACCAACAGTTACGGC
Source organism: Watersipora subatra (assembly GCF_963576615.1). Classification (NCBI taxonomy): domain Eukaryota; kingdom Metazoa; phylum Bryozoa; class Gymnolaemata; order Cheilostomatida; family Watersiporidae; genus Watersipora; species Watersipora subatra. Next base: position 45,768,254 of record NC_088712.1, on the reverse strand, counting down.
ACAAGACAGCTCTGCATAACTATAATAAATGAAAATTTGTCTCATACTTATGTCCCGATTTACACAAATGATAGAATACCAACGTAATATTAGTAGGTGTATGCATGATTTAACAAATCAAGTAAATTACTACGATTCATGACAATTCTGTTTATCAACAATGAGGCTGGCTGTTGCCTAAAATTTTTTATAAGCATGACTGCTGTTAAGCGTTTTGATTTTTATGTACTATGTGTATTTGAATAAACATTGCTAGCTAAAGGTTTTCAGTGTTGCAATTCTTCCAACATGCATAAACATCTCACAAATGTTTTTTATTGCCAGTTAGCTTGACAGTGCAGAAATATACTGCAATAAAATAGAAAAAAAGCTCACCATGCTATTAGCTACATGCGATAGTTCAATATTGGAGAATAACATGATGTGTGTTTCAATTTATTAAGTTAGTTTATGACAACTTGAGACTATTAAGTAACTTATAATAAGATAGAATTTAAGTGGCTTACTAACTACATGTATAATTAGGTTAAGCACGATGAAAGTGGTCCAGTTAGGGAAGGCATAGTATTGACTTACATACCCACCAACTTTATCTCTCACTGTCTCAATTACTCACTCTCTCACTCACTCACTCTCTCACTCACTCACTCACTCACTTACCAACTTACTAAGAGAATAGAAACGACTCCAGTTATACACGTGCTAGCTGTGCTACCTGGCATCGCTCAGCTAATAAAAGGGCTCTTTGGTCAGAAAATTGATTTGTATTTAACATATAACAACCTTTCCCATTCTAACTTTCAAATTACATATCATGAGAAAAGTGTTTTGTGTAGTTGAAATAAATTTAAAGAGAAAACATAAACAACTGTAAAGGTTTTCAAACTTTGTCAGACTGTAAGTTTCAAACTTCATATCAAGAAAAAAAGGTTTTGTGCATGTTAAATAAAATTAACTACAAAAAATAAAACAACTATAAATGAGTTTAGCTATAAATGTAAAATAATTAGCAAGTAATAACTAAATTAAGTCAGTTTTACTACAATTACAACAAAGGATGATTAGGTAATGATACAATTATTAAAATTGGGAAAACAAAATTACAATCTTGAATATTTTGAATAAATAATAACAATTCTTGTACAATATCCATGTACAATATCCTCTACAACGTTCCTTACTCTTACAAAGCTATTACTTTCACCACCATCAAAATGAGTGCTGCCAGTGCTGCTGTTTTATTTAATTCTCTAATCACAAAAAACCTGAGTCTGAATCAGCTATAATGCCATCAACAAAAGTAATTATCTGTTTTCTAACTTAGAAGGTGCTTAAATAAAACTTCCACAAAAAGTGTTCGGTTTTTGCAATTGAAATTTTTGCATAGAAGTGTGTGTGTGCGTGCGTGCGTGGGTGTGTTTGTAAAAGGTTACTGTTCCACCAGAATATATCCATCAAAAATTTGAATACAACAATACTATTATTTCTCAATACTGGAACAAATGTAAAGATAAAATATCATACTATGTCTGACCGAAAAGTGAGAGAATGTCGAGGCTCTTCTCGCAAATACGGTATACCTGTCCGTGGTGGAAGAATATATTACTTTAATCTTACAAAAATGATTTTGTAACAGGGGTGTCTTGGCGCGTGCCTGCATCTGTAAAATAATAAGCAAACACTAAAGCTATATCTATAGCCAGAATGCAAAAAAATATACATACAACAACAAAAGACAGACAACATACTTCGAGAAATATATACAATGCATATAGAAAAATAACTGGTGGTACATTCCCAAAGCACCCGCGTTAAATGGTTACAGGTTGGACTTAAATCTGCCATTTAATTTTTTGGCTTTTCTATAAAATTGAATGTTAATGTTAATGTTAATTTGCGCTAAAGTTTTTACAGTCTACCAAGTTTTACTAATAAAGAAAGTGTACCGAGTGTGAGTCAGTATTCAGGTAACTACCTTTTTTGTTTTCACTTTGTATCAGCTAGTTTGGCTTGCTAACACTTTGTATCAGCTAGTTTTTTTTAACACTTTAAATTACTTAGTTTGGCTTGTTAACACTCTGTGTCAACTATTTTAGCTTGTTAACAGTTTGTATTAACTAGTTTGGCTCGTTAACGCTTTGTATCAACTAGTTTAGCTTGTTTACACTCAGTATCAACTATTCTAGCTTGATAGTTAGTCTTCACTATATTACGAACTGTGTCCATTTGCCTGAAGCCACTCTTCAGGCAAATGAACATGACTACTCACTTACCTAATTGGTTACTAAGTTACTTACCCACCTAATTACTTACTCAGTTTTTTTCTTACTCACTTAAACAGTTAGTTACTCAATTACTCACTCACTTTATATAGTTACTTGCAGTACTTAAATTGTGCTTATAAAAGTATTATTTCTTTTTTTTGTGTTTATTGTAGGGTTATCGCAACTGCTAATTGTTGTGATTTTATACTACAATACAAGTGATATCTGTCTGTAAAAAGCCATGTTGAAAAGGTGGGAAAAAGATTGAATGGTACGTAATTCAAATGCTTCACATTTACCATGGTAAACCAACTCTGTAACCACTTTGTGAATCAACCACCCAACGTTACATTCCAAATAGTTGTATGTATTGCTATTACACCTGACACTATTTGATTACACACGAGAGTGGTGAAATATTAGTATAAATGATTTATAGCTCAGTTCATTAAGCTTTTCCTGCTAGTATTTTTCCAATTTTCAGCCAATTGAATTCAGCATAGTAATAATTAGCAAAAGCTGTTCAAATCCGTAGGGCCTAACAATATCGAACATTGCATACTAATTAGAGTTTTTAAAAAGCTCAAGATATACTCAAATAATCAAAAGAGAGTCTGCCATTGACTTCTATAATCTGGCAAAAGTGATATGTATATATACATACACTATATTCATATATATATATTTATAAATATATATAGATATATATATATATATCGGACAATTATATAGATGTATATATATAATATTGGACAAAAATTCTTTGGCATAGTTACGACATGCTTCCCAAAGAAATCCCCACTCCAAGCAACATTTAACAGACAAACCTTAAAACTGAGCAATTCAGTAATGCCAAACCCAAAGAAATTCATTGATGCTTAATAGATACTTATTGAATGTACACACGTATTCTGTGTTTAGGTCAAACGATGAATAGTTTTTTTGTAGCTAAGACAACGTATACGTTTAATTACAACAATTTTTAAGACGTTTTAAACATTCAACATTGAATCAACGTTTTCCGACGTTGATTCAACACGGAATCAACGTCGGAAAACTATTCATCACGGGCTAGCCGGGTCACGCACTCAAGGATTTTTGCCACGCACATACAAAACAACATGCAATTTTTGTTTTGTATGTGCGTGGCGAAAATCTTTGCGCGCGTGACCCGGCTAGCCCGTGCTATTCATCGTATAGCAGTATAAATCAAATTTCACCAAACCTTTAGAAAAGTCGTTGACAAAAATATTTTGCCGGTGGTGGTAATAACGACACTTATGAATTACGAAAAGATGAGGTTTACCTCTATGGCTTTGAATAAAGTGATTTTCTAAAGCTATAACAACCGTTTCGGTAGCCGTTGGGCAAAAAAACAGTTCGAATTAACAGTGTTGAGTTCGAGTTATCTATAGCAATTTATCATTACGTGGGAACGGACCAAAGAAACCGTTCGAATTAACCATGCGTTTGAGCTATCCGTGGACGAGTTATCCATGTTTGACTGTATATATACATATACATTTATATTTAACACTGAGATTTGTACATATATATATATATATAATCTCAGTGTTTGTTGGTCTGTCTGTCGTCCAGGTGTTCAGTTATAATGAGTAAGCTTTAGGAAATAATTGTGCACATTACATTTGCCTATTTTAATGCCAATTTGTTAAAATACCACGCTTCATACTTCGGCTAGCATGCTTGAAGATCATGATTGTGTGAGAGATCGTGACCCAATATTTTTATCAAAACTGGCTTTAGAGGGACAGACAAGGCTCTTCTTATAATAAAAAGTTTAAGCTACTCAAATTCATTGAGTAAAAATGCTTAGTCAAGCAAAAATATATTTTTTTTTGCAAAAATCTTTTCATTCTGTACAACGCTGGGCATTCATCTAGTTTTCATATATTTGCAAAAATATATAAAGCCTCATATACTCCAAATGGTTTAGTTGTTTGGGGAGCACTAAAGGGTGCTAGCAGATTTTTGGCTATATACTCATGCATAGTCTCAGTATGCTCTACATACTTAGACTATGATAATAGCGAGCAATACTTTATTGCATATTCAGTCTATGTGCATCATTGTAGAGATTCAAATATGTTTGAAATGCATACTTGCGTGACCGGAGCCAGTGCAACTCGCGCTCATAAAATTGCTGGTAGGTTAGCTTAGCTGGGTGTATTTTCACTTGATCTCAAATTGATCTGAAATGAACTTGAATAATCAAGTATGATGATGAAGTATATACTTCTATAGTAGCAAAGGGATAAAACATCAATCATATAGCTAATTGAATATACAATAGACACTGGTATACCTAATCGAAACTGCAATATAGACTAAAATAATCAGAATAAGATAAAATATATAATTATATAATCACAATGAAATGAAATAAATATTTGTTTTGTTGGTTGAACGTACGACTGGCACTCAAATATTTAGTCAATGTTACAATATAGTTTAGTATAATCAGAGAAAGATGCGATATAAACCTATGTAATCACAGGAGAGTAGATTATCTAATTGTACAATTATAGTTGGCTATACAATAGCAACTCAAATATCTAGCCGAGAGTACAATATAATCTAGGATATCTGTTTGTATCGTTTGTTGAATGTTTTAATAACTGATCTCCGTTCAGTTCTGAAACATTTTTGACAACTCCAAGAAATGATCGCTTGACCACTTAGTCTCTAAAGAAAAATTATGCAAATCATTAGTAGAGACTTGATAAACTTGAAAAAAATTTCCCCTCATAATCGAACTATATTTTTAAATTAGCTCTGTGTTTTTATTAAATGCCTTTGTATATTCATATATACAACAGGCAGGCTACTCCACCCTTTCTGTATGTTGCTCTTAATGTGTCTTTTGCTATGTCTAATAAAATTGTGTAAAGAAAACTGACGTGCTCCATTTACTTGAACCAAACCCCTCGATTACAAGTCAAGTGATGTTTGGCTTGTAGAATATATATAAGAATACATGGCAATGCATTTTATATATATACTCAGACATATATAATGTATATGGAAAAAATATGAGAATAAAAAAAATTAAAGTGTTTGATTACATTGAACTGCATGCCAAAGACTTCTAGAAATCTCCGCTTTCTTTGATCATCTGTACTCTGTATATATTCTTTTGACTGGTTAAGTTCCGCTTCTTCAAGTTCGGCTAGTCACTCATACATGACTTCGCTTTAGTAATATTGGTGATTGTGTGCTTAGTTTTAGGCAAGCCGGTTATAGCCTCGACAAGCTTGCTGAATATGTCTTAATAGCCGAGATGGTTTCACTTGAGCCGTTGTTGGTCTTGTTAGCCAAGCTGGCTAAAGCCGTGTCTCTTGTGTTCAGCCGATTGGATAGTTACCATTTGCTCGGCTGGTCATTTATCCAGCTACTTATGGAGCTCATAGCTGGAACAAAAAGTGGTAGTGTTTTACTGGCTTCTGTCACATTTGGAAGACTTCAACTCATTCCTTTATGACTGAATAGTTACTGAGCGTGGGGCACTACATGTAGATGTATTTACTGCACACTTCTTTCATTAAAGGCCCCTACACACTATCGCTCAAATCGACGATTAGCAATGTGATAGACTGCAATGATGGGCTGATACGGCGTCATCACCAATGATATTGCTGTTACGATATCCACTGGAGGTTTTGTGTTGGATCCTGCGACCAACACGTAGAGGCGACCTGGGTCGGCTTACTCTACCGGTCTGCATTCACTATCCACAGGGGCTGTGTAAGGGTTGCCCATGACCAACACGCGGAGGCGACTAGGTCGACTTACACCACCGGTCTACATCAACCACCTTACACCAGGAATTGCTCCCTGAGTGATATTATACTCGTTCGACAAGGTCGACCTGAGGTCGACGGGGTCGACAGTGTTTCTGTGGTTCTACGCCCAAAGCACAGTCCATAGACTGAGTCTTGGAGTAAAGTAAGTGCTCAGTGTGATTCTGCTATTGCGCAAAGTAACAGAAGAGTGTGGGTCCAAATGCAAAGCATGTATTGAACGACGTAAATGAGCCGAGGCTCTGCCTTAAATACAACCGAATATGTAAATAAGGTGGCAAAGGCCAGCCTCCTTTAGGGGCGTGGTTACATAAAGGAAAGAAAAGAGAATACAACTTCGAATGACATAAAAGAAAAGGAGATGGCAACATACGTTTCCATCACACACGCCGCCCCTATAGACGACCATCGGCTATATAAAACCAACCAAAAAGAAAAGAAAAATAAAGATAATATGAGAGAACGCCAACTAGCTACAACATACAAAAACAAGAAAAATACAATAATATGAGAGACACCAATTAACTAAAACATACCAAGGGAATAAGGATAAACAATGTCGTTCGTATCTTCTATGGGGTCGACATTCGGTTCGCCAGGTCCTCCAGACGACGAGCCGTCCGTCGGAGGTTGGAGGCCTCTTCCCGCAGGACATCCACCGTGACTCGGGGTCGAATGTCCCCCAGTCGGCTCTGGACGCTGCCTATCGTGGTTAGTTTCCTGGGAGGTGGAATCGGCCGTTCTATCTTGGGCGGACTACACCACTTTTTCTTCGGGGGAGAGGGAAAGGGTGCCTGGGGCCCTCTTCGCACAGGCGGCTTTGCTTTAACTGGCCCGTAGGGTGTGGGCTTTTCGAATGTCGGGGGATTAGTCAGTTGGACCTTCTGGCTCCATGCCGGGTAGCTAGTGCGGTCGACTTCATAGATGGTGATGCCCTTTCCGCCGTGAGCTTTTCGTGTCTCCGCATCTTTAATTCGAGACTGATGCTTCGAAATAGTGTCTCTGGACGTAGAATTTCTCCCACATTTACAGAAAAATCGGGTGAAATGTTGAGCTATATGTATTCTGCGCCGTCGAGGAGTAGATAATAGCTGTTGACATAGTGGGCAGTTAACACCCTTTTCCCGGCATAATCTTGTGATTTTCTTAGCCGTATCCTCCGAGATCCATTTTGTTGGCAGTGGGGAGTGTGGAGAGTGATTCTCCTTCAATGAGTCCGTCTCCGAGTCGTCCAGGGTCTCGTCGGGGGCTGGGTGGAGCTCCAGTGGACTGGTCACTTTGGATAATAAAGGCAAGGCTCCGATGATCGGCGAAGCCTTCTTTACTGTCTCTTTCGTAATTTCCATGTTTAGAAGAGGTATAGGTGTGTGCGCTTCGAGTTGACAGCAAGCAATGAGCGCGATCTGTCTGGGGCCCAAGATGGCCGCCTTCTGACCTTGAACTCCAATGGCTTCTCCTGATTGGACGGCGCTAGTATCATAGTCGGCCAAATACGCGGGAGGCCTTCTTATTCGTTGGGGCCGTGATGCATTCCCAGCCTCGGTGTTACTGGCCTGGGCTCCTATATTTCCCGTGGTCCCTGCCTCCTCGGTCGTCAATCCGCCGCCAGGGTCGGGGTCAGCCATCGAGTTGGGGTTGCTTTCCCCTGGAGGGACCAAGGAATCTTCGCCGGGAAACCGAAGGGCTTCCAGTCTTCTCGGCGACTGGGGTATTGGTAACTCCGTTAGTCGGCTAGGCAGGAATGGTTCTAAAATAGCGGCATCCGGATTATTGTTTCCTCGTGAGACTGGTCTTTGGGGGTGACCTCTCATGTTAGGACGTCGGGCAGGCTCGACTTCATCTGGGGCTCGTCCTTGTTGCACCGGACTAGGGCGACAGAGTCTTAACCTTCCTTCAGCTTGAATGGATCGCTGTCCATACCTTTCTATTTCGTAAGTATGATTTTCGTGACTCCTTAGTACGCGATAGGGTCCCACATACTTGGCCGCTAGTTTCGGATTTTCCCCTCTTCTCCGCCGCTTGCTTAGTAACCACACAAGGTCACCCTCATTGAATAGCGGAGGCTCTCTCACATCGGTTGACACAATTTCCTTCTGTCTATCTCGGAGGAGAGTGTGGGCTTGCATCAACCGGTCGTGAACAGTCTGGACATACTCGTGTATGCTTGTAAATGATTCCAGCCTGTTTCCATACAGCAACTGGTCAGGAAGACGAAGCTCTCGACCCAACATCAGGTAATTGGGTGTTTCCTTAGTGGCGGAGTGCGGTAAACCTCGCAGCGTCCGCATGATTTGTGGCAGTAACTGATCCCAATCTTCCTGTCCTCTGCCCAGTAAGAGGGCTCGTAGGGAGTCACCCAATACACGATTATTTCTTTCAACCACACCATTCCCTTCGGGGTGGTACGGAGTGGTCCTAGATTTATCGACTCCCCACAAGTCACATAGCTTTTGGAATAAGGAGGACTCGAATTGGCTCCCCTGGTCGGTGTGGATAATTTCGGGCAGACCGAAGTAGCTAAATATTCTCTCGTCCAGGACCTGAGCTACCGTTGGGGCTGTAGCGTCGGGGATGGCTAAAGCATCTGACCACCGAGTGAAATGGTCAGTGAGCACCAACACCCAGCTATTCCCTCGAGGGGTCTGAGGTAGGGGTCCCACCAAGTCTACGGCTAGGCGTTGCCATGGCCTCCCGGCGTACAGCCGCTGTCTGTTCCCGGAGGTCCGGCCTTTTCCTGTTTTGGCCCTCTGGCAAACTTCACAAGAGAGAACTGCCCTCCGGATATCTCCAGCCATGCCCGGCCAGTACCAGTCCAATTGGACGCGTTTCAAGGTCCTCTCCACACCGCAGTGCGTTTGCTCGTGGGCTTTCCACAGGATTTCCTGTCTCAGCGTTTTCGGGCATACCACCACCACCCTTTCTCGCCCATTTTGAGTGAGATGAAGGGTCAACACACCTGACTCGTCGAGCTGGAGCTGGTGGAACATCCGGGCCAATCGCTGCAGCTCGGGGCTGCCTACTTGCAGCACGGCCTCTTCTATTCTCCTCCGGTTCCTGACGGCCTGGTAAATTACCCCTAGGTCGGTAGCGGATCTCTGTTGTAATGCCCGTACTTCATCTAGCGAAGTCTGCACCACTGTCAACCGTTCTGGGACCTTTGGGACCGTGCTTTTACCGGCTTCCTCATCGACTCCGGTTTCCCCTGCCATCTTGATGGCCCATAACCGAGGGTCTTGAAGCCTTCTGGGAGGGTCGTCCAACACTCCTAGTGACCCCGCACCGCCTGGCAGCCGTACTGGGACTGGACTGGCTGGTGTGGGCGTCGGGAGGCCGGGCCCTGAGGCATGTCCGCTGCTGGGTAGTCGAGGCCATTCATCTTCATCCAACTGGCGGATGTTGGGACTGGGTGTTCCTGTACTTCTTGGTGGCTGTACCGGAACCTGGTCCACTGGCACAGCAGTTTCCCAATTGGTTCCTGGGGTTACTAGAGAGTCACACACTTGTGACCTCGTGGGCCCCTGATCCCGCTTTTCAATGGCAGCACACTGCCGGCAGTCGACGCACTGTCGTCGACTCAATCCATCGGCGTTACCATGCTTATCGCCTTTTCGATGGATAATTCGGTATTTGTGCTCGGCCAGGCTCTCCAGCCACCGGGCCACCTGGCAAGAGGGTTCCTTCCTCCGGTGCAACCAAACCAAGGAGGCATGATCGGTCCGGATTGTAAATTCTCTGCCATATAGGTAGGGCCGGAAATGTCTGACAGCCAGCACAACTGCTAGCAACTCTCTTCTAGTTACGCAGTAATTGCGTTCGGCGGAGGAGAGGATTTTGCTATAGTAGGCTATGGGTCGCTCCTTGCCTTGCTGGACCTGGGATAACACAGCCCCGGTCCCTACGTTACTAGCGTCGGTATCTAGCACGTAGGGCAAGGAGGGCTCGGGATATGCCAGTACTGGAGCGTGTGTCAGTGACCATTTGAGCTTAAGGAAAGCTTCCTGTTCCTCTTCCTCCCACTTCCAAGGGACCCCCTCGCTTGTCAACAAGGTGAGAGGTTTGGCAATCGAGGCGTAGTCAGGTACGTACCGGTGATAGTACCCAGTGGTACCCAGGTATGACCTTAACTGCGTCACATCCTGGGGTGCTGCCCATCCACTGATGGCCTGAATCTTCTCAGGGTCGGTAGCCACTCCAGTGTCGCTGACTATGTGGCCCAGGTACTTGACTTGGGTCTGGAACAGACTGCATTTAGAGGGCTTTAGCTTCAGCCCGGCCTGTCTCAATCGCTCCAACACCTCTGCCAGCCTAGTGACATGACTAGAGAAGTCCGCTGACATGATGATGATGTCGTCCAGGTACAGCAGCAAGGTTTTCCAGTGTAGCCCTTGGAGGACGCGCTCCATTAGCCGCTGGAAGGTAGCCGGGGCGGAGGTCAGTCCAAAGGGGAGCACCTTCCACCTCCATAACCCACTGCGTGTGGTGAACGCCGACCGCTCCTGGGCCTCGGCGGAGAGGGGTACCTGCCAGTATCCGCTCATCATGTCCAAGGTACTGAAAAACCTGCTGCCGGACAAGGCGTCCAAACTCTCGTCAATCCGGGGGAGGGGGTAGGCGTCCTGGCGAGTGACACTATTAAGTTTTCTATAGTCTACACACAATCGCCACGCCCCGTCCTTCTTCCTCACCAAGACCACCGGAGAGCTCCAGGCCCCGTGAGCGGGCTCAATCATGCCTTGTTTTTCCAGGGCCGAAACCTGTCGTTCGATTTCGGCTTCTTTCTCGTGTCCTACACGGTATGGGTGTTGACGGATGGGTTGTGCCTCTGGAAAGAGGGGTATCTCGTGTTGTACCAGGGTGGTACGCCCCACGTCCTCGCTTCCTTGGCTAAATACATCCGCATAACGGACCAAAAGGTCTTCCATCCTTCGGTGCTCGGTAGGGGACGAGCAATGTGGTGCCGCCTGTTGGAGCAAGTCCAGCATGTGGGGAGGTACGTTGGAAACAGGAGGGGGAGTTTCTTTGGAAATCTCGGCTCCTCCCTTCGCTGTCCAGGGGACCCCTATTTCGTCCGGCCCAACTCCAGTGTATTGTCCCACGACCGTTCCTGCCGTCACGCTGACGGGATGGTCGGTGGGGTTCATACAGCGGATGGCCACTCTCCCCTTCTCACCGGGTTGGTGTAGGCTGGCGGCCACCATATAACCGTTTCTTATTCCCTCGATTAACCCGACTGGTTGATAGGATGAGGACGTGAGACGTCCGGCAACCAGGACCTCGGTTCGAGGGGGAAGCGTTGTAGCTCGCATTATTTGAACTCTGCTTGTCAGAGGTCGACCCTCCCGGTCAGTACAAGTCAACTTCTGTCCATTTAACACCAACGTGGGTTGCTGAAAGTTCATCTCACAGTGGTGGTCGACCAAGAAGGGCATGCCCAGGATGGCGTCCTCCTTCAGGGCACATACCACGAGAGATACGGTAACCTGGACACTCCTGACTCTGACTGGGAGAGTGATGAGTCCGTGAAACTGCAGCCGGGTACCATCTGCCATCCGTCCATAGTCCTCCCAAACCTCTAATTTTCTTTTGACATCTTTAGGTAAACGCTCAAAGACATGTCGTCCCAACAAATTAGAGGTGCATCCGGTGTCCACGAGAAACTGGACGGGCTGACCTCCGATGCGACCTGGCAAGAAATAGCTGCTATTATGCGGCTTCCATGATTTGTCTCCGTGAGTTCGTCTGGCTTTGCTCATCCTCTGGGGGCCTTTTTTGGAAGGCCGAGACGGCTTTGGCCAGACGTACGTTTCGTCCTTGGCTTCTGAGGGTGGGAGACCTGCACACTCAGGTAAGGGTTGATACTGGTTATGCAAGGGGACCGGTGGCGAGCAGGGGGGAGCCTGTGTCGCCTAGTCCGTCGTGGCCGTTGCCACTGGCCTTGCAGGGGTATATTCGATCCACAGTCAGTACTTCCCCCTACTGCTGTGGATGGTAACCGTTTCCCGACCTCGTGGCTTGAGGTGGTTGTCCTTGGGAGGCTTGGGGGCACCGGCGTTGGGTGTGCCCTGTCTGGCCGCAACCCCAACAATTTGGTCCCCTTTTCTCCACTCCCCGTTGTCCCAACAGATTTCCTTCCCTTAGTCCATCCGCTAATCCTTTTATAGCCATCAGGACGTCATTCAGGGTGGCTGATGGGGGATCCGGGTGGACGGAGGCGACTGTAGCGGGGGTAGCCTCCTCCTCCTCCACTGTCATTATTATGGGTCGGGCACCAGGCCGAGGAAGAGTGGGCTGGATTTGCAGGAACTCATTCCCTGCCTGCACTGCTTCCTCCAAGCTCTGGGCCTTCATTGCTAACAGATGGCGTTGGAGGGGCGTGTTTCCCAGGGTCAGAGAAAACGCATCCATGGCCATACTGGACTGGTAGGAGTCTGGAAGGTCAGCGTACGCTATCTTCACCAGACGCTCCATTTCTGTGGCATGTTCTTGGAGGCTCGTCTTCGGTTCCCTCTGGAGGTGGAGCCTACTCTTAGCCTCCCTCGGGGAGAGCCCGTACTTTGTGCGTAAAGCCGAGAAGATGGAGGCAGGTGAGTCCCCTCGACTACAGCTTCTGGCTCCCTCCTTCAGTGTCTCACGCAGGTGGAGGAGAGTGGCCTTCTCACTCCACTCATTAGCTTCCGCAACCTCTTCGAACTGGGAGATGAATAACTCTACATCTTCACTCCCATCGAACTTCGGAGGCTTGAAGCTAGCTTCCTTCCTGGGTATTCGTAAGGCTCTAGTAATAGCCTCTGTTAGTTGACCAATCTGGTCGACCTGGTGTAACTCTGCCTCAGCCAGATCTCTGGTAGCACTCCGTCGGCTGCTTGGCATGGTTACAAGGTTTATCTTAGAAGTCCGTGGTCAAATCCCACTGCTGCCACCAGTGTGTTGGATCCTGCGACCAACACGTAGAGGCGACCTGGGTCGGCTTACTCTACCGGTCTGCATTCACTATTCACAGGGGCTGTGTAAGGGTTGCCCGTGACCAACACGCGGAGGCGACTAGGTCGACTTACACCACCGGTCTACATCAACCACCTTACACCAGGAATTGCTCCCTGAGTGATATTATACTCGTTCGACAAGGTCGACCTGAGGTCGACGGGGTCGACAGTGTTTCTGTGGTTCTACGCCCAAAGCACAGTCCATAGACTGAGTCTTGGAGTAAAGTAAGTGCTCAGTGTGATTCTGCTATTGCGCAAAGTAACAGAAGAGTGTGGGTCCAAATGCAAAGCATGTATTGAACGACGTAAATGAGCCGAGGCTCTGCCTTAAATACAACCGAATATGTAAATAAGGTGGCAAAGGCCAGCCTCCTTTAGGGGCGTGGTTACATAAAGGAAAGAAAAGAGAATACAACTCCGAATGACATAAAAGAAAAGGAGATGGCAACATACGTTTCCATCACAGTTTCTCGTGAAGGTTTAGCACTAGTGGACATGGCTGTATCAAGTTCATGAGTTTAGTCTTGCTGCTGCTAACGGTTGAAATAATTGAACGCCTGTGGCTTGCTGCAATTTGTTTGATGTGGTTAGTTTTGCACTCAGTTTGGTCCATAGTTTCTGCTTCAATGTCAGCAGGTATTAACACGCTCCCAACCACTTGTCTTTCACTCGTGTGTCACAAATACATCTCGACTTAGAGCGATAAATTCTTCTTTAGTCTATAGTATTCCATAAACATGACCTTGAAAATAAACGAGTAGGTCACCAACCTGCGGTCTATGACCTTGAAACAGAAGCCGCGGTTACTGACAAGCCGCGCTGCTTGAGCATGAAGACTTATGGTATTGTGGGGCTTTCACAAATATTGTTGTTGGCTCTGTAAGAGTGTTTATTTTACCTTCTTTATCGATAGGGAGATTACAGCTTTCTGATGCTTGTGCTACTGATGTTTATTCTGGTGGTGTTTGCTCTACTGATGTTTGCTCTATGGATGTTTGTTCTACATATTTTTGATACAATTTTTTTCTATGGATGTACAAGAAACTGGATTGCATCATCCAAAGAGAAAATACCAAGCTCTTATAAAATATTTTTATTGCAAATATATATATATATATATATATATATATATATATATATCATGCTGCGAACTATTTGGACAATTTTACTTCATTCGTTTTATGTCCAAGTGAGGCTTGGTATTGTTAAATATACTTTATATCAAAACCTGAGAAAGGCCAACCTATCATTGATGCAGCGACAATATTCGAGATTGTATACAAAATTTGAAATTGAGCCTCTTCAGAGGCTATAAATTGTAGATGGAAAAGTGGCTAGCACTCATACTACAAAATTTGTGCCCAGGTGAGGCAAGACAACCACTGAACTGAAAGATAAGTATACAAACTTTCAGAAGAAGATGACTTGTGTCAAAGTCACAAATAAGGTTTCTAACAGATCATACAAAAATTTGAAGGATTAAAGTTGACAACCGATTGACATACAAAGCATTTTCTTAGCCTGGCAGAGGAGCCACTTTGCTAGTTTGAGAGAATTGTTAGTTATGCAAGAAATTCAGTCAGGAGTGCTACTTTACACAAGATCATATAAAACCACACAAAAAAATGATTAAATTTTTCATAAGTTACATTTTATTAGCCTTTTAAACTCAAACTTATAGGTCAAATTTGATTTATATACTTATAATTTTTTAAATATAGCATATCTAAATTATTTTAATTTGTTTTTCTTGTGTGATAAAGCTTTTGTTTTGTACTAAACTACTTGATAAACTAAATATGTATATAATTTAAATATAATAGTTATTCTATTTCATTTTTCTTACGTGACACTATAGTTACCTAGAATGTCTTTAGTGCATGTTGTGGGTACGATCTGTAAAGAATTGTAATATTAAAATTTATTGCATGCAGAGGTCTTACCTTCAAGACAAATGTGTAACATAAACGCTGAATCTAGTTTATATGAATTAAGCTCCCTAAAAACATATTTGAAAGAAGTTTTTATATGGATTTTAGTAGTCTTTTAACTAAAATTTTATCTGACAGAGGAATACGATATCTCATTTTACATTTGTACCAGTATAAAAAGGTACCAGTTTCGTCGTATTCAAAGCTTTGATGGAATAACTTTGGGGAACAGAAACTTTTTAAACACACACACTTCTATGCATGTTGTTATTAATAATTTACAATATACATGATTTTTATTGTGTTTTCTCAGTTTGTATTAATTGTATCATTACCAAATCATATTTATTGTAATTATAGCTAAACTGACTTAATTTATCTATTAAATGCTAATTATTTCACCTTTACATTTGAGCACTTTTGTAGAAGTTTTATTTTATTTTTAATTTATTTTACCAGCAAAAGAATTTTCCTCAGGATATTAAATTTGAAAGTTAAAGCTGTTTGACAAAGTTTGAAAACGTTCGCAGTTGTTGTTATTTTGAATCTTAATTTATTTAAAGTGAAGAAAACAATTTCCTAGTGATATGAAGTACAGAAGTTAGAATGGCAAATGTTGTTAAATATTGAATACAAATAAATTTTTTGTGCGGAGGCTTTTATTACACGGGCAACGCCAGGTATTCATTTAGTTTTTAATAAAGAACGGTTTGGTGAAAGCGCACATGAAACCGGGTAGGTCTAGCAAGTCCAACACGGTTAAGAACCACTGGCTGTAACTGGTACCTTTTACTCAACAAGAGGAGAGAAAGTGGTATGAGATACATGTCCGACACCATCATGGTTAGTTTATGTCGCAGTCGGTCAGTCAATTATACACTATAAGGAAAGATGTGTAAACAAAGCAAGCACTGATAGGAACTTTTGTGAAAAATGCATGTAACAAACTCAATATTGGTCTGTTGAGGAAAGGAAATTGTGCATGATAATATTCTTTATCGAAATTAAAATGAACATTAAATAAACAAAAATTGAAGTTATTTTAGTTCAAAGAATTAGCGTAAAAGCCGTGAATAAACAAAAGAAAAAACTTTTGTTTGTATTTATTGGTGTTGGAATGCAAGGTACCAAATCTGAATCCAAGAAACATAGTTAAGCTTGAAAAAGTCTTCTGAGCATCTGGAATAAATTAGTAGAGAACTAAATGTTGATGCGAACTAAATAGCAACTATGTAAACTATGAAATGGCTATGCAGCATATATATTTTGATAATGTAGATAACCAGTACACAAATCGTCAAATCTTAAGTTTGAGATAATTTATTGTTGATATTGCGGGTTGGATAAATCCTGCATAAATTGTGTGAAGTCATCTTCTCATGTAAGCTTTCTTTTAATTTTTCACATGAATAATCTCAAACAAAACATGAATTGTTCACTACTATCTTGTATTCAAGATAATTTCACAGTTTTCGTTTTATTTGAAAAGCCTATAAATAAAGGCTTTTTGTTGTTTTGTTATCAGCATAATAAAATATTACTAACTCATGGGGAAAACTCATGCAGCTCTAAGAAAAAAAGACGAACAAGCATCGTGCTGCATATGCTTAGGTCACAAAAAGTTCCTATACAGGGAAATCGCAACGCGTGAGTGCAATGCTAAAATAATTAGCGTGACCATACTGTATACTATGTTAACATTGTATATCGTTATGTCTTATACGACTCAGTGGTAGAGCGTCTAAATTTTAAACTTGCGGTAGCAGTCTCTGGGGGTCAAAATCTATCAGAATGCAAATAAATATTAATGTCTAGACTTCATTAGCTATAGCTGGATGCCCCTACAGACATATGATCAACTTTGAGAAAGATATATGTATATTTCTCAAAGTTGGTCGTATGTCTGTAGGTCCATATCTTCCCATGTATAGCGATGAAGTTTTAAAAATGAAAAATCCACTGCACATGGGATTTAAACTTGCTATACCATATTTTTGAAAACATGCAAGAAGAAAAATGTGTGCCCATATTCGACAAAAAATGCCCGAACGTACATTTACAACCAGACTATCAAAATCGATACAGAGCTGCAGTAGGTTCATCAGCCGGTAGAGTATGGATTACACAGAAAAAAACACAACACACAAACAAAACAATTTGATTTAAAAATAAGAATAGTAAATGTTCTGCATGTTGATTAAAAATAAATTTTGTTATGCAGAAACTTTTTATATCACCCGTGCAATGCCGGGCATGCATATAGTTGTAAATATAGTTATTACACATGACGATCTCTCATGGTGCACTAGACAGCCATGGTATAAATATCAATAATATTAGCAGTATAATAATCACTCAATCATAAATCCAAATATAAGAATAATTGTGCACATGGTTATTACACATGACGATCTCTCACAGTTCATAGTGCTGCGAGCTTATTAGTATTGACCATAGAACATTCTCTGTTGCTCACCAGCCAGAAGGTTTGGAGTTACTTCGTCCTGTGTTAAATGAAGACAGCATAATGGAAAACTTAAAATAGATTTTTAAAATTTCTGCTTGTACAAATGCTAGCTTAGAAGCTGCTTTAGCATAGGCTAGACTATAACGTTTATGTGAGTTATTTTAGTGGTGGTGTGCAGTACATGGTCTGCACGAACAAGCAAAGTAATAGAGGCTGAGATGATTAAAACAAAGCCCAGATGAAAAAGAAATCGTGTGGAGGATTCATGTATTTCTTAGACTTTCTATGTGACATTTTTTTGCTTTTTTATTTGTAATTAGTTCTTTGACGGTCGTTAGCCAGTTTTAGAACTATTGTTTTTGCGTAGTGCGTTACTATGGAATAGAATAAAGTTCGTGGTGGATAATGGTACTGTAACATAAGGGAGGTTGGTGGTTACAGCTACAGCTTGAGGTTGCTTGACTCAAGTGAGTCGAGTCTGAGACGCCGGTTAGATAACATTTTATATGCAATAGAAAGAGAGATAGAGAAAAATAGAGCACGATAGAGAGATAGAGAGAAAAATAGAGCACGATAGAGAAATAGAGAGATAGAGAGATAGAGAGATAAAGAGACAGAGAGACAGAGAGATAGAGAGATAGAGAGATAGAGAGATAGAGATAGAGAGAGAGAGAGATAGAGAGATAGAGAGAGAGAGAGATAGAGAGATAGATAGAGAGATAGAAAGATAGAGAGAGATAGAGAGAGATAGAGAGAGAGAGAGAGAGAGAGAGAGAGAGACAGAGAGATAGAGAGATAGAGAGAGCGAGAGAGAGATAGAAAGATAGAGAGAGAGAGATAGAGAGAGAGAGAGAGACAGAGAGATAGAAAGATAGAAAGAGCGAGAGAGAGAGAGAGAGAGATAGAGAGAGATAGAGAGAGAGAGAGCGAGAGAAAGAGAGATATAGAGATAGAGAGATAGAGAGAAAGAGATAGAGAAATAGAGAGATAGATAGAGAGATAGATAGAGAGATAGAAAGAGATAGAGAGATAGAGAGATAGAGAGAGAGAGAGAGAGATGGAGAGAGATAGAGAGAGATAGAGAGAGAGATAGAGAGAGATAGCGAGAGACAGAGAGAGACAGAGAGAGATAGAGAGAGATAGAGAGAGAGAGAGATAGAGAGGGATAGAGAGAGACAGAGAGAGACAGAGAGAGACAGAGAGATAGAGAGATAGAGAGATAGAGAGAGATAGAGAGAGAGAGAGAGAGAGAGAGAGAGAGAGAGACAGAGAGATAGAGAGATAGAGAGAGCGAGAGACAGAGAGACAGAGAGACAGAGAGATAGAGAGAGAGATAGAGAGATAGAAAGATAGAAAGCTACAAATGTACCTAGGGGTCAAGGACCAGGCACAGGAATCGAAATAGTCACGTATTGTTGAAGGTTGTCACTTCCACAATATGCCATCATACTAGTCAATCTTGTAGGGCACCTTATCTATTTGTTAGTGTATAGGATAAAATTAGTTGGTTTGGAGTTGTCTTCACAGATCTGAAAGAAGCCAAAAATACATGCAACTCAGAGTTTTATGTTTCTGATATAGTGCTATAGCTCTAAAAGTAAACTGTTAATAAATACCTAAATTGCGGCCGATTAGTTGTATTTATCAAGCTTAAATCTGCTTTCTCATAACAGAGCCCTACCTGTAGACAATACTTTAAGCAAGTTAAACCACTCATTTACAACCTACACCACCGACTGTATGTAGAACCTAAGCAATCTATGTATAATCTAATCCCCTTACAACATCTAAACAATTCATGTGCTATCTAAACAACCCATGCTTAGTCTAAGCAGTCCATGCATATTCTAAAAAAACCTGTGTAGATTCTAAATATTGTAGCTAGGTGAGTTCAACATGATAGTACTTCTTGGCTACCAAGTCTGGGACATGCAAGCAACAGTTCCTAACATTAAATTTTGAGTTTTTTTTACACAGCATTGTTTGAGCGACGCGTATGAGTAGGTCAATTGATGGGGTGTGCTCTAGCTGTTTTTAATTAATAGATGTTTGCTCATGACTGTTTAATGAATTATTATAAAGCAATGTATTTACTTGCACTTTCTAAAAAAACACAATAATGCTACTTGCTACTAAGATTTACTCAATGAATCACTTTGTGAAGCAGAAGTATTAAAAAGTTAGTTGTAGTTAGAACTCTCCACACATACATAAGTAACAGATTTATTATGTGAAAGCTCATCAACTCTATACTTGTTCTATGATATTAATAAACAGCTACTACCCTTGCTGTCTATTGGGCAGTGAGAGGTAGTCAAGTGCAACAACTAACATCTCAATTATTCCTGAATACAGCAAGGCGATTGATTGGTGCAGGTGTTAGATCGTCAGTCTACCATCCTGAAAATCATGAGTTTAGTTTGTGTTGAAAGCAATCTTTATCCGAAATACTAGCCGAATGCCCAGGGTGGCACAAGTAATAGACTAATTACCTAATGAATTTGAGTAACTTACCTGGAAAGCTAGATCTTTACTAAAATCTTTACTAAAGCGATACTCACGGTTTGGGCCAGCTTAACAATCCACTCATGTAAAGGTCAACAGCCCTAGTTATTAACCCCGAGCAAGAGCTTTAGGTGTGAGTATCTTAACCAATGTAGTTACTATTTGCCTGATGAATCCATCGTATTCTCTGTACCTTAAGTTAAGGTGAACGGAAGTTAAGCTCGCTGCCATGTTACTGCTCTATGTTAGGCTAAATTTTTTGCAGCAAAGAATCCGTCTGAATATGCTCTAACAAATAATTTGTGGCTATTATTTCCAAACTAGAAAAATTTAGTTTCCATTTCAAAATAGATGATAAGCATTTGCAAATTTTGATGCTTTTGCTGACAAGCATTCCATATTTACATACTAGCTGAGCAGCAATTTGATAACAGTTATCTTGTTGTATGTTCATAAAATTGTACCGTGTACAAGCTACCATTTCAATACATTTTACCTGAACAATATGTTGTTTATTGTTTGAGTTTTTCTTTGTGTTTCTCCTACTAGCAAACAGCAAAGTTTTAGGTTATGGAATGCTTTTTGGAGTATTAAAGATATTATAAAAAAAGTGTTTGTTAATCGCAATATGCAGTGAATGCATCTGAGGATGAGTCAGCAATTATTTCATGAGAGTGACCGGATCGTGTTAGTCATACAAACTTTTTTCTTTGTATTCTCTCAAGTTGGCTTAAGTAGGCGTCTAAAGGCATAGCTACATATCTGGAAGTATTAATTGTACAATAGTAAATAATTATTTCCATGAAACAATATTTATTGAGAAAATTGAGGAAAATCATTATAACAAAATTATTTGGAACCAATAGAAGAAGAAGTGAATAAACCAATAATACAGTTTTTCAAGTTTATTTTTTGATTTTTTACACAGCAGACTGAGTCACTAATAGCTCAACATTGCTACCTGTATGCTTGAACTCGGCGGCACTGTCAGTAACAAAGTTAGCTGCTGGATTAACATAGTCAAGGTCATTAGAACTCTTAGCATCTTTGGTTTGAACCTTTTGTAAGTAGTCCCAACTCTTCAGCTATTTCTCAAGCAGGGCTTGCATCTTGTTTTTCTTTTCACTTCTCTCCAGGGATAGGCGAGGCGTGTCACATGGAGCTGCAATACAATGGTAATCTTATCTATCTATGACTCACCTATTATCTTTTAAACCTAATAGAGTTATTCTCATACACAACAAAAGTAAATTAGTAAGGACAAGGTCGTACTTTTTCAAATAAGTTCTGTGTTCCTTTAATATGATAATTTAATGCATGGAGTTGTCTGCCATTTTATAAAGCTGTTTCATTCGCTACCCTATAGCATGTCATTCAACCAAAAAGCTGTACATTTAGCTAAAAAAATTATTATTTCATTGCTGCTTTTTAATCATTAAAAAAATTAATATGGGATTATATTAATTTTAAATCAAAAATGTAATAAAATGTTTCTTCTTTACTTTATTGCAAGTAATTTCTGTTACTTTTCTGTAATTAAATTTCATTTAATTTGTGTCCATTTTTATTTAAAGCTTCTTTTTATGTTCAGTAGCCTTTATTTCCTCAACTTCATTAACTTCCTCAACATGTCCAATTTCCTTGACTTCTTCAATTGGAGTTAATAAAAGGAGATACTTGTTAGTTCGTGGAAGTGAGACAAACTCTACTCGATGTAAACTGAGTCGTATTGTAAATCGTTGAGTTCCTTTCTACTGAGCGTAACTGTATCTAAATAGTAAAATAAATAAAATAAAAATAAAGAAGGAATAATTATATTGTTGCCGGAGTTTACAGCTTTATGTAAACTGATAGAAGTTTTTTTTAACCATTCTATACAATGTCATTGAGTAGGTAGCATAAAGTATTTCCTAAGTGATTATATGTTCTACTAGTATCTCACTATTTACCTATTTCAGCTGACTTTCACTGTCATGTATTTCAATACTAGTAGATCAGCATGCTGCCTAAGTTGCTCATACGATATCCTGGTAGTGATGTCATATAAAAGATCAGCACTCAACAGAGACTACTACACAGGCGGTAGCTGCCATAGAGCAAAGTATATTATATTGTAAGATTGAGGGTACATAGTTTCTAGATTCTGATACCAACGTACCTGTAATACTGAGCAAGCACAGCGTGTTTGTGACCTATTTCAAAATCACAGCAAATAGCTCATTAACATTAATTGTCTAAACCTTGTAAAAGATTTACTTGTATATGATCAAATTAAAAACAACTTCATAACATATGAGAGAACTGTGTAATATATCATAAATGTAGGGATTAATAATCGTCATTTCAATAGTGAAATAGAGGTACCTTCAAATACCTACTACAAAATTCCATTTATTTTCCCTTGTGTATTGCTTAACTCACCTCAGCCTGAGAATTATTGGTGAGCAGACGATTCCAATTAAAAGTATTCGTCCTATCAAACTGATAGCCATAGCAATTACAAAAAAATGGCATTATCTAAGAACAAAATATTATGTAGCAAAGCAGATCCATGAGAGCGGTGAAGTGACGCATCTTCATAGTAGCATGCTCGAATCTTCAGAGGTTTGAATGTTGGCACAAAGTCATAACGTTATATTTGATTGTTGACGGATCCAACTTTGTGTTCCACAAAAATATATGTGCCACTTTTCATTGTGAGTAGCTTTATGTTTTGTTGAAAAGATAAAGCATTTAGCGCAGAAAAGCGTTAAAACTATTTTGTATGTGTGATTCAAAACAGAATTAATACAATTCAAGGACTGCATTATATTACTTGGTTTAGGCTGACCCAAATCTGTCAATCAAACGATGAGAATAGCAATTTTTGTAGCTTGAGCCCTTTAACATCAACATTGGGGCTCTGGTTTTAAGATAAAAAAAACTCCTAAGTCAAAAACAAATTCATTTTACGGGGTGTCATCTTGCAACCTTTCAAAGTTCTAGCCTGATTAATTTATGGTTAGTATGTTAAGTAAATATTTTGAAACTTTATTTTATTTTTAGAAAATGGCATTCTATGAAACTGTCAGTTACCACTTAAAAAGTTATATACACAGAAATACCATGAAATTTCCTTGAGCAATTAATTTTACAATGATACGTGATTGGTCCAAATATTACGGTGTCTATATAACTACTTGCAGCAAATATTAAAAGGATAGTTTGAAACAGCAATTTGAAATATGTCAGTGTTAGTGTTCAAAACTGCTAAAACTATTCTTACTTTTCTTAACTATTCTTACTATCTCTGACCTATCTTGCCATCATGTTTGTATGCATGCTCACAACCTGTACTATGTCAGTTGTTCTCTCCCTAAAACTACTCACCCTTACTTTACTCGCAAATCCTTTCTTTATCTACCACTTCCAGCATTTATGTCAGCATGACACCATCAGCCATCATGCCCAAGTTAAGAAATTGTGAAACCCACTGCTTGTTGACATCCAAAGAGTCAGAAACATTGATTTTGTAGAATGGTTTTAAAGTGACACCTGCAGTCGGGGCTGGAGTAGTCTGAGCGTCGTTGTGTTGCCATTTTTGTTTTTTTAAATTTCAGTGATTTTTTATTCATGCGAGCCGCACCCTGCTCACTGCCTGCCAACTGGACTCTGCGCTTTAATTAACTAAATTAAATTGCACGTACAGTTTTACAATTACACATACACACTGAAAGTTTGTAATAAGCAGCAGTATAACGAGTTGTGTGCTCATGTCAGTCGTGACGCTACGTTATGAAATGAAAATAAAGAAACTGCTTTTTCAGTATATCTTTAGGCTACGACCTCCCTGATGGAAAATTTTTATGTGTACATGTTGCACCAAAACTGAGATTTACAAGTTGTTCTCTCTTGTGTAACATTGAAAATGTACAGTGTATTATTTTAATTGGTAGTTATTAGCTCAACATAGTTTGTCTAGCTGTATATTATATGAAAATAACAAATTTTGCAATCACATTCATCAAGACATTAAATTCTTTGCTTAATAAGACAGAAAGCCAATATTTTTTTGTCAAATTTGCTTAAATTATTGGGTATGCGTATATGAGGTCTGGAATTATTTTGGTTTTTCGAAATCCTAACATAAAATTTTTTTTAAGTTTGTGTAAACAAAAGTTTTTATACTACATCTAAAAAACCTTGTATTTTTTGCAAACATAGATAACTACTGGAGCTTTTTCTTTTTTAACATGTAAGTGTCAGCAGTTTGGGCTGCCATATTTTTATGCCAAAAGTCCACTGAAGCTACTAATTTTTGTTAAAGCCTATTGATTTTAGCAGAATTACGTTCTATGCCAACAATCATTTTCAACCAGGGATTTTACTACAACTGCAGTTTTTTATGTCATCATGAATTTTCTTCTCCTGAATTAGAAACAAATGTTTGTTAATCTCTTGAATGGAAGTACAATCTATGATACACCTGCACAAACTAGCTTTAAAACCTGTCTATCTTGGGAATTAAAGAAAAATATTTAGTTTCTTTTTGAAATGAAAATTTTGTTAAAATTCTGATTAATAAGATGTGTTTATATTTTAATCAGAGCTTACAAAATTATTGTACAAAAATCTTCAATTTGTTTTAAATCATCTTCTGTTTTAAGTCACTAGTTCTGTTTTTTTCTTATAAGTTGTAAGCTAATAAGTTCATTTGGGTTTTGTTGATTGTAGGTATGTGGCTTTTTTTTTTATAAAAAAGTGAAATTCCTACTTGCGTCTTACAGAAATGACAAAACTCGGATAGTTCAGGAATCGTTATCTCTTGAATCGAAAATATTTGGTTTTGGGATTTGTTGTTATGACAACACCATTTGCTATATAATATTCAGTAAACACTGTTGTTTTATGGCATATAGCAAGAGCTTTTTTGTGGCACTAATTATTTTGCATTGAAATGCTTCAATGTGTTTAGGTTTCAAGGCAACATAGTAAATATTCCTACTTTTAATTTTCAGTTGTTGAAGAAAACTAATTATTCAAGCTGTTTACCTACATGTATAATATGTTATATATATGTGAATACCAATGTGATTATATGGTTGTTTGCAAGTATACAACTATAAACTTGTATGTATAATATAAGCAAGTAAAGCCAGGTAAGTACCTGTATATAACATAGGTAAGTATAGCCAAGTATGTACAGGTATATACTATAGGTAAATACATGTATAGTCAAGTATGTGCAGGTATATAATATAGGTAAGTATATTCAAGTATATACAGGTATATAGTATAGGTAAGTATAGCCAAGTATGTATAGGTATATAATATAGGGAAGTATATTCAAGTATGTACAGATATATAGTATAGGAAAGTACATGTATAGTCAAGTATGTACAAGTATATAATATAGGAAAGTACATGTATAGTCAAATATGTACAAGTATATAATATAGACAATATAGTCAAGTATGTACAGGTATATAATATAGGAAAGTATAGTCAATTATGTACAGGTATATAATATAGGAAAGTATGTACAGGCATGTATACGATGACAACGTCGAAGACTTCAACGACGTGGTCATTGTCTCCATTGTCGCCGCTGTGAAAATGTCTGACTGTCCAGCTATAGCTATTAAACTATTTAGATTAACATCTCCCTGTTTGCTGGATTTGAACTAATGGTGATTGCAACCACAGGTTGGTAGTCTAACTTTGTAACTGCGAGTCTACATAGGATCATATTATTTATGGCTTTTACTCGATTCTACATCTATCCTTTGTTCGATTGTGTACGGTAAATGAAACTATATCAATTCTAATAACTCAATGAATCATAAAACCTTTTCTTTCTTGCCTTACTAAGGCTAATTTGGTTTCCGCAAAACGATATCAAGAATTAATTTTTGCAAAATTAAAATTTGGCTATTATATCTCAGTTCAGAGTCGTCGGTTATGGTAATAAGGAGTTTGCAAACAGATAAGAGATGAAATTTTAGTCAAAACTTGACTAAAATGCATACTAAAACTTCTTCCAAGTATGCTTTTAGTAGGTTAAACTCATATAAGTTAATTTCAGCGTTATTGTTACACGTCAGTCTTGAAGGTAAGAACTCTGCACGCAGTACATTGTAATGTTACGTTTTTTGCAGATAATAACCACAAAAGGCTCTAAAGTTCTTGTAGGTAACTACTTAATAGTTAGTAAGGTTAACATTTTTTTTTACTATTTTCAGTGGTGATAATTTTTAACAGGCAGTGAGTGATTGCATTAGATAACTAATATGTGTTTCTATACCTCTCTATACGTCTATACAATATTTTTGACTTATGATGCCAACACTGAAACGAACTAAAATCATATAAAAGTATACCGAACAAATGTTTATCAAAATTTTTTACCAAAACAACAAGTCAATTATTTAGCCGTTAATTGCTAATGATTTCACATTTACACTTAATCACTTTTGCAGCTTTAATTTTCTTCCTAAATTATTTTCCCCAAAAACGTTTTTCATAATTTTTTCACTTTTTTATAAACTCTAAAAGTTGAAGTCGCTTAAAAAAGTTTGAAAACCTTTGCAGTTGTTTTCTTTTTTCATCTAAATCATTTAAACTGCATAAAAACACTTTCCCATTATATGAATTTTCTAGATAGAATGGGAAATTTTGTATAATATACCAATTTAACGTAGTATGTTAAATAGCAATAGTTATTCTGTCCAGGAACTTTTTTAATACCTAGGCAACGTCGGGCATTCAATTAGTTTCTTTTACAATAAAAATGCATAGTGTCACAACTTTTCAGTATCTGATGTAAATAATGACAAAAAAAATTTTTCCTGCCACATTAAGCTCAAAGATGAAGTGTCACAGTTGATATGGTGTTAAAATAAACTGATTTAATTCCTCATAAAAGTATCCAACAATATCATTCATTAGATATCATACAAATGTTAGCTACACAGAGTTAGAAGAAGTCTGTTGTCTTCGAAAGATGGGCGCTTCACTGGTGGGGGCGTAGTTCAAATATCTGGGTTATGCCCATAAATTTGACAAAAGAATCATAGCTTCTATCTTTTAAAAGTTTAAACTTTTCAGCATGTTCAAATGCTCAATATGACAAAGTGAACCTTTTAGAAAAAACAACTCTTAAAACACTGATCCTTAGAAAAACTTTATTTATTCAAAATGTTGCAATTACATCTGCGCTATAATTAACATTTGACTGTTAATCGTAATAACCAGTTTGATTTTGGAGGTTTTTTATTTGCTACAGTTTAGTTTTAATTCTACAAACATATTGTTTAATGAGATATTTAAACACAAAATACCTTCGGATAAGGTCACTGAAACTATAAATCAATAACCATAAACACCTAATATTGATTAACAAAAATGAGATGTTTCCCGAGATTTAGTAGTTCGAGAATCTACTACAACTTTTTGAAGCAAAATCTTTTTGCAAACTTTTTGGATTGTATGTTTTAAAAAGAATAACAACTTTTGCAAGTGATATATATAAAGTATGACAAAAAGCTTTCATTATATTCAGATAATTAGACTTTGTGCTGGTGACCGCTTGTGTATCGCTTATCCGGGTTTAAAAACAAAATTACACAAATTCTTCAAAGAATTTACTAAAAACTATTGATATGTTTTTGTTATTTGCAATTGCGTTTGATACATGTACTTGTGGAGATCTTACTACTAAGATCTTTCACAATTAAAATAAAGTACATCGTTTGACGTGAGCGTTTTAATTGGAATCAAAATTAATCAAATTTAATTTTGAAACATCCTGGCAGTCAGATCACTTCAAACATCAAAAACAATCGCAAATTATAGAAAAATACCAAATCTATTGGATAAAGTCTACTAAA
Organism: Watersipora subatra; assembly: GCF_963576615.1. NCBI lineage: Eukaryota > Metazoa > Bryozoa > Gymnolaemata > Cheilostomatida > Watersiporidae > Watersipora > Watersipora subatra. The sequence goes on along the minus strand of NC_088712.1, from coordinate 45,740,415 downwards.
AAGTTTGTGTTCGTCTCTCTTTAAACAAAAAAAGTTGTAGTAGTGCCGGTAACATAATAGCGGCTCTGGCTGTGCCATTAAATTTCTAGTTTTAGCATGTGATCTTAGCATATGAGAACAAAACTATATATGAAACCAACAAAACAGAGCTAAAGGAGCTCATGCTAAGATCAATTGCAGTAGCTGACACTGGTTGTATAGTTGAACATGGTATGAGTGCTCAGAAGTAACAAAACACAGCTGATCCTTATCCAAAAATCTAATAGGGGTGGCGGATGACCTGGTTTAAACAGCTTTTTGGTATACAGGTGTGTCCACAGATTGGTATATACAAGCTGGAAAAACCACATTAATAAGATCATAAGTTCATTCCACCATATACTGTGCACTATGTTATGATGTTTATACTGTAAGATATTTTGCCAATAATAAAATAATTTTTGACTGTAAAAAGATTTTTCAGTGCCGACTAAGGATTGACAGTTCCGGTAACAAAAAACTATTTGTGGAATTTTCACTCACCAAAGTATAATAACCATTTTGCTTTACTGAAAAGTTAATAAGTAACTCTTTTTAGCTTATGTTTTTTAGCATAATTATGATTCATATAAAGCTACATTTCGCTATATTTAGGGTCGAATAGTGCACAAACGATATCATTAAAAAGCGTATTTTGATTTTTCCTAATGATTTTCATAAATGGCTATGATCGACTATTGTTTTTTTATATTTACTAACTTTCTAAACTTTTTGGCAAAAGTAATTATAGATTGATTATAAATTATTTGAACATAACCACACTTTGAATGCAGCTTTGTTATCTAATGAAGTAAACAAACTGTCATTCACCTAGTGCCTACGGAATAGCCATGAGATCATCATCGCATGATGACAATATAATAGCTTAGTTAGTGATGCTTGTTTATATAACCTATGCTTGCAGATTGCACTGATGCTGCCTATGAATCAAATTGATCATTTTAATCCTTTCTTATGTATTTTTAGCTAAGCTAGAGATTCATAGCTCTTGTATTGCCATTTTGCAATAAATTGTATTTTTGTTTATGTTATAGCCAACAGTATAAACTCTGCTGATTTATACTAAGCCAATTTATACGACGCTACTTTGCTAGTTGGCCGCATGTATAGTTTTTTAATATTTACGCTTTATCAACAATCATAGCTTGACATACAAGATATCAAGTCTTTTTACTGCCTTACCTGGGTAGAGGCCCAAAAGGTATGCAATTTATATTATTAGCAATCGTTCATGTAATTGTTGTAGCATTTTCATATAATAAAACTTATATATTTTATTGATTTTATGTTGTTGGAATAATGCAAATTGCCTACTGATATAAACTTCTATTAACACATGCCAAAATATTTTGTCATGCTACTCTTTTATTGTAGTTTTCACAGTTTGGGTTCCAAATAAACACAATGAAACTGAATCAGTTGGACTCAGTTTTTTAACCCGGTAAGGACAGTACATCTAAATTTGTCTGTTTTAACCCACTTGGGTCAACTGTAAAATATTAAAGTACAATTAAAAGCATACAGTTAATTTTGTTACCTATAGAATCCGATGTCTGGTGCAAGGTTAACTCTGTTCAAAATGATATAACTTTTTATAGAAAAAAATCAATGTATTTCTTAAAATCTGATAAAATTGTCTTTCAAACATAAAATATATCATCCCACAAGCAAACGAGCGGAGCGAAGAGTGGGAGTTTTTATGATAAATGCATGTGCACACAACTTATGAAAATTATTCATCAACAATGAGACGAACCCTTGGCTAGAAATTTCATCAACAAATTTAAGCATCATTTTGTAAAGTCGTTAAAGTATAATAACGATACAAAACACATTTAAACCTATCTGAATATGTTACCAAGTCTTTGTAAACTGTCGGTATTATCTTTAAACTTACCCATCTGATCGGATTATACCCAAATAGACAGATTAATTTGGACGAAAATTGCTACAAAACGCTTGAAAAGCTCGGTTTAATAAAAGTTAAGATCGAAAATTGAAACGCCAATAAAGCCATGCGACAGATAGTAGAACTATTTAGAAGCGTGCATTTTACGAGAAAACCGTGCTCATTTCATCAGTCTATGGCATTTTTTACTTGTAATCGAATTTATTCAAAGGTTTCTGTAATAAACATAGACCGTTTGAGGCGTAGACCGATTTACAGGTACGAAATTGTGGTACACAGTTTATAAGCCTGTGTTTTTTGTCCAATCACCGAAGGTTTCATTATTTGAAACGTTAGCCGAAATTCTTTACAACTTATGTACAAGCTAGAGCCGAACTACAACGCCCCTTCATGACGAGAACATTTTTTATTTTGCTACAGTTTTATACACGTGAATGCTCCTACTCACTTTCTGTTAAAGATCGCTTATCAAAACCATTCTACATTCAATGCAACCAACTTTCAAACTGTGTATAGTACACAGTAGCTTGCCATTTTACTTCTAATTTTGCATTTCAGAGTTATAATAAACATATTTCTTTATTGTTGTTGAATTACATACATTACAGTAAATTAGGCCTACAGCTTTATAACACTTTTATAACAGCTTTTATTTTGCTGCAGTTTGCAGAAATCTTCCAGACGCGTGACCGCTCATAGGTTTTCTATTATTGCTGTATTACTATATTAACAATATTGGTTATTTTAATAATATCAGTGCATTTTACTTATAATGTTGGCCAACATTGCATTTCTCCTATTGCAAGGGTGAGATATAAACAGGTAATATTTTCCTTTCATTGTTGTTGTTTGTCATGACCAAACTTTTTTTAAATAAATTTTCTAAAAACCTATATAAATACCACAACTTCTCGATATTGTTACCTATGACGTTTTGAAATGTAAACAAAATTGTGTATTGGTTTTCTATTATTACTATATTAATAAAATTGATTATTCTAAGAATATCAGTGCATTTTACTTCTAATATTGGCCAATATTGCTTTTCTCCTATTGCAGGGGGGAAATATAAACATCTTTTCCATTCATTATTGCTGTTTGTTGTATATAATAACACCCACACCCAGAACATTACAGCTACCATTGCAGTTATCCTATTGCACTGCAGAGCCATTTGATTGCTAATATTGCATTTCTCAACCATCAGTACCCTTTATTTTTTTGCCAATATCTCTGGCCATCTTTTTGGTCGTGGGCTGTATGACAGTGGAAATTCTAGTACAGTTATTACGTTTTATTTCAAGTTGGAATCTCTGTATGCTTTACTCGGCAAATTATATTACCCTCTATAATTTAAATGAATTTCTGGTTAACACCACAGTATCAAATTACAGCTATTTGATATGTGAATATTTTTTGATGTCACTTTTTTATACAGAGCAAGCGAAAGGCTGCATATCATTCTCCTAAACCCTTCAACTCATCAACAGTTTTGTAGGGCTATTGCCTATTTAATCTGTTAACACTTTTTAGGGCTAGCGCTTTTTCAACCTGCCAACAGTTTTTAAGGCTATTATTTTACCAACCCCCAACAGTTTCTAGTGCTATTACTCCTCCAACTTGTCAATAGTTTTTTAGGCTGTCAACTCTCTCACCGGTAAGCACTTGTTTGGTCTTTGGTCACGCAATGGCGCCATCCAATTTACATAATCGTTCAGTAACAATTACGCAAGGGGATATCATTTGTTAATTAGGTGTCTAATAACATACCATAAGGAAAAAACTCGTTAAAACCTAGACTCTACCTTTGCAGTTCATTAACTACAATGACTCAGATCTAACCAGCTATATGTTGACTTAGAGCCTCATGAAGTTTTGCCTTTAACATCCTCAAGCACACCTATTCGTTAAAAATGCTTATCTCTGAAGATTGCCTTGAAGCTTGAATCTTTGCTCCACTAGCTTACATAAAGCAAAATCTATGAGTTGTGTCACACTAGCTGGCTGTAGGAGTGAATTTTTTAGTTGTTGACATCTAAGTTTTTTCTATTATTTTGAGATGATGAATTTTTCTATGGTTATTTTTTTTAATTATTAGTTATGTCCTTGGTTTTTGTAAAAGTTACTATAAGATAAGTATAAGTAACTATAAGTACTGTAAGGCAACTACGTTACCTCTCATTGTTTATAAGCTGATTTTTAATACCTAGCTATAATGGGCATCCAGTTAGTAAATATATATTTTTTTTTTTCAAAGTTTTTCGGTATTTCAGTGTGTCTCTCATTGCATATGTCTATCTATCAATTTCTTTAGTTGTTGGCAACTAAGTTTTTGCAGTATTTTGCAATTTGCAAATAATATTTTTCTGTTGATTCAACTTATATTAATTCAATATTTAATTATGATTTAAATAAGAAGGAGCATAATATATAGACACAAACATATAAAATACCTGTTGTAAATGTAATATAAATTTGTTTCTATATAATATATGTGTATGCCTATATATAAAACTTATAAATATGTATATGTATACACATAATATATATAATATGTATAACTATATATACATTAAACTCTTTATATTTACTATGTATATTATAATATATTTAACTATATATAGTTATACATAATCATATATGTCTAGACATATATAATATATATCTATACATATATATATATACATATATATGTAGTTATAAATATAGTTATATATAATATATATACATATATACACTAGATATATATATATATATATATATATATATATATATATATGTATATATATGTGTATATATGTATGTATGTATATATATATATATATATATATATATATAAACTATAAATTCCTAAGAATTATGGGCTAGTATTACTAAAATTAGAGTGCTCAACAAATATATTGGAGCAGCTATATACTAATAAATTATTTAAAAGCAATACTTATCTTTTTTCTCAGCAATACTTATCTTTTTTTCAAAAAGATAAGTATTACTTTTAAATAATTTATTAGTATATATATATATATATAAATATATTATATAGATGTATACATATATATATATATATATCTGTAGCATGAGTATATATATATATAAAAATTGTTTCCTCACCCC